>NC_134381.1:6443928-7063035 GCF_035582795.1 Mycteria americana | reverse complement strand
TGAAAACAACCTATTGATGAGACCCCAGACCCCTCCACCGACTCCCCACTCCCCCTTTCTCCTGGTCCTGTTCTCAGCGTTGCCATCCCATTTTGTCCTGGCCCAGTTCTCCCCGTTTACCCTGGCACATCTGGCTCCTCCACCCGTCTCCTGTTCCTTCTTTCCTCTTCCTGCTGCTTCTCTCCATGTTTGGCCATGCTTAACCTCCCAGCTCATTTCTGTCCTTGAAGACAAGTTTTTTGGTACCCGTTCCCCTTTCCTCACTGCCACAACCATCTTTTTGATGGTTTCACAACCCTGGGGACAGGAGAAACTGGCTCCTTCATGGTACGTGGGTACCAGGGAGAAATGTCTTGCATGAGCCTGGGTGAAGTGTGTTGCCTGCCGAGAGGCACCATGAGGAAAGTGCTGGAAATTTGCATCCATTATATACCAGATGCACCTTCAGGCATGCTCAAACTGATGGCTTCTCCAGCATCTCAAACTAAAACTAAAGCTTTTAGCTTATTCAATCCCCTGGACACAGTGACTGTGGGCAAGGCCCAGCTTGGAGGTGCATCTGACCTCTGCAGCCAGCTCCAGGTGGGGACAGGGACGGGTGAGGACGGGAGGAGCGCGGGGTGGTGGAGCAGCGTGGTCCAACGCTGCTCCTGGAAGGGCGCAGCTCCCGGGACAGCCTCTGTCCCAAAGCAGCCCCCCGGCTCGGTGGAAAACAGGCCTCATCCCCACAGCCCTGCAGTGCCCGCGGGGCTCAGCCTTCAGACGAGGTGGCTTTGCCTGCGGGGGTTCATATTTAGGGGCCTGGGGGTGTCCCCTGGCCTCGGGGCTGGTGCAGGGTGTGCAGCGATGGCTGCCGCCTCTGCAGATGCTCCGGTCCCACTTTTGGCCGCTGTTCCTCTCGCAGCCGCCGGTGGAGGGCGGGCTGGGCTCGGCAAACGCCTCACCTCAGGGGTGACCTCTTTAGGGGCTCCCCTGGGGTCTCACAGCCCCCCCCCCCCCCCCCCCCCCCCGGGGGGGTCAGAGCCCTGGGAAGCGGGGGAGGGGGAGACAGGGCGCTGGACAGGGGGGTCACCCACGCAGGGGACAGGCCAGACCCTGTCCGAGGTGGAGAGGGAGTTTCGGGTACAGGCGATCGTGCTGGGTGTGAGGCCAGCAGCAATCCCAGGCGCCGGCGTTCCCCTCCGCTCAGGCTCCCGGCTCGAGCCTGTGTCTGGCGGAGACTTTGGCAGCACCGAGGTCACCCCGCTGTGCCGTGCGGGTGGTGGGCAGCGACCCAAACCACCCGGCCTCACCCAGCTCCCTGCTAAAGGGAACGGGTGAAAGCTTGGCCTCCTCCTAAGTCAGCCCTGGGGGTCGTTGGCTGGAGATGGATGGTTTGAAGTGATACAGGAGGATATGGGAGCGCTGCTCTCCCTTCCTGGAAGAGATGGCTGTGCTGCCCTGCACACAAAGCCACTCTGAAGGAAGAGGGGCCGCGGCACAAGGCTCAGCACTGTGTTTTCTGTCTGAGAGCAGGTTAGGTTAAAAAAGCCAAGCAAATTCTGCATTCAGGGCACTGCCTGTTAAAACACAGGTGCAAATAGCTTTGGAAGTTATGGAAGTATGACTGTTATTTATTTGCAAGTAAGCCCATCCAAGTGGAGACTGGCTTGTATTGTTGGGTTTTGGAGATGGATGGGGATTATAGACGCAGCTGAGGCCCGTGCAAGGAGCAGGATTTAGCCCTTGCTGGTGCCGACGCAACCGAGAGGCTGGGACCTGGCCGGAGCATAGCAGGGAGCTCACCCCAAGCCCTGCGTTCCCGGCTGGCTGCGAGGAGGAGGAAGGTCGTAGTTGCAGGGTGCAGGCAAGAGGAGCAGGATAGGGCCCCCCAAAGTGAGAGATCCTGTTCTGGGGAGATGGAGGGTGCTGAATGACTGGGAAACAGCTCAGCAAACTGCACGGGTGGCTCTGATACGCAGGCCTTCGATAGAGGGGACCTGCAGAGCTCAGCAGTACCAGCGGAGCACGGTGCTGTGCTGGAGGGCTGGGGCGTGTACGTACCATGTACGCACGCCTCCGTGCCGGATTTCCCAGGGAGAGCAGAGCCCCATGAAGGTGTGTTCGTAGCTGTGAGTTACACTGTAAGGAGCCACCCTGCCTGGTGATGCTGACAGCACTGCGGCGTTGGGAGGATTAAAAGTAGCAGCTCTGGTCCCTGCTGGAGATCTGGTGGCTGGGGACAATTCACCCTCTGCGCTGGGTTTGTCCTTACTGAGGAGGGTTGTGTCGCACTTGGCAATGCTTCGAGACTCCCTGCAAAACCCAGCTACGCCAATTAGAGTTTTTCCGCTGGCTGTCAGCTTTGGGTTGAAATCCCGGGGGCCTTTTTAAAGTCCCAGCTCCTCTGGAAAAGTGAAGCCTAGGTGCAAGCGTCCCTGAAGCTCTCAGCCCAGGAATACAAGTGCAAGTGCAGTACTGAGCCCGGCATCAATGCTGGGACAAAATGCTTCCAGCAGAGAGGTGTTTGGAAAGAAGCAGCCAGTGCTTAATCATAGTCTGATTTTTTTAAATGTCTTTTTATTTGTGCAATTTTAAGGAAGAAGTTAATTGAATCCTCTTTCTCTGATTAGAGACACCTTGCGAGACATATCTCTCTCCTTTGATCAACAAGCTAAAGTCTGGCTCAACAGCTGTATATAGATAAAAGTACCATATATAAAGTATGAGGTATTATTCTTTTTTAATTAAAATACTTAAAAAGCTGTTTGCATGAGGTTAGGAAAACATTAAAATCCTTTCCTGGGTTATTATTAGCCTATTAATTTAAGCAAAGCCAAAGAGCTTTACAAACCAAACGTACTTTTCACCACGGACATGACTGCTTCTCCTGGACCCTGCATCCTGGACAGTGACAATACTATTAAGAAAAATAATGCTGCAACTTTCTCTCTGGTCAGCATCTCTTTCCAGCTCTAGGTCCAGCTCAGCCAGGCCATGCTTGCTGTGCAAAACTGGAGCATATTTTAGCCTAAATGCAGGCGGGGGCTTTGCAAACTGCTCAGGACCTTTCTGGGTGAAATGAATTTCTGCTGCTGAGAAAGTCTGTGACAATCTTTAACGCTGCATCTCTCCATCCTCCTCCTGCCACTCTTGGTGTGCTGGAGTCTTCCCAGACAATGACAGCCACCCGCTCCTCCACACACTGGCGAGCTAGCTTTGCCTTTAAGCAGCGACAGGGAAATATTCTGGACTAAAGAAGGGCCTATCCTTTGGCACACTCTTTAGAAATGGAAATACGTGATTCCCCTGAGTGGTTCCAGTGTAACCAGGAGCAGGGCCAGGGACAGCTTCTCCCCCTCCAGTTTGCAGGGGCTGTGTTGCAGGGGATTCCATCAAAATGATGGTCTGTGGGGAGCGCCTGCGTCTCGTCATCCTGCGTGCGGCAGGGAAGGGACGGCAGCTTTCTTCCTTAAAGCAGAAAGGCTTCACTAGGGAAGCAGATGTCTTTACGGCTCTTTGCTGCTTAGCTCCGGAGCAGCACGGGGTGGCCGGGCTGTGCAGCAGGGTGAGGCTCGCGGAGCAGGGGCCGGGTCATGCTCTGGTCTTTTCGTGGCAAATCCCACCTTCCAAAATAAGACAGGATTTGACCCTCTTTTCTCCTGGTTAATGAAAAATCCCACCCATAGGCACAAATGATGCCAGGCCAGGCTCTGGGAGAGCTTTGGGTAGTCGGGGTCAGGCAGTACAGGCTGGCAACCCCAGGAATTGCAGGCGATGGCAACTCTGTCTGAGGCCGGAACATCCCCCTGCTTGGGAGGGGGTCATTGCCCAGATCTCCCCAGATCCCTCACCAAATAATCCCAGGCTTGTGAACTGGGATACGACCCCTACTATGCCACATCCCCCTCCTCGGTATGGCCCTGCCTTCTTCTAGCCCCATCCTCGAGGGCGCTGAGCAGCCTTCCCCGGGGACGCCAGCACCTCGCCAGCCCGAGCGGGAGTTGGGGTCCGATCCTGCCCTGGAGGTGACACCTCCCACGACCCACACAGGGCCTTGCACACCCCCAGCGCTGTGCCAACGGGGCCGAGGAAGCGAGGGTGGCGAGAGCCTCCCTCCTCGCCTCCGGCCATCCAAGTGGCCTCCGGCTCGGCCGCAGGAAGAGGCTAACAGAGGCGGCGAGCCACCTCCTCAGCTTTGAGTATCACTTTCAGCTATTCTGAAGGTTAAACGCCTGTTTAGAGCTCCCTATTGAAGGTAGAGCCGGGGGTGCGGCATTGTTCGGACGCCCTCCCGCTTTGTCTGGCCGCTTTCAGGGATGCCCTGAATGGGAAGCGGCCCCCCCAGCCCAGCACCCCGGCAGAAGGGCTCCTGGGGGAGAGGCGCTTCCTCCCGCCCTAATGACATTCAGGCCTCCATCGGTTCAGCTCCCGCTTTCTTTCTGCTGCAGTTTAACCCGGGCACAGAGGCCGGGCTCCATCTTACTGATCTCTGCTTGACACCCAATTACCACATGAATGGAAGAGAAAGGCTGCAAAAGGCTTTAACTCCCACTGACCCTCCTTCCCCTCTGCCTGCTTCCCCCTCTCCCCGTCCTACCCCCTCGCCTTTCTCCGGCGAGGGAGTTCAAAACTGAGACGGGGAAATCAAACAAAGCCCCGAGTAAGGAAACCCATTGTCACCGCCTCCGCGATGGCTCCCCTTTCGCCAGCTATTGTTCCCCTTGAAGTTTGACTTGCTGTGTGGAAGGATGCGAGCAGCTGTTTGCGCATTCCCCTGATGTTTTATTGAAAAATAATTGAATCATCAGTTCGGGGCTCTCTGATAAAATGTTTCCTCGTAGCGCTGGGCCCCGCTGTATTTCTAAACTACATTTCCCTGTAAAACATGATGGCGACCTAAGCCGTTTCCTCTCGGCGGAGGGATGGAAGCATGCCCCTTCTGCACTCAAGGAGAGAGAAAAAGTGTGCGAACGGCAGGGGGAAAAAAAAAAGCCAGGACTGAGACAAAAGAAATTAAACCCTCTTTATTGCCAGTCTCAATTTCCAACCTGTTCTTTTGTTTGGCGCAGTTGAATTTGCGGGAGGGGAACGGCGGGTGCAGCCGGAGCACCCTGGTCGGCTGCCTCTTGCCCCGCATAACCGGGGTGAGCACCACAGCGACCCAGGGACGCCGGGTCCTGCCCAGCGCCGTCCCACGCTTGGGACCGAGCGAGGGGTCTGCCATGGAAAATTGGGTATGAAAAGAGAAGTTTAGCTTAAGGAAGGCACAGTGACACAGGCACAGTGACACATCCCTGGGGTTGAACGAGAAGACAGCGTGTTATAGCAAACTGAACCCGGGGTACACATTCAAGGCAGGAGCTTTGTCTTTATCTAGTTTTGCTTTATGCACCTGTTTATCAAATACCATCTCTGTTTACAGCACTTTAGAAATAACAATGTCAGTATTACACTTTCTCAACATTACGTCCTTGCTTTCCCCATCCCCAAGCATATGCCGGAGAATTTGTGATGCTCTGATTTCAGCACCCAGCACGGAGACAGGACTTGCTCGTCTTCCCAAGCACACGGTGTCCATAAAAACATCCCCCATATCTCATGTGCTTGCTGACTTGTATTTCCAGGGCAATTGTTAACAGTAAGCAGCTTTGAATGCTTGAACGAGCCAAATTGGTATTTATGATTACTGTTCTCTTTCTTTTTAATTTCTTTTTGCTTTTCTGGGGAAGTAGTAACACTAAATCTGTAATATTTTGTTGTATTTCTATAACTCAGGAATCGAGATTCTTTTAGGAGCCAGTTCTCCTATTATTTGGCCTTATAAATGATTTCTGGAGGCAAGAAGATTGGCTCATATAAAACCATAACTGCAACCGCTGATCTGGAATCCAGATTTCCAGATCCTCTGTATACAGAGTGCTTCAGTCATTTCTGAACTGTACAGAAGTAAGATTTTTGTCTAAGGCTTCTTTCCTCAGTCGGTTTCCCATACAATCGGTTCAACATCCTGGGCCATATCTCTGAGATACCCAAAAGCCTCAGGATTTAGAGATATTTAAAATCCAGCTGGAATTTTTGGATGAAGACCACGGTCAACAGCTTCACATCTCTGCCATCACGTAACCCCAGCAGCGACGGCAGCGTTCATCTGTGCTGGGGACTGGCCTTTCCTGGGGCCCAGCCCGGACAATGATCTCCTCCGAGAACAAAAGGCCATTACAAACACCACCACCTTCTGCTCTCGGGGTTAGGCATACTTTGACCCCCGTTAGCATAAACGAAGAGCAATCTGTCTGCGTAAATTTATGCCCCTTACACATAATGCACCATGTCTATGCGTAGATATTACATTTCTATGTGCACATGTGCATGCATACATGTATTTTTTAAACCCAAACCCTCCACTGAGTGGAGGGAGGGCTAAGGGGGCTGCAGTTTTTCCACCAGTGCCACCCAGTGCAGCTCCATGTTGTGGGGGAGAAGAGCCTGTGCCGTTGCACAGCCCAGCTGTCACCGCCATGGCTGCCTCCCGCCCGCATACACACTTCTCCCTCTGGGGATGGGAGCAGAAAACAAACAGGCGACAGATGCGAGCCGCGTTGTTTAACGCGGTGCTGGAAGGTGCCCGGTGCCGTGGGGATGCGCTTGCTGGGAGAGGCTGCCCCGAGCAGAAGGGGATGCCGAACTGCCGCCTTTTCTGACGCACAGAAGCGCGTCTGCCATGGTTGTGACAGCAGCAGTTGTTAGTCTCGCTCAGCCCGGCCATTTCTGCAACCCCACTAAAAATTCAAATGAACTGCGAGGCAGCTGATCGGCTTCACCGCTGGGAAACGCCTGCTGCAGCTCCTTGCCTTTGGGCAGCTGAAGCATTCTCAACGTGTGAAAAAGGGCTCTGTGTCCAGCGAGATAGGAACTTAATGCAGAAATAGGTATTTTAAAATAACACCGCCTGGCGTAAGAGCCCAGCGCACACCTCTGGAGGAACGGGCCTCCCTTCCAGCAGCCCTGAGGAGAGCGCGCGCCCGGCCGTCGGGCCCCGGCTCTAAGGAAGCCCCGCTGAGGGCTCTCCCGAGGCCAGGCCGACCCGCCCGCACCGAGGCCGCCGGGGGCAGCGGCCGCACCCCGGGGAGCTCAGCGGGGCCCTGCAAGGCCGCGGCCGCCGGGCCCGGGCCGCGCCTCCTTCCCCCCGTTGCCGGGCAACGCGGCGCGGCCGGAAGCCGGCGTGGCACTTCCGGCGCGGCCCGCGCGCGCCTTCCCCTCCCGCCCGCCGCCGCCAAGATGGCGGCGCCCGTGTCGCTGCAGGTGGAGTTCGGGTGAGCGCGGGCGGCGGCGGCGGCGGCGGGGCCTGGGGGCCGCAGCGGGGGCCGGGGACCCGGGCGGAGGGTAGGGCGGGGCTGGGCCCCTCGGTGAGGCGGCCGCGGCCCTGAGGCGGAGCGGCTGTTGCGTGCGGCCTGGGGGGCCGCTACTGTCACGGGGCTGCGGCGCGGGGTGGGGGGGTGCAGCCGCCCCCGGGGAACCGGGCCGGAGTGTGAGGCGCCCCCGGGAGGGCCCGGGCACCGCCGGGGCGGTTTCCCGCAGCGCTGGGGTGCGCCCTGACCCCCTCGGCGCTGCCCGGGGAGCGCGGGGCCGGGCCGGGCCGGGCTGCGCCGCCCTGCCCTGCCCTGCCCTGCCCCTCTGCGCCGAGGCGGCGTGGCCTCGCTTACGTCTCTGTGTGAGCGTCTTGTACAAGTCCTTTCTTTTCTCCCTTTTTAACCTTTTTTTTTTTAAATTATTAAAATTATTTATAAAAACCTTCCACTCGTTTTTCGGCTTTTTTTCTCTGTCCATGTATATATGTGTGTGTTTTTATGTGTGTGGACATGCGCACTCACTCTGCCTTGTGTTTCAATTAGTTCAGTTCAGTGTAAAATAGCCGGGGTCTCGCTTTGTAGCGTTTTGGTTTTCAGGTCTTCGTTGCTGTGGTATCTGCATTGCTAACGCTCTGGCGCTGAGAAGTTAAAGTGCTTGCAGTGCAAGTCTGTGCATATTTGTGGAAATACTTGTGTTATTTTGTTAAAGCCTCCTTTTAGCAGAAGCTAAAAGGCTACTGTTTATTTGCTTTTTCCCACCCTTTCACGAACACAGAAATACCATAACCCTTTAAGTACCCTTCTCCTTAAGAATCCTTTCCTCAGTCTTTTCCACTTCCAGCTGCAGTAACTCTCCTAATTTTCCCAGAAGAGTGAGATGCATTTTTGCTTCCCTTGGAAATGCATAAATGAGCTCTCTATGTACAAATCACAGCTGAGTTCCCCACAGCTAGCGCATTACAGAAGGACCTTATCTTGCAATCTACATTTCCCGCTGTAACAAAGCGTGACCTTGTTTTCGTTACATAAAAAAATGTTTTTCATATAATTGCTGTGACTTGTTCTCTCGCATGAATCTCGGCTCATGTTAATAATCGCTGCTTCAATTTTCAGATAACTATTTTTTGTGAGCTGGTGGAAGAACACCAACAGAGTGCTCTTTAGGAGAGTTGCTGCATATAAGTAATGCTGCCGAGGGCATAACAAGGGTTCTGTTGTGCTCTTCCATTGCAGAGCCAAGAAAACCTAGTGTGGCATTTTTAGATATTGAATTTAAAGGAACTTAGTAATGTCTGGATGTATTTTTGTTGATATTTAGGTGGGGATTATTTATTTTAAATACTTCTCTTTGTCGTGTTGGTTTCCAAGGAATGCAAGGCACCAGTAAGTTTCCAGAAAGTAACTTCATAAGAAAATGTTTCCAAAGTAATCTATGTTTAAGTTGGAAGAACATTTTGCCACAATTATATGCCCTTTGAAAATGGGTTGGTCATTTTTCTACCTCAGTTGAGTATCAAGTGAGTTGAGTTTTTTAAGAGTTTCCTAATTATTAAAACTTTGGCCATCCTGTTCAGTCTAGAGTCAAGAGCTCACACTATTGGCTTCTGTCCCCCGTATCTTAGCGTTTGTGTTTATTATCCATGTCCCTACTCACATGATGAAGTTTTATAATCTTCTAAGACTGAGTTTGGCCTGTGACCTCACAACATCGGGAAAACTGATTTATGTTTGTAAAGCGCAAGATTTTCACTATTGTTCTTTTTCCAGAAAAGGAATATAGGTGAGGAGCTTGCTGAGGCTTTTAAGTTGCAGTTACAAAAGTTAATTATTTTTTCTAAGAGCCTAAGGAGATTAGGTACCTGGACCCAATGTAAATCCCATTTTTTTTCAGGTGGGAGGACCAGTCCTGTACTTGTCAGACTCTGCATATTTTGCTCACACTTGATCTCTTATGCTTGTAGAAGCAATCACGTAGTTATCTGAAGCTAGTCCCCCAGTATGTTCTGAATAGCAGAAGGAGGATGTTAATCAGGTTGTTCAGTGAGGAAGATTGTGTGTTTATTTATTTATTTTTACTTTAACTTGTCATCATCGTGGTTTGCTTGCTTGATTCTCCCAGTCAAGTCCCTCCTGAGAAGGAATGCTTTGTAGTAAGTAGATCAAGAAAGGGTTGCCAGGGCTTGAGGACTGCTGGCTCTGCAGCTGACTTGCTGTGTAACCTCGTGTGAGTCATTTCCTCTCTCTGTTTACAAGTGGAAAATGGGGGAATATTTATTCCATAAGGATGCTACGATTTTTCACGTTTTGTGAAACGCCTTGAGACTTCTGGCTAAAAGGTGTTAGAGACGAGCGATGTTGGATGTAGTGTGGTGGCTGTAATATTGTTTGAATTGAAGCAATGCCGATAGCTAAAGGGAGAGGGAAGGCGATAGGCTAGACACTGCACGGTGGTTTGTAAGCGCGTTGGGACGGGAGCCATCTTCCTGTTCTGTTGGGATGATGCCTGGCACCGTGGGGTTCTGGCCTGCGACGGAGCCTCCTGTATGTGTTGGCGATGGGAGATGGCAACTTCCCCTACGAACTTGTGGTTTGCGAGAGGAAAAAAAAGACAAAGAGAATCCTGTGCTAAGTATAGTCTGTGTCATTTGTTTTCTCTGTTGTGGCATCTATGTAAATCGCCTCTTTTGTACTGTCTTCCTTTTGACAATAAAGCAAAATCTCAGTGGTTCATTGTTTTTATTTCAGAGGTGGTGCAGAACTCTTGTTCGATGGTGTCAAAAAGCATCAGGTGACTTTGCCCTGTCAACCAGAGCCTTGTGAGTATCAGAACCTGCTGGATAACTTGAAAGAGTGACAACAAATGAAACAAAGCTGGTTTGTACAGCAGTTTCATTAGTTGGCAACAAGAATCAATGTATTTTAAAAGCACTTTCAGACATGTCGTGGATCAGATAGCTTGGCAGATGATAGTCCTCAAAGTAAATACCAAGCAGAAATAGTCTGAGCATCTGTCCTGTCCTCTAAGCACTTGTGAATCGAGTCCTTCCTGAAGACTTTTGCCTCCCTCCTCCTGTGTAGACAACAGCCTCTGAATGTTTCCATCAGGTCTACATTTGTCTTGCTTAATGCTTGAAACCACCAATAACCTCCTCTCTCCCTTGTTTTTCCTTGCCTGTTCTGAGGTTTCCAAGAGGCATATATATATGTGTGCGTATATATGTAGTGTAGTGTATAGATATGTGGGGGGTGTGTATAGCAATGTAACATATGTGTGTTTTATCTACTCGTTTGACTTTCATGTATATGTAATCGTTTTATATTAATTATGCAGTTGAAAATGGCAAAGATAATGCTCAAATGTGATGCTGGACATCCTGCCTATAGCCTTCCCTGCAATAAAAAATAGGATGCTGTTAAGCTAAAGATTTGAGTGTCCCAGTGCTAAACAGTCATAATCTCTGGTTTGTGATTTGGAATATCAATACTGAGAAGTGCTGTACTAACTCTCTTGTTTCTCCTTATGTGTGTGCATACTTCAGTTGCAACGTAATTTTGCCACAGGTATGTTTTGAATTCTTCCAGCTAGATAGCTATGCTTTATGCTATTTGAGAGTGGAATTGTAAACTGAAATAATACAAAGCATCAGGGAATGTTAACAACTAATATCTCATGAATGGCTAATACCATAATCTCTGTGCTGTGAACGTTCAGGCCTGAAATCTTCTTGCCATGCCTGGAAGTAATTAGAGATTGGTAGAAGCACTTTTGATGCTTGGACATAAGTACATGTAATTCAAATATAATAGGAGCACTGGAATAGTGTGTTGTCTTGTGGTTAAGGACAGGGACTAGGGATCCAGAAACATGACCTGATGCTGATTTGCTTTGTGAGTTTAGTCATGTTGCTTAACTTTCCCCTGTTGCTAGTGAAGTAGTAGTGATCCTTTAATGTACCACGAGAGAGTTCAGCATTAAATTCCAGCACTGTTAAAGCACTTAAGATCCCTAAATAGAAGATAGTAAAGAAATGCCAAAACACTCATTTAGTTGGTTTATAAACTTGGGGGCCAGAGCATACTTTTCTTCAGTGTTCTGTAAATTTAAAATACTCACTGATATCCACCGCGTTGGTGGTGTTCAAACCATGATCAGATGCTCAAGAAGAAGGGGTTATTACATGAGGTCTTTATTTCTGCCAGGGGAAGGGGGGAATTAATATCAAAGAATGATTCTTCTAGCCCGATGGTTGTCAGTGGTGCAGTTGTATGTGGCCTAATCCATTCCCACTTGAAGTTGCTGGGAAGACTTCTATAGACTTCACTAGGAGCTGGATTTATCCTAAAGGATAAATCTTTCCCTGAAGATCTGGCTCAGTCTCAGGGTTCAAACTCGTGATCTCCAGTGATTCATTCCAGATTCATCTAACACATTATTGCTCCCAGCTTTTCATGCTGCCTTGTTTTTCAGATGCTGCTATCCCTGTAACAAGAGTGGCAGAATGGACAGTGTGCCCGCTTGCCAGCTCCCCTGGTTTGCAGCCTGCTGTTTTCATGTGCATTGAGTGACAGGGAAGTTTCAGTTTTTGGGCAGGTTGTGGATTGCAGCGGCCGAGGAGCAGACACTGAATTGTGAGGCTTCTGCTGTATTGTCATGTACACCCCGCACAGGGATGGGGTAGGCAGATGTGCAGTTAATGTCTGACAGTAAGGGATCACTGGAGACACCCCTCACAATATTCCTGGATGAGAATTATCTTGTGGAAGTGAGGAATCAGTAGAAATGGATCAGAAACATGCGAATAAGAAATTTGGTAAATTATTGTAATTTTATATTATTCCTAATGCCTTGTATTTTCCTCATTCACATTAAGAAAGTTTAATTCACCTATCTCTGGGTAAAGATAGATATACGTAGTATGTTCCTTGCTGCCCTTGTGCAGCCAGAATTACAATGATTAGGGAAATAAAACAGCTCAGTTCTACACGGTGCATCCTGTTGCTTACCTTACCCCGTATGTCCATCACTTAATGCTCTGAGGAAAGATCTGTAGTATGAACACTGCTTGAAGACCTACACTTCTAACCCCATTTTAAGTTACTTCATTAGCCGTCAAGCTTATTTTTGGCCATTTTGGCCTCTCTTACCCACTCTTCCTTTCTTCTTAGGTTATTTTTGTCTTTGTCCTCCTTTTTGCGGAGCAGCTGCTTCTCTCTGGGACATTGGACCCAGCTATATTTTAATTGTTTAGGCATTTTTATATATATCCTAGAGGTGAGGGGAGGTGGAAAATTATATGAAGAAATACCTACAAATATGAATAAAACAAGCTGTGCTGCATAGTTGACAAGGGCAGTGTTCTCTGAATTATAATAATGTTGTTTGAGCAAATTATTATGTGGTCATTTCCTTTTTCCTCGTAACAGGCACTAGGTGGAAAGTAGGTGGTTCCAGATCCAGTGAACTTTTTCAAGATTTGGTTCTCTGCCCTTTTCTGATGCCTGGAGATGGGCTCCTGGAGGGATTAGGAAAGGCAGGAGGAAGGAAGCTGCAAATGGGACAAGAGCAAGCCACCAGGGGTACAGCCGTGGGGCGGGACCTATTTTTATTATCCAAGGGGCTTTTTGTATCCTCACATCAGTAAAATAGCAGTTCTTTATTTCTAACACGAAGCTGGCTTAGCCTGCATGTTGAAGGTGCTGCCAAGTAGGAACTTACAAAGGTGTGATGTATCTGTATAGGCAGGCAGATTTACATAAGCCACACTTTGTGCAGGACTGTGTAATCCTTTAGAGCTGTTGCGGAAAGAAGGCCTCAAGTTAAACAAGAATCTTGTCCCAAATTACTGGTTATTTTGATGATCTCATTGATAATGCTGTTAGAGGATCTCAAGGCATTAATGCCCTGTTGGCTTATTCTGCATAAAAACAGTGTGTGTGGGAGAAAGCAGCTGGGGGAATAACGATATTTGTCACATGGAGAGAGGATTAAATTGGCAGGGAAATCAACTTTATTTTCAAGCATCTAAGAGGCTATTAGAGACAATGGAGCATAAAAGAGAGAAACCCTAAATTAAAAACTGAAAATGTATTTGGCAGCCTCCTCCTGAAACAAGCGACAGTAATTTAACCAAGTGCTTCAGTAATCAAATAGATCATTGTATGACTGCTCTGCAAGTGATGCCGGAGCTCCTTCCTCCATCTCGCTGGGACTCACAGTGGTGGATTTGTCTATGACCATGCGAATTGCATGGACGCTGTTGGAAGGGTAGGAAGTCACTGGCATTGTTTAACCCTTGTAGTCATTTCAGGTTTAGCTCAGCAGCGTCGTGCTGATGAAGAGTGTTTACAAAACCCCTCTGCTGTGCTCTCTACTGGATGTTGTATCCGGAGGTTGGGGCTGTTTGTGAAGTCTCTGGCAGTTGTGCTGCAGGCTGCTCAGCTGCAGGTCCAGGCCTTCGAATTCCAACTTCTCCTATGGTTTCAGTGATGGGACTTGTGTTTTTGGAGTAGCAGTGACCAGTTTCAGCAGTGATCGCTCAGACCTTCTGGGCTAATCAAGAATTCACTGTATGTTTTGGCACTTACGAGTCTGGAAGGATAAATTTTTAATCAGTGTGTTTTGGTAATTGTTTGTGGTTTCCCTTTACCAAAACCCCAGGGAAAAAGCCTGTTGCTAATCAGATTTTTTGTAGAGGGAAAATTAAAATAATGTGCCAAGTGCTGCTTATGTTCAGTGTCCGTAGAGAAAAGCATGGTCAGCTCCTCAAGAGCTTTGCTTTCCAGGGGCCTTGTTCTGCACGGTATGGAGGACTGCTGGGGAGTTGGGAGCATTCATCTTCTCGGAAAAGAGCCTGAGGATCTCAAGAGATCAGACCTGTGTTACAGGCAGAGTGGCTTAAAAAATACAGCATCGCATGTGTTCAGAGTTGACTGGGGTCGAAAACCAACCAAAACATGCCAAAACAACAGGTAAATCAAGAGTGGCAGTTGGCATCCGTTGTCTGTAAATGCGCGGTGCTATTACTAGGTAGTACATTGTAGTTAAGTTATTAATATTTTGGAATGCTTTTATTGCTCTGTTTATTATTCCTAACATTTTAAAACTTGCTCCAAAGAAGGAATAAAAATATATTTGGTAATGCAGAGACGTATTAGAAGAACGATAAAAAAACCCCATAGCTCTGTGGAATTTCATGTGGTCAAATCTTTTTAACCACAGTGTATGGTACTCGCAGGTCTCAAAGGACTTTGGGGTTATTCCCCTGCTTGTGCACCTCTCTTAGGCAGGTAATTACATATTTGCTGGCAAGGAAAGGGGACTCAGTGGGTTACCCAGGGTGGGACTTCAGGCTGGACTAGTTCAGCCCTGGATTCTTCCCAGCAATCGGTGTGAGCAGCAGCATTTGCAGTGCCAGGAGCCCGGCATGATGCTGTGGGGCTGCCACCACCGCGATCGAGCAGTCCCTGCCGCGTTTGCAGCCCTGGCGCAGGGCTCAGCGCAGCGGCTGTGTGCACAGCTTCGGGTCGCCGTCCCAGCGAGGCCACGCGTCGCTTCTGCGCAAGGAGCGAGTCCTTCAGAGGGAACGGGGAAACAAACGCGCACCCTCGCAGGAGCGGTCCCAGCACTCTCCCGGGAGGCCACGGACCCGCGTTACCGGATCAGCTCATCCCAACTCATTGTGGAAGGAGCTTCCCAGGCACCGAGAAACCAGCTCTTGTGTGTGACCAAATCCCTGGGATAACAAAGCCTGGCTGTTCCACCCTCCTTCCCAGCCGCTGTATTGCAGCGCGGACACCTAGCAGGATAACCTTTCTGTGCCAGCCCCCCCTCTCTGCTCTCTTTTCTCTTGGTGGGATTTGCTGTGCTGACAGCACTGTTCAGAGGGTGGCAGCGGAGCAGGGCTGGGGAGGAGGATCCGGGCCCTTTAAACCGCTTAGCATGCGGTTCACACGGCTCCGGGCCAGCTGTTCCTTTCTCCTCCTGCCCTCACTCGCAGGAGTTGTTTGCTGAGCTCAGAGCTCCTGTGCAAAATTGCTTTTCAAAAGAGCCACTTTCTGCTTAATTAAACAATGAGCCGCCGTCCCTCTGCACATCTGTAAAGCTCCCTCTGCAGCCCCTTTATCCCACAAACTGCTCCATTCTTACCTCCATTCACTTGTAAATCTTACCCCCCCTCTCCTCCACCCTGATCATCTCACTGGCCCTTTCTTTTCCCCTTTCAAGTAAGACTGAGGGGCTTGGAGTATCTGTGGGGGTGGCTGGGCTGGGTGGACAGGAATCGGTTTAATGGTGCTTGCTGTATATGAAAGTCTAATAATAGCAAAGCAGATCTGAACCCGAAAGTGAGAGGCGAGGACTGGACTCTGCATGATTTCTGTATTTAGAGGAGTAAAATCATGGCAGTTCCTGAGCCGAGCTGAGACACTGACTCATCCAGCAGCCAGAGGGGACACCAGCCAGGCTGGTAGGGGGGCGAGGAGTTGACTTCAAGGCGCTTTCTGATCCAGCTGGCAGTGCCAGGGGGAGCCCAGCCCAGGGGATTCCCTCGGCCGGGCTGGCTGCCTGCAGGGCAGTGCCAGGCTGCTGGGGAATCCCTCTGCACACTGGCAGGAACAGCCACAGCCACCTTCCTCTGTGGTCTGGGGTCTCACATCAGCTCTGTGTGGTCTCTTGTAATAGTGATAAGGTTTTCCTTTTTAACCCTCAGTGCGCGTGCACGCATACAAAACCCAGAAGCCGGGAAAATAGGGGAGAGGGGAAATTTCAGTTTGATGCATTTTGGTTAAGCTTTATGCCTGCGGTTAGTAATGCATTCTCTGAATTGACTTCTTGAGCAGCTTAAAAAAATTAACCAGCAACTTTCAAGGTTAAGCAGGATAAATGAATGGAAAAGTGATGAGGTGGGTTATCTCCTTTATCACTGGGAAGGACAGATTATAGCCAGGGTGACGCAATATCATCTAGCATAGATTGATAGGGAGGGATGAAGAAATGGGAGTTTGGTGCATTAGCAGAAGATTCCTGACTGCAAAACTATTAGACCATGGCACAGTCTCCTTGGGGTTTGGTAGCAGGTCTACATTGCTCAAGCATCTTAAAATCAGAGCAGGCAAGGCTCGGGATGGTCTTTTGTTGAGAATAATTTTGCACTGGCAGAGGGATAAAATCACAGGACCTGTTAACAAGATGTTATTTTTAATGCCTGCGATTCACAATCTGGCACTTCACTGCTGGTGTGGTAGTCTTTGAGGCTCTCTCAGTTCCTTCCTTTGACAATTTTGAAGGAGAGGCAAGACCCTGGGCCAGCACTAGTGATCTGTGATCCTAATTAAAAGAGACAGTTTGGTGCACTGGCATTTATTTGGGAGCCTGAAGTGACAATAGCGTTGGGTGTTACGGGATTAGATGCTCTGACTTTGGAAATGAGTAGGGATTAGGTTTACCCTGAGGATCAGCTCGAAGCTGCTTTTTTTTGTCACGGGAGCTGATGGATCTGGAGGCTTGCTGCTGGCTAGCGAGTGGGATTGGAGATCCCTTGAACTTGTGTTCTCCTAGCAGGGAGTGGAAGATCCCAAGCAGCTCCTCTCCAGTTCATGAGCGTTGTGATTAAAATCTCGGGGCTGAGAATTGCTGGGTGATGGCTGGGATCTGAGTCTTCGCTGCTAACAGGAGGGCTATGAAAGACCCCTGTGATCCCTTCCTATTGTGGGGACACAAGGAAATGGAGAAGAGCATTGCTCTTCCAGCTGAGAAGTGAGAAAGAGATGCCATAACACAATTAAAAATTACAGAAGCCAAGACCTTGACATTCATTTGTAGCAGGCAAGAACGGATGAGACCAATGACCGCAATTCTCTTGTGTCTGGCTGTAGTTACCCCCTAATTTTTTCCCTAGTACTTAAATCACTGCCCACTCCAGTGTATGGCAGGATTGGCTTGTGTGCTTGTCAGAGAAAATGGATTGTGCTCTAGCTGCAAAATTTTGCCTTGCTGCTCACTCTGCGTAGTACCGAACCCATTTGCCTGTGACTCCATTTATATCAGCTATTCCAGGTCTTCTTCTGCAGTTTATGGCACACCATCGTCTGCTTCAGTGAATGATTTGCATATCAGATGGGAGGCTGGAGGAGTCTGAAGGATCCCTTAGGTCAGGTTTTGTAACAAGCTCTTTTAGAGAGCAGATTCCTGGAGGGCCATCAGATTCAAAAGCAAAGAGAAGGCATTCACCTGGGGAGGTGGCAGGTATCGGGAGCCGGTCTGTTTTAAAAACAAGTTGCTTAAGCGGGAAAAGGGGATACAAATTTTCTTTCCATACATTTCCACGCAGGCGGGGGGAATAATGGCAGAGAAGCGGCAGGGAAGGGGCTTTGTCATGGTTACAGGCCGGTGGCTGAGAATGTGGGTGGAGCGGCGCTCGTCCAGAGTTAGTGACCTCAGCAAATTGGAGCTCAGCCATGGTCAGTATGATAAATGATCTTATTCTGGGTCAAAGAAATGGTACCCCACAGGGAGGTATCCGCAAGGCGGCCCGGGAAAGCGCAGTGCTCTTGCAGCACTGACCCCTTAGTGACCAGTGCTGCATATATCTTATTTATTACGGACCAGAAGGGAATTTTCCATGGTTCGGCCTTTATAGGGTTCCCCTATTTCCCCGAAATAAGCTCCCAGTTCTGCAGCCAAGGCAAGAATATGGGTGTAATTACACCCTCTGGGTGCCCTTCAAGGCACTGTCTGCTTTGTGCAGGGTTGTATGTGGATCTTAAGGCAGGGAACATGGAGGTGTCTGGTCATTGCATGTGTGTGCCTGTGAATCTGCCAGCAACCTGTCCAGCTCCCTGGGAGCCGAGAGCTGCGTGTCCGTGTCAACTGGTATTACGGTTGAGCAAAATCATTCTGCATTTCTGCACATTTATCAGTTCAGTGTGAGATCTTTCTAGTGCAACACCCAGCTTGGTGTTTCTTATTCAAGGCACCTGGTGTCTCTCTGCACACAGTGGGTACCCCCTTTGCTGAGTTATCACTGATGAATCTGTCAGGCCCAGGAGGTTTTATTGAGCTGGGAAAGATCTATGGATTTCAGCCCTGGTTTTGAGGGTGCAAATGAACCCAGGCTCTTGTTCCAGGCAGTGTTAAATGGAGTCCTAGATGCATTTCTCTTGCAGAGGAAGCTCAGCAGATTCTTCATCGAGGAACAGTTGGGGTAATGTAGAAGATCAGGCCTTGGAGGATACGCAAGAGGACCGAGCAGACTGTGCAGTTCTGTCTGCCACAACCAGGAGTGTTTATGATGCAGCTGGGCTGAAAATGAGCCTACGCTGTTGGGTTTTTGTATGCACGCTTGCTGCAGTTTTTGCATCCTGTCCGCTTGCGTGACAAGCCAATGACTTTGTGTCACTGCAAGCACACACTTCGTTTTCCTGAGCTGTGTGTTTCGCTGGGTGATTTGTTTTATGCATGTATTGTGGATTTGAGCTCCCATCTGTGCACTTGAACTAAGCAGTTTTCTCAAACGTTTGTCGGTTTTTCTTTTTTTAATTAACTTTAGATTATTTTTCCTGAGAATTTGGAGAGGTTTGATGTACTGTTAGCACAGGCAACAGAAGCTGTCTCTGTATACAAATGAGACAGGGATTTCCTACCATGTGCTTTAGTCCCTCCTTTGCAGTTTGAGAATATTTCAGCTTCCTTGGTGGGTTCGCTCTGGCTTGTCTGCTGATGCTGCCAATGGTGAGGACAGTTAACGATAATTAGATTTTTTGGTGTGGATATTTGTTTGCTGTGAATGAAATGGAGTAGGCTACCAAAAGGATTTCATTGAGACCATGCAGCAATAATGAAAATATATCATTACTGGGATGAGCTGGACTTGAGTTGGTGAGGCGAGAGCGAAATGCTGTATCGTCTCAGCTGAACCTCACTGAACCTCACTCCTGGGCCAAAATGCACGGTTGCTTTTGCAGCCAAATGGCAGCATGCGTAGTACAACTGTGCTCCTGCAAAGAGCAAATGCCTTTGTTCTGTGATGGGGGCCAGCTTGAGAACCAACACGAGTGTAAAATTGCTGCATTGTAGTGATGGTTTAACTTGTCAGCGGATGTGGTGCCTGACCAGGTTGAGATTTTTTTCCCTCCTTATATGTCATTTGTAGAGGACCTGCTGTTTGCATAGCAAATCCTCAGCCCAGGGAGCTGGAAACCTGTTAGACCTGTAGCATAGTATCAGAAAGAAAATGTCTTAGGAACGCTACGTATGTCAACTGTAAGAGATAAACGGTTGTGCTATAATTTACCTCTTATTATTTCCATCATGATAACATACAGAGTCCTGAGCTGTTGATCAAGACTGCTATTTGAGGCACTGAGCTGCAAGATGGCTTCTCCCCAGACCACTTGCAATGGAAGTAATCTTGTTCCTTTTCAATATCTTACTTGTGGGAGATGGTTTTGGTGTGGCTCTGGTCATTTTTCATCCTTTATAATTGATTTGTTCTAGTAATATTGGTGTACACAACATAGAGACATGAAGGTGGTAGAAAAAATTCAATGCTGAGAAAGCAGCCGAAAGTATTATGTCTTAAGGTTGGCTGCAGAGAAGGGGTCTTAATTTTCATTGCTGTTTGGAGCGGGGAAGCTCCAGGCATGCACAGGGGTATCAGTTTTTTTCCTACTGTCTAAATTTTTCAGTATGTGTGTACATGACTTCTGGGGAGGACTAAATGAATGTAGGCTCAGGTGGGGCTGAAAATAACATTTATTATGGAAGGAGCAGGGGTAAGGGAGTCTTCCAGCTCAGCCTCGAATAAATCAGTCCTCTTGCCCCTTCGTCCAGGCTGCTTCTAGGTGGCTGTCTTTTATCCAGCTGGTGCAGCGTGTTTCTGTTTAAATGATCTCTCCTGAAAGGTCCCAGAGGAAAGGGCTGCTTATTCCATGCAAGGAGAATGGTATATGGCACAGCTCATTGTTGTGTGCCCTGCCGCAAGTGCATAAATATGAAACAGCTCGCGGGCGTTGCTGCGGTGGGGCTGGTGTCCCCTTTGTGCCCCCCCTCCTTCTCCTGAAGGCTCCTCTCCATCTTTCTTCCTCTCCGGCTTTCATTTCTTGGTGATGGAGAGCAGGAGCCATTTGGGTGTGAGATCCTGAGGGCTTTACATTGCAGCAGCATTTTTCAGGGGAAGGTGAATATAGTTAACTCTTGTTCTGGCGGCTGACCGACTGGCGTGGTATATATATACCTTCTGAGCGGTGCTCGCCATCCCCAGTGCACGTTGCTAGGAAAGCGGCAGAAAATGGTCTGTTTTGTGCTCTTAACTACGTATCATTACAAGGGAGTCATGGGTCAGCCCCAGGCAGGTGATCCAGCTCACTGGGCAGTTTTAAGGCACAAAGCAGCTCTTTTTGCCCTGATCAGAGCGATCCAGTGCTCGGAGGCAGCAATACCTGTCGTGCTCTGGGCAGCCCTGCGGTGGGACCGGTGTGCCGGGGGGCAGACTGTCGTCCAGAGGCACTGATGCCCTGGGAAACCGGGGGGGAACAGAGGGAATCTCAGAGCATGCCCCCCTCCCCCTTTCCCTGGGAAGAGAGGCCCCCATCTGCTGCAGATGGACATGTCCCCATCGCCTAGTTGATGTGCACCTGCCTGTGCCGGGGCTGTTCATCCTTGGTGTGACAGGAGTGATGGGGGTAACATTATTTGGAAGAATCCCAGCTCTGCTCTGGGTAGCATCCACGATCCCATAAAATCCTGGGGTATTGCAGGGACTAAGTCGAGCCGCTACAAGTGCGTTTATTTTTGCTGGTTGTGAAGCAAACACATGGGGAGTCATACGCGGAGTTTGATTTTAGCTCGGAGAGGTGCGTGCGGAAGGGTTCCCTGTGGCTACGGCAAGGTTACCACACATGAGGGAGATGTGGAAACCCATCCCACCATCCTGACTCGTCCTGCGAGTGGGGCTGTAGTCCTCACTGGGGGATTTGTGCCTTTGGAAAGCTTCCTCACGCCTCGAAAACAAACAAAACTCTTTTGGAGCTTTCAAAGAGCTTTTTAAAGGAGCCCCGGGAGAATAACTGATTGTGGATTCAGAATGATGAAGTGGTTTATGGAATGGTGAAATATAGAGGCAAATGCAGGAGAACTCCACATTGCAATTTGTCAGCTTCTGTAAACCCTGTAACGGATTATTCCCCCCCTCTGTTGCTTCTCACCTCTCCAATAGGAAATTAACTGATGCTATCACTAAAGAAATTGTTTTTGCCTCACAAAGTAAAATTGATACTATAAAAACCCGCCAGCAGTGTCTCCTCCTCCTTTTACATGAAGACAAATCCTTCCTGTCACCTACTGAAATGGAAAGATAAAGGCTGAGCTTCAATAAAGAAGCTATAAGCACAAAGTGTAGAGGGAAGGAGCAGACACGGCATGGGGAGCATGCCACGAGAGCAGGTGTGATGCCGAGGGATATTGCAAGTGTCGAAAATACAACTACGGTGGCCAGTGCCTGTGTGCGTGTGTAATGCATGGTTATGTACACATTTGTGCCCCAGAACTCACGTCTCCAAGAGTTTGTGCTGGTTTTGGTACCAATGGTGCCTACCTTTACTCTTTTCAGGTTCTTAGGCTTGCTTGTTTGGACTTTTAAAATCTAATTAAACACACAGAGAGTTAAACATCACTTTGTTAAGTGATAACAGAACACACAGGACATGGGATTTGTTAAAGAAATCTGAACGTCGGCAGTCTCCCGCTGGATCGGCACTTCAGCATGAACTGCATTCATTCTTTGTGGGATGCATTTTCTGCAGGAAACCTCTTCTGCCGAACTGTGGGGCTTGGGGCAGAGCCCTGAGCTCTGGGCTCCCTTGAGGCAGGGCTGCCTGTTAGATGCTGGTAAGGGACAATCCTGTTAGGCGATTCCTTTGACTGGAGGTTTGCAGCTATCCCCATCCATCCTGCGTGTTCCTCATCTACTCTTTTGTGGATAAACAATCACTTTGTTCTGGCATCAGCTAGGAGCCGTCAGCTAGTTTGTAAACTGCTGTCCTTTCTCCTTTCAGGGGATATCAGAAGCCTGCTAAAGTGGATCAAACAGAATCTGTTGAAAGAACGACCAGAATTATTTATGCAAGGGGAATCTGTGTAAGTACAGCTGTTACGAATCCTCCTTGTGTTTCTGTGTTGATCCCCACGGTTTGGGATACGTTTTTCCTGTTGGTTGCAAGAAGCAAGTTAATGACCATGAAAATACGGGATTTGCTAAAGTGATAATGGGAGGTGTCCCACACTACACCTCGCAGTGTTCCACGGAGAGCATCTTTTGCAGCCCTCACCCCAAATCTTTAAACCTTAAATGTGAAGCAGGGCCACATATGCTTTCTCTCCGTTGTCACCTGGAGCAGGGTAGTGCATGCATCCTCAATTCCAGGAGTTTCAGCAGGTCTGTCCGTTCCCTGCTGACATCACTGGGACTGAAGCAGTCACTCGGAGAAATGCCAACAAATATTTCTTCTGGGAAATGTATTTTTATTGTCAAAATGGGGCCAACCTCGTGGAGAGGAAAAAAAAAAAAGCCAAGAGAAATGGAGCAGAGTGAGCTGTGCAAGCCATCCCTGACTGCGGGGTGGCGCTGGGGGTGTTTAACATTCGTCATGGATCTTTGTGAGCTGAAGCGTGTGCCAGGTCCCCTGGTAACAGGAGAGACAATTGCAGGACACTGAAGATCAAAGAGGGGGAATCCCTTTGCCTGTAATCAGGGGCTCGGAGTGGATCCCGGGTGTTTACTGCCTTTGGTAAGGGCACCGGAATAGCTTTCCCTACCTTCACATCCAGCGCTGTGCTCGACTGTAGTGCGTGGGTTTTAATTACCTGGCTTTTCTACATCTTACGGAAATGTAGTCATCTCGGAGCATCCTCAGGAATGGTGCATTTTGATTCAAATGAGCTCTGGGATTGCTCCTGCCTCCCCTTTATTTGATCTAGAAAGGGCACAGACTGTACCTGTTTCCACCTCCGTGCTAGGATTCCTTTTTCTCTTTGGCTTTATAGGCAGTCAGCTTGTGATCTGTGCTGTAAGATCCCTTGTTCTTAACTATTTGTGAAGCTTTTTAGCAGCCCTGTATCCTAATTATTTCTCTCTGTTCTGCAGGAGGCCAGGAATTTTGGTGCTCATCAACGACGCAGACTGGGAACTAATGGTCTGTACTCCTTCAGTTTGACTTTCTTTGTTGAAAATATTGCTCTGTCTGTTCTGTGGTTGCTCTCAGAGAAGCTATTTCTGATTCTTGCCCCAAGCGAAGCATCTCGTATTTGAGGGGGAAGGAGCAGGCTGGGATCTCTCTCCCTGTATTGTACTGTGGCTGTTCAGAAGCCTGGAGCCTTTCTCTAACCTGCTGAGTCTCATCCGCCAGCCAGTGTCTGAAGAGAGATCACCCGTATTCCCTGGCCTCTGGCAACGGGCTTCGCACCTCCGGCTGCTAGCAGGTCTCCCCCACGCATGGGGTAACAACTTAGTGGGTACCAGGCAGCTTCCCAGCCCCAAGCAGCCCCCCTTCGCTAGAGTAAGGTGGTGCCGAAGCAGGTGAAGGCAGCCCTGGGGAGATTTCTGCCCAAACGGGCAACTGGTAAATACCTTCCCTTTTCAGCCCATGGTTACGCTCAGACAACAAACAGCCCCTAACTACTTTCCTGCCTCAGGCAACCACCTCTTCTGTCAAAACCCTGGTCCAGAAAGCGGTGTGGGAAGTCAGCTCCTTGTCTGATCTCTCACCTTTGCTTCCGTTAGGATGAAAACATCAGTCTATCCCCTTCTGCACTCCCTAACACTCACCATCTTTTTATGAGCTGTTTTCTCTTTGCAGCTAGTATTTGGAAATGACATTTAAACCATTTTTCTTTTTTTTTTCTTGGCCTGCAGGGTGAGCTGGATTATAAACTCCAGGACCAGGATAATGTGCTTTTCATCTCGACATTGCACGGCGGGTGAACTCCTAGAAAAACAAGAGGATGTAAATCTAAATCCCTGGGCAAAAAACCCAAACAAAAACCTAAACCCACCCAAACTCTCTTGAACTGCCTGTGCTTGGTCTCTGCATCTTCCCACTGCGTTCACTTGTTACTAGACATCCAAATAAAGCCCTGCCAGCACGCGGCCTGCTGTCCACCACAACAGCATCCATCTTTTGGTCCTCATTTCACCTCTCCTGACTGCACTTCCAGGTACCTAACGAGCAGAGAGCACCTGCAGCATGTGCGTCTTTGTTTTTCTGTGACGGGAGGAAGAGGGGTGCTGAACCTCGAGTAGGATGGTGCATCTTCGCAGGCAGTGAGGCGTTCTGGGGGAGTTGTGCCTGCTCTGGGGCAAGGCTGGGGTTCCTCTGCCTTGGTGCTGGGAACTGGGATTCTTTTAACATGATACTTCATATTGGTACAGTCTGTGCATGAGCCACAGGAAGGGCGAGACATGTAGTGCAAGGAAACAAAAGGTGACTTTACTAGTTTTTCTCTGAGGTGGCAGACATTACAGCTTCAGAGCCCTCCGTAGTGGCTTTCCACTTGTCGTGATATTTATATGTGGGAAGCAGGAGAGAAATAGGCTTTTTTGGTTTTGTTTTTCTGATGCCTTATGTCTCTTTCATACCTGAGCTGAGGCAGGGTGAAGTCCTAGCCCACAAACAATGTCAATTTATAACCATTTGGCTGGAGGGGAAACAAACCCGTGCCTGGCCTGAGACAGCACGGAGTGATAAGGGCAGCAAATTATCTTTCTGTCACCACGATGGACAGAATTGATCAGCCTCCCTCGTGTTCTGTGCAGGTGGGGAGCGGCGGGGAGCTGCGTTGCTGCAGCCGGGGAAGGGCTGGGGCTGGAGATGAACGGTTAAAGCGTGGGGAAAGAAAGTCAGTGGCGTTTAACCCTTTCCATCAGTGGGAGGGGGAGGCTTCTTACTGCACACCCTGAGGAAGTCCTGTGAGCGCAGCGGAAGTGGGTGTGCGTGGCTCTGCTAGGGCACGGATGCTGTTCGGTTTCCAGAAGTTTCCTCGGACAGATGGACTGGCCCACCTGCCAGCTGGGAGGCCACGGCAAGAGCACAGGGAAGGGATCAGAGAGGATAGCGTTGGCGCCAACAGGTCTGAAACGTGCTGCGCGAGCTTCTAGGAGTGTCCGACCAGGATTGTCCTTCCTGCGCTCCCCCCTGCCCTGCTCACCTGCGTTTCGGCACGGCTCCGGCAGCACGCGGTGGTCCCCAGCGGCAGTGCTCCTGTCCGAGCAGCGGCTCTCCTGGGGCAGAGGGCTCGCCAGTGCCGTAAGCTCAATCGGTGCACATCTCAGAGCTGATCTGCACCACGTACTGCTCGCCCTGTCCTCAATCTCCGGGAGCTGCCGAGGAGGAGCTGGGAGGCGGTGAGCAGCGCAGTGCACCAGCCCCTGCTCGGGCAGCCTGGCCTGGCACCCTGAGTGCTCTGTACAAGGAGCCTTTCCCGTCCTGCGCCGGACAGAGGAGTTACTCTGTCTGACACGGAGGGAGTGCCGAAGAGTAATTCCCCTGTCTGACTTCTCCGGTGACTCCTCTCTCACGTTTACCCCACCACAACCTGCATAACTAAAAGCACCCACAGACTACGATGCTGCTGCATCTGAGGAACCCTAACTTCAAGCCCACTGCTGGTAACGAACCGATATTCAGCCTTTTCCAAATCCAGCCGCGGCGACTCGAGTCCAGCTTGCGCTGTTTGTAAATGACATGGACGGGCCAAAGGCTCTTCTCTGTCCCGAGTTCACGGCCGTGAGCTTTGCTGGGCCGGGGGAGCGGAGGGGGATTCCAGGTGACGGTAGGAGCTGGCTGAAAAACAACGAACCTGTGTGGCGTGCAGCTCGAAACGGACTTAAACCCAAGTGGGAAAAGGCAGGTTCGTCTTCAGCGCTGCTGCCCGCCCTGCCTCTACGCTGCGTTTTTGCCTTAGGCTGGGCTTGTCTGTTCTTATCCCCCCCAGCTGTTTGCTCACGACAGGATGAGTTCCTTCCCTGGGAGGTGTTATTCCCCTCACTAGTGCAGGTAGACCCGGATGGCTTAGCTCCCGCTGTAGTAAAAGCTGCCAATCATTGCTAAAAAAAGCTAGAAATGGGAAGATGAGGGAAGCCAGGGGAGGGGAGAAGAGGGGTACAGCAAAATCCTGTCACAAAAAGAAAAAGTTTCTGAAATAAAAGCCTTTTAAAACATATTCTGCCTCCAGCTTTGTCCTAGATAGGCTCTTGGTGAAATTTTGCTCGGGTCTTGTAATGCTTCCCTCCTCCTCCTGGGTTTCCTTGGCAGCCCGGCCGAGTCGCTTGGCTTGTGGAGTCATAAAGCCTCTCTGTTAAAGCCTTCCTCCCGCTCCTGGCTTCGTGGGGGCTGCTCCGGGAGGACGCGGGACCGTCGCAGCCCTCAGCTCCGCTCCCGCCTCGTCCCCTCCGAGCCCCACCGCGGCGGTGAGACCCCGGCCCCGCAGCCCTCGGCCGGGAGGAGCCCGGGGCCGGGCCGCTCTCCGCCGAGCCCAGCCGGTGCCCGAGCGGCGGGGACGGTTCCCGGCTCGGCGGAGACCCGGAGCGGCCTCCGTGTGCCCGGGGCGAGCCGGGGGCTGCAGCGGGAGGAAGAGGAGGAGGAGGAGGGTGTCCCGGTGCTGAGGGGTCCCCGCCGCGCCCCAGGGCCGGGCGGAGGCCGAAATAAATGAATTAAAACGCAATTAAAAAATATATAATAATACCAGGAGGATAAACCAGGATGGAGCCGCAGGGCCGGGGCGCCCGCCCGCCGCGCTCGGCTCCGTCCCCGGCGAAGCGCCGGCGCGCCCGGCTCGGCCCCTCCATCCCGGCCCGGTCCCTGCCCGCCGGGGCTGCCCGTCCCGCCGAGGACCCGGCTGGTGTCTGAGGCCGTAGGAGCGAAGCCCCGGCAGCGCTGAGCGGCGCGGAGCCGCCGCCGGTGTTCGTGTAGTTGCCTTGAAAGCCTGGGTAAGGCTTCCCCGGGCTGCAGCCGGGAGCCGTTACCTCGCCGTGGCCCGGGCCCGGGGAAGGTCCGTCCTTCTTCCTCCGCCCCAAAGCACCTTCCTGGAGCCCCGCCGGTGGAGTTGAAATCTCTGCTACAGATGTCCAGACACAATTCTTGGTTCGTACGGCTCCATCGCACAAGAATTGCGTTTGGACAATCAGGAGCGGAGATTCCCGTCCCGGGCTCGCGGGATCTTCCAGGGGGGAATCCGGCTGGAGCCTGGAAAACAAGGACACAGGGGCACCGAGCCGGCTGCCCGCCGCTCCCGCTGCCCGCTCCCCGCTCCCCGGCCCTGCGGAGCCGCTTCCCCGGCCCCAACAAGTTTCTAGCGCAGCCGCGGCGCTTCGCATCCCGGTGTCCGTTTAATGGCACCGCGAGGGGTTTAATTTCATCAACTCGTTTCTTACCCCTCCAAAAAATAAAAAAATAAAAAAAAATCAGCCTTATTAAAAAAAAAGAGAGAGAAAGAGAAAAAAATTAAACCAAGATCAGGCGGGGAAAAAAAAAAAAGAAAGAAAAAAAAAGAAAAAAAAGCCAGAAAACGAAAACCAGCGATCCATCCCCGCCGGAGCAGCCCCGCCGGAGCGGGGGCTCGGTGCGCCGGGGCTGGCTGCCGCCGGCGGGCTCGGTGCCTCTGGCAGCCCCGGGGGCTCGGCGGGGCGATGCCGCGGGGCTGCGGGCACAGAGCCCCGGCCCGCGCTGCCGCCGCCGCTCCTGCCTCGGAGCGTTCAGCAGTTCCAAGCGGATCGCCCTCAAAATTCGGGCACTTTGAAAAATCGCCGAAATTTATAAACGCCCGACCGGGGGGGGGGGGGAAATGTTAATAATAAGAAGAATAAAAATAAAAGCAAAAGAGGAAAAATCCAGGCTTCTCCCCCAGCCCCTTCTCACCGACCGGCTCCCACGAAGTTGGGAACAAATCCCCCCGCTCCAGCCAGGGAAAATCCCGGCCCGCTGCCGGCGCTTCCCCCCGCCGGTGCCGGTGCCGGTGCCGGTGCCGGTGGCCGTGGCCGTGGCCGCTCCGCGGCGGGGCCGGGCAGGTCCCCCCGCGGGAGGGCTGAGGGCTGAGGCGGGCGAGCGGCGGACCCCGGCTGCCCGAGCCGCCCTCCGCCCCGGCGGCCCGCGGGGCTCCGAGTTTCCACGGGGCGCGGAAAGTGCGTCCCGCGGGGGCGGAGCGGGCGGCCCCCGCGGCTCGGCGGGGCACGACGGCGGGGCCAGCGCTGCACCTGCCGCCGGCCCCGAGCCGCGCCGAGCCGCCCCGGCTCTGCCCCGCTTCCTCCACGCCGTATCCACCCGGGAGGGTCCCAAATCCGCCCGGGAGGGATGCGCACGCCGGGGCTCTGCGGGCTGCGCCGGGGCCGGGCAGGGCTTTTAGTTGAACGGCACAACAATAAATGTGTTGCAGAGCCGGCGAGAAAAGAATGGGGATGACCTTCAATTGGTACTGGATTTGAATAACACCACGGGGTGATAAATGCCCATTGTGTTTTAGGAGTAATGAATCTCCACTGTCTCTATAGCACAGAAACAGCAGCTGCAACCTGGAGCCAGCCATCTCTTAAAGACACAGCTCCCAAACCCCAGCCCCCGGCCCGGCTCGGCCCGGCCCGGATCCCCGCACCCGCCCGGGCCCGGTGCTCCGGGGCCCGGGGTGCGCCGTGGCTCGGGGTCTCGGTGCCGGGCCCCGGGGACGGCCGGGGTTGGCCCCACTCGGGGTTGCGGGGGTCCCCCCCGAGCCGCCGGGCAAGGCTGGGGCTGGGGTCCCCTCCCACCCCCCCGGTCCCCCTTGGGCACCCCCTCGGTCCTGCTGCCGCGGGGGTGGCACTGCCCGGGTTCCCCGTGGGGTACGGGGTCACCTGCACCCCACCCTGGCCCCCCACGGCAGGGAAAGTGCCGGGGACAAATAACGCTCATTGTCTTCCCCTGATGAATATTACCGACTTGCCAGGCCGGCAGCTGCCGGCTCGGGCCGGGGGAGCGGGGGCATCGCCCGCCTCTCCCCGCCCGGGGACCCCCCCCCCGGCCCCGACCTGCCGGGGGTCCCCGCAGCCGCGGGGAAGAGCGTGGGGC
Source organism: Mycteria americana (assembly GCF_035582795.1). Lineage (NCBI taxonomy): Eukaryota > Metazoa > Chordata > Aves > Ciconiiformes > Ciconiidae > Mycteria > Mycteria americana. The sequence goes on along the minus strand of NC_134381.1, from coordinate 7,033,618 downwards.
TGGCCCCTGGCTTCAACCCATCGCTGCCTGCCACCGCCTTGGGTGTCACCGGGGAGCTGGGGTCCCTGGGCAGAACCAAGAGGGGCTGGGGGATGTATGGGGGGGCTGGGGGGGGGTCGCTGGGGGGGTCCCTGCCCCTCCTCACCTCCCCCCGTGTCCTTGCACAGGGTCTGGCCACGTGGGGAGAGGGATCGATTCGTGCTGGGAGAGAAACTCCCGCGGCCCCGAGGATGCTCGGAGCAGCCCAGCCCCGCGGAGCTGCGGGGTGACCCCGGTCCCTGTCCCCTGCCCGCAGCGGGGCCAGGCCTGGGGCAGGGGACAGCCCGGGGCTGGGGTTAGGCCTGAGCTCTGAGCAGGGACCAACGGGGCAGGGATCTGTGACCGGGGCTGCTCGCCCATGGAGGCTCATTCCCGGCCCCGGGAGGTTTTTGTCCACCTCGCAGAGGCTCGAAGGTGTCCCAGGGCCTGGGGACAGCCACGTTCCCGCAGGCCAAGCCCCATGCCACGGCCCGGCCACGGGGATGCCCAGCTCCTGCCATGGCCATGTGCCTCCTCCTGAAGGGCTCCCCTGCCTCCGCACACCTCCCTGCCAGCGCTATTAGCAATAAACCCGATTCCTAGGATGTGAAAATCAAAATAAATCCAGCATTAAAAAAAAAAAAGAGCATCAGCAACAGCGGAAGGCCCCTGCGCTGGGTTGCAGCCATCGCCCAGGACCAGCAGGCTCTTTGGGAAGCAGGAGCCATCGGAGGGAAGCCCCCGTTGCTGCTCCCGGGTGCTCCGGCATTGTTTTAGCCCCGGACCTGCCGGCCTTTTAACTCGCTTTAATTCCTAACGCTCCCCTTCACCACCTTTTTTTTTTTAAGTCTCTTTCCCAAATCTCGGCCGAGTTAATGAAGTTATGTGATCCTATAAATGTTAATTGTCTAAACTTCTTCTCTTCTCTCCCCTTTTTTTTTTTTTTTATCTCTCTCCTCCTTGCTGCTTTCTGCTCCACTTGTAATAAAGAAAATATCTTGGCTGGTCTTAGCCAGTTGCTTGGCAACCTCAATAGAAAAAAAGAGAACAGAATGTAACCAATCCCGAGACAACCGAAAGATTTTGGTGACATGTGACCTCTCCGAAAAGGGCAGCCTTAAACTGTCCCTTCTGTCCTTTGCTCCTGACCATTAGGGTCTCTCGCCCTCCCCCCCCCGGCTCCTTACACCAATAAATATGGATTAGTGAAATACTTTTTCCCACACTGATGAAAAGCCGGGATTGATCTTTCCACCTCCTTTATGTACCAACCTGACAAGTTTCTAAACAAAATTAAGAGGGAAGAGGCGAAAGGAGCCATCCCGGGTTGGGCAGCCCGGGGACGGATCCTGCCCCACCATGGGGATGGGGGGTCCCCGACAGGGCGCTGGCGCCGGCCACGCTGGCCTGTGGTCTGCTCGGCCGCCGTCCGGACCTGCCCTCTGTGTGCCGAGGAGCACAGTGCCAGCAGGTTAGGAACTAAAATGTAGTTTTTCTGACCCAAAAGGGGGAAAAAATAAAGCCCCGGCCCAGCCCTGCGCTCCCTCGGCGGGTGCCTGTGTGTCCTGGGGGGACCTGTCCTGCTCCTCGCCGCAGAGCCCCAGCGCTCGTGGGCGGCTGGGGAAGTTGTCTGCAAATTACATTTCATCCTGGAAAAAAAAAAAACCCACAACATGATGTCATTGGCTTTCTGGTGCATCCCGCCGGCGCCCCTCCACCTGCTGCCGGCCTCTGCTCGGCCATGAGCCTCAGCACGGCCATGAGCCTCGGCATGGCGGTGAGCCTTGGCATGGCGGTGAGCCTCGGCATGGTGGTGAGCCTTGGCACGGCGGCCAGCCTCGGCACGGCGGTCGGTGATCAGGCTCCCGCCCTCCCGCCGGCCTCCCAGCTCTCGGCTTTCCCAGGCTCCCGGCGCGGTGAATGCTTCTTTCACCAGCAGTTCCCCTCTTCCCAAAAAAGCATCACCTTGCCAGCTCCCTTCCTCTCGCCGGCTGCCAGGAAACTAAAAATTAGGGCAAGGAGAGGGAGCGAGAGAAAAGCCAATGAACTTGTTCCCAGCTTTTCCTTTGGATCAGCTGTCCAGCACCGGGAGAAAAATATTTCTCCTGTAAAAAAATCCCCTCTCCGTGCAGGCTCCGAGCCCTTCGGCACCGGGACGCTGGACGGAGACGCGGGCTCAGCTCGGCGGCGGAGGACACTGTAAGTTGGGCGTCTGCTTACGCAGTTTCCTGGCTTTTTTGGGGGGATTTTTGACATGGTTTGGGGCTGACCCCTCCCCAGGATGGAGGAGGAGGGTCAGGGCAGGGGGCATTGGAAAGAAGGGAGTTTGGGGGGGGTGCAGGCTGTGAGGTGCCGGCAGAGTGGGCACCGGCGTGGTGCCCGTGCCGGCGGTGGCGGGTGGTGCTGGGTGCCGGCAGCCCCGGGGTGCACAAAGCCCCTTTTGAGCAGCACACAAGGAGCTGCTCATCCCTCGCCCGGCCCTCGGCCCTGGGGCTGGCCCCGGGAGAGGAGAGAGGGACCCCGGCCCTGAGCACCCGGGGAGGGCTGATGGGGGGGACTCGGGGCTCTGGGGTTGCGTGTGTCCCCGTGTTGGGGACGGCTGCCCGAGGGGGGGGGCCTGGCCTCGGTCCGAGCCCCAACCCATGGGGTGCCCACAGCCCCCCGGGACAGGCTGGTCCCCGGCCAGCCCCGCTTGTGTGGGGTGCTGCGGGGAGCTGGGGGTACCCCAGCCATCCCACATGGGGATGGGGGACCTGCTGCCTCCTGCCATGGGTGATGGTGACACCCATGAAGCCACCAGACCCTGGTCCCCAGGGTGGCCGTGGGGAGGGCTGCGGTAGGGACTGGGACGGAGAGTCTGGTGGGACGCAATGGGACCCGGTGGGCCCTGGCTGCCCTGCCGCCGAGGCCGGCTGGCCAGGCACAATACCACGGCCCTGCTCCTGAGCCGCCGCCGAAGCCCCTTTCCCAGCACCGAGCGCCTTTGTCTCGCCTTTGTGATGGAAAGAGCCCCCCCTCCTAAATCACGGCCCTGACACCCCCATTGTCTCCTTCCCGGGGAGGTTTGAAACTTCCCCCCCCTCCCGAGGTCAGGAATGTGGCCGGTTTCTATTGGGACGGAGGAGCAGGGCTGGGTGGGGGGCTGCAGGGTCACGCCGGCTCGGCGGGTCAACCCGAAAACAAAACCTTTTGAAATACCTACTCTCCATCACTGCCAACATTGTCCCCTGCCAGCGGGGGCCTGGCACGGCCCCTCGACGCCTCCAGCCCGGCCGCTGCCCACCCCAGCGGTCAGCATCTGGGGGGGGGACAGAAGGGTATTGTGCCGAAGGGGACAGCTTTGTTTTCGGTTACAGCTGCCCCGGGTTGGGACGGGGACTGACGGCCAGCCCCGCTGGGGGGGAGAGGAGGGAGGGGACGGAGGAGATGGGAGCGCACGGGTCAGCGCGTCACGGGCGGGGGGACCCGTCCCATTGGGGTACCCCTCTGTTGCCATCCTCTGAGAGGGTGCAGCGGCAGGAGAGAGAACAGCTCCCCGTCATCCCTGGGGTGAAGCCCCGGCAGGGTGTGAGGCCTCTCAGGGATGGGGCAGCCTAGGGTTGGCCTCCTGCCTCAGTTTCCCCTTACTGAGGGAGGCATCCCTCTGCCCGCTCCCAGGGCTGACGGGTGCCCGGGGTCCTCTTTGACACCCAGAGCTGGGGGACGCTGGCCCTGGGCACCGCTGGCTCTGATGCTGGCAGACGTGGTCCAGCCTGGGGAGAAAAGGGACCATTTTGGGGCCAAGCCAGCTGCACCACCCGGGAGGGATGTGCCCACATAGGTCGAATGTGGCTCCAAGTGCGGCGGTGCCTCGCAGGTGGAGCAGAGCATCCCGCACGGCCCCCGGCTCCCAGGGGGGCATGAAGGGGGGGCCTGGGGGAGGATTCTCTCTCCCTGATGTTTGCAGCCCACCAGGAACACCCCAGACTGTCTCCCGATGGGCTGAGGTGCGGGGGAGACGCAGCCCAGCGGGTGCCGGGGCCGACAACGTGTCTCTGCCCCATTTATGGTGGCACGGATTTCCCTGTCTCCACCAGCCGGGATGGAGATGCTGCTCCCGCCGGCCTCCAGCTCCTCTGGCAGAGCATCTCTTGGGTGGGCCAAAATTCCCCCGGGTGGCCAAAATCCCCTCCAGGATGGCCAAAATCCCCCCAGGATGGCCAAAATCCCCCTGGATTTTTCTGGGTGGGAAGATCCATTGTTTTTGCCTGCTGCGGGAGCAGCTCGCTGAGGAGGAAAGCAGAGCGGCGCCCGCGGATGCGATGGGTTTAGCAGAGACCTGGAAGGAAAACCCAGTTAGGAGGGGAGCGCTGGCCTCCTGATCTACCCAACAGCTGGAGGGTGGTGAAAACAGCTGGAACAGCAGGAACAGCTCGGGATGAGGGTCTGGCAGGGCAGGGAGCATGGCGGGGTCACGGGCACTCCCTTGGGTCTGGGGTCCCCGCTGGCCGGGCAGCTGCTGGAAGGCTGTGCAGGCTCCGTGCCTCAGTTTCCCCACCTGTGAAATGGGCTGGGGTCATGAGGCTGGACAAGTCAGGGCAGAGGTCTAGAGGGGACAGCGTCACTTGGGCAGCATCACGGTGTGGGAGCGGGGACCCTCAGGAGCACCCAGGGATACCCAGGGGCACCCAGGGGCACCATGGACCTGGGCAGCCGGCTGGGCCCCTGGGATGCTTTTTCTTGTGAAATAAGTTTAAAAAAATTTTTGGTGGCCATGGGACTTGTACCAACCCCCCGGCCATGCACATACACACAGAATCTCTGTATTTATATATACATGTATATATATATATATTTATATATTTGTTTTCTGCAACCAAACCTGAGCCTTTTAAAGCAGAAAAATGTGACATTCGACGAACCTGGAGCTTTTCAAAGACTTTGCTGAAAATCCTAGAAAATTTCAGGGAAGGGGTGGAGAGAGGCGGGAGGTGGCCAAAAGCCTCAGCCCTAGGTCCAAAAGCAACTTTTTCCTGTAAAAAAAAAAAAAAAAAAAAGAAACCAGGCTGCTGGAAACGTTGCACAGCGCTGCTGCCTGCCCGGCACACGGGGGTGGGAAGGTGCTTTTCTGGGTGGGATGCTTTCGGGCCTGATGTCGGCTCTGTGTTACAGGTACCGCCGTGGGCGCGTGGAGCCACGGGGATGCCCTGAGCCCTGTGGGGACCTGCCACCCCGCCTGCCGGTCCTGCTCCTGGGGCGTGGGGGCTGTCACAGCCCTGTGCTAGCAGAGTGGCGGGGATGGAGGTGCTGAGCCGCAGCGCAGAGCCGGGTGGGTCGTCACCCCGAGGACCACGCAGCGGGTGCCCTGGCAGGTAACCTCCATTTACCCCTTCTCCTCGAGCTTGCTTGTGGGTTTTTTTTATCATTGCACGGCCAAAGCGGCTTGTAAGGTGTCGCCTGGCCCACAGCAGGCTCCGAGGGTCCGTCGTGAGCCCTGCAGCAGCCGGGCTGCCGGGAGAAGGCAGGCTGCAAAGCTGGCTGCAAAGGCAAGGATAATTCTGACCCCACCTGAGCTTGCAAGGGCAGGCGCAGGATGCTTCGTCCCTCTGCCAGTCCCGGCCCATCTGTGTGCCACATGTTGCATTGGCCCGTGCCTCAGTTTCCCCATGTCAGGGCGCAGTGACGGCACCCCCTTCCTCTGCCTGCCCCAGGGGTGGTGGAGCTGCGGACAGGGCAGAGTCTCCCTCTCCAGTCCCCGAGCCCACGGCCGGGGAGCGTTGGCGTGGGCTGTGCCTGGGGCAGCGGGGCCGTGGCTGTGTGTGGGTGGCCGAACTGCGCCAGGCCAGGGGTGCTGCATCCCTGGGGCAGGGGACAGCGGGGGCTGAGCACACGGGGGGGATTGCTGGGAAAAAAAAAATTGCTGGCAGCGGCCAGATGTTGCTCTTGCTCACAGAGCAGCATCCCAGGGCTGGCCCCAGCCTGGGCCAGGGGACATCCAGGCTCAGGCCCCCCTGGCCCCAGTGTGGTGCGGGGTGTCAGGGCTCTGCCGGGTTTCATCCCAGTCTGCAGGCTGGGAGCTGCCTTGCTTGGCCTCTCTGGGATCCAGGCCTCTCAAAACCCTCTTATATGTGGCACTGAAATCCCTTTCTGCCCTTCCCAGGTGCTGAGGGCAGGGCAGGGGCATCTGTGACCCCCAGGAGAGGATGGAGGGATGGGGGGACATAGGGATGTAGGGGGGGAGGGATGTAGGGGCAAAGGGATGCAGGGATGAGGAAGGGATGCAGGGATGTAGGGGCGAAGGGATGCAGGGGTGGAGGGATGTGGGGGTGCAGGGATGTAGGGGCAAAGGGATGGAGGGATGGAGGGATGTGGGGGTGCAGGGATGAGGAAGGGAAGGGATGCAGGGATGTGGGGATGCAGGGATGTAGGGACAAAGGGATGCAGGGATGAGGGAGGGATGCAGGGATGTGGGGGTGCAGGGATGCAGGGATGAGGAAGGGAAGGGATGCGGGGATGTGGGGATGCAGGGATGTAGGGGCGAAGGGATGCAGGGACGAGGAAGGCAGGGACGGAGGGATGTGGGGACACGGGGGGCAGATCCGGCCCTGACGGACCCTGCAGCCCCTGACTCCCCGCCGAGCGCCCGTATCCCGCTGCTCCCGCCCGGGCCGGGCCGTGCCGCCGTACCGGGAGGTGGCAGCAGCGGCCGAGCGCGGGGCCGGGCCGCGGGGGGCGGTGCCGGCGGGTGGGTGTCCCCGCGGGACGGCGCCAGCCGTGGGCTCCGCGGGCATCCCCGCCGCTCTGCGGCCCTTCGTCCGGCTTCAGCCCTTCCCGGGCCGCGGGGCCGCGCTCGGGGGCTCCTGCGGAGGGGAGAGGGGCTGCCCCTCGCCCAGCGCTCCCGGGGGGGGCCGCACACGCGGGTGGGGTCCGGGCGCGGGTGGGGTCCGGACACGGGTGGGGTCGGGCTGTGCTCGGCTCCTGGGGTGCTGCCCCCTCCCGCGGCTCCTCTGCATGGCCGGGGAGCGCCCAGCCGCGCTGGCACGGAGCCCTTCCCGCAATACCTGTCCGCGCTCGGGCCCTGAACAGTTTTTCTCTCCTTACAGCCGCGCCGGGGCTCCCCGGTGCTCCCCGTGTGTGTCCCCCCCTCTGTTGCTTCTTTCAGGTGCTGCTGGATCGTTCACCCCCCGACCCCCTTGCTGCACCCTGCCAGAGCCCTCCGGAGGTCCCCCGGGAGCGGGGGGACGTGGGGAGCCAGCGAGAGCAGCCGCTCGGCCGGGCCCTCGCCTTGTTGCGGGTGGGTGTGGGTTTGGCCACGAGTGGCCCCTCGCCAGGGCTCCGGTGCCACCGCAGCGAGGGGTGCCCGGCACCGCTGGTGGGGTGCACGGAGCCGTTGCTCCCCAGGACGCGCTCGCTCCGGGAGCTGACGGCCTTATTTACGGACTGGGTGGTTAACCGGCGGTTTTGGCCAAATGTTCCAAAGGCCCCGGGGCTGCCTGCGGCTGGGACACGTAGCAGACACGCCTGGGGGGCTGCAAATGGTCAGCCATGGAGGGCAGCCGGGGTGGGACACGGCTTGGGGGCGTGGGCTGCCTCGGCCTGTGATGGGGGAGAGCCATGAGCCCACCCAGCCACGACTCACTCTGGACACAAGCTCCCCTCAGCCACAAGCCCCCCCTGGCCACCAGCCCCCCTGGCCATGATCCGCCCTGGCCACCAGCCCCCCTGGCCATGAGCCGCCCCCAGTCATGAGCCGCCCCCCCACCCATCCACTTGCCCACCCGTCCGCTTCCCTAGCACCCACCCGCGCCGTGCCGGGCACCGCGGGGACCCGACCCCGAGCTGGCAGGGGGCAGAGGAGGATGCCCAGGAGCATCCTCGGGGACCTCGGGGAGGGGGTACCGCGGGTGCCCCCCGGCCCCTCGCCCCTCGGCCGTGGGCTGTGCCGGGCCGTTTACCGATATCGGCTTTATTTAAAGAAACCCAACCCAAACCCGCCCCCGGGGCTCGCAGCGGCGGCGGGGCCGGGCCGGGGGCGGGGGTGCGCTGAGCGCGGCGGGTCTCAGCCCGCCCCTTCCCCGCCCGCCGCCGCCGCCGCCATGGGGGCCGCGGGGCCGCTCTGCGCCCTGCTCCTGCTGCTGGGCACCGGCACCGGCACCGGCACCGGCCCCAGGCCCGGGGCGGGCCCCCCGCGGGTGGTGCTCGCCCTCCTGGCCCGTAACGCGCAGCACTCGCTGCCGCACTGCCTGGGCGCCCTGGAGCGCATGGACTATCCCGCGGGGAGCATCGCCCTGTGGTGAGGGAGCGGGGGCCCCGGGGGGAGCGGGGACACCGGGGTGCGGGGAGTAGCAGGGATCCGGGGGGAGGAGGGGGCTGTGGGGGAATGGGGATCCCGGGGTGGGGAGCCGGGACGCTGGGGTGACAGGGACCCGGGGGGAACGGGGATGCTGCGGGGGGGAGGAGGGGGGGATGCTGGGGGTAGGGGGCACTATGGGGGGAATGGGGAGCTGGGGGGTAGCGGGGACCCGAAGGGCAACGAGGGGAGGGGAACGGGGAGCTGGGGAGAGTGGGGACGTGGAGTGATCTTGGAGAAACGGGGGCCTGGGTGGAGGGAGCAGAGATCCGGGGGAATGGGGGCCTGGGGGGGAATGGGGACCCTGGGGGGACGGGGACCCCCGGAAGGAACAGGGACTCTGGTGGTAACAGCCCCCCCCTCAGCCCCAAAGGGTGGGGGGTGGCTCTGCCCCGGGTGTGGGACCCAGCAGGGACCCGAGAGGGGCTGCGCGCTGTCCCACGGCGAGGGGGCAGGACCCCCACCTTTCCCCTCCCGAAGCTGTGGGGCTGGCAAGGGAGGGGAGCCCTGGGCTCGGGGGGATTTTACATCATCAGGGACAGACGCTGCCTTCCCCCTCCCTGCAGGGCTCGGCCCCAGCCCCCCCCTTCCCCAAAGGCACCCCCCAAACTCCTTTTTACCGTGCTGGGGGGGGTGGCTGGGAGAGGAGCCCCCCGTCCCTTCTCTTTCTCGCTCCTCCACTGCCGCCGTCTCTTGCCTGAGCTTGTCGGAAACTTTTTGCAGAGGGCTGAGGCGGGGGCTGGCAGGGGGGTCCTGGCAGGGGTGGCCGGGCTGGGGCGGGGGACAGCTGCTGGCAGCGGGGGAGCGGGGGGCCCTCGCCTTCGCCCGCCGCAGCCCTGGGAGCCCCTGGCCGCAGGGCCCTGCGGGGTGTTTCAAGAGCAGCAGAGCTGGGAGCTGGGGGGGGCACAGGTCCTGCCTTGTCCCCTGCGTCCCAAGGGGTCCCTGTGACACCAGTGCCCGAGGGGCAGCTTGGGGTTCTTTGACAGGTCGAGGGTCCTGGGGAGTGTGGGGACTTGGGGGTTGCCCCAGTGCAACGTGGGGCTCAGCCCCGTCTGTGCTGGGGTCCCCATGAACATTGTCGTGAGGTTGGGTGCGAGACTGGGGGACGGCAGCTGTGCATGGCACGGGAAGGTTTGGGGAGGGGGATTTTTGCTGCCTGTTAGGGCCTTTCCTCTGGCTGCTGGAGCCACGGGGTGCAGTGGGGTACTGTGGGGTGCTGTGGGGTGCAGCGGGGTGCATGGGTGGGGGCATGAAGCCGCTGTGCTCCGATGCCATTCATGGTGGGCAGCCAGAGGGCTGGGGTGGGGAGAGCACGGCCGGGGCTGCTGCTGGGCTGCAGGGACAGGGGGTGAGAGCCGCGGGACAGCCCGGCCGGCGGCGGCACCGGGAAAGAAATTACCCGTTCGCATTCCCCCTCCTGCCAGCGCAGCCTCGGTTCCTTCAAATTACACGTTACGTTCCCAAGCGAGTCCGCCGCTGGCTCAGCCTCTTGGCCCCAGGAGCGTTTCTAGTGCAGGGAGGGGGCCATGGTTGTCCCCTGGGGGGGACCCCCGGAGGCTGACGTCCCCTCACCCCAGGTGCGCAACGGACCACAACTCGGACAACACGACGGCGATGCTGCGGGAGTGGCTGGGGGCGGTGGGGAAGGACTATCACTCGGTAGCCTGGAAGGTGCAGGAGGAGCCCAGGTGAGGCTGGGAGGTGCTGGGGGGCGGGTGTGGGCTGCGAGGGGCTCCCCGAGCAGCACCCCACTCCCTGGCTGGGGACGCTGCCAGGAGGAGCCGGCGGCGAGGCAGAGCTGGGCTGACTCAGCCGCATGCACCGAGTTTGTGCATTCCCAGCGAGCGGGATTAACCCCTGCCTCCCTCCCGCCCAGCTCCTACCCCGACGAGCTTGGGCCCAAGCACTGGAGCGACAAACGCTATGAAAACCTGATGAGGCTGAAGCAGGAGGCTCTCACCTACGCCCGGGAGCAGCAGGCGGACTACATCCTGGTAAGGGACACGGGGCGTCGGCAGGGTGGGGGCCAAGGCAGGTGTCCCCACGCCTCCAGGACCTGTGCTGTCCCCCCAGTTTGTGGACACCGACAGCATCTTGACCAACAACCAGACCCTCAAGTTTCTCATGGCGCAAAACAAGTCGGTGGTGGCCCCCATGCTGGACTCGCAGACCTTCTACTCCAACTTCTGGTGTGGCATCACGCCCCAGGTACGTCCCCAGAAAGCCCCGGGAAGGGGACCCCCCATGGTTGACCCCCTGACCACGGAGGCATCACGCCGGGGTGCTGCAGGGCTACTACCGCCGGACGGCTGACTACTTCCCCACCAAGAACCGGCAGCGGGTGGGCTGCTTCTCCGTCCCCATGGTCTACGCCACCTTCCTGATCAACCTGCGGAAGGAGGAGACGTCGCAGCTGGCTTTCTACCCCCCCCATCCCAACTACACCTGGGCCTTCGACGATATCATCGTCTTTGCCTACTCCTGTCAGGCGGCCGGTGAGGGTGGTGGGGGGCCAGGGGGGGAGTGGGAGGTTTTGGGGGCTGTGGTGCTCACCCATCCCACCCGGCAGGCGCGGAGGTCCACGTGTGCAACCAGCAGCGCTTCGGCTACATCAACGTCCCCGTGAAGGCCCACCAGACGCTGGAGGACGAACGCGCCAACTTTGTGCATCTCACGCTGGAAGCCATGGGTGAGCGCCTGCGGGTGGCGGGGTCCTGGAGGTGTCCCCCGCCCCAGGGGTGACAGGGACCTGGTGTCCTCGGGGCAGGGCTGTTGGCCCTGGTTCCTGGCCAGGGGGGTCTGGGCTCCACTGAAGGGGTGTCCCCTCTCTCCGCAGTGGATGGCCCCCCCATGCAGCGCTCCAGGCACATTTCCCTCCTCCCAAAGCCGCTCACGAAGATGGGCTTTGATGAAGTAAGTGCCCAATGGACCCCCCCCACGTCCCCCTGTCCATCCCTCTGGCTGCATCTGTCCATGGCAAAGCCCACCACGGGCTTTGGCCGAGCCCCCTGTCCCCCATGCTGCGGTGGCCAGGCAGGCTGTGTCCCCACCCGTGACAACATGCCCCTCGGTGGGGGGCTCTCCCCTTCCTCCCCAGATCTTCCTCATCAACCTGGTGCGGAGGCCGGACCGGCGTCAGCGGATGCTGGCGTCCCTGCGGGAGCTGGAGATCGCCCCGCGGGTGGTGGATGCCGTGGATGGGAGGTGACCGTGGGGGGACACGTCCCCGCTCTGCCAGCCCCTCCGTTGTCACCCTGGGGAGGGGACAGGGGGTGGCTGGGAGGGACGCCTCGCCAATGCAGCCCCTCGCCTTGCAGCACCCTCAACAGCAGCGACATCAAGGTGCTGGGGGTGGACCTGCTCCCCGGGTATTACGACCCCTTCTCCGGCCGCACGCTCACCAAGGGTGAGGTCGGCTGCTTCCTCAGCCACTACAACGTCTGGAAGGAGGTACGGGGCTGTGGGGACCGTGGGGTCCCTAAGGGCCACCAGCATGGGGCAGGGACCCTGTAAGCATCACCAGGTCTCTGGAGGACCTGGGGACAGGGGTGTCCTGCAGGGTGAGCGGATCCAGTATGGCCCAGTATGGCCCAGCACGGTGCTGGGATGGATTTGCACCTCTGCCCCCTCCCTGCAGATCGTGTCCCGGGGGCTGGAGCGGTCGGTGGTCTTCGAGGACGACGTGCGCTTCGAGGCCGCCTTCCCGGCACGGCTGCAGCAGCTGATGGAGGAGCTGGAGGGGGCACAGCAGGACTGGGACCTCATGTAGGTGCTGGGGCCGGGGGGACATGAGGTGGGGGTCCCCGGGGCTGGCTCTCACGGCTCCCTGGCTGCCCCACAGCTACCTGGGGAGGAAGCAGGTGAACGTGGAGGATGAGGTGCCCGTGGAGGGCGTACGAAACCTGGTGGTGGCCGGATACTCGTACTGGACGCTGGCCTACGCCATCTCCCGCCGAGGGGCACAGAAGCTGCTGGCTGCGGAGCCCCTCTCCAAAATGCTGCCGGTGGACGAGTTCCTGCCCATCATGTACGACAAGCACCCCAAGTAAGGAGCGGGGGGTGCAGAAGGGGTGCTGGCGGAGCAGCATGGCCGTGCTGGTGAGGGAGCATGTGTTTCTTCTCCACCGTCACCGTCCTACCCTGTCGTTCCCCCGTCTCCCCCCACGTTACTCATGCTGGAAGAAAACATCTGTAGCATGAGCTCATTCCCCCAGGCCGCTGCCTGGCTGCCGGCCGCTGGAAAATGGCCGTCTGCCAGTGCAGGGTGGGGGGACGGCGACGGGGATGGAGTCGGGGCTCGATGCTGGCCCTGCATGGGGGTCTTGGCCCCATAGCGAGGGGGGAGCAGCCCCCTGTACCCCAGTGCTGGGGGGCTGTGTGGTCCCCCACCCCTGCTTGTGGGTCTCAGCCCCATCTTGGAGCACCTCCGTGCCCCTCTTCCCGAGCAGAGGTCGGTGGCAAGGCTGTGTCTGGGGAGGGGGAGGCAATTTAGGAGGTGAGCAAGCACCGGTGGCCGAGGGTCCCAGGGAAGAGGGGAGCAGGAAAGCCAGCGAGCAGGATGGCAAAACAGAGGGATTAGGCGTGTAGAAGGGAGGCTGGAGGTGGACGGAGGGTCAGATTAGTGCTCTGGATGTGAACCAGGAGCAGCTGGGAGTCCCATGCTCGCCGGGATAACGGCACCAGACAGCCCTGGCCTGGGGCCAGCCAGGTCAGGGCTGGCGGGATGCTGTGCCGGAGACTCTCTCCATGCCAGGGCCGGCCCCGTGCCACCGAGGCTGGTGGGGAGAGAGGGGTCCCATCCCCTCTGCAGTCCCTCCATGGTCCCTCCCCAGGCTCTGCTGCCAGCAGCCCCCCAGCTCGGCTCCCTTCCCTTCCCCGGGTGGTCGGTACAGTTTTCCCAGCCCGTTTTTCTCCACCGGGCCATGCTCTGTAAGCCAATTTCTCCTCTCGGATCCGCTCCACTTTCCCCAGCGAGGATTACAAGCGGCACTTTGCCCCCCGGGACCTGCTGGTGTTTTCGGCTCACCCCCTCCTGGTTTATCCCACCCACTATGCTGGGGACAGCAACTGGCTGAGCGACACCGAGACCTCCACCATCTGGGACGACGATGCCAAGAAGACCGACTGGGCTGGCTCACAGAAGACCCTGAGGGACTCACGGGGCAGTGCCGGCCACCTCCGCTCCACCGCCCGTGATGAGCTCTGATGGTGAGCGAGGCTGTGGGACCCGGGTGCGTGTTGCTGGGGACGGGGGACAGAGCGGCTGGGAAACATTTCCCTGCGAGCGCCGTGTTCGGATACGTCCCGGATGCCTAGTTTCTTTTTGCCATGTGGCAGCAGAGTCAAAGCATTGGGAAACGGAGATGAGACCTCTTCCAGGCAGGGACAGGGATGGGGACGCAGATGTGCCGTGTGGGGCTGCATGGGGCTGGAGGGGACCAGGGGACCAGGTTCTGCGGCTCCCTGAGTCCGTGCTGCTCCCCAGCCCCTCAAGTGAGGAAGGGACAACGCTCCTTCGCCTCCTGCAAAAGTCACCCTAGTTTGGAGAGAGCTGGGTGCATCTCGCAGGGGGAAGTTTCACCCCGGCGCTGCTTGCTCTCCCCCAAAAGCGGGTCTCCCTGCGGCCGTGTCTCCGCGGGGCGGCCGTGCAGGCAGGCGAGCACCCGCACTCGCTCGGCCCCGAGGCAGCACTGCCACGGTTAACGCCGGGTCAGACTTTCCCTGTCTGAGGTTGCTTGTGCTGGCAGCAGAGCCTCTCCAGGAGCAGCCAGACCGGGGGAGGCTGGAAAACAATCCTCCCACCGCCTCTACTGCAGGCGTGAACGCGTCGGGGCTGCTCCTGCCTTGACCGCTAATGTTGCCGTCCTCGCCTCCTAGGGACGAGGGATTGTGACCCAGCTGGGAGCACCGCGGGCCAGTGGCCTGATCCTGCTCGCTCCCGCTTGAGAGATGCAGCTGCCCTGGACGGATCTCCCCAAGGTCCTTCGAATCTGCGTGTGGAGAACCCACCCAAGGATTTTTGGAATCCACCCTTTGCCCCAGGGCTTCCGGAGAGCCCTTTCCTTGCCAGGTGGGGGGACCAGGGGAGCGCCGTGCTCCGACTCTGCTGAGGACACGTCTCCAGGACCGCCCTGAGCGATGCCAACTCTGCCGTCTCCCACCGGCTCGGACTTTGGGCAGTGTTTTTCAGGCCGGGGGCTGGCTCCCACGGTGGCACACATGGCCTCCTGCCGCCGACTGGGCTTGTCCCTCGCCTGTGCCGTGTCTGGGCTGAAGCCAAGAGAGGATTAAAGCACACTGTGTTTGAGCTGACGTGCTGGCTGCTGGCTCTGCCGGGTGGCATTGCCCCACGTAACGTCCCCAGGGCATACCCCACCGGGGTCACCTCGGAGCTGCGGTGGCAAGGGTCTGGCGGTTGCCCCGGCTGGAGATTGCTTTGGGAATGAAATCTGTAATGGGGAAAGGGAGGGAGGAAGGTGGGGTGGGAGACAGAGACCGGAGCTCTCCCTTGAGGTCCGGGGGTGAAAAGGTGGGCGGCATTTCCGCAGCGCTCAGCTCTCCCCCGGGAATGCTGATGGAAACGATTTCCCTTATTGGCGCTAGGTTTGGCCTTGGGACTGAAAACCTGACAGCCTGAGCACCAAGATGCGCAGCCGAGTCCTGCTGGGCTCCGGCATCTGTCACCTTTGTGGCCAGCTCTGGAGGAGGGCGTTTGCTTTCCAAGAGCCCAGGCTTGTTTGGTGCTAAACCTCAGCTCCTCAGCAGGGCGATGTTTGGTTGAAAACGGAGGGTTTTCTGGAGTGGAGGAGCAATTTCCTTAAAAACACTGCAACTAGCCCTAGTCTGGGTGAGCTGGGGAGATGTGAGCTCCCTGCCAGGCCCCCGGAGCTGCCGCCTCTCTCCACCCCTGCCCAGCAGCTGGCTGCCCCTTTTGGCCCTGGAGCAGCTGCTGGGACGGTGGGTTGCTACCCTCACCCAGGGTTTGGGGGGCTGTGCCCCTCTTCTCCCCACAGCTTGATGAAGGCGATGGAGCAGTGGGTGGAAGCCTCGATAGCTGAGACCCACAGCGGGATGTCTGAGGCCACCAATGATCCAGGAGAGCATCATTTAGGACAGGTTGAACAGCTACAGCAGGGACCTCCTGAAGGAAAACCACCGGCTCCAGGAGATCACGTGAGACCCGAAGATCCGAGTGGATCTACTGGAGAACAGGGAGAAGGAGATGGCCATGTGCATGGTCTGCAACTGCAGAGTCCCAGCCAGTACAGGCACAGGTGACACAGCAGGCTGGAGAGGTGATGGCAGGTTGGGGACACCTTTGCTTCCCTGCCTGTCCCCTGGCCACAGGTAGCCTCAATGCTACAGGAGGAGCTCGGGAGCTGAGTGGAGGAAGGTCTGGTGCCAGCTGGAGTGGAAGAAGTAAGAGGCAGCAGTGCTGCGGTACGCGTGACCCACCAAGGGTCCTGGCGCTTATTCCAGCGCCTGCTGGGACACGGGCGAGGAGCTGCTGGCACTGGGGCTCTCAGTGCAGCTGTGCTTACAGGGCATGCAGCTGGACAGGACGTGCCGGCAGAGCCCAGGGCTTTGGGAAGCTGCAGTGGTGGAAAGACCCCGCTTCTCGGGCTGCCCTCTCCACCATGAGACCTGTAACGGGTCTGTGAGGAGGAGCCAGAACTCCTCCAGCTGTTGGAACTCCAGGGTTTGGCTGAAAACCACCTAACTCAAAAGCTGTGAGGCCAGCCCTGAAGCTTGCTGCAGCTCAGTGGGAGCAGCCCTCGTGTGCTGCTCAGCTACGAGCTTCCAGGTGACTCGTGCTTTCCACAGTTTCTCAACAAAGCTGAAGTGATTTTGGAACCTGTGGAAGTTGCTCCCCGCTTCCCACTGGAAGCTTCCCTCCAGCCTGGGCTGGCGGAACAGGGATGGGGACACGGGTTTGAGCCGCAGAGAGCCAGGGACAGCGGGAGTTCAGCAGGCGGTGCAGGGGAGAGGGGCAGGAGCAAGGCAGAGGGTTTATTTAATTTCTGTGCCAAACTGCCGTATGAAGCCACTGCAGGGGTCGCGTGGGACACGAGCTGCCTGAATCTGCGTGGGGACGGCCTGGGGCTGCCCTAGCACGTGGCCAGGCTGCCTGGCAGGGCCAGCTCTGCTCCGCACCACGGTCACCCTGGAGAGTCCACAGCGCTCTGTCCATCGGCCACGCAGGTCCCCGGGGGTTCGCATCAGCCCCTGTCCCCCGGCTCTCCCGCGGGCGCTCTCCTCCGCAGGATGTGCTCCAGCAGGCAGGTTGCTGCCTGGGCCAGGACCTGCTCCAGCCTCTCCTGCTCCCCAGCGCTGAACGGAGCCAGGACATAGCTGGACACTGTCACTTCACTCTCCGGCCGCCCGATGCCAACCCTGAGCCGCGTCATCTCCTGGGGAGGAAGAAGGAAAGCTGGAGGAGCTTCACCTCAAGGGCCCAGCTGAGACAGAGCTGGGGCAAGGGGACAGTGCTACGAGTGGGGCTGGGCGGCAAGGGAGCAGCCCCTCATGTTTTCCAGGTGGTTTTGAGTGCTTGCGCCAAGAAACATGATTTTGGAAGAGGCTTTTGCTGGGCTGTACTGAGATCCCAGGCTCCTGCCAGGCCTGGCAGAGCCACTCGAGCTAATTGTTTCCATGTCTTCCACAGCGGCCAAACTGACATTAGCCCTCAGGGAAGCAGAGGGAAGGAGGGGAAGGAGAAAAGGGGGGAGAGGAAAGGGAGCAGGGGCTTGTCTGAGGGCAGTCGGAAGAATGGGACTGGGGGCACGACATGCCATGCATTGAGGTAGGGGCAGGATTGATCCCCTTCCACCGAGGCCCACTCACGTTGGAGCGCAGAGCACTGATGCAGGATCGGACCCCGTTGTGTCCCCTTGGGAGAGAAGGAGAAAACCCACAGTTAGTCTGTAGGAGACACCCCTCCTCCCCCCAGTATGGTCTTGGGGTCTCTTGCTGCAGGGACTCGGGGATGTGGTCCCAGCCAGGGGCTACAGCCCCCATACCCTGGCTCTGCAGGAACATCCAGCCCCTGGGGCTGAGAGCAGCTGGCTGGGGAGGACGAGGGGAAGCAGGGCTGGGACAGCACATTCTGCACGTCTCAGCTCTTGCTGCAGCTGGTGCACGGGTGACCAAACGCTGTGGCCTGGTACCATCCCTGTCCTGGCCCGCAGTGGAAGATTTCCTAGGTTAAATGTCTCAAGGCTGGCCCAGGAGCTGGTGCTGGGGCAGGCAGAGTGGAGGCAGAGTGCTATAAAAAGCCCATGTGGTGCAACCGATGGGCTGGATCCAGGCCTCAGCCACTTCCAGGAGGCTCCCTGCCCTTCCTGCCAGGGCAGGAACTGGGAGGCTGCCCAAAGAGCTGGCTCTTGCTTCTGCAACTGGGATCGGGCCCAGGGCTGGCACTGGGGCTGAAAACACCGCCAGGCTGGTGGGACTGGGCCAGGGATGGCCCATGTGCATGTAAGGGCAAGGCCTCAAACCAGCTCACACAACCAGAGAGCTGGGGCCACCTCATACCTCGCGCTGCCTCCCAGCTTGATCGCCACCTTGCCCAGGGCCTTGTCCAGGTCATCATGAACCAGGTAAATGTCTTCTGGGCAGAGGTTGTAGATCTCAGCTTTGGAAACCGAAATACAACCCAAGAAATGAGGGGGAGACAGACTCACCAGGCCCTGACCCTGCAGGGCTGGGCAGGGGGACAGCAGGGCCGTCACAGGGCCCGGTGGCACAGCAGGCTTTGGGGGTGACCGAGCCGCTCACCGGCACTGGCGACGCTGAGCCCGTTGAGGTTCATGAGCCTCCGCGGCTTGAGCAGCAACAGCTCCAGGCCGCGGGCCGCGGCCAGGGCCACGTCGGCGCAGCACCGCCTGTCTGCTCGCCAGCCCTCGGCCACCGCCAGCTGCCGGGCCAGCCGGTCCAGCACCGCCATGCCCACGCTGTGCCGCGTCCCCCGCAGCCCGTAGTTGCCCAGGCCGGCCACCTGCCCGCCGGGTGTCAACAGGGCTCTGCCGGGCCGCCATGACGCCCGTGGCCCCTCCACGGCCCTGATCCTGCCCAGCACCGCTCAGCCCCGCTCCCCTCAGCCCCGCTCCCTTCCGCCTCCATCCCCTCAGCCCCGCTCCCCCCCGCCCCGCTCCCCGCCGCCTCCATCCCCTCAGCCCCGCTCCCCTGAGCCCCGCTCCCCGCCGCCTCCATCCCCTCAGCCCCGCTCCCCTCGGCCCCGCTCCCCCCCGCCCCCATCCCCTCAGCCCCGCCGCCCCCCGAGCCGGTCCCCTCCGCCCCCTCCCCTCACGCCCGGCCCCGCCCCCCGGCCCCGCCCCCCCGGCCCCACCATGACGCGCGGCCCCGCCCGGCTGACGAGCGGTCGCGCGCGCCCCGCCAGCTCCGCCGCCAGCATCCCGCCGCGTGCTCCCCGCTGCCCGTGACGTCACGGCCGCGCGCCGCCAATGGCCCGGCCTCCCTCCGCCGCCATCTTGCTTACGGGCAGCGCCGCCATCTTGCTTGAGGGCGGCGGGGCGGTGGCGTGGGGCGGTGGCGTGGGGCGGGCCGCGCTCCGCCCACGCGGGGGCCGTGGCCCCGCTGTGGTAAAGCCCCGGGGCTCCGCCGGCCGCCGTCCCACCCCTCGCCGCAGAGGGCCAGCCTAGCGGGGCGGCTGGGGCAGGGACGGGGGAGCGCAGCCAGGGCGAGCTGTGGGGTTACTGGGAGCCGCGGCCTGGGAAGGGTTCCCTCAGGCGGGAGGGGGATGGGGGCCGCGTGCCACGGCGGTGCCGGGGGAGCAGCCGGGGGACGGCTGGGAGGGGTCCCTGCAGAGGGTCTTCGGGCCCAGCCAGCGCCTGCACAGCTTCCCCGAGGGAAGTGGGGTCCCTGCCCGCAGCTGTGCGGGGCAGGGTGCGGGAGCAGTAAGTGCCCGGCGCGGGGCCCCGTGTTTTACGTGTTCGTGCCCGTTACGTTCCCACTCACAGCGTCCTTAGCAGCGGCCTTTGGGGTGTGGGTGGATGCGGGGGATACACGATCCCTCGCCTTCCCCCAGCCCCCCTCCGGCCCTGGGGGGCTCTTGGCCCTGCCAGCGCAGCAGAGCTTTCTTCCAAGGCTGTGTGACAGTCCCCCCGGCCGGCAGCATGTCACTGGGCTTCGCGCACGGCTCTTCTCGTCTCCACAGCTTGCAGAAAGGGCTGGATTTCTCCTCCTGTGGCCAGTGGGAGGAAGCCATCACCTGCTATTTGAAAGACATCAGCCTGGATCCGCAGAGGGTAAAGGGTCCCCAGAGGGCTAGGGATACACCAGCGGGGGAGCTGGGAGCCGGAGAAGGGAGGCAGCAGCGTTAAGGCTGGCTCTCACGCTGGCATCTGGATGCTGTAACCTCTTGCCGGGCTGATCCCGGGTAGTGTGAGCAGGGCTGGGCTGGGCCAGCGTGGGCTGAGGGTTGTCCGTGGTGCAGGCAGAGCTGTATGAGCAGCAGGCAGAGGCCTTCTTCCAGCTCTGTGACTTCCAGTTGGCCATGCTGAACTTCAGGAAGGTGCTCGTGCTTGGTGCCTGCATGGGAGCAGCCCTGCCTGGCTCGCCTGGCCCTTGTCCTTGACCTGCAGGTCAGCCACCGCTCCCCTCCCCGTCTGCAGCCCCGGCCTATGTCCAGGGCTTCCCTGCAGGGCCGACGTCTGCTCGGCCAGGAGCTCTATTGTGAGGCCTTCACACAGGCTGCCGAGCCGCAGACTCACCACAGGGTGTTTCGCCGGAGGAGGTACAGCCATGGCAGCGCTAGGCTCTCTGGCTGGGCTGGCCCTGCTCTGGGCAGCCTCTAGCCTTGCCCGTCTCCTCTTGCAGCATCGTGTGTCTCATGGCTCTCAACAAGTTCCCGGAGTGCCTCTGGATGCTCAACAGAGACCTGGAGGAGGACGTGAGGAACCCTGATCTGTACGTGCTCCGTGCCTCCTTCTACAAACGCTTTGGGCAGGTATGGCTGCTCCGGTCCCCGAGGGGCCCTGCTGCCCCTTCTGGAGGCTGGGGATGCGCTGGGGGGTGCCAGGCTCTGAGGGTACCTGGCCTCCCTGGGCAGCTGGCCCTGTGTCATCAGGACATCCAGCGGGCCCTGGAGCTGCAGCCACAGCACGGAGCTGCCCAGGCCCTGAGGCGGAGGCGTGCTGAGACGAGGCCAGGAGGCCAAGGCTGAGGTGGTGGCCAAGGCTGAGGTGGTGGCCAAGGCCCTGTGTGGGGATCTGCGCGGGGCCCTGCTCAACATCAGTTTCACCATCAAGAGTGACCCCTCAGCTGCCAAATTCTTCACCCTTCAGTAGTGAGAGTGTCACCGTGGCCGGTCGGCCGTATCGGCCTCCAAGCTCTCCTGTCGCTGCCCCTGTGTCATAGGGGGACGCTCCTCCGACGGCTCAAGGACTTCAGTGCAGCCCGCGAGGCCTTAGGAGGGCGAGGGAGCTGGGGGCCCGGAGGCCCAGGAGGCTCGGTGGCAGCTGGCACTCACCTACAATGACTGCGCCGTGCACTGCTACGCCCCGGGCTGATGCGATGAGGTTGTGGTGCTCCTTGGTGAGGCTTTGCGGGACGAGAGGAGGGAGAAGGGGCTCTGTGTTGACAGCGGAGGCAAGCAGCCGGGCTGGGGATCACAGCGGGGTCCCCGGGGTGAGGGCTGGGGTGTCAGACAGCAGCACCTGCACTCGGGCATCGAGCACGTGCAGGGGAAAGGCCCTGCGCTGGGGTCCTGCGTTGGGGAGCGGTGACTGAAATGGGCGGTAGGGCCCCTGGGTTCTCCCTTGGTCCTGACCCCGGTTCACAGCTGTGCCTGCCTGGACCATTCAGCAGCGGGGAGACGTACCAGGAGCTGGGATTTACCACTGGTGGTTCAGCTCCCTCCCCGCATGGCCTGTCCTGGGGGCATGGCTGGGAATGGCTGCTCTCTTCCAGACTGGGCTGCATCTCCTTGCCTGGCGGAGCTCAGAGCTTTTGGCTAATGACGCTGAAATCTTTGTGGCTGGGGTGGGCTGGACGCACGCCATGCGTGTTTCCCACTGGCACGGAGAGCTCCAGACAAAGCCCGGGGGTGGCAGCCAGCCCCCAGCCGCTGTCATTTAACCGAGACACCGACGCTGCCTCACTGCAGACTGCTTCCTTCGCCTGGGGGAGCTGGCCTACACGCTAGCGGATTACCAGCAGGCGCTGGAGCTGAGCCCGGGGGACTGCGTTGTGCCGAGACGGGTTGCAGCGGTGCTGCACGAGCAGGGCCAGCGGGACTTGGTGGCTAGGTGAGTGGGTGGGCTGGTGCGGTCTGCCCGAGGGCCAGCGGTGAGCCCGGCTGCCGAGTGTGCTCGCTCCTGTCCCCTCGCAGGCAGTACTGGCAGGCAGAATCTCGCTCCTCTGTGGCCATTGAGCACGACCCCCAGAAACTGTGCTGGGCCAGGGCCTGCCTGTGCCCGAGGAGGGTGGAGAGGGCGAGGGAGGATGCTGCCCTAAGTCTGTGTCTTGACCCCACAGATGGCGAGGTACAGCCCTGCGCTGCTCCCTGATGCCCTCCTTGGGCCGTGAGTGATGGGCTCAGCCTGCTGCCTTGACTGCAGACCCTGTGCCTACCCCTCATGCGGTTTGAGGCAAGCCTGGTGTTTCTGTTGTGCTTTGGGGGCCAGCAGCTGATCAAGGATGAGGGACTGGGATCGGGGGTCCTGCCCGGGTGTGGGTCCAAGCCAAGCAGTGAGGGTTATAGCCTGGCTCTTGCAATGGCGTTGTGCAGAGGCACTGGGCAGGTCTCTTTCCTCCTTATTTTCATTTTCCTGTTTCTTTGACCCTAAATCAGGGCAGAAGCCCTCCTGTGTCTGGCTGCAATAAGGGGAATGTGTCTCCACACAGCCATCACCCAGTCGCCCAGTGGGGCACCACTTGGGGCAGCAGCGTGGCTCGATCGATCTGGGTTTTGTTTGAGGTGAAACCCAGGCTCCCTGTTGGGGCAGATCCCGGTGGGGCTGGCAGGGCCTTTGCTGGTGGCACAAGGCGGGTGTTTGGCTGCAGCGGTGGAAACCCCATCGCTCAGGGCTCAGAGCTCACTGTGGGGAAGAGTTTTTCAGCAGAGGAGATCCAGGTCTCACCTTGTCGCCGTTGCAGATCCTTTCCCTCATACACTACCTCTTTCCAAGAAAGACCGTCCGTGCTGTCCTGAGGAGTGAGACCGGATGCCTTGCCCAAGAAACCTTGGAGAAAACTCTTCAGAGCCCCCCAGAACTCACCGTTTTGGCTGATGCCGCCTGGTGTGACATCAGCAATAGGGACATGCTGGGGGCTAGTTTGTCTTGGGTGTTAGCCCACTAGTGCTGCCCACTCCAAGGGGGGTTGCTCAAATCCCGAGTGTGAGGGTTTTGTTTGCTCCAGAGAGGTGGCATGTTTCAGAGCTCACTGCTGAAGTACTCGTGCTGGTAAAGGCAGGTTTTGCCCCTTTCTGCTCCTAAAAGGTGATGATGGGTTGCTGGATGTCTACACTTGGCCTGGGAACCTTGTTCCAAGCAGGTGTCTCACTCCTCCTCTGCCCTCCCAGACGAAGGATTGCTTTGGGGGGTTGCTGCAGGCCTGTAGCATTGCCTTTGCACTGGCACTTGTCCCCAAGCTGCTGACTGCACTAGAGGATGATCGGAAGGAAGCGGTGCCTGAGGGTGCAGGGCTGCGCACAGGAGTAGGAGCTGTCTGAAGGACATCAGGGACAGCAGCTCGGGTGAGCAAGCCCAGGATGCGGCAGCAGAGGCTGCAGGCTTGGATCTTGCACCCAGCCAGCGCGGAGAGCAGCAGCTATAGCTGCTGCAGAAACGGCTGCTCTGTCACCGCGCCGCCCGGCACCTCGCCTCGGCCCTCAGCTCCCCGCGCGTGGGGCCACCAGGCAGGCTTCGCAAAGCGACTCTCACTGGGCAGGAGGTGACGTGGCTCCCACCTCCTGCTGCGCTGGCACTAGCCCTGCGAACATGGCCTTGGGAGCCAGAGATGTGCTGTGCAGTGAGGGAAAACTGCTGCTGGGGCAGAGACACCCAGTGGCCTTCCTGGACCTACACTGGCTCCTCTGTGGAGGACATCTGGCCCAGCTACTGCTACCTCCTCCCCAGGGAAAGGCTGCTGTCTGGTTTCCTGTTACCTAATTGGAGAACACCAGCCCCATGCCATTAAATCCCCAAAGTCCGATCGCATCGGGCAGCTGTTCCCATGCAACTGCAAATCTTCCAAGTCCTTCCGTGCTAGCTGCAGTCAGGAAGCCAAGTAAAAGACTGTTCCCCAACTGTTTTTCATAAAAGATTTATTTTAAAATTAGAAAGGCATAACGTTTTTGGAAGAGGCAGAAGTTTTGGGTCTGTCTGTGGGCCAGCTCCCAGGCAGCATTTGGGTGGTGTCTAAAATCGCTGTCCCCAGAGCTCCAGCCCTGGAGCTGGAATGGTCCCAAGCACTGGCAGGTCATTTCAGCACAGGGCCCGAGCGGAGCATCAGGAGCTTTGGGAAGCATCCCTGCACCCATCCCTCGGGCAGTTTGTTCCTAGAGAGTGAATGATCCTGGTTCCTCTGACCTGTTCTCCCATAACTGACTGCACGGAGGATATTAAAACCTGGGCAAAGGCCAGTGGTGCTGTGCACCCCATGCTTGGCAGTGTGGAGCACTAGTCTTCTCTGGGTTGTCCCCAGGTCCCCCATTGTAAGTGACACTCCCCAGAAGCTGAATGGACGCTGGCCCAGCCAAAGCCTGCGAGGTCTGACCAGCAGAAGGATGTACAAGAGGCTCAACAGCTCATAGCACCGACTCTCAGCCTGCTGTAGAAATCATCACTGAATAAAAGGAATTTTCAAAACCGTTAGTGGCACCATGGGCTCCCCTGGAGGTAGGACTGAAATTTTTCGTAGCTGGTAAAACAAGCAAGAAGTCTTTTTGTTGTTGTGGTTGTTTTCCTGGTTTGCTGTAGGGAAATCCTTTGGACCGTGGGGGAAAGATGGACAAGAGGGTGGTAGGAAGAACCTGGCTCTCAGCAGATCAGGTGTTGCCATCTCCCATGTTACCCCCCCAAGCTTGTTAATGGTGAAGCTGGTCCCTACCAGCACCTATTCACAGTGAAAGGAAGCTGGAAAGAAGTTGGCTCTAAAACTTCCTTGAAAAGAAAACTTTTTGCTGCAACGTTGAAGGTGTTCACAGGCCAGCGCTTGCAGGAGTCAGCACCAGCACTGTCACGTTGTACTGAGGAGCTGAGGCACAGCCACACTTAAAAAGGTTTTAAAAAAACGTTAAAATGCTGTAGGAAAGAAATATTCCTCTGTGGGCTCAGAATCTTGATGTGTTGGATATCAGTAGCTGCCAGGAGAGGGGAGAGCTGCAGGCGGGTGCTGCTGACAGGGTGAGAAACCTCCCTGACACTGCAGGCCCTCTTAGCATCTTCCGCTTGTCGTCACAGATGTCCTGGGTGGTGCACCGGGCTGGTCGTGTCCACCCTCACCTGGCCAAGGGTAAATCAGTAAAGTGCTTTAAATCACATCACTTGCACTTGGTCCCGCAGCCGCATCCTGCAGCAGCCTCCTCGGGGCTGGAGAGACGAGTTCGGCAGGAGAGCGCTCGTGCTGCCGAGAAGGAACACGCAGTCCCCGCTGCTCATCCTGCCAGCCCTGGGCTCTGCCGCTTTATGGCTCCATATATGTCCCCTATGGATCTGCGCAAGGCCCTTGCCAGTGACTAGAAGAAAAAACTGATCCGAGAGGCCACGGTTTTGCAGCCTGTCGATGAGAATATTTTCTCTTCTTCTGGGAAGTAGGGGATGCTGTCAGCCACTTCCTGGACAACACCCGGACGTACTTCGAGGCCTTGCTGGACAAGTTCGCTGACAACACACTGCTTTACGTGGTGGCGCTTCAGTGGGAGGAAGGGCACGACAAAATCAATGAGATGTTCGTTAATGATCCCAGATTTCCAGAATCCACCTGCAAAAGCAAAGGAAGAGACAGGTTTTACCTTCAGAGAGTCTCTGCAGTCCCTGGAATTCAAAGAGCTGCTTTGTGCGAAGCCAAAGTACGCGTCTGAAGAGAGATCTGCTCCAGTTTTGTACAAGGAGAGAATTGAACCTCTCCTTGTCACCCCTGTTCCCCCCCAATAGACTTGTTCTCCAGGAATGGCTGGATTTAGCTTGACTAGTCAGAATTTAAGCTCTGCTCCCTGTGACAAGGGCAAAGCAAGGAGAACCAGACAGGCAGTGAGGATCAGTATGTCTCGGTGCCTTTCCAGTGAGCATGCTGTGCTGTTTGCCATCCCTCAACTGTGAATACACCTTGTCTCCAAAGAACTTTGCTAAACGTGGCAACAGGTCTGCTGGCTTGGAAGGCCAGGCTATTCCTTCCCTTCGCCAGGAAACCTCGAAGGGATCAAAGTTCCCTTCCCTCAAAACCCCATCGTCCCTTTCTGGCTGCCTGGGAGGTGGCAGGCGGTGTCGGTGGCTGCCTGGAATGGGCCTGGCTCCCTCTGCCGGGCTCTGACCCTGCAGGAAGGGCTCTGCTCCACGGACTCACTCTGAGGGTTTTCAAACACAGCTTTGGAGATGGCCAGCTCCAGGTCCTGCAGGCTGATCTCCTCCCGGTCCTTGCGGGCACGCCAGAGATCCAGCGTCATTTCGTTGATCTGCTCCCCTCCTGCATTGCTGCACAAGAATGAGATGCTTATTCGGTGTGTATCTGGGAAGATGGTGTTGCAGGACAGAGGTGGCATCTGGCACCCTCCAGCCTGCATGAGTGCAAGCCAGGATCTCCCAGCTGCCTGGCCTAAAATGACTCCTGTAAAGGCAGCCAAATAACAGGGACAGGAGTGCTTTTTCAGACTCTCCAGGTCTGTCTATTCACAATGAAATAGTGTCTCTTGGAATCTGTAGAGGCTCAAGGCTTGGAGAAGGAAAAGCAAAACAAGGGTGTGCTCTGAAGTAAGTATGACCTCTGCCCAAATGAGAAGCGGTGTGCTGGAGGGCCCCGTGATGCCACAGAGGGGCCTCTCTTACCTTATGAAGATGAAGATCGCTTTGCGGTAGTTGGTCCCGTACACAACCCACGAGGGTCCCAGGAATGGTATGATCACGTCGATCAGGCCCGGGTGCATCTTGTCCATCTCGTCAAAGAGAAAGACCGACCGTCCACAGTTTGTCAAGTTCCCTTGGATCCAGCGCTTCAGGCTTTCCTAGGAAAAACACCCACCAAGCCGTAAGGCAGCAAGATACCGAGGGCAGCAAGGGAGGCTCGAGCTACCCCAGAGCAAAAGCTGAGGCCTGAGCTCAAGCGGAGCTGAAGGTGCTGAAAGCAGCTTGTCCCTGCACAGCACCACCTACTCGGAGCAGGAACAGCCAGCACTGGGGAGGCCTCCTTTATTCTGGGTTTCGCACAGTGGCTGTTACCGGCTTTATTAGCCCATTGTAAGATCTTTTATTACAGATTTAAAGAAGGAGGCAGGAAACTAAAGCTGGGGATTCAGACTCCTACAGTTCCCCACGTTCTTCTCTTTCACTGTGTATCTACACAGTTCTCAGCTACTGAGTGCTTTTTGCCAGCTCCTTTCCTGGTGCAAAAGCATGTGCCTGTGCTGACCCAGAAGAGCTCTGGCTCTTTACCACGGCTGAAGTTACTTCAGTGTAGATGCCAACCCACACAAAACCACTCACGTTGCCTGGGGGCATGTATAACTCTTAATGGAAGCACTTCACCCAGTATGGGTCTTACCTTCCTCAGAGTATTTCTTCTAAGGACACAATACAACAAATAACTCCTCCAAACACCCAGAAAGTAAATGTGCAGGTGCACTGATTCCCCACTCTGCTGAGGGTTTGGCAGCTAACCGTCACATTTTGATTTCTTCCCTTTCTCAGCTTTAAGAGACAGAGTGCCATGGTTAAGAGTCTAGAGCTGCTGTTCAGGAGCTCCTTGCTGTGTGAGGAGGGGATTACAAGCCTAGCGATACGCAGGTTTTCACAGCCATCAAGCTGTTTGGAAAGCAATGAGAGAATTTTAGTGCCTTTCATCTAAGCAAGGCACTTTTGTTTGTGCATTCAAAGGGCTGTGTAAATATTTAAAGAATGAGAACACCATCACAGCAAGGACTGCTGTGGGGAAGACGAAAGTGATAACTGAGTGCCAGAGTATATCACAGTTACTAGTGGATCCTTCAGCCAGCGTGTGGAGCCACTCACTCAGCCATGTCTGTCTGAGAGGGTAAAACAAAGAGCTTTTATTCCTACTGCATTTCAGGAAACAGCCTGAACGCGTGTATACTGAGGATGAAGATGGACATAACCAAAGAAAACCCCAATCAAGCAGTACTGTGCTGAGAGGCGTCCCTTACCTTGTACTGCTCTATCTGCTCGGCATGGGGGAAGTGCACTATTGGAGAGAACTGGTGAACATAGGGGCTATGGAGCCCACCCTGGAAGAGGTAGCGGACGAGCATGGAGCTCACGTAGGTTTTGCCTGTTCCCGTGGAGCCATGGAAGGACATCACGAGGGGTTTCACCGGATTCTGGTTCTCCAGGAACTCCCTCACTCCCTTCATCACCTGCTGCCTCACCAGGGGCTGCCCCACCAGGTTCATGGCCAAGTCACACTCCAGACCTGAAGCAAAGTCAAAGCAAGACTTAGAAAACGCAGGTTGAAATAGCTCTCGGCTCACACTGCGGCTGTCCCGTCTCTGAGGGGCTGCTTCCTCGGGCCGGCTCTGCCAGCCAGCCCGGGCTGCAGAACGGCCCTGCCGCCCACTCGTGCCCCTCCGCGGGGCGGGGAGGCCGAGAGCCCCCCCTGCACCCCGCTCCGCGGCCGGCCCCCGGGGCGGGTCTCCTGGAGACACCCTGCCTGCCGGGACGCCCTTGCCTGCCGCCTCCCTGGCCTCGGAGTCCCCGTCCGCAGAGGCTCCCCACCCCTTGGCCCCCCTCGGCCCGCCGCGCCTCAGGGCCCCTCACCTCAGGGACGCCCCCTCTCCCCCCCCGCCCCTCGCCCGCCTCCCCCCGTCCCGCCTCCGCCGCTGACCGCGCAGGTCGGGCCAGAAGCCGCACTCGCAGTCCGCCGAGAAGCCGCAGCGCAGCGCCCACAGGTCCCAGGCGGCGGCGGGGCGGGCGGCGGCCGCCAGCGCCAGGGCCAGGGCCAGGGCCAGCGCCGCCGCCGCTCCCGGGGCCATGGCGGCCGCCCGCTCCGGCACCGCCCGCACTACAGCTCCCGGCGTGCCCCGCGGGGCGGGGCGAGGCGGGGTCCGAGGGTGGGGCGGGGCTGCGGGGAAGGGGCGCGGCCAGAGGCTGCGGGGGCGGGGCCGGGCACATATTGCCCCGCCCCCCGCCGCCGGCACGGGCTCCGCGCCCCGCTCGGGGCCACGGCCGGTGCCGTGGGGACCCCGGTCCCCCCTTGCGAAGGGCGGCCACTGGGCCACCGCGGAGGTCCGGGAGCCAGGCAGGGCTGGGTTCAGCACGGTGGTCCCCCTCACCAGCCCTCCCTCGGGCTCTGCTCTCCCGGGGGGGCCGGGGCCTCGTTTAAATGACACCCAGGGGAGAGGGGATCCCCTTGAGGAACAGCATAAAAGTTTATTGTATGTAAGAACCAGACTCATGAGATATGTACACGTATTTACAAGACGGAACAAATGAGCCGTATTTACAACAAGAACTGTCCTTCACAAGTCTGTACATCGAGAAGCGATTGTGAAAACCTATTTACAGGTGGCATCCAGCGGCCGTGGGCAAGATGGAGATGGAGAGGAAACAAAACCGAAGGGCGAGGTGAGGAGCACCGTGTAGTCATGGACCTCGGTGGGGCTGGATGGTGGACACCAGCGCTGGCCTGCCCAGACACTGTCCCCATCCCTCGGGGCAGTGGTGTGGACCCTGTCGTGTCCCGAGGAGGTGGATGGTAGATGGGAGGTGGCTGCTTTTCCTCCTCTTTGTCTCAAAATTGCTGATCCGTGCCCCAGCACCTTTCTGGGCCATCTCTCCTCCTCCTGGTGCCCGGTGCCTGGCCCTATCTCTTGCCCCGCAGCCACTGGGGGGGCAGGCTGGGAGCTGGGGGGTCTCCCAGCGCCTGGGGGGGTTACAGCTCGCTGAAGCGCACCGCCGGCTCCAGCTTGTGGGACAGGGCGGTGAGGACCTTGTCGAACTTCTCGTAGCGCTCGGCCTGGCTGCTCTCAGCCCCACGGCTGCCCCAGAGCAGCCGCAGCTGGAACTCGGTGCTGAAGACCTCTAGCAGTTCTGCTCTGCCCTGGAAACCTGCAGAGAGGGAGAGTCAGTTCCCCGGGATGGGATGGAGACCCTGCGCCCGTGGGTGCTAGGCTGGGAATGTGGCAGAGGGAACGGGGCTCTGCCCTCCCCATCGCTTACCCTGCAGCTTCACCTCGGCGTTGGTGTGGTAGAGCCCGCCGTGGTGGGCCACCATCCGCGCCGCCTCCAGGTGGGCCATGACCACCTCCACGCCGTTGTCGGTGCTCTCCCAGGGCTCAGGGCTGTCCGTGAGAGCCTCATCCCGCTCCAGGAGAGTCACAAGGGGCATGATGTGGGGAAAGGTGGTGTTGGTCAGCGGCGGCCCTTCTGCGGAGAGAGGCACCTTGAGGACCCCGTGTGGCCCTGTGCCCCTGCATCCCCCTCCCCATCTGCCCCGGCCCCATGGAGCGCTCACGTGGCCACACAGCCCCATGAAGCAGGGGTGCCACCACGCTCCTGGGAGAGGCTTTAAGGCTCAGCTGCAGCACAGCAGCGGCTGTGGCTCTGCGATCGCTGTGCCTGGGGCCATTGCCTCGTTCAACACCAGCTCCTCCGAGCCGGGCTTTCTGGTTGTGCCGGGATGGGAACGCCGCTGTCCCTGCTCAGGCTGCATCCGCATTTCCCGGGGCTGTGATGGGGAGCAGGTTTGCAGAGCCCAGAGTGCTGGGTGTTGGAGAGACACGGCTTTTCATCTTCCCCGACTGGCTGCCCTGTCCCCTCGGCTTGGCACGCACTGCCATGCAAACGCGAGGATTTGGCTCGGCGAAGTTGTGTTTGTGCCCAGCTGCTGGTTTTATTTAGTTATGAAATGCTTCCTTGGGAAGGAAGGGGCAGCCGAGGCCAAACGGGCCCTGCCGGGTGCCGGGGCGGTTCAGCAGCCAGAGGGGAAGCGTCTGGCACTGGCTGGGAGAGGGTCAGAGCTCTCAAAAACATCTCCCCTCAGCAAGGCCGTGCCCAGATGAAGCAGGAAGGACTGGGCAGGCGAGAGAAGGGGACTTGCTCCTGTTACCTTTTCCTTCGTTCAGGCTCTTCAGGAACGGCTTGAGCTTCTTCTCGTAGAGGATTGCACCCTCCGTGTGCCGCTGCCGCAGCACCATCCAGGTCTGCTCCAGCCGGGCGATCTGAAAGCAGATGGGGCAGATGGAGGGTGCTGGGGGCAGCGCAGCCCCCGGGCACTGAGCTCCAGGCTCGCAGGGTGCTCCCAGGGGGGCACAGCCTGGCCCCAGAGCCATAGACCCCAGCCTTGCACACAGCAGTGCCTGCTGCTCCCCAAAACAGCCTCCTCCACCAGCACTCATGGCCAGAGATGGCACATCCCTGGCACCGAGGCTGGGTTCAGGATTTCTCCCCCCTCCCCGTGCCCCAGGACAGCAGCTTCCCCATGTCGCAGCGGCCTTGAAGATGAGACGCAGGGAGGGGGCAGCCGTTCCACCTCCTTTGTGCAGGCAGGAAGCAAGACTTCCCAGCTGGGCTCGATTTAAAATTGAATTTTAATCTCCTTTCATCTTCCAAAGGGAGCAGTGTGGCCCGGAGACGCTGCTGCCACAGCCTTGAGACTGATTTGTATTGTACTGGAGGGCAGATTCATTTCCTCCCAGGAACACAGCCCAGCACAAAACAAAAAGCCCAACCACCGAAAAACAATCGGATCCCGGCAGGACTGGGCTGTCTGCTCCGCGGAGGGGATGGCTCATCCCCTTCCCTGCTTACACCCCAGCGGATGTGGCCCCGTGCCCCCTACCCTGGGCATTTTCCCCCTTCTCCCACCCCAGCGGGTGTCAGAGCCCGCAGGACACAGGGAGATGGATGTGTTTTGGGCTGAGCTCAGGCCACGAGGACAAAGGGAGTGTCCCCGTACCTGTGTCATTTCCAGGGCGTTCATCACAGCTGCAAAACTGAACATGTTCCCCATGGTGCTCTTCAGCTCGGCGGCCAGCTGGATGGTTTTGTGGAGCAGGGCTGCCCGCTCCTCCGTGCTGCCCGTGCAGCCCAGGATGTCCACGGCGATCATGATGGACATGGTGTGAAACCTGCCGTGGGGCGAGACGCAGAGCGGGGTCAGCGTGGCGGGGCTGGGGATGCTCCCGGGGCTTGGCCGGGGCTGCTCCACCCCGGGAAGTGCATTGGACCCCCCCGTGCCAAGCTGGGGACACCCTGGGGGAGCTGGGCTGTGCTGTGCGGGGGAGCCTGGTGGGCTCGCCTCCGCAGTGGTGTGCCGTACCGTTCTAGCAGGTCGAGGCGGAGCTGGTGGCCGTGGGGCAGGGTGAGCAGCTCCATACCAGAGCTCACCCCCATGAGCCGCTGCATCTCCACCGTCACACCCAATATCCGGGCAACCTGGCAAGAAAGGTGAGAGCTGGTTAGACCTTTGTAAATTGAGGAGAGGCTGAAGCAGCCTCGGGCAGCCTCTTACCCCAGCCCAGCCTCTGCCTGCCCTGGCTGATGCAGCATGGCAGAGCCCAGCAGGGATGCTCCAGTGCTCGGGGGTGCCCCGATGCTCGGGGTGCCCAATCCCCTGCCAGCCCAGAGTGATTGGAGGGCAGTGGTGCCCGTCCCTCCCACCTGGCCCCAGCCGTACCAGGCAGTCCACTTTGGTGATGTGTTTGGCCAGCGTCTTCACATCCACCTCTGCCAACAGCTCTTTGACCTTCTTGAGCACGGCCATCTCCAGGGGCTT
Organism: Mycteria americana; assembly: GCF_035582795.1. Taxonomy (NCBI): domain Eukaryota; kingdom Metazoa; phylum Chordata; class Aves; order Ciconiiformes; family Ciconiidae; genus Mycteria; species Mycteria americana. The sequence continues at coordinate 7,001,364 of NC_134381.1, read as the reverse complement.
GTTGTCCGGGGGGATGAGCAGGGACTGGAAGGCTGCGGGGTTGAAGGAGGAGGTTGTCTCCATGGTGGGGGGCACAAAGCCCATGAAGTCCAGCTCTCCTTTCAGCCTCTGCCCTGCCTCTGCTTCCCCGGAGCCGTTCTCCACAGTCCCTCTCTGTCCTTCCTCCACCTTTAGTCTCTCCACGTAGCTCTTTGTTGGTAGCTGCTTGGTGTCATGAGCTGGCCGGTCTCTGCTGACGGGCGAGGTGGGGTGCAGCTGGCAGTAATGCCCCGTGTCCGGGTCGCTATAGCTGTTCACGGAGGGAGAGGGAGAGGCGCGGGCGTACCCATGGCAGGGAGTCGAGTGGGTGCTGTGGGCAGGGTCTGGCAGGGGTTTGCTGTTGTTCGCCGGGCACAGCTGGGGCTCGCTGGACCTTCTTATGACCGGAGAAGCCGGGGCAATCCCAGCTGCTTGGCAGGCATGCGGCTTTAGCCGTGTAACTGTAGGGAGCAGGAGAGACCCTGTTATCAGAGTCTGGAGATACACACATGAATAGGGACCACGGATGCAGCAGCCCAGGATGCGGAGCTCAGGGAAAGCCCTGCTGCTCAAATGGACTCAGGTGGTCCCAGGACAGCTGCATGACAATGCGGCTGAGGACCGGCTGAGGTCCCATCCTCAGCTCAAGCCCTCCATCAGAACAGTTTTCTTCGCCGTGCAAAGAGCTGGACAGGGTTTTGCTAGCAGGGAGCGACGCAGGGGCTTGTCTTTACAGCCAGCTCTATCCCCCTCCCCAGGTCCCTGCATCACACCTATGCCAAGCCCAGCCTGACCCACGTCCTCACTGTCCCCAGTGGGATGGAGGGGCAACGCCTACCCGTGCTGTAGGCAGGTGACGCTGGGTTCTCGGAGATGGGGGACATCGGGGAGTGCAGGTCTTGGATCTGGTCCACGCTGACGGCACAGTTGCGAATGATGTCTCTGTGGTGGGGCAGGGACACACTGGGGAGGGGACAGATGGGGCAGGTTAGTCCCTGCAGACAGCGCCAGGGCAAGGGCAGAGGGGCTGGGATGAGGGTTTGCTGCCCCATCACCTCCCCTTGGGTCATCACCTCCTTCCACAACCACCCATAACGAGCCCAGCTGGAGCAATGAGCAGGCAGTCCCTGCAGGCAGAAGGAGTCAGTACCTATATAAAGCAGAGCCAGCCCTACCTCTGGGGAGCTTGGTCCTGGGGGGGATGTCCCGATACCAAGGTACTGCTTTGTGGTGAGGGATGGGATGACTGCAGGGTGCTGTGGGGAAGTGGGTCTGACAAAAAAGTCGTGGGGGGTAGTTTTCTAGGGTTGTGCTGCAAGGTGGTATCTGATGCTGGATGTGTTACTCTATTTCCACCTGAGAGCTGTGTTGGGATGGCTAGATTAGCTGTTGCTCTAACTCAAAGCTTAGGAGAGGTGGAAAGTGCCTGGAAGCTGGACTTGGAGCCCAGCAGGTGCCTGATGGAGGAGGTGAGGTGCCTGGGTCAGTGAGCTGCACTGCATGTGCTCAAGGAGCTGCATAGCAAGCAAGGAGGTCTTGGGCTGGTGGGGCAGCAGTTGTGGCTTGATGCAAACACTCTAAGTCAATGGTGTTGCAAGAGGTGGGCTGAGCGTGGGGAGGATTGCAGGGAGGCATGGCAGGTAACTTGCTGCCCTCTGTGCCATGGGTGAGGGCTGGGCTGCTGTGATGTGCTCAGTCTTGAGCACTGTGCCTCTGTGGTGGGAGGAGGATGGGAGAGCAGCAGCAGTGATAAGGGGTTTGGGGAAAATGTGAGTGGTGAGGAAAGACTGATGGATCTGGGCTCTTCTTCTGGAAACACATATGCTCTCCTGGAAGTCTGAGTGTTTTCCTTTTCCCTGCCATCACAGTTGGTTGCCTGTTTTCTGCTGGCGCATTCTCATCCTGCCCTTGGGCTGAGAAGGTCGGGGTGGTGAGAAAGCGGCTTAGTTCAATAACAGGCTGTGTCCCGCTGGGGAGGCAGGAGTAGATGGGTCCCCCCTTGGCTGCTGCATGTGAGGATGTACGTGTGCCTCTGTCTTCCCTGCTGGGCTCTGGGCTGCCAAAAGCAAGCCGTGTAAAGGAAATCTCCTCTACCTCCAGAGAAGCCCAACTGCTCCAAGGTTAATGTGAGCAGATCAGCCATGCGGAGGCTGTGATCTGGGGGCTGTGCAGACCCCCATCAGCAGAGCTCCATCAGTCTCCTCCTGCCCATCAGGCTTCCAGCTCCATTTGGTAACTCCTTGCAAATGCTCCAGCTGAACAGAAAGGGCTCTAAAACTAAGAGGGCCCTTCAAAACCAAACCAACAAATGCTCTCTCAGTGGCTGGGATGGGCTCTCCCCTTGCATCTGCCTGGGAAAGCTTGGCTCCCTGGCTCTGACAAGCCCTGACACGCTGGTAATACTGGACTGGGTGATTGTAAAACATTCTCTGGCTTCTGGCCTGTGATGCTTGCTGGGTGTCTGCTGCGGTAGCTCAGCGTGGCTGGCAGCCAGCCTGGGAGAAAACCCCAGTTCCAGCTGGGTACTGGTTCCTCCCCCCCATACCTCTGCTGGTCTCCCTCTGCACCTGAGTGGGGACAATTTCCATTCCCAAGCCCAAACCCCTGCCCTGCACCCAGGGAGCAGGGACCAAACGTGGCCCTGCCTCTTTCCCAGCAGCTGGTCCTCTGTCCAGCTCAACTGGGATGAGACTGTGTACTCACCTGGTTGGGCACCCCTCAGCCCTGGTGATCTTGTCTGCTGTCAGGCCGTCCGTCATGGTGATGCTCCTCCTCTTGATGTGCCCCCCTTTCTGGGTGGTGGGGCTGTGGGGTCCCCCATGCTTGCCGTTGGCCAGCCCGTAGCTGGCTTCCAGGTAGCGCAGGGGGAAGGTGCGGTTGATGGGGCAGTAGACAATGGCTCCGCTCTGCTCGGAGATGGCCTTGCGGTTACCCACGTAGAAGCGGACGAGGGCAGGCACGTTGTCAAAGCTCTCCTGCTCGAAGAGGTACTGGACGCGGGTATGGCCCTCGCTGGACTTGACCGTCACCTTGTTGATCTTGAAGTGGAGGGGCTCATTGCGCCAGCGGCATGTCAGCACGTAGTCACCCAGGCTGGTGAGTGAGTCGCGGATGAGGAAGTCGCCGTTCCTCTGCACGAGGCTCTCTGACACCTGGCAGGGGACAGGGCAGTGGCTCAGGCACAGCCACGCTGGATGGCCCAGGGGGCATGGGTGGATGCTCCACTGGGGTGGTTTTTGGGGCACTGGCTTGTTCCCCTTGCCTCTGGCTCTGAGCTGCAGGAGGGCGTTTCTCGTGGCAAAACCAGGCAGCTCAGAGCTAGTGAAGCCCTTTCCCAGAGGCTTCCCAGGAGGACAGGCTGGTGGTTCTGTGTGGCCTCAGGGTGCTCTCCCCGAGCAGCGCAAGCAAAGGGTGCCCAGAGCCACCCACCTTCCCCTCCTCACCTCCCGGGGGATGCGGCCATGGTACCAAGCATGGCTGCGCAGATCGGTGCTGCTCAGCTTCAGCTCCTCTTCCAGCTCCTTGTGAAGCTTCTCCGGTGACGAGTCAAGGATGTATTTCTCCTTGGAGAACTGTACAGGGGAGGAGAGAGCGTCAGGTGGTGCAGCAGTGCAGGGCCTGGGGAGGGAAGGGCTGGCCCTGGGATGGGCTGGCAGGGTCCCCATGTGAAGTCTGCAGGACCCTCCATGCACAGGCACTGGTGATGCCACCCACCGGGAGCAGAGCTGTCCCCGGGGGACAGGTAACTCAGAGCTGTGAGAGGATTGCCGCTTGTGGCAAAGGATGCGGGTGGGGTAATGTGCCTGTTGACGGTCAGGTCCTGCCACCAGGAGCACTTGGAGGGTCTCCTGGTGGCATGTCCCCATCATGCCTGACCCCCCTGCCCCCGGCGTGCTGCTCCTCTGCCCCAGCTCAGAGCTAAGTGGGGTTGGGCAGGAGAAAACCTGCCCCAGCTCCCTTTCAAACATCTGCAGGGCTGAACCACCGTGGGAAGCACTCTTCCAGGAGGAAACTGGCATTATTCCTCCTCCTTGAACCATCTGCTGCAGTCCCTCCTCCAAAGAGTTAACTCGCTGTGTTTAGCCTGATGGTGGCATGAATAGTAATGACAAATGTAAAGGGAACCTTCTGTGAAATTAGCTTTTACCGGCACTGGTGCACCTGAGCCTGGAGGATGCAATTTGCCCCCTCCCATCCCCCTGAGAGATAAGGGATGGCGTCATGTCTCCTGTTGGCTGGAGCTGGACGTGCTCCCTGCCCGCCGCTTCCACAGCATTCCCAGAGGGCAGCTGAGGATGCCAAGCTGCCGGCATGGTGGAGCCGGTGCTTGTTTGGGGAGGTGAGCACAAGGCTCAAGGTTCCCACGTGCTCCCCACACAAAGCCGTTTCCCCTGGTTGGCACAGTGGCTATGAGATGAGTCCTGCTGTGGTGCCAACGCTAGTGCCTTGGCAGCGCTGCGTGGTGGAGCAGGGCCTGCAAGCCAGGACTCCTGGGTTCCCCCCACATCCCCGATGTGTGCTGTCCTGCAAGGGGGACATGTGTGCCACTGCCATGGACCAGGGAGCTTGAACGTGGCTACCAGGGCGTCTTGTTCCACCTCTCCCAAGAGCAAAGGTGGCTTGGTGGCCTGGCTCCACTGCTGATGGCAGTGCCAGCATGAGGAGGCACCGTAGGCTGGCCCAGCTCCTTGGCACTTGTTAGGGCAGGATGCTGCTGGTGTCTCAGAGGACAGGCACGGGCTTGAAACCCTGCTGACCCCGCTCTGGCACTGCTGGAGGAGCAGGCTGGCACTCATGGCTGGCCTTGTGTGGCAGCTGGTTCCCCAGAGCATTGGGGGCTGGAGCCAACACACCAGGGATCTGCCTTAGAGCTGACCCCTTTGCCCGGCACCTCATCCTCTGCGTCCCATATCGATTCCCTCTGCTCCTCTAGCAGTTGTGAGCAAGGGAAAGCGTAGATCACTGTGCTGCTCTTCTGCCTTGTACCCACTGCTCTTGGGGTGCTCCTGGGACCCCACAGAGTCCCTCAGCAGCAGCCTGGTCCTAGGTCCCCCCCTTCCCTGGGGCAGATGCTCCATCCCCTGTGGTAGCTGCATTCATCAGCCAAGCCAGGCAGTGATGCTGTCCCAGGGACCCTGCTCCAGCCTGGGGAGGGGGAAGGAGGCTGCGAAGGGCCTGTGTGATGGACTGTGCTCTCCAGGGCTTGCCCTCACCAGCCCAGACCTGCCCCTGTTCTTCCCTTCCCAACTCCTATCGAGTCAAAAGGTGCTGGGATGGCGGAAGCAGCCTGTGAAAACAGTACGGACTGAACTCCAACTTGCTCATCCGACCATGTTTACCCTCCCCATGAGAGGGTCCTGCCGCCGGAGGCACGGGGACCTGAACCAGGAGACATATGGGTTGTCCCCTCCTGACCTAAGGGTCGTGGGGAGCCAAGCACTCGCTGTTTCTCTGGGGCCCTCGTGGAGACAAAGCCACCCGGTGCCACTGAACCCTATTAAAAATAAATGGTAGCCGGCGGATGCTGCCGAGGTCCGGCTGCCTCCCGGGGGGCCAAGGCCGAGCAGATGCCGTTTCCATGACAACCCATCCGCTGCCACTGAGCAGACCTGGCTCGGCCCAGCGGCGGTGGGGGACCCTTGCCTGCGGCACCCTCCCTGCGGCACGGCTCACCCCAAACTCTGGGGCAGGGAGGGACCCCCTAGGAGCCTCTCCTGTCTGTGCAGGCTAAAGCTGTCAGAGCTGAGCCGGGAGCAGTTTGGAGCTGGTGCCCCCCCACCCCTGGAGCGGGGATTAGCGCCTGTTCTTGCTCAGCATTGTACATCTGGGTTTTCCCCCAAATCCTCCCCATGCAAATGCGCAGGATAACAAACACAAACCCAGCTGAGCAGTGCCTGGTGTCTCCAAGCCAGGATTTGGGCAGCAGCCGGCTGGCATCCATGCCAGAAGCCAGGTGCTAAGCTAGGAGGAGAGAACAGGAGGTTTGGGAGAGGCGAGGGAGGTTTTGCATCTTGCACATGGGGGAAGAAGGCCAGTTGTGAGCAGAGGGTGCCGCGGGCCACCTTCTCCAGCCATGTGGAGGGCACCGTCCCTTTGGCTCCTTGGCTGGGCAATGAGATCCCATCTGATTTGCACGGCCACCAAAAAGCCACTGCTTGGAGTGACCGTGTGGCTACAATAGCCAGGCAGGCAGCAGGAGACTGATCGTGGGGAGCCCTTTTCCTTGGTGTGATGTGACTCTGGGGACTGGCCCTTGTTGTGAGTCTCTCACGCTCTTCCAACATGCACTAGTTGCTGCCAAAATCACCTGGGTGCTCCCCTCTCCGTGCGGGAGCTGGGCTCGCCGCAAGCCCTTGGTGCAAAAGACCCATGTGCTGTGGAGCGATGTGTTTTTTCCAGCCCCTGAGCCCTTCAGCAGCGATTGACTTTCCTCTGCTCCGCTCGGTAGTGTGTCTCGGAGGAGGCCGGCTTGCAGGCTGCCAGCTGGCTGGGCGCCGCGGCGCGGGCGCTGGCGAGGCACGGCATGGCAAGGCGGTGCAGGCCAGCCGAGCGCTGTCAGGAGCATGTAAGCGGATGTCTGAGTGCCGCGCTGAAAAGGGCACTGCTTGGCACTCTCGGCTGCGCCAAGAGGACATCAAAAGATGTACGGCCCGATGTGAGGTCTTGCATACTAGTGGGGAAAAAGCCTTGACTTCTACTAGCACCTAGCTCGAGTGCGTGGTGCTGGCCTCCTGCACAGAGAGCCCCAAGGCCTCTTCCAGCTAAGCGGGAAGAAACGGGGATTAGAGCGGTTTTCCGAACCAGCCGCACCAGACAAACCAGCTCAGGAGCTGCCAGAGACGATGCCAAGCTCTGCTTGAGGAATCCCAATGAGCAGCCAAGCTGGCTTGGCTGGAGAAAGGAGAGCTCCTCCATCACGTTCAGCGCCGTGATGGGCTGTTTCATAGTCCTGGGGCTGGGGAGTCCTCTGGTGCTGCTGTGCAACAGGGGCAGCCCCCACGAGGAGGCAATTGCAGGGGCTCTCCATCCCTGCCCGCTTCCCTGACTCTCCCTGCTGCTTTCTTGGGTGAGGAAGCGCCTCCAGTCCCAGCTGAGGGGCAAGGACTGGAACTGGCAGTGGAAGGGCAAGAGCTGGGGGCATGGAGGGTGCTGACAGCTGTGGTAGATGTAAAATGGTGGCTGTCGCTCTGCCTGGTGTAAGGAGAGCTTCAAAGGCTGGTGTTTGACTTTCTCTCCTTGCAAAGGTAATCTTATGAAACAGGAGTGATTTGCAGTCTGCTTTTCTGCTTTCCCCTCCCAGATCTGGAGGAGTCGCAGCTGAGGATGAAGTCAGCTTGGAGAGCAAGGTGTACTCACACCCCACCCCACTCCTCTGCTGATAACATCTGACTAACCTCAGGGCACTGAATGCATCTGCTCTCCCTCCTGTTCTCGTGCTGCCCGCTCTGTGCTGGGACCCTTGCTAGGGAAATCCCAGCCCCTTCTCGAGTTTTCTACCCCTGCTCTGGCTGCCGGAGCCGCTGCGGGGCCTGGGAAGCAGAACTGGGAGGAAAAGGAGTAACAAGCCTTTGGGAGCAGGTCTATGGGGAAAGACCCAGAATCACGTGAGGGGTCTTCTCCGCTTCCTCCGTACCTGGCAATGGGCTACCTCAGTGAAGTATTTCAGAACAAACATCCTTGCTGAGAGACAGCCAGTATCACAGCAAACCCAAGAACCGGTCTATATGCCTGCCCGGTGCAGGACTGCTGTGCTCACCAGTCCAGCTGCCAGGTACCACCCGAGAATGGTTAGTCCATCCCACGTGACCACAATGAGAAAATCCCACCACAAACAACCCTTAAGTTGTTATGGGCTTGCTCTTAGTCTGCATGCCCTGCTGTGAGCCAGTCTGTCCTACTGGTCTTGATATCCATATGGAAAAGAAATAATTTGTTCCTCTGTCCTGTCTTGTAATAACTCTGGGCATCTAAATGGCCTCTGAGAAGGCACCAGCCCATCTGTCTACCCCATGGGTGACTGAAGGCATCTCTTGGGTATGCTACATCTCCATTAGTCCCCACTGAAGGCAGACCTTGACTCAAGATCTTTGTCCTGGCATTCAAAGCCCTTTGTAGGACTGGTCCTGGCTACCCACAGGGTCTCCTCTCCCCTTGTTTGTGCTCCTTTGTGGCAGCTCTGGAGCAATTATGTCTGGCTGGCAGGGGTGGGGTGCAGCTGGGGTTGATGGCTGGGAACATCTGGGTGGTCTAAGCTGGGACAAGTGCCCCAGGTTGCACGGTGGGGTGGTAAAGTGCACTGCTACCGCTGCCCTGGGGGAGTGGGTCTCCAATGCAGTGATGGTGTGTGTGTATACACACATTTCTGTCCATCTATATATTACTTATCTCACTCCAAGACGGCGGCAGCGGCTGCTGCTGCATCCCTTTTCGGAGCTGCTATTGGCCAGAAATGATGTCAGTGCTTCCCAGGCTGGGTGCACTGCCATTGGCGGTGAGCAGGGATGCGGCTGTCAGCTGGAAGCGCTCCAGTCATTCATGGGGACTTCAGTGTGTGTTTGCTGGGCACGCTTGGACACAAATAGATGGTGAAAGATCTGGCGGAGCCAGGTGAGCACTTAGGGCTTCACTTTTAACTCTTTCTGGGGTCAGGATGGAGCGCCCTCCATCCCCTCTTGCATCCCTGCGTGAGAGCCAGATGCTCACCTGTCTCTCCCTTGTTCTGGCAGCAGCTCGCTGAAATCACCCCATCACCCCCTGCAATGTGCAGCCCAAGGGCTGCTGCGCTAGGGCACGTCCCCCTGTGTTGCTCAGCGGCCTCTGGACAACCAGAAGAAGCTCTTCTGCTTTTCCATCTTCACCCCCACTAGCAATCAAAATCCCTGGCTTTGCACTGAGATCAGCTGCAGTCGTGACAAGACTTGAAATGCTGCTTCTGGGCTCCGTCTTACCCAGCATAATCTCTAAAGCTCGGCACCTACCTCACTCAGCAGGAGTACTGAATAAGACTGCCAGCTCTCTTGGCTGCCGGCTCCCTTCTAACTTGCAGTATGCTACAGCTCTTGCTTCAGACCAGAGCTTGCTTGGCTCTTGCAATCCTAAACACCTTTGCTCTCTAAGTCGGTAAATGAGGGAACCAATTCCTAGCACTGTGCCCCTCCTGTGCAAATACCAGAGTCCAAAAATAGGACACCTAGACTCGTGCCCAGACAGTGGCGGTGCTGGAAGTGCCACAGGACAGGTGACAGATGGATCCCAGCTTTCTCCCACCAGTCAGACCTGTGCGGTGCAGCACACGCGCGGCAGACCCAGGCCAAGGAGCTGTGCATTCATCTGGGCTCGGTCTCCCCTCTGTGCGCAGTGATGCTCCCAGCACATGCCATCTTTTGGGGGGGTGCTAAATGCTCCCCCATGTGAGGTCTGCTGCAGGCGAGGGCTCCCTTCGGAGACTTGTGCTGTCTGTCAGAAGTGCTGGTCTGGGGGGATCCAGTGCCTTGGGCTCTGTGGTGCCTTGGGCTCTGTGGCCCTGGCTGCGGAGGGGGCCGAGCTGCACCCCGCGACACGGTGCTTGGCTCATCTCACAGGAGCTACCTCCTTGACGGACGCAGCCAGGCACGCTGCCCGCACCCAGCCTTGCCAGCTCCGTGCTGGGGGCAGCGGGGCTCCCCGGGGAGGCCGCCCCCTCGCACCCGCTCTCCGCCGCCGCAGCCCGGGGGCCGGAGCCGCCTCACGGCGGGTGCGGGGCCGGCGGTGGGCCCGTGCCCCCGGCGCTCCCCCTCCCACTGTACTCCCGCCGCCTTCCCCACGCGTGCGGGCGCACGGAGCCGCTGCCCGGCGGCACCCGCGGGGTCTCCGCGCCGAGCGCGGGGCAGCCAGGCCGGCCCCGGGTCCCCCCGCCGCCCCCGCTCACCTGGACCTGCATGAAGGAGCCGCGGTAGAAGCAGCAGGCGGCCGCCGACAGGGCGCTCCACAGGCTGCACCGCTCCGTCATGGCGCGGCGCGCCCGGCCGGGGCTGCCCCGGCCCGGCCCGGCCCGGGCTGCACCGCCGCCGCTGCCGCCGCCGGGCTTCAATTTCAGCCGCTTCCCCGATTACCTCATCCCTTGTCGGCAGCGGGGGGCGGTGCCGGTGCGGCAGCTCCGCCCCGGCCCGCCCCGGCCCGCCCCGGGGGCCGCCCGCCCCGCCACCGCGGAGCCCGGGGGAACCGGCACCCCCGGCGCTCCCGCGGCGCGAAGGGAACCGGCCACTCTGAGGGGACCCGGCTCCTCTGAGGGGAACCAGCACCTCGGCTGCCTGCGCCCTGAGGGGACCCGGCACCCCTGAGGAGAACCGGCTCTTCTGAGGGGACCCGGCACTCCTGAGGGGATCGGGCACTCCTGAGGGGAACCGGCACCCCGGCTGTCTGTGCCCTGAGGGGACCCGGCACCCCTGAAGGGAACCGGCACCCCGGCTGCCTGCACCCTGAGGGGAACTGGTTCCTCTGAGAGGACCCAGCTCCTCCGAGGGGAACCAGCATCCCTGAGGGGATCAGGCACCCCTGAGGGGAACCAGCAACCCCGGCTGCCTGTGCCCTGAGAGAAACTGGCTCCTCTGAGGGGATCAGGCACCCCTGAGTGTATGCAGCACCCCTTATCTCCCCATCCCAAATCCACCTGCTCTCCCCAGTGACGCACATGGGCCAGGGACAGCCTTGTCCCCTCTCGCCCACCCCGTCTTCCTTCACCCCCACCCGGTGACGCCTTTCTGGGGGGGGACACCGGTGCCTGCCTCACGCAGCGGGGAGCCGGCTGCCTGCTTCCCGCGTAGGCCGTCTCCGAGTTGCATTTAATTAAGGCTCCGCTTTGGTTTAATTAAGGCCACGGTTTCACGTACGGGATGTGTGAGGCAGCATTGATGACTCAAAGCATTGCTCCAGCCCTGACTCGAGAAAAAAAACCAAAATCCCTGCCTGAACCCGCTGCCGACGCCCTGCCCTGCGCACGGGGACGGGCAGGGGCTCCCCCAGCACCCGGCAGTGAACTCCGCACCTGCTTGCCCGCACCCAGCTGGTCTCCCTTCAGGTCTGTCCCGCACCGGCACGGCCTGGATTTGGCCATGCTTTGGTAACGGGGGGCTTTATGCTCCCATCCGCCAAGCGTGTCCTGGCCCAAAGACCCCCATGCCTCCCGGTACGCCCCTGCCCAAGGGGATGCCGTGAGCTCGGAGAGGTATTCCTGCCACCACCAACCACAGAACCCTGCAGCCTCCCCGCTAATTAATTCAAACGAGCCCCTCGCATCCCCAGGCAGGGAGGCAGCAGCCAGGGCTGATGAGATACAGGTCCCCCGAGCGGCTCCTCCGCGCAGAACAAAGAGAGCTCGGAGGCGTTCGCCGGGCCACGCTCTGCCCCTGGTTTTGCAGGGAGAAAGGAGACGGGAGAGCAGCGCGGGTTTGTAGCAGGACAGGGCTGAGGCGTGGGAGGAAGAGGGGCAGCACGCAGCCTGCGGGCAGGGAACGTGGGGCGGTGGGTGCTCACGGATCTCAGGGGTGCCTGCAGCCCCACCGGGATGGGCAGGGAGCACGGGCTCTCCTCCTCTCCTCTAGCACGGGGCTGAGGGACAGACCAGATGGCAGCGTGCAGGGAGACGCTGCTCTGAAAGGATCCGACGGTGAATCATCCTCCTGCCAAGGCTTCTCCCCCGCAACGGGCTCCGTGGTTTCCCTCCGAGGCTCTCACAGAGGGAGCGAGCGGAAGCCTCATGGGACGCTGCGGGGTGATACCCCCCGGCTGTGCCCGTGCTGCCCCTCCGCAGGGGGAAGCTGAAAACCTCCAACTGAGCTCTCACAGGGACGCACGACAACTTTACCGGCTGCTGCTTTCCCGAAGGGTAACGCTGTTCTGCAGCTCCTTCACCTGCGCGAGGGCCAAAGCTAGGCTGGCTGGGGTGTTAGCGAACGGAGCCGGGTGTGTGGATCCCCCAGGCATCTTGGAAACACCAACCCTTAGGCTATTATTAAAGCATGTTAATTACCAAGTGCTTATTGATCCTGCCTTTCCGACCCTCCCTAGCTCCTGGTTGCACCTCGAACCACAGCAGGCTTGGTGATGAGAGAGCTGGCCCTGGCCGGTTTGTGGCTGAAGCTCAAGGGCTGATGTTTGGCAGCTCCTTGGTGCACATCTGGACACAGACCTGCCCGTGAGCCTTTGCTCACGAGGGCTTTGCAGCGTGTCCTCTCCCTCCTCCTGACTCTCTCACCGGCTCTTTTCTTCCTGTCTTTCCTCCGCTGACCCCTGCAGTGGTGTTTCCCCTCTGCTTGTTTCCCTCCAAGCTGCAAAACGAGGACCTATTCTGGCGGCGGGTCCCAGCCCTGTCCCCCCCTTGCTCCCAAGGGATCCCAGGCACAGCAGCCAGCTTCCCACCCTGAATCCCGCAGGCCCTGGGGCTGAACGCACGGGCTCCCAGCCAGGCACGGCGCCTGCAATCAGCCGGAGTGCCCCCATCATCCCGGTCACTCACACTCCAGATAATTACTTATTTGACTAAAATAGCTGCTGTCACTGCAGCCATCCGTTGCTTCCGTGACCAAAGGGAAGCGGTGAATAAATCACAGCCCACGGGGCCATGTCTGGACACCATGGGGACAGGTGAGAAATAAAGGCCGGATAGCTCAGGTCTGGGATCTGCCTGGAGAGTAGGGAATTCTCCTGGCTCACCAAAAAGAACTCGATCCCAAAGGCAAAGCTGTACCCGTTGCTCCACACCTGTGTTGTTTCAGTCTATTAACTCCTGAGCCACCAAATGCGCCCGCCTCTGGGTGCACACACTGACAGCGCAAGGGAAAACACCCCAAACCATCCAGCCCCTCACCACCTCCTCGCCCTCGCAGGACTTGCAGGACCTTTCCGGCGCATCCTGAGGTGCCCCACGCCAGGGCTCTACTCTGCGACGCCCAGTCGGAGCCTTGACGCTCCCATTGGAGCCTCGTTGCTCCAGCACATGTCCTGCTTCCAGCACTGTGAGGTCCCGCTCTACCAGTCCCACACGGCTAAAGGAGGAGGAGAGGAGGGACATCCCACCCCGGGGACTGCTCTGCTACAGGTCAAAAAGCCGCATCCGACCCCGCTGCCCAGAGGTGCCGGTTGCCAGACCCAGCATGCGGGGCCCTCGTTAGCCCCAAGGATGGACCCTGAGGGGGTGACCCCCGTTAGGAGGAGCAGATGAGCTCAGGGTCCAGCCAGCTCTCTCCTGCGCCTGCCGGTTGGTGTCATCACAGGGGGTTCCCACATTTTCGTGTCTGGCTACAGCCGCCATCAAGAGCCCCAAGTCCAAAAGATGAAGGTTCAGGGCTCTGTGCTAATTACACCACCCAAGCCAGGCACCTCCAGTCGCTTCTCAACAACCACGTCTGCCCAGCAGCATTACATCCCTATCGGGCAATCAGACTCAGGAGGCTCCAGCCCTTCTCAAACAAACTCCCCAAAGGCCATCGCATGGCAGCGACCACCCGGGCAGGTTTTCAGTGCTCCATCCCCAAACCACGCAGCATCCCTGCCACCGTTCCTCTGCGCCTGCCTGGCTCCCATCGTGCCAGCAGCCTCCTGCAAAAGGGCCCGCTCTCCTCCAGAGCCAGGCGCCTCGCTAATGAATTTCTGGCCAGACATGAAGAGTCCTCAGGAATGTTAATAGTTTGCTGGAGGATAAGCAAGAGATTTGGAGAGATTTACACCAACTTTCATGTGACAGCCACGAAAGTGGCGCAAACCCTTCCGTTTCTTTACGTGGGGGCGGAGGGAGGAGGCTGCTCCCATGTCTGCGGCGTTCGCAAGTGATGGGGAGCATGAAACGCAGGCAGCTCCTCTGGAAGCAGCATCAGGGGGACCACGTAGGGTTTGTGTCTCCTCTGCCCCCCCCCGGCCTCACCATTTCTGGCAGGGAATTTCTTCCAGGGCCAAAGAGAGAGCCCGGAGGAGGTGGTGGGTCGGGGGGTGCAGAGCCGAGCACCCCACTGGCATAGGACCAGGCCAGCCCCTGGGCCACCATCCCCCCTCCACCGCTGGCACCCGGCCGGGGCAGGCTGCGATTGCACTCAGTGTCTTACCTTCACATATTCGCTGCCAGACTCCAGGCCATCGTGGTGGCTAGAAGGAAGGGGAAAAATAAAAATACGTAAGTAAAGGGCAGTAAGTCATGACAGTCAGGTCAAAGGTGGTGGTGGCACAGCTGGTGGCACAGCAAGGGGTCTGTGCCCCTTGCCTTGCCATGGGGCCGAGAGCATGGCCACAGTTTTGGGAGAAGTTCCCAGGGCCCCAGTACTGTTCCTGCCCGCTCCGTGCCCACTCTCGGCGCAGGGCTTAGCCTCCCTAATGCGATCAGGGAAGAATGAGGCCTTTTTAGAGGATCTCTCCCCAAATCGGCTTGGGACCGTGTGAGCTGAGACAGGGAGACCCAGCAGCCAGGCTGGGGTCCCTGCGGGTCATGGTGCTGGGGGGTGCATGCTGAGGTGGGGGGCCCTGTGCCCTGTTCCCCGACAGAGCTGCATTCCCAGTAGGCAGCTGTTGGGATGTGCTGCCCAGACAAGCGTTTCTGACTGTTTTTCTACAGCCTCGTGCAACCCCACAGAAACCAAACTCCCACTGAAACTCCCATTCTCCTTGGTGACATGTTCACTCTTAGCCCTACTGACAACCAATCCAACAACCCTGAGATGCAGCTGATCCGGCAGCTTCTTTGCCATCATTTCATGGGGGACACAGATGGCCCCTGCTCTTTCCTGAGCATGTAGCAATGCTGCTACTGCTTTTTGTGCTCTTGTAGGTCGAGGTGTGTGTCTGTATGGACGAGTCCAAGAGGAACAACAGTGAGCTCAAAAGGAGAGGAGCTGTAACAGCCTGAGCTGGGATGTGCTTACCCTGAGGTCTCGCCTTTCAGAATAAAATATAAAATCCAGACTTCTTTATCCAGAACCCAGTACCTGTCGCCTCCCCAGCGCCAAGCTTCAGCACGGACATCCCACTGCTTGCCAAGGTTGCCTGCCCGAGCACGGGGCGGCAGCAAGGGCCCTGGGACGGCAGCCTGCCAGCACAAGGGCAGGCAGCTGCAACTAAGAAATAACCAAATCCGAGGGCGTCACAGACCCGGGATGTCCCTTCCCTGCCAGGAGCCACCTCGCTCCACTTAGTGCCTGCAGCCACGGCCGGAGCCTGCCTCGTGCAGGGAGCTGCTGGGGGTCCTGCACACAAGCCCCTCCTGGGAGCCACACCAGTGGCATCCCTGGGCAGCCAAATTCCTCCTCTGTGGGCTCCCTCCAGGTTGGCGATGGTGGCCGGTGGCTCAGAAATCAGTCGCCCAAAGGGAAGCGGGGGATGGCAGAGGCGACCGCTGCCAGACATTTCCCCACTGGACATCCCCCGTGGCATTACAGTGCGTCCTGCCGGGGTCAGCACGAGCCCCTCGGGGTGTCCAGCCCTGCAGCGGGCAACCCCCACTCCTCTTCTCCAAGCCCATGCTGCTGAAACCACATCCCCCGCTGTCCAGCTTGGAAGGGGAAAAAGGGCTGGAAATCAAGCCCACACTTTTTGGGGGTGAAAAAAATAGAGGAGCATTTGGGAGGGGAGACGGACACAGACTCGCCCGGGCAGCTGCGGGCTGCCTGCCTGCCCCACCGCTGCCTCTCCAGCCTGTTTGCCTTTCACACGGCCGCAGAGAGCTGCCTGGTGCTGCGAGAGCCGTGAGAAAAACCGGCAGGAGGACGGGGGGCCTCCGGGCAGGAAATCGGGAGCATGGGAGCAGCTGGGAGACGCTGCGAGGGCCTGGGCAGGGGAGGCCCCTGTGCTGGGGAAGGGCAGCAGCTGGGGCCGGGGGGGGCTGGGCACCGCAGCCCCCCTGGTTCTGCGCATTCCTGGAGGAAACGGCATTTTTGGGGGCAGCCGAGTGCCTGGGAGAAATTCCAGGGCTGCCTTTGGAGCGCGGCCGTGGCTGAGCCGCTGGGACCCGGTGCTACTGCGATGGCACCAGGGAGTGGGGTTTCGGTGGGGTGGCTGCTCCTTTTTGAGCTCGGGAAGGCATCGCAGTGACTTGCAAATGTGCCAAGCTCTGGGCTGGCTGCTGGGAACAGTCCAGGGTGATCGTGTGGGTCCAGCCCCAGTTTGCAGCCCAGGCTCTGCTCGTCTTCAGACACCGGTGCAGGCTGCGTCCCAGGGGAACCAAGTTTGGGCACCTCGTGCCTCAGTTTCCCCCTCTGCAGAGCTGCCTCCTTCGAGGTTTGGGGGGGCAGTGCTGCCAGAGGGGTTGGTGCGGGCAGCGCCCTGCCTGCGCCCCGCGGGAAGCGGCATTTCCCGTGCCTCACGCGCGGCCATGCGCAGAGGGAAGTCGAGTCACATCCGCTCTATGACCTGCCTGCAGGTCACCTCCCGTTAGTCACCGTGTCACTGGTGGAGTCACAGCCACTGCCCACTCCGAGCAGCTCCATGGGCTGGGTGCTGCTCTCTGTCCCATGGCAGTGAAATTCCCTACCTCGAGGGCCTGATCCTGCAGGGAGCATCCCTGGGAAAGCCCTCCTGTGCGTGGGCATCCACAGCCCATTCTGCCTCGGAGTCTGTCCTCACCAGGGATGCTCGGGGAGGGGGGGGGGGGGGGGGGGCTAGTGAAAACGTGCCCCAGGGCCATGCTTATTGCCCCCCCATACTGCTTTCGGTCCCCCTGCATGGGCGTGCCCCGTGCTGGACAGCCGGCCCTGGCCCCTGCCACGGCCTGGTGGGAACAGACTGTCCCCGTCCCTAGGGATGTGCCTACGCAGGAGGAAGGGCTGGGGTGCGGCACTATCCCGGTCCCGCTTCCGCCCGCCCGCCCCACAGCAGGGCCCGGCCATGGGGATGGCTCCGGCAGATGGCTGCTCCCCGAGCAGGGGGCTGCGGCAGGGGGCTGCGGCAGGGGCTCCAAGTAGAGCGCAGAGGGGCAGAAATGCCCCTGATACCAAGTCCTGCTCTGGTCACTCTCATGCCTCAGTTTCCCTGGCAAACAGCATGGCTACGCCCATCACCAGGGCAGCCCCAGGTAATGCAAAAGAGCATTTGGCCCTTGATTTTTGGGGACCCAAGTCCCCACTCCCGAGAGCCAAGACATCCAGGTGACACGCACGTTCCCCTGCTGCTTGGCTCCCAGCTGTGCTGGCCTGAGACCTAAGTCATTTCTGGGGGACAGAGGGTCTGAGCGAGCCCTGCGCACCCTCCGTGGGGATCCTCTGCCACTGCTGGGGCTTTGTGCTCACTGGAGGAGGTGACACCGGCCCTCTGAGCCCCCAAGCCTCTGGCCCCTCAAGCTGGCCGCAGCCCCTGAGCCGCTCTGCCCTGGCGCCGGGTCTGACTGCGGTTTCGGCAGCCACAGCCGATGTGCTTGCTCATTCCATGAGCAAACGCCGTCATGGGCCGGGGGCCTCAGCGGCCGAGCAGCAGCTCCGGCAGCATCTGCGTCGAGGCTTTGTGCCCGCCCCAAGCAAAACCCCTTCCCAGCCTCTCCTTCCCCGTCCCCTCCGCCGTGCTGGGGTGTGAGGGGTGGCCGGGGGACCGGGACCCCTTACCTGTCCTGTCCCAGGGTGGGAAACCGCCTGCCCACTGCTGTCATCGGCCCTGTGCGGTTCGGTGAGCACCTCTGCTCCGGGACGGGGAGAAGCTCTCCCAGGCGCTCTCCCGCCTTGCACTGAGCGTTGGGACTTTGGGGCGCGCAAGGCGGTGGCGGACCCTCCTCCTTCCCGTCCCAGCCCTCCTCCGGCCCTCCCTTCGCGGCCGGCAGGAATGTGTGGCCGGCACAGCCCAGCTCCCACCGCCAGCATGAATTCCTCCTCCTCACCCTACTCCTGGGGCCACCCGGACCTCCCGAACGCTCAGCACTGGGTCGAGGAGCCCCCGGCCCCGGGGCGGTGCGGGGGGAACAGGGGCATCAGGGGCCACCCGAGTGCGGAGAGAGGAGAGTCGGGCCAGGGAAGGGGTGGTACGATGGGACCTTGTTTTGGGGAGAAATTTGGAGTTTTTGCCCGCCCATGCCCCCAGTCCTATGAGTTGTGCCCAGACGCCCAGGTGATGGGCAGCGGGTTAAAAACCCCTCTGGTTGATTCTGAGGTCAAAACCCTCCAAAAAATCCAACCCTCATCTGAAAGGACTGAGCCCCCAGATTCCCCCGGAGGGTGGGGTTTGTGCCTGGAGGGGGTTGTGCCCAGAATGGGAGGTTTGTGCCCAGCGTGGGGGCTTTACTGGCAGGTGATGGAGATGGAGACGGGGCAGCTGGTTTCAGGGATTGCCCCTGTGCCTTGAGAGAGGCAGTGCTGCTCGGAGAGGGGGAGGAGAATGGAGGGGATGGAAAAGAGGAGAGTGAGAGGTGGAGGGGGCCGGGACAGTGCAGGTCTGAGCTCTCCGCAGTGCGTCCCGGCACTGGAACGGAGCCATCGGCAGGACAAAGGGACGCTGGGGCTGAGCGGGGCCGCAAGATGTTTCCACCCCATCCGGAAACGGGAGGGAGCAGAAATCCCACAGGAAACCTCGCTCCCATGGAGCCGCTGACCTGGCCACGGTACGGAGCCCTCCGGCCGTGCCGTCCCACCGGCCAGGTGCATCCCGCTGGCACTGCGGGCGAGGAGGGGGCACCGCAGGGACCCTGCTGTGTCCCAGCCCCCTCCCCTTGCCCTGGGAGGGCAGAAAGGGGGTCCCAGCAGAAAGCAGAGCAAACCCAATGGCGCCGTACCTGTCTGGGGAGCTCTTGCTGGGATGCTCTTGCCCCTTTTCCGGCAGATGCCTGTCGGTGGTCTCTGCTCCCGCTGCCATGCTGGGGCTCGGAGTTTGACTGGGGTTCGGGGCCAGACTGGAGCTCGGTGCCTCTGTCCTGGGGCAGGAGACGTTCCCTGCAGGCTCCTGGTCTGTCCTGGCCATCGCTGCCCCCGGGGTGTCCACGGGCTGAGCCTCTTCCTCCTCCTGCTCTGCTTGCCCAGCGGCCGAGGGTGAGTCTGTGCCTGGGTCAGGGGTGCTGGACACCTCGGGGGTCTTGGGGTTGGGGAGCGGGGCTGTCCAGGGGGTTTTGTTGCTGGGGGTCCCTTTCTCCCGGCAGCTCTGACTATTCTTGGCTTTGCCCAGGCTCTTCCCTGCCTTGCCCAGGTTCAGCCTGGGCATGGTGCCCATGTGGCTGTACATGTCCGACGACCGGGCATAGGGGCCGGGGCTCTTGGGCATGGTGTTGAGATCATCCTGCGTGCCATCGAAGGGCTCCTCCAGGAAGCCGTGGGGAGGAGGGAGACCCGGCCCCAGGCTCTCAGGACAGCTGGGGGCCACGGGCATGCGCCGGATGGTGAAGGAGCGGGGGATGCTGCTCAGGCTCCCGAAGCCTTTGAACTTGAAAAACTCTGGCAAGGAGAGAGGACAGATGGGTGTGGGGTTACTGCCAGCACAGCATGGTGGGGGGATCCCAGGGCTCCTGGTCCGGGGTTGGGGTGGGCACGGGGCACTGCACCATGGTGCAACCTGGTGCCAGCACCGTTATACCGCACATCTCCGGTCCCAGCCTGGCATGATGTCCCTGTGGCCTGGGGTGTATGTAATGCTTCTCAGGGCATCTCTGCGGGGACCCTGGGAGGTTTGTCCTGGTCTCTTGGCAAAGAAAATGTCCCCTGGTGCCCTGGCAAATCTAGCGGCTGCGTTTCCCCACTGCAGTTGCAGGGGTGGGGAAAGAAACACTCACCCCAGTGAGCAGGCAATGACAGAAATTATTTCAAATCTCTTCCTCCTGCTCTCCACCTCCCTGATTCCCCCCATGAACTCTGGGCAGGGCTGTGCCCATCCCTGTAGCCTCGGGGCAGCCTTCTCCGGGACCAGAGTGGGGGACGTGCCACATCTCCCCAGGGGATGGGGGTCCCGGCCACGTGTGACGTGCCCACGTGTGCACATCCATCGCCAGCGTGGTGGAGCAGGAACCAGCCATCAGTGCGGGGCCCAGTGGTGCTCGTGCAGCAGCCCTGGCTGCGGGCAGGAGATAACCTCCCCACTTCCTCGGCCGAGCGCTCAGCCCGGCGCAGCCTCCCTGCAGCTCCCAGCTGCCACCTGCAAGCACTGAGAGCAAAGCGTTCACCAGAGAAGTATTTATAACCCCGGCGGGCGGCTTTGCATTTCACACTTCGTCCCTGGCTCAGCTCTGCGTGCCGCTGCGGTGTAACCCCAGGCCGGTGCCGCTGCCGGCACGAAGATGGTGGCACGCGGGGCGAAGTGGGCTGTGGCCGCAGCTCTGCAGGGCGACGTTTCACTGCCAGAGCCCTGGTGCTCTGGGTGCCTCCGGGGGTTTTGCAATGTTGACACTGCAGCAGGGCTCTGCAAAGCCTCTTCCCCTCTGGGTTCGATGAGTTTGCCAAGGCAGGAAGCAGCACGCTGCAGCGGTGCTATGTGAGGAACGGGGGGTCCGGGGGCCATGCGGTGGTTGGACCTCCACCTCCTGCCACCATCCATGGGCTCTACAGGGCATCCCCGCACCCAGACGGGGCAAAGGGCCGTGCAAGGGGCCGCAGCAGCCCAAAAGCCTTTCTGCATGTCAGAAACCTTTTGGCCTGGACATATTAAAGGCAAAACTGCTTTGGGTTTATACATCCCCTCAGGGTCTGAGCATCCTCTACTGCCAGCTGGGTGGGAAAGGCGAGGCCTGGGACTTTCCCCATCTCCCTGCTCTCCGCCACAAAGGAAAATCCCAGCTGTGACGAGGCTGTGGGTTTTGCCAGTGGAGCAGTCCCGGGGGAGCGGAGGGAGCAGCCCCCCTCCGGCGCCGGCATCACGGCAGGAATGCAGAGAGCAGCAGCAAAGGCCGGGTCCCGTGCAGCCCAGTGCTGGGAAGCGGGGTGAAGGCTGCTGCAGCTGCCTCCGGGGCTCTGGGGGAAACCCAAGGTCTGTGAGAAAGAGCAGAGCTCGCTCCCGGTGGGTACCGAGAGCTTCCTCCGAGAGAAGCCGGCAGGAATCCGCTCCCAGGCTCCCACCCCGGCTCCTCCGTGTCACCCCAGTCCCTGTGCTGTGGGAGCACCCTGGGGTGGGTGGCCTGGCCACCCCCAGCCCCCGGCACCAGCTTGCACCCCCAGCCGTGCACCCTGAAGGATGTGATTTGGGGAGTGAAGACCCCCAAACCCCCTTGTGCATCCCCCCTGGGTGCATCCCGGCACCCAGTGCAGGGCTGGGCTGCAGCAGACTGGTCCCAGTCCCAGCTCCTGAGCCAACAGCACCCGGGCTCACCCCCAGCTGTGGGGACGGAAACCCCCAAAGCCCCTCACCCCAATGAGCTTCCTAACGAGACCAGAGCCCATCTCGGCTCCAAACGTCCCCCAGGCAGTAGTGACCGGGGGAGCGTGTGAGCACACACTCACGCTCACTCTCATGCATCCCCCCCTCCCTGCCAGGCTGTCTAGGTGAGCACCCCATCACCCACCCGCCCTGTCCCACAGCCACTTACTGAACTTCTTGAAGCCACCTCGTTTCTGGCCCTCGGCCATGGCCGCACCGGTCAGAGGCCGCGGGGACCGAGAGGGACAAGTTTATAAGTGTGAAGCCCTTCCCTGCCTGCTCCTCCCTTCCTGCCCCCCCTCCCTGCAGTCGCTCATTGCTCGCTGGGCGTTTCCTCCCCAGTGCTGTCATCTGCTCCTGTCCCTGCCTGCCCTCCCACTGTCCCTGCTGTCCTCGCGGTCCCCGTGTCTGCTCGCACCCGCCTGGCAGCTCAGGGGCCACCTCTGGGGCCCTGGTTTGGGGATGCCTGGCAGATGCGGACACCCAAAAAACCCTGGGTGCCAGCCCTATGGAGAAGCCCTGCAGCCGAGGGTCCGCCATGCACGTTTGGGGCTCAGCCCCTGCCCTCATGAGACCCCAGCAGGAGCCCCCCACCACCAGCTCTTCTCTCGTGCCAGGGGACCTTGGGGTGCACCACAGGAGCGTTTCCACAGAGGACGAAGTGGCCTGGGCCCGGCAGAGAGCCGCTGTCCCTGCTGTCCCCCGTTCCTGGGGAGCACCTGGCAGTTCCTGTGGCCGGGACACTGGCAGCCATCTCCATTCCTGCTCTTGGGGACCAGTTTCAAACAACCCCAAACCAAGCTGTTCTGCACCCGAACGTGGGCACTGCCAGGGGAATGGTGTCCCCAGCTGGGCACATTTCTGCCAGTGGGGCAGGAACTCGGGGTCCCCCTGTCACCAGGCCCTGGTGTCCTCCTGCCCCGGCCATGGGGTCTCCTCGCCACAGCCCCCAGGTGCAGCCGCGGCGTAGAGCCAGGGAGCAGAAGTGCCATTAAATCTCTGATGGGTTTAAGCACGCAGCGGACATGGTGACATGCTTTCGGGCCACCAGCAGGAGGGGCTGCTTGGTGCCCTGGGCCGTGTGGAGGGACGTGGGTGACAGCAGGGGGACACGGAGCTGCTTCCTTGAGGATGCTGGGGCATGGACGCGGGCACGCTCTGGGGTGGCTCCCGGCGGGGCGAGGGGCCAGCCGCGTCGGCGGAGGGGTGCTGGGGGCAGCGGCACGAACAGCCCAGCCGAATACCCCGAGAGAGTGACAGGGGGTGACAACATGGCCGCCGCCGCCGGACTACAAGTCCCAGGAGGCTTCGCGGGGCGGTGGCAGGGGCGGTGCGCGCGCCGGAGGGGGCGGGGCACGTGACGGAAGAGGCGTGGCGCGTCCCTGTAGCAACGGCGGCGGGCGGCATGGCCAAGCAGTACGACATGGTGGAGTGTCCCTTCTGTGACGAGGTCTCCAAGTACGAGAAGCTCGCCAAGATCGGGCAGGGCACCTTCGGGTGAGTGTCTCGCCGGCCCCGGCCCGCCCCGCGTCCGGCCCTTCCCGGCCTACCCCGTCCTCGGGCCTGCTGCCCCGGCCCGGCTCCTCAGCCCCGCGGCCCGCCCGCCCCGGGCCTGAGCGCCCCTTGCTGGGGTGTCCTTTCCCCAGTCACCCCTCTGGCCCCAGGGAACCAGCCTGGCCCCTGGGCCCTCTTTTTCCCAGCCCGAGGCCCTGCTCTGTCCCAGGCTCAGGCCGAGGAGAGTTACCCTGGAGACAGTCAGGGCGGGGACCTGCAACTTTGCCCAAAACGTGCAACTTTGCCCAGAATCCTCGTGGGGCTGTGGGTTTGCCCAAAATCCTCTGGGCTCTGGATTGTCTCAGCTGGTCCTGAGGGCCTTTGGCCCAAAGGGGATGTGGCTGGGTCGGTGAGTGGCTCAGCACAGAGCTGTCTGTATGGTGCTCTAGTGTGTCTTGTTTGGACTTGTCCCTGGTCAGGAGCATCTGGCTCCTTCCCTTCTTCCTTGTGCTGCTCACGGATTTCTTTCTGTTTTTACAGGGAAGTTTTCAAAGCCAAACATCGTCAGACAGGCAAGAAAGTAGCGCTGAAGAAAGTGTTGATGGAAAATGAGAAGGAAGGGGTAAGTGTGGGAGCATGGCTGGGCTGTATTTGGGAAGGCCTGGGTTGGGGGGTTCATAGGTGAAAGCTAATCTTTGGCATGGCAGAGATGCATTTTCACTCTGTTCTTTAAGAATATTTACCACTATAATGTGCCAGATCCTGAACCTGTAAGGGTGTGGACAGGATCTCACCCTTGTGGCCTTTTTGCTCTCCTACTGATACTGTGATAATGTTGGGTCTTGTGTTTGCCCTGCCAAAGTGTACAGCCTGTCACCGTCTTCTGAGCTGCAAAGGCACATGACAGCAGCTGTGCGGTGACTGGGCTGTGCGGGATGGCTGCTGGGAGGTGTCGCTGCCCTCGCATTCCTCCTCTTGTGCAAAACCTCATCACCCCCAGCGCGGGGCTCCACGCTGGCTGTTGTTCGTGGAGGGTAATGTGTGAAAGGCACATGCTCAGGGGTGTGCAGAGATGGGACAAGCCGAGGAGAGAGTAATAGCGTAAGCAGCACAGGCAGCAGCTGGGGGGGCTGCTCTGCAGCTTGAGCCGGGCTGTACCATGTCCTGTTACAAACGTGCAAGGTGAGGAGAGGAGGGAGGGGTGTCTGCGTGCTGGTCTCGGCACCACCCAAACACCTCTATCTCTTGGCAGAACCTCTCTCGCCAATGGTGGCCTGATGGTGAATACGTGTTGGCAATCCCAGTGTTGGTGTTCTGTTTTAAAGCTCTGATTGTCCTTCGGTGACTCGTCACAGTGCTGCTCGAGCAGGTCCCCTGCCAAGCTGCTGCGGTCACATCTCCTGCTCTCTAAGCAGAGGTGGCCTGGTCTCCTGCGCTCCTAATCCCTGTCCTCTCTTTCTCCTTTCCAGTTCCCCATCACAGCCTTGCGAGAGATTAAAATCCTCCAGCTGCTCAAACATGAGAACGTGGTGAACCTCATTGAAATCTGCAGGACCAAAGGTAGCTTACGGGGGTCTCTCTTGCGCTGGCTGTCGGTTTTCTTTCTGCCCTCCTTCGCCGCTGAGCAGGCTGGTGTTCTGTGCTGGGAGTGGGGTCCTCTAGCTGAGCACGGGCCTCTGTTCCTGCCTGTCATGTGGGGTGACGGTACACTCATCTTGGAAAACAGTTTCTAAACGAGTTAGGATGTTGCTGCAGCCTGGCTGGAAAAAGCTGTTGTCAGTCCTGCTGGGATATGCCTGTGCTGTGGCAGTGAATCCTGCCCATGACAGGAAAACTACTGCCTGAGAGGCTTTAAATAAACCAGTGCCGGAGAAACTTTGAAGCAGAGGGTTCTCAGCGCGGAGCTGATCTCGTGGCTGTGCACAGCCGGTTCCCTGTCAGGAGCTGGAGCCGTCCCTCTCAGTTGGCTTATGACGGTTCGTGGCAGCTCCGAGCTGATGACACAGCTCCAGCTGGAGACTCGCTCAGCATCTCTTTCTGTGGGTGACAGTAACTGCTCGTGCTGTGAGGGCTGGGACTCCACATGGGGCGGTTCTGAGCCATGCTTCCACCTCACGCAGCATGCCTCTGCTGCGTGACTGGCACGCTCTGTGCACCTGGCCTGGCTCCGTTTCCAGTGAAATTGCTTTAAGACATTTGCTAGTTTTTATATATCGTTCTCTTGTATGGATTTGTACTGGAAAAACAGTTCTGAAAATGACAGCTGATGTTAAAGCCTGCCATCTAGTCAGTCATTTCAGTTAAATAAAAGCAAAAGGGGCACATATCTGTGATGGTGTTTTTAAAAAAAAGTCCAGTCACTGAACTGGTAGAAATCCCTGGCCTAGGACTGGGAACTTGAAGTTACTCCAGTACTCCACTGCGTGTAGATTATTGTCTGAACGGGTACGAGTAGAAACACTGACAACAAGTTAATTTTTAATTCATTGTGTGATTAAACAAGTTGTCATGATTACGTGTCCAGCATACCTAAGGTAAATATTTTTGTAGACATGTCAGTTGTTTGGGTTTTGTTGAATTCCAGCTTTTGTCCGAATCCACCTTGACCTCAGTTTCCAGTAAAGTAGAAATGTTGCATTTACTGTTCTCAAATGTGAAGCTTTTCTCTTTTTACGTTGGAAAGGTGCGGTAAGGGCCGTATCCATGTAAGGAACTGCAAACCTAGTCTGGCTGGCAGAGGAGAGTGGTGTGTTTCCGTGGGGGCTGAGCTTAGTCGTCATTTTCTGGTTGGAGTTGCTGATCAGCAGGTTTTGCTGATTACAGCTGATTAAAATCAACCTTTTTAATAATGTTTTGCATGTGTGCTCTAGGAACAAGATTGAAATCAATTGCTTCATTTGAGGTTTCCTGTTGTTGACTTTAAATTGCAATTGGACTTGGAGTTTGAAATCATTTTGATCCAGATCAGTCCATTTTTGTAGATATGATTTGAGGTTGCAGAAAACCTCACTTTCTAATGTTGTATTAGACAGATTTTCTCTGTTTCTGCATTTTTCCTGGGGCTGTCTTTGCAGGTGCCTCCTCTATCGCTGATGTAAACAGTGATAGTGCTTGGCTGGCAGCTAGCGGTATGTGCACCTACTGGCCACAGCTTGCAGGGAGGAAACCCCACAGCCGTTATGTGCACAGAACAACACAAAATGAAGCTTTCAAAGATTTTCATGCCCTTTCCTTGCCTGTCTGACAACATTCACTACTCTGATCCTCATCCCCTTTTCTTCCGTTGCTAGTTGTGCTGTCTTAAGTGCCTCTTTACGAAAGATCTTGAGGCCTGCATGGTGTCTCTGGTTCTCTGTTCCTGTGCCCTGAGGTTTTGTCTAGTGAGCATTGTACAAGTAGCAGGGTGGCTGGAGGTCAGGAGGAGCTGTGATGGGGCTAAGGGTCCCTTGCTGACAGTCCCTCCTTGCCTCTCCCATAGCCTCTCCATACAACCGCTGCAAGGGCAGTATCTACCTTGTGTTTGACTTCTGCGAGCACGACCTGGCTGGCCTTCTCAGCAATGCTCACGTCAAGTTCACGCTCTCAGAGATCAAGAAAGTTATGCAGATGCTATTGAATGGACTTTACTACATCCACAGGAACAAGGTAATGGGACAGATCTGTGCCCTGAGGTCACCCTGCTCTATGTGGCTTTCCAAGGAGCGGGTGTCTTTGCACTTCCCTCCAGCCTGTGCTTCCTTGTCCTCTGCCTCTGGAGTCTGAGCGCCCTGCGGGCACCAGGCGCCCAAGGAGGATACCATAATGGCTTAACCTTTCGATGTCTGTCCTTGTATAGATCTTGCATCGAGACATGAAAGCCGCGAATGTGCTGATCACACGGGACGGAGTCCTGAAGCTTGCGGACTTTGGGCTGGCTCGAGCTTTCAGCCTGGCTAAGAACAGCCAGCCGAACCGCTACACCAACCGGGTGGTGACTCTGTGGTATCGGCCACCAGAGCTGCTCCTAGGTAGGAGGTGATGGGCTCTGCTGGCTTCTCTGCCCTTCTTGTTCCCCTGGGTGACTAACAAGGCATCTCCATTTAGGGGAGCGGGACTACGGTCCCCCCATTGACCTCTGGGGTGGAGGCTGCATCATGGCAGAGATGTGGACCCGCAGCCCCATCATGCAGGGGAACACAGAGCAGCACCAGCTCACCCTCATCAGCCAGCTCTGCGGATCCATCACGCCAGAGGTGAGGGCGAGAGCGTGGGCAAGCTACGGAAGGTGGGAGGAGAGCGGCAAAGCGGGTGGTGTGGGCAGGGCCTGGGCACTCTGGGACCTCTTCCTTGCCCTGTGTACTGGCTGCCGCACGCTCCTGGCACTGGAGTGTGCCTGCTGCTGGTAGGGAGGCTGGGGAAGCCCCTGCAAATGCTGTTTGCCTCCTGGGAGCCAAGTGCACAGCGGGACGCTGCACTTTCCTTGCTGCTCTATGTAAAACTACAGCTGTCATGTTACTTGTGTTCAACCTCCTAAACATAAGAGGGTGAACTTGGCCTCCCAGACCTCCTTCGGGAGGGGCGAGTCGTGTCCTTGTTTTTGAGCACAGAGAGGATGCTGGCTGCTCCAAGTGTGAAAGAACAGAACATTACGTGTAGGAATCTGTTCTGCGTTTGAGGGTTGTCTCTCAGATAAACACCCTCTGAATTTCTGCTTAAAGAAAGGTTTTTTGCTTTGTGTTGAGGGGTTTGTCTTGGGTGCTTTGCACTCGTCACCTTGAAAAGCCTCTTTAATTCTGGCTTGTGATTTGTGGCATCAGCTCGGCCCTGGTGTGAGTGCTCAGCCCTTTCTCAGCTCCTCATTTCATGGCAGCTTGTCCTGCCCTCTTGTGGGGGATGGAGCTGAGGGATCGCTTGGCCAGGTCTGTAATCTAGGGGGTGCGATAGGCAGGTGGTTGTGCAGGCAGCTGCAGAGGCCCGATGCCTCTATTACGTACATTAAGTACATACATTGAAGGTGCTTTCTTTTGTATGTAAATACCTGCTGTGGTCTCTCCCAGATCAGGGTTGAGGTAAGTGCTGGTGATTGCAGCAGGCCTTGCTTTCTAAGGATAAAAGGTAGCACATACATCCAGGTTGTTATTTAGCAATAAGTTTTGTCATTTTACCTTTTTGGATGTTGTAGCTGGCCTGAACTGTGCTCTCTAGTAGCTCTTTTGTGGGAGAACTGGAAATTCTGGAGCATCCTGCATGCTGTTCCCACACCAGGAGGACTCTGTCCTGACTTGTCCACGTGTCTCCAGGCTTTAGTGCGCTCTTTAGTGCCTCCTCCATGCTGTGGGAACAAGGTCTGCCGGCTTGGAGGTTATAAAATAGTATTGTACTCTCGGCAGACCTCACCCCGGTTTGCCTGAGGGTGTTATCATAAAAAATGGATTTTGCTCTCTGTAAGTAATTCTTCCCAACGCTCCCTTCCCTGCTCCTTCCCACCCAGGTTTGGCCGAACGTGGATAAATATGAGCTGTACCAGAAGCTGGATCTCCCCAAGGGCCAGAAGCGCAAGGTGAAGGATCGCCTGAAAGCCTACGTTAAAGACCCCTATGCACTCGACCTCATCGACAAGCTGCTGGTGCTGGATCCCGCCCAGCGGATCGACAGTGATGACGCGCTGAACCACGACTTCTTCTGGTCAGACCCCATGCCCTCGGACCTCAAAAACATGCTGTCCACCCACAACCAGTCCATGTTTGAGTACCTGGCCCCACCACGCAGGAGGGGTGGGCACATGCCCCAGCAGCCAGCTAACCCGGGCAGGAACCCGGCCGCCACCAACCAGACTGAATTCGACAGGGTGTTTTGAGCGGGGGCTTCCCCAGCGGGGTCCTGGCTGGGCTACTCCGCAGGTTGCATTGAGCGGGGATGTCCCGGCGAGGTCTTTCTGTCTGGGAAAGGACTTTCTTCAAGGCGAAGTGCCTGCTGCCTTTAACTGAGCTCTCCTGTCTCCTCTCCTCATGCAGCAGCTCAGCCACCGCAGAGCTTCATGACTGGGGAGGTGACGCCTGCGGGCCCGGGGTTGTTTCCCTGCAGCTTTGGCACAGAGCCTGTGTCCCCCCTGCAACAGTCTGTATTGGTTACATTAATCTTGCGGATCGATGGTTATGGACCTGGCGATGGAGGAAGCGGCTGTCAGTGCTGGGACTCTTGGCAAACAGTGCTGTGACCGGCAGGACTGGGAGTAGCTGTGCTGGACCAAACTGGGCTCTGCTGGGAGATGTCTCGGCTCTGTTGGTTGGCCGTAGCTCCTGCGTGGCCTGTCCTTTGAACACTGAAGCGTTGATGTAGGACGAGGCAGGTGCTTCTGAGTAATGCGGAGGTGTCCTGGGGAAGGCAGAGTCACTCTAGACAGCATGACTAACTCTCACTGGAGTTTGGGCTCCAGCCGAGAAAGGGGCTTAACTGGGCAAACCAGAGACGTGGCTGGCAGAGCTGGCTGCTCCATACAGCAAGGATTTACAGTGGGAATCATTGGTCTCTGTAACAGCATGCAGCGTCCACGCTTTCTTCTTTGCAAACTGCAATTAAGAGTCTTGTCGGACACACCCAGCCTGCTGCGTTCTTTCCCCGTAGCGCTGGCTGTGGCAGGAGTTTGGGTGAGGAAGGGGGTTGTGAGTGCTGGCCTCAGCCTGCGCTGTGACCTGCCGCCCTGCTGTCCGCAGGGATTTCACGATGGCATGGCAGCGCTGGGAACACTGTGCTGGGAGCAGGGTGACTCTTTAAACTCTCGCGTGTCCACTCCTCTGTCCTGGAACTCTTTGCATGAGTCTAGAGCAAGACCGCTGCCTTCCCCAGATGCAGCGACCAGCCCGATGCACTGTGATGGCGTGCGCACACCTTCTGCCAGAGCTTGTTGGGACCGACTCGTGCAGAGCAAGTGCTCCTTCACTGCCCGCTGCAGCGGAGCCCCTCCCTGAATGCTTTGTCTTCCATGGCTGTCAGCTACAGCTGGCTGTCTTCTCAGTGAGCCCCATGGATCCCAAGACTTTAAAACAAATAACGTGTATGAAACGCAGTGGGTGATAACCTTTGGCATTTGATAGGTTGTCCGTTAACTAGACTAATGGCAAAAGCCACATCTGTAGCATAAGGTCTCAGGGGAGGAAGCGATGGTGAGCGGGGCCGTTCTCAGGACAGAAAGTGAGGATGATAAAGGACGTGTACAAGGTAAATCTCTCTTGGTGCGGGGCTCCGAAACAGTGTCCGGTCGGGGGGACTTGGTTTCTTTGGAAAAAATGCAGTTGGTTGCAAGCAATAAGCCAGATGACTTCTGCCGGTTGTGAATAAACACGATCCTGTCCCAAACGGCTGGTTTTAACCTTGTGTCACTCTTTTGCCTAAACGGAGAACGCAGCCAGAGTGCTGTAAAACAGCACCTCTGTGATCTGTGAGGGTTCAGACAGCGTACGTCCCCTCACCGCTGCTCCCCTCCTGGGGGTCCCGGGCGCTCTCTGCCCCTGTGCTGCTAACAGGAGGGAGGGAGGGAGGGAGGCTCGGTGGATTAACGCAGCAGCACGGGTAGCATGAGCAGAGGAGGCTGCCCGGGCCAGCCCCGCTGCTCTGGTAGCACCGGGCGATGCTGCGGGGCCTGCCGGGCTGGGGGCTGCCTGGAGAGGCCTGGAGGGCCCCTGCGCCCCCGAGCAGCCCCTTGTGCCCCTGTGCTGGGCTGTGTGAGGCCGGGTGCTGGGCCCTGGCTCCGCCGGGCTGAGGAACCTCAGTCCGGGGTGGGCTTGGGGCTGCGCCCAACCCCTCCACCGCGGCCGGGGGAGGTGGCTCCGCGGGAGGAGGAAGGGTCCCTCATCCTCCTCCTCCTCAGTGCCCCTCGTAAAGATGGCGCCCCCCTCCGACGTGGCGGCGCATTGCCCGTTTCAAAGATGGCGGCGGGGGGGGGGGGGGGGGCGGGTCGGGGCGGTCCCGCCCCCGGCGGCGGCTGCGGCGCGGGCTCCCGGCGGCAGGCGCGCGGCGCGGCGGGATGGTGGCGCGGGGGCTGCGCGCGCTGCGCGGGGCGCTGCGGGCTGCCCCCGCCGGGCGCCGGTTCAGCACGCGGCCGGCGCGCGCCCCCGCCATGGACTACCAGGTACCGGCGGGGGCGGCGCCGCGGGGAGCGGGACCTTGCACCGAGGGCTGCGGCGGGGGCCTGGGCCGTGCGGCGGCGGCGGCGGCGCGCCGGGAGGCTGCACCCAGCCGGGCTGCGCGCCGGGGCCCGGGGCATCCCACCGAGCCGGGCGCCGGAGGGCAGCGGCAGGCGGCGGGGCCGGGGCTCGCCGGCACCGGGGGTCCCTTCCCAAGCCGCAGGCCTGCGGGCTCCGGGGTGGGCGGGGGGCCACGGCGCCGGGATGGCGGGGCGCCGAGCGCCCCCGCCCCGCCTGCTGGGCTGCCCCTCGCCCGCAGCCCCGGGCCGCGCCGGCCGCCGCTCGCCGTCTCGCCCTTCTTTCCGCTGGGGACAGCCGGTGCCCAGCCGTCAGCCTGCAAACCTCCGTCCTCCGTGGCAGCACCGGCGTGACTCTGGCCTGCAGCCGGAGCCGGTGTGGCGGCCACGGCGCATCCCGGGCGGAGGCTGGGGCGGCCCGGGCCCACGTGGCTGCCTGGCGTCGTGGGGCCGACGGCGGTCCCCAGGCTGAGGGACGGTGCGGAGCCGCCCTGGGAGACGGGAGCTGTCCTGCCCCTGCCCTGCGCTCACCGGAGCCGGAAGCGCCACCGGTGCCCGCGCCGCCGTCTGCTGGCACGGGGTCCGGCTGCTCGGGTGGGGTGTCCCCGCAGCGGGGACGTGGGCTTGTCCCTGCCAGGTCCCCACTGCAGCACACAGCGGTGCCAGGGCCAGGCCGGCGTCCCCCCCGGCGTGGGTTTGGGGGGCTCGGTGGCCACCGCTGACCTCTGGCAGCCGCCGTGGCTGTGCGGCCGTGCCGCCCCACGTGCGCGGTGCAGGTGCAGCTCTGTTGCTTCATTTGCACCTCTAATTGAACACCGGTGGGGCGGGCGTGCCAGCGCCGGAGCACCGCCCGCTCGCGCCTGCGGGCGGCCTTGTCCCGCTGGGACAGGGGTGGGTGCCGGGTGCTGGGCTGCCCCGTGCCTCCCCCGTGGGGCCAAGGGGCACCCGGGGAGGGGCGGGCTCCCCCCGCCGATAAGTAGCCCATCCCCGCAGCGTCCCTGCGACAGGCTCTGGCGCTGCCGGCACGTCCCTACGGGGCCATGGCGGAGGAGATGCTGCCAGCGTGGGCGGCCGAGGGGACCGAGCCCGATGGGGTGGGTTGGGGTGCGGCGGGCACGGGGCAGGCTGGCCCCTGGGGCCGTGGCAGTGGATGCAGCCCTGAGGCCATGGTGATGGGCACCATCCTGACCACCCCCCCGGGGTCTTTCCAGGATGCCATCAGGACCCTCAACACCCTGCAGACCAACGCCAGCTACTTGGAGCAGGTGAAGCGGGAGCGTGGCGACCCCCGGGCCCAGCTGGAAGCCATGCGGGGCTTTTTGGAGAGGAGCGGGC
Organism: Mycteria americana; assembly: GCF_035582795.1. NCBI lineage: Eukaryota > Metazoa > Chordata > Aves > Ciconiiformes > Ciconiidae > Mycteria > Mycteria americana. The sequence continues at coordinate 6,969,068 of NC_134381.1, read as the reverse complement.
TGAAGGTGAGGAGGGGTCCCCGTCAGCGCCCTCCCCCCTATCCCGGCAGCGGTGCCGCCACGCTCGGCACTGGCTGCCGTGGGGGTCTCATGGGGTGGTTGACCTCCGGCAGGTCGAGGACCTGGATCGACTGAACATCATCCACGTCACGGGGACGAAGGGCAAGGTGAGGCGGGCAGGCGGTGCCGTGGGGGCTTGGGGGGGCGAGAGGGGGGCTGCCGGCATCTCTGCCTCCGTTTGCCCCTGCCCCGGTGCGGGGGGGTTAAACGCTGCCGTCTCCCCAGGGCTCAGCATGTGCCTTCACCGAGTGCATCCTCCGCAGCTACGGGCTGAAGACGGGCTTTTACAGGTGGGCAGGGGGGGTCAGGAGGGCTTGGGGGGGCAGGTGACACTGTGCCTGACTGTGTCCCGTCCCCCCCGGCTCTGCCCCCCAGCTCCCCTCACCTGGTGCAGGTTCGTGAGCGGATCCGCATCAACGGGCAGCCCATCAGCAAGGAGCTCTTCAGCAAGTACTTCTGGCTGGTCTACAACCGCCTGGAGGAGACCAAGGTGGGGGTGGCAGGGCTTGTGGCGGGTTCTCCCTCCCTCGGGGACCCCCCCTGGGGCCGTGTGCCCCAGCGCCGGTTGGGGATACCCCGTGCCATCCCCTTACGCCCGCTCTGCCCAGCAGGACCCGGCACACGCCAGCATGCCGGCGTACTTCCGCTTCCTCACCATCATGGCCTTCCACGTCTTCCTGCAGGAGAAGGTAGGCGATGGTGGCCTCCAGCTTGTGATGGGGACCTCGGGGAGGGGGGGACGTGGGGTCCAGCCCCGACTTGGGGCAGAACTTGCATCGGTCAGGCTGCCATGGCTGTAACCAGGGGATGCTGTGCCAGGTGGATGGTCACCCCACGAGTGGGGCGCGTGTTCAGGCATGGGTTTGGAGGGGTGGTGGCAGGGACCTGGCCCCACCCGCATCCCCGAATTCATGGGGCCACATGCTGCTGGTGGGCCTGTGATGGCTCCAGTGTCCCCGTGTCCCCAGGTGGACCTGGCGGTGGTGGAGGTTGGCATTGGTGGCGCCTATGACTGCACTAACATCATCAGGTAGGAGCCAGTGGGGCTGAGCCCATCGCCGGTGCTGCCAGGGCCTGGTGTCCCCACGATGGGGGGACAGTGGGGACGCTGCCATGCTGCGTCCCCAGGGCGCCGGTGGTGTGTGGGGTCTCCTCCCTGGGCATCGACCACACCAGCATCCTGGGGGACACCATGGAGAAGATCGCCTGGCAGAAGGGGGGCATTTTTAAGGTAGGGAGACCCCGTCCTCCCTCCTCTCCCGGTTTCGGGGTGTGCTCCCCTGTGGCCCTGAGCAGCCCCGTGGCCCTGAGCACCCCCATCCTTCGCAGCCCGGCGTGCCGGCGTTCACCGTGGCGCAGCCGGAGCGGCCGCTGGAGGTGCTGAGGGACCGAGCCCAGGAGCGGGAGGTGAGTTGGGTGGCGGGGCGGTGGATGGGGGGTACCCCGTGGCAGGGGGCTCAGCCTCCTCTCCCCACAGTGTCCGCTCTACCTCTGCCCGGAGCTGGACGCCTTCGAGGGGGGCCACCGGGCGCTGGAGCTGGGGCTGGCGGGCACCCACCAGCGCTCCAACGCCGCCCTGGCCTTGCAGCTGGCGCGGACCTGGCTGCAGCGCCGCGGCTGCCGGGGTAAGGCGGGGGGGGACGGGGATGGGGGGCGTCGGACCCCGCTGTGGCTCGCGGGGTCTCAGCGGGGCGCCTGTCCCCCCAGGTCTCGGGGAGCTGGCGGAGGTGCTGCCGGGCGCCGAGCTGGCGGGGAGGTCGGTGCCGCTGGCACCCGCCTTTCGACCCACCGATGCCATGATCCAAGGTGCAGTATGGCCGTGCCAGGACCCCCCCCCCCCCCCGCCGTGTCGCAGGGCTTGGGGGGGCCGCGCTGGGCCCCCAGCCGGTGCTGCCTGTGCTGGAGGGCAGAGCCCGGCTGCCCGCCCCGCGTGTGATCCCCGCGGGGGTCCCGGTGCTGGAGGCGGGTGCGGGAGTCCCAGCCGTGCCTTGTGCCCCCCCCAGGCCTGCGGGACACGGAGTGGCTGGGCCGGACCCAGGTGCTGCCCCGCGGCCCCGTGACGTGGTACCTGGACGGGGCCCACACCACCAGCAGCGTCCAGGCCTGCGTCCGCTGGTTCCGCCAGGCTGCCCTCAACCAGGAGAAGCCCCACGAGTAAGGAGGGGACACGAGGGGACACGCACACACTCACACTCACACGGGGGAGCACGGTGCTGGGGGTCCCCGTGGGGCACAGGCCACCCGCCCTTTCTCCCCGCAGCGGCTCCGAGGTGCGCGTGCTGCTCTTCAACGCCACGGGGGACCGGGACACGGCGGCGCTGCTCAAGCTGCTGCTGGTGAGGTTTGGGGGGGTCGGGGGGGGGGTGTGGGGGGGTGTGGTGTTGGGGGGGGGGTCACTGCACTGCCTGGGTTCTCTGCCTGCTGCTTTGCTGCGGGTGTGGGGAGCCACGAGGTGGAGCTGATGCCCTGTGCTGTCTGTCTGTCTGTCCACCCTGCTGTCCCTGGTTGTATCCCACCTCAGTGCCCCCCCCCCCCAAAGGGTGTCGCAGCCCCGGGTGCAGGGTGGGGGGACTCGGATCACCCCGTCCCTGGACCAAACCCCCGTAGCCCTGCTGGTGTGGGACTGGTTCCAGTGGAAATCCCCTGGGTGGGTTCGGAGGGCTCCCACAGCGCTGACCCCCCCTCTCCCCACAGCCCTGCCACTTCGACTACGCTGTCTTCTGCCCCAACTTCACGGAGGTGTCGGTGGCCAGCAACATGGGTGAGTGCCGGGGAGCCGGGGTCTCCCCCGGCCCCCCCCATCCCTGACCCCTCCCCGGCCCCCCCTAATCCCTGACCCCCCTCCCCACCCCTCCCAGACCAGCAAAACTTCAACGTGACGCTGGAGAACGCCCTGACCCGCTGCCTGGAGAACCAGCAGATGTGGACCCGGCTGCTGGAGGAGAAGGGGGGGCAGGACCCCTGGCTCCCGGCCCCCCTGCGGGTGGGGGGGCTGCTGCAGCCGGGCCCCGCCCGAGGGACCCTGCTCCTGGTCCCCCCAGCCCCGCGACCCCTCAATTCCCCGGCCCTCGTCTTCCCCTGCCTGGCCCAGGCGCTGCGGTGGGTGGCACAGGGCCGGGACCCCCGGCTGGCAGCGCCCGCCGCCACGGGGGCTCACCCCCACCCCGCCGCCAGCAGCGGGGCCGTGCTGCTGCGGGAAGCGGCCGCCGTCCGCGTCCTGGTCACCGGCAGCCTGCACTTGGTGGGGGGGGTCCTCCGGCTGCTCGACCCTGCGCTCTCCCAGTAACGGGGGCGGGGGGAACGGGGCTTTGCACCTCTTTTTACTTGAAGCGCCGGTTCTGCCCCCGATGATGCTCGGAGGCGGCCGGGGCGGGGGACGCGGGACCCCCAACCCCATCCCGGCTCGGCCCTTTTCACCCCAGTGCCTTTCGCCTGTGTCCCCCCGGGGACACTGGCCATGGGGGGGATGGTCCCGGCCCCCAGCCCAACTTGGTGAGAGCGACTGGGGGGGCCCCCAGGGTCTGGGGGTGCTACCCCAGGCTGTGCTGGGGTCCTGGCATCCGGGGGGGTGGGCGGTTTTGGGGGGGGGGGGGGGGGCAGTAGGTGAGAGCCTCAAGCCGTGGCGAGGCTTGGCATCAGGGCGCGACTAATTTAATGTAGGGGAGATTTTTATTATTATTAATAAGAGTTTGTAACTTGGACGGGGAGCTGGGGGGGGTGGTTTCTGCCCATCGCCCCACAGGGGGGCAGCAGCCCTGCACCCCCCCCAATAAACCTCTTGCTGCTCCCAGTGGTGCCTGCCGCCTTCTTGGGGGGATGCGGGAGGGGTGCAGGGGTCACCCCAAGTGCTGGGGCACGTCCTGGGGGCACCCACTTTTGCCCCCCACCCCCCATTTGATGGGGAGCCTTGAGGGGGGGCTTTGGCCATAGCTGCTCTCTCCACCTCCCCGGTGCACCCAGCAGCAGGGGACCCTGGGGGGGTTGCAAGGTGCCTCCCCCCGGCGCGGGCTGCCCTTGGGGGGCCAAAGCATTCACTGAATGAGTAACGGAGGCCCCCTCTGGGCTCGGCCTGAGATTTGGGGCAAAAAACCAGCTTAATGGGGCCAGGGTGGATCCCCAAGTCTGGCGGCCAGGGGCTGGGTGGGCTCGGGGGGACCCGGGGGGGGTCAGGCCATGCTGCTGGTGGAGCAGGGGGTGCTCTGGGTGCTGCCGATGCTATGGTTGGTGCTGCTGCTCTCCGAGGCCGGCGCCGTGCTGGAAACCGGCTGCAGTTTGGAGATGGGACCTGGCTCCCACCGCAGGGCCGGGGGGAGAAACACCAAGGGGAAACCAGACTCAGGGTGGCCGACAGTGGCCATGGCTTGTCCCCACGGGACCTTCTAGCCCGCATGCACGAACCCTCCCAGATTGCTCCCCAGCCGGCCCCTGAGCCCCCAGGCTGGAGGTGGGCATGGGGGACCATGGTGGCAGCGGGAACAGGAGGGGGGGCAGGTGGCAGGGGGGATCCCAGGGCAGCAGGGGGACCCTGGGGAGCCGTGGGGACCCTGGGGAGCCGTGGCCACCCTGAGCGGGGTTATTCCCCTGCGGCAGTGCCAGGAGGGCCGTATGGATGATGGCAACGCAGCAGCCTGGTCCCTGGCTCATCTGGGGACCTTGGCCAGGGGGCTTTGGGCCAGGGGGGGGACATGGGCAACCCAGCAAGGGACATGCATGTGGCCCCCCCCCCCATCCCACCACGGGGGTCCCCAGGGGCGGTGGATACTCACGGGTGTGCGAGTAGATGTACCAGAGCCCGGCGGTGAGGAGCGCCCCGATGAGGAAGGCACCGAAGGTGATGCCCAGGACGGCGGCCAGCCCCAGCCCGCGGTCTGCGGGAGGACGAGGCTGTCAGCACCGCCACGCTGGGGGGGTCCCCTTCCCACCCCCATTCCTGCCCTGGCCCCCTCCCCTGCCCCAAACTCACTGTTGGGCAGCTGCCAGCTGTCCTTCACCGTCACCTCCAGGACCTTCTCGAAGATGGTGTTGTTCTGCGGAGGTGGAGGTTGGGGTGAGAGGGGGGGGACCTGTGCCCCGGCAGGGGGGCAGGGCTGGGAGCCCCCAGGCTCTCTGGGGACCGGGGATGCTGCTCCCAGCCCGGCTCCGCCACTCGGCGATGCGGGACAAACCCGTCAGGTGCCGCTGCCGATGGTAGGGACCAGCTTGGCGGCATCGCGGGGTGGGGGGGTTACTCACGCTGACCTGCAAACCGGCCTTGCACTTGAGGGTGGCGGAGAAGGGGACGCGCCTGCCCTCGGGGACAGTGTAGGTGAAACGGAAGCGCCAGACCTTCCTCCCGTGGCTGCTGGGGGGCCCCTCCAGCACGGCCACCCCTGCACCACGCGCTTCCCCGCCCTGCACCAGCAGCACCGGCTCCCGCCCCGGCGCTGCCAGCCAGCACTCCTTCAGCTGCAGGTCGGCCGGGTGGTCTTCCCACTGCATGGACGCCTGCCGCGGGAGGGGAGAGGGGACACCGTCAGGTTCGCTGGCCCGGGGACAGCTGGAGCCCCCCAGCCCGGGCGCCGAGCCGGTGGCGGTACCTGCACGAAGGCCTCCTTGTTGACCTCCAGCTCCGTCTGCGGTGCCTCAAAGGCGGCGGTGGGGAAGAGGCGCAGGAAGAGCTCCCGCGGGATCTCGCACTGGAAGGCCACCTGCAAGCGGGGACGATGCTAAGGCCACCCCAACCCACACTCCCCCTCCCACCTCCCCCAGTGCCCAGCACCCAGCAGATGGTGGCACCAGCACCCTTCTCCCGTGGTCCCACCCCCGGACCTGCTGGGAAACCCGGCTCTTACCCGCACGCTCCGGAATGCTGCGCCCTTGGCCAGGTTGAGGATGAGCTGTGAGAAGGTGAGGAAGGTTGGGTCAGCCAAGCGGTCCCCACTGCTGGGGTCTGTTGTCCCCGATGGGATGGGATGGGGCCGGGCTCAGCCCTGGGCTGCAGCGGGATATTTCCAGCCATGCAAAAGCAACGAGGTCCCAGGGGAGAAGCCCCACCGGGCATCACTGAAGCCCCCATGGGGCATCAGCAGGGCTGGGGACGTTGCCCCGGCCAGCCCCTCCTCACCTCGTTGGTGGCACGGCCCCTGCCCTCCAGCAAGGTGCCGCAGTGGCTGAGGGGGGTTTTCAGCATGAAGTGAGTGGCGTTTTTCTCTGCCTGGCAGTTGATGTCCCGCAGGGTGATGTTCACCACATCCTTGATGAGCTGGGAGAAAAGCACCCGGTGGTCACCCACCGGCTGGGGATAGCCCCGTGCCACTCGCCCCGAGCACCCAGAGCAGGATGCGATCTCCCCTGGGCGATGCTGGTGGGCACGGGGACCCCCCCACCCTCCTCACCTCCAGGTAGGACCTGGCGATGACGATCTCCATGGTTTCATCCGTGCACTTCCAGGGCTCGAGCGTGAACAGCAGCGCGTGGGGCAGCGACTTGGTGGTGGGGAGCGGGGGGGTGGGCGTTGCAGGCACCCTCCTGACCGCCTCTGTGGGACGGGGAGACGGGGAGGGGGCTGAGTGGGGGCGGCGGGACACCCATCCCACCCAGCCCTGGGGCACCGGGGGCCTCACCGTGCTCCTGGATCTCCAGGCTGACGCGGGTGCTGGCGGGGATGGCGGAGTAGGAGGCGATGACGCTGTAGTTCTTCTCGAAGGCTTTGGCGACCAGGCCCCACTCCGTGTCCGGCAGGAGCTCCCCAGGGAGCAGCAGCGAGGAGATGGGTGTGATCTTGTAGTTCCCAGAGACCTACGGCGGGGGGGCAGCATGGGGGGGGGCTGAGCGGGGACAGGGACAGCTGGGGACGTTCAAGGCAGGGACGGCTTCTGGGTTTGTCCCCGTGAGGAGGGCTTGCAGCGAAGGGGCTGCCGCCTCCCCATGCCCTGCGTCCCCAAGCGCCCTCCTACCACCCACCCCGTGCCACCGACATCTCTTGGGCATCTGGTGGCCCCCTTGGCAGGGGTTGGGGACGCACACACACACACACGTCCCGCTCAGCCCTACCAGGAACTGGATGTGGCAGTTGTTGACGGAGAGGGACCAGGTGAGGTTGGCCCGGCTCTGCAGGATGAGGATCTGGTTGCTCACTGGTCTCTCGGGACAGCTCAGGGACAGGTTCACCTCCGTGATGGGGGAACTGCAAAACCATGAGATTTCCCCCTCCAGCATCAGCATCCCACACCGGCGGGTCCCATACCCTCCTTGGGATGTGGGGGGGCTCTGCCTGTGAGACACCCCAACTCCTTCCCGAGCATATCCAAGCACGTCCCACCCTCCCGCCACCCCTGCGTGCCCCACCGCCGGCGCTGTGCGGTACCTGGGCTCAGGCTGCAGGCGGATGATGTGGGCGGCCCTGGTGCCCTGGGTGTCCCCGCGCGAGCAGCCCTTCACCCCGTGGAAGAAGACCTCCGTCTCGAGGTGCAGCGCGGCATTGAAGCGCTCCTGGGGGATGCAGTCTGGGGGGCTGACGGTGTCTGCAGAGGCGGGAGGGGGTCACCAAAGCCAAACCGGGCTCGGCGAGCGGAGAGATGCTCGGGGCTGGGGCATCAGTCCTCACAGCATCTCCCCTGGGACCGTGCTTTGCCCCAGCGGGTTGTCACCCTTCAGGAGCAGGAAGAGCATCGCTGCCCTCCCCGGCCCCCCAGCACCAGCCCCCGGCCCCACGCACCTTCTCCCAGGCGGAGCTGGACCCAGCGGGGGTCCCGCAGCTCGCTGTAGGACGTGATGCCCCCGTAGGTGCCCTGAGCCCAGGCCAGCAGCTGCTCCTTGGTGGCCGCGGGTGGCTCGGGGTCCAGTGCTGCGGTGGTCCCTGGGATGAGGTGGGCGTCCTGCGGGGCAAGCGGCAGCGTGAGCCGGGGGCGGGGGACAAGGCGCATCCCTCCCTGGTGCGGGCTGGCGTGGGGAAAGTGTGGAAAACCTTTCCCCCCGCATGGAGGATGCGGGCGTAAAGCTAAGCCAGGTGGGCACCCCTGGAGCCCCGGCTCCATTGTGGCTGGGGGTCACCCCAGATGAACGGGGGTTTTCAGGGCCACGGGCTGGGAGTGGCGTGGGCGGCTGGCGGCACGCAGAGAGCTCGGCCCACTTTATTATTAGCCACAAACAAAGCAGGAGATTTATTTTGCTAACAAAGCGCCCGGCCCCGGCTCAGCTCGCTGGAGCCAAACCCCATCCCTGACCTTCCTCCCGCCGGCTGGAGGAAACGGGAGCTTTTTCCAGCCCTGTGCGTCATTCCCTGCCCAGCCAGCCCCGTGCTCAGCACCGCCGGCAGCGGCCAGGCGCGTCCCCTCCTCCCCGGGGCACCGCGAGCATCGTCTCTGGGGATGGGGGGACCGGTCTCCTCCAGGGACCCCCTCTAAACATCTCCAGGGATGGCCCCAGCCCTGCCGCCCCCCGGGGCCGCGGCACTCACGGTGCGGATGAGCAGGTCCGGACACGAGGAGGTGACGGTGGCTGAGCAGCGGCCGCACAGGAGGACGAGCACCACTGACCGGGTGCAGCCACCGGTTCGCGGCGTGAGGGACACCTTCAGCGGGACGGCAGAGACCTGGCGGGGGGGGGGAAGGGGAGAGTGTCACCACTGCGGCCACCGAGCTCCGACTGCTGTCACCTCCCTGGCTGCCCCCCGGCCACCCCACCTGCCCCCAGAGCCGGAGGCAGCAGGGAGAGCCCTCGGGCTGGCCCTGAGCACAAGCCATGCAGGATGCAGCCGTGGCCAGGTTTAGGGGGCAGGCTGGGGGATGCAGAGATGCCACGTGGATGTGTACGCACACCGGGGGGGGCAAACCCCCCCTGGCTCCCCCGAGCAAGGGACCAGGGCATCCCCACCTCGGGGACGGTGGCATCCCCACACTGGGGTCCAGGGCACTCCCCTACTGGGGTCCAGGCACCCCGCCCTGGGGACCGGGGCATCTTTGCATCAGGGACGGGGTAATCTCTGCACCGGGCACCAGGGTGTCACCCCATTGCAGACTGGGGTGTCCCCACGCCAGGGACTGGGGCATCCCTTCATCAGCAACCAGAGCATCCTCGCACTGGGGACTGGGGTGTCCCCCACTGAAGACCGGCGCTTCCCCACCCCACGCACCGGGACATCCCCCCGTGGGTCTCCCAGCCCCATCCCAGCACCGTGCAGCCGCTCCAGGCTCAGGACTGGCTGTACCGGTGCGCGGGGATGCCGGGGGCACAGCAGCGGCACGCACCGCTCCCCGTGGCCGGCACTGCCCGGTGGCCTCCAGCCGGAAATGTGGCTGGGGAAGCCGAAACGCCAGGCGCTAAGTTTGGCAACCACCGCCTGAATCACCGCTTGCAAAGTGCTGAGCCAGGCGGCGGGCAGGGAAAACCAGCCAGGGACCAGGGGGGTGGAGGCAGCTGCCAGTGCCGGGCATGGGGCCGGCGGGACAGGGCCGTGGGCATCCTGGCCTGGCTGTGGCCCCATGGCAAGCGTGGGTGGCCAAGGACCCCGGGTGGCCCCGGGTGTCGGGGAGGAGCCAGCAGCTGTTTTTCCTGCCGCGTGTTTTGCGGCGCTCCATTGTTTGGCTGCGCGAGCGGCGGGAGCCTCGCCGCTGTCCCGCCACCGCCTTTCAGTTTATTTTTTTCTTTTTCTTTTTTTTTTTTTTTTTTTTTGCATCATGGGGAGCTGCTTATAGAAAGCGGCTTCCAGTAATTCTTCTATAAGTGGAGCCGCGTCTCTGCCCGGCTCCCCCTGCGCACCACGGGGCTCGGTGCCGCAGCCATGACATCAGTGCATGTCCCCTGCCGCCACTGGTGACAACCCCAGGGCACCCCTGGCCCCGGCGCTTATCCACACACCGGGGTGCCAGGGCCAGGTCACACTGGGCTGGGGCAGAGGGGCCGTTGCAAAACCCACCCTCCCCAGCGGCTCCCGGCACAGCTCCTGCCTCCCCCTGAAAAGCAGAACTGGGAGAGCTGGGAGACAACAGGGGGGGGAGCATGGCGCCGGGCGGCCCAGGGCTGAGCCAAAATTGGGTGCTGGGTTTGCCAGGGCCCAGCTGGCACGAGGGGAGCTGGGCCATGCTGCAGAGCAGCCGTGCAAACCCATGTGCTGGTGCAAACCCACCCAACAGTGCCAACCAGTACCAGCGCCAGCCGGGGATGCAGCCCCAGCCTTGCTGCTGCTCTGCGCCCATCCTCACCCGAAAAATGCCCGTGGCACCCATAATGCGGTTATCGCCCCTTGGCAGGCCGTGACAACTCTGGCGGCCAGGTTTCCGCTCGCTTGGCCACCTTCAAGTGATGAGTCTCCCTCCATCCCTCCCTCCATCCCTCCCTCCCTGATGTGGTCCCCATCGGGTGCCCACGGCTCTGCCCTGCTCCTGAGCCGCGACCAGGCCACCTCCCCAGGGAAACAGGAGTTCCTGGGACATCCAGCGCAGGGACGGCCCTGGCAGCGTGGGCTGTTAGAGAAGTTGCCTCTAAAGACTTTAAATCCCCATCGGGGCCAGAGACACCCACGGCTGTGCCGGGAGGGGAAGCTCGGCGAAGGCGCCATGGAAGAGGTTAACCCGGGTCCTCTCGCTGCGCCTTAGTTAGAGGAAACGGCTTGGATCACCGGGACGCACTGCCCGGCAGGGACAGTGCCGGGGTGACAGTGCCGAGGTGATAGTGCCGGGGTGACGCGCAGGGGCCCCACTTGCTCACCTTGGACCACTCAACGCTGAGGACGTGGACTTCATGGCCGGTGCCCAGAGAGCTGCTGCTGATGCAGCCCCGCGGCACCGTGCTGGTGGCATAGGACAGGGTGATGGGCGGCTCCGCTGTCACCGGCTGCAGGTCGCAGCCCTCGGCTCTCCCAGGGTCTGGGAGGAAAACAAGACACCGTCAGTCCCCGCCGCACAGATGTGGGGTGACACGACACGGGGGGGGACATGATACGGGAGGGGGCTGCATTGCAATGCCAGCCCCGGTGCTGCCCCCAGCACGGAGTCACCACGGCCCCACCGCCGGCACAGCGCCCGCGGGACCATCTGTTACGTGTTTGCTCTGGACTTGTCTGCCGCCGCTGGCCCATTAACGCAATCACGTTAATGACCCTCGGATCCGGGCTGGAAAAATCCACTGTCCCTGCTCGGCACTGCCGCGTGCCAAAACTCGCACGCGGCTGCCCCGAACGCTCAGGCAGTGGCGGAAGCCCCCCTGCATCCCCCGTGCCGCAGGAAAGCGGGAAGCTCAGGTATGGAAATGGCCGTAAAGCTCATCCTCTGCGGGTGCCGAGGCGTGAGCTTCGCCCCATCCCAAACCCCCGTGCAGTGCACGAGCGAGCGGGGCGAGCGGTGGCTGCCAAGGGAAATCCTGAGTGCAAACAGCCGTTTGAAGGCCCGATCCTGTAAATCCTCATTTGCCGCGGCCATTTCCTCTGCCCTAGGCAGCCCTGCTGCGGCCGGCCTGTCCTCGAGCTGGCCCCTGTGCCGGGAGGTGCCCTGGGGACCTGCTTGCACCCATGGGTGCCCCTTGCAAGGGGCTGGGCAGGACGGAGCCCCGCTGCCATGGCTGGGGGCTCCCCATGGGTACACGGTGCCTGGGGCGCCGTATTTGCTTTGGAGGTGGCCACTGGGCTCCGTCCCTTCCTGTCCCATCCTTTTCCATCCGTGGTGGCTCCAGCCACCGCACTGGGAGGTGACCGGACCCCGCGCCAGGGCCAGCCCGTGGGGATCGGGGCCAACGGGTGTGATGCTCCGGGTGTCGAGGCTTTGGGATGCAGCAGCCGACAAAGAGCCACCCATGCCACGTCGTGCCCATCACATCGTCCCCGGCCCTCATCTCACCGTCGTGGTGGCATGGCCACAGTGGTGGGGTCACAGCACAGACCCCCCTGGTGACGCTGCCACGGGCCCACCTATTGTCCGGCGCTTCCTCCCCCCCGGCGCAGCAGCCGTGTGGCCGGCAGCATCGGGAGGAAGATAAACAGCTGCTTATCTGGGCGCCGCAGGCTGCGTCCCTCTTCCCCTCCGCTCCTGCCCCGACGGCACCGGGCACAGCCGCGCGGTCCCCGGCATCACCGGGCAGAGGACGGGCAGCTCGTCACACCTCCGGCAGCATCCCGCTGGGACGTCGGGCAGGGTCGGGGGACCGTGGCCAGGCTCACCCCTGGCACAGGGCAGGGATGCCAGCGGAGGGGACGCAGGGCAGTGGTGCCAGCCGGGCACCGTCAGTCCCTGGGGAAGGCAGCGGGCTCCAGCATTATGTCAGGATCAGATAAGGGGGCTCAGCTGGGCCGCCCGGGGCGATCAGATAAGGGCCCTGTTATTTTTGTACTCCGGGAAAGGGAAAAAAAATTAAAAAGGAAGAAAGAAAGAAAATCCACTTTATGTTTTTCCAGCCGCCCGCCCTCTCCTTCACTCCAGCGTGGCCGAGACCAGGGAGCGGGGAAGGTGCCGCCGCGGTTCCCCGGCGGGTCTGGGGTCAGGAGAGCAATGCCTGGTTTTTTGGGAGCAGATCAAAGGCTCCGGGTGGAGAGCAACACCCAGGGGTGCCGGGCTGGGGGGTGTGGGGCCGGGGTGGCTCCGGCGGCGCAGGATGCCCCATGGGATGGGCAGCGCCACTCCGGCATCCCGGCATCCGGCTCTGCCGCCTCGGCACTTGTGTAACGAGCTGGCTGGTCTCAGCCCGGGTCAGGAATGGGGATGGACCCTGTGCTGCAAACTTGAAGTGGGGGTTGTCACCCCCCGAGCCACCGCTGGCTGTTGGACCATGCGGAGGTGGCATCGGGGCTCAGATAAGGGGGCAGATGGGGCCAAGCTTTGGGGCTGACGCAGGCCACGTCATTCCTGCCCCTAAGTCAGCCGGGCGCCCCTAAGTCAGCCCCCCCCCCCCGACACTGCGCACGCCGTGGGTACCCCCAGCCCCCCGGGTCCCTGCAGGGGAGAGACAGCAGCTGGACAGGACATGGCCTGTGTGGCACAGCGAGGCAGGACGGGGACCATATGGCACAGCTGCTTGGGATAGAGACCATATGGCACAGCTACATAGGACAGGGACGATATTGAGCAGTCACATAGGATGGGAACCATATAGCACAGCTGCATAGGTTGGGGGTAGTACGGTATAGATGAATAGGACATGGTCTATATGGAAGAGCTACACAGGTCAGGGACCATAAAGGCACAGTCATATACGACAGGGACTGTATATCTCAGTTACGCAGGACAGGGACAGCAGTGCAGTTACGTAGGGCAGGGACCGTATGGCACAGCTACATAGGCTAAGGACCATATAGCACAGTTAGGACAAGGACTGCATTACACAGCTACATAGGACAGGGACAGTATGGCATAGCTATGTAGGATGGGGACTGTATAGCACAACTACGTAGGATGGGGACTATATAGGACAGCTAAATAGGACAGGGACCATATGGCACAGCTACTCAGGATGGGGACCATACAGCATAGCTACATAGGACTCAGCCCATATAGCACACCCATATAGGATGGAGACTGTATGGGACAAATAGAAAGGACACAGACTGTATGGCACGGCTACGCAGGACAGAGGTGACATTGCGCAGCTGTGTAGGATGGGGAGCAGATGGCACAGCTACGTGGAATAGGGACTATACATCACATATACAGAGGACAGGGCCTCTGTGGCACAACTACATGGGATGCGGACCATATGGCACAGCTACAGGATGGGGACTGTATGGCACAGCTACATAGGACACAGACCATATGGCACAGCTATAGGACGGGGACTGTATGGCACAGCTACATAGGACACAGACCATATGGCACAGCTACAGGATGGGGACTGTATGGCACAGCTACATAGGACACAGACCATATGGCACAGCTATAGGACGGGGACTGTATGGCGCAGCTACATAGGACACAGACCATATGGCACAGCTATAGGACGGGGACTGTATGGCGCAGCTACATAGGACACAGACCTTACTGCACATCTACGTAGGATAGGGACCACATGGCACAGCCACAGGATGGGGACTGTATGGCACAGCTACAGAGGGCACAGACCTTATGGCACAGCTATAGGATGGGGACTGTATGGCACAGCTACAGAGGGCACAGACCTTACGGCACAGCTATAGGATGGGGACTGTACCACACAGCTACGGAGGACACAGAACTTACTCTACATCTGCGTAGGATGGGGACCGCATGGCACAGCCAGAGGACGGGGACTGTATGGCACAGCTACGGGAGACCCGGACCTTATGGCACAGCTATACAGGATGAGGACTGTATGGCACAGCTACGGGGGACACGGCCCCTACGGCACAGCCTCACCGGGCAGGGGTCGCCTGGCACAGCTACTGGGCAGTGACCGGGGGTGACAGCAGGCAGGGAGCGGGCACTGAGCCTGGCAGCGGGGACGCCCCAGCAGCACCCACGGGCGCTGGGCCGGGAGGGACCGACCCAGCCGGGACAGGCAGCGCTGCCGGCCCTGGCCTCCCCGGGCTGCCGCTGCTGTCCCAGTTCCCTTTCCCTCTGCCGATGGGTTGCGTCCCCATGACCCCAGCTCCCTGCCCTCCGTCCATGACGGGTGTCCCGGGGCATGTCCCCCGTTGAAATTCCCCCCGTGCCTTCACAGGGACCTCGGGGTGGCTTTAGAGCTTCCCTGCCCGACTGCTCCGGAGGCGGACGAGCCCCCAGCTCCGTCCCCACGGCCCACGCGGGACTTTACGGGGGTTTTTCCCATTCCTCGCCCCGGGCTCCCGGTCGACCCCACACACCCTTCAGCGCTGGGAGGCCACGGAAGCCACCACGGAAGCCACCCCAGACTCCCCGGGTGCCGTTGCCCAACAGCGGTGCCTTCAACACCTCCCGAGCCCCAGTGACGCAGCCTGGATTTCGGGGGTCCCGGGGAGCAGCAGGGACGCGCTCTGTGTCCCTCACCCGGGGCTTGGGGGGGGTTGTCCCTCCCCACCCCCGGGGCTCTCCCCCAACCCCTTCTCTCCCGGGAAGGGGGGGGGGGGGGTCCCGGGGGTGACACCGCCCGTGCCGGCACAGCCGGGACCCTTTCGGCCGCGGAGCCGCTGCCCCCCGCGGGGCCAGACCTCCCCCAGCCCGGGCCGCTCCGGGACGGAGTCACCGGCGGGTCCCGCAGGCGGTGCCGTCCCGGGGGTCCCATCCCGGGGTGTGTCCCCCCCCCCAGCCCCACTCACCCGGGCGGCCGAGCAGAGCCAGCAGCAGGGGCAGGAGCGGGGCGGCGCGGGGGCCCATGTCCGCCTGCGGCCGCTCCCCGGGAGCCAGCGCCGAGTGCCGGGCGGCGGCGGCGGCAGGAAACCGACTCCCTTCGGAGGAGGGTCCGCGGGCGGCGCGGCTCCGCGCCGGGAGGAAATGCCGCTGGCGGCGCTGGGGCCGTGCCGGCGGCGGGGGGGCGGCGGCAGCTGCCCGCAACGGGGCGGGGGGGGGGGGGGGAAGGGGGGACCCCCCGGGAGGCGCCGTGCCTCAGTTTCCCCACGGCGCGGTGCAGGGCATCACCTCAGGAGGGGGGGGCACAGGCACCCGGGGCGGGTGTCCCCAGGGACCCTCCTGGGCTGGCACTGGTGGCGGGGGGACGGGGGGGACGCAGGGGTTTGGAAGGACCCAGGTGGGGCGTGACCCCCCCCCAAATCCACCCCTGTGCACTGCTGCAGCACAGCCCGACCCGCACGGCGAGGAGGGGCTGTCCTCCAGCAATGGGGACAGGGGCAGCCCCAGGCGATGGGGACCGGGGCTGCCCCACAGCACCCTGACACTCAGCCCACGTTGCCCCCAGCCAGCACCCCGGCAGGGTCATCATGTCACAAGCCCATGACTGTCCCACGGCCCTGGGTGCCCCCTCTGGGGCCACGGGGCAGATGGAGGGGCCGTGGCACAGCCGCCCGCCTTGCCCGTACCCTTGGCCAGGCCGCAGCCGGGGACTGCCTGGACATCCCTGCCTGGCAGGGGGGTCTGGGGTTCGGAGGTCCCCCAGGCCAGGCCTGCCTGGGCGAGGGGATCACAGCAAAGCCCCGCTGAGGCGGGAGCCATGGGGTGGCTGGGGGCACCCGGGGGACCACTCCTGCACCCCTGCCCCATTCCTCCCGCACGTGCCAGCGGCTACTGCCCACGGTGAGAGTAACGGTGGGGCTGGGAGCAGGGAGCCCCGTGACAGGGGTGGGCACAGGCCCCCGGGGGTGGTCTCCATCCTGAGCCATGGCCACGGCTAGGGGGACGGCTTGGGGACCTGGCAGGGAAGCCAGCGAGGCCTGTCCCCACCAGCCAGGATGTCCCGAGAGATGTCCCTGACCCTGGGGTGAGCAGCAGACATCTCCCATGACAGAGCAGTGCCATCTCCTGGGGACCGCGGGGATGGGTGCTCGCCCGGGGATGGGGACCAGGGCCAGGCACAGGCACCCCTGCCCTCCCGCACCCCTCGCCCCGCGGTGACGTCGCAGGGCGACGAGCAAGAGGCCCTCGGCGCTGGGCCCCTGGGATGGCGGTGGCTGCAGGGTGACAGATGGGAGGGTGGCTGTGACTGCGGGGTGGCCACATGTGCGGTCCCGTGCGCCCTGTTCAGCCCCAGCACAGCACCTTACCCCCTGCAGCTTATGGGGTGGCCTCAGGCTTTCCATCTGGAGGAAAAGCATCTAAAGACCCATCACCAAGCACCGAGGGGCCGTGCTGGGGAGGAGGGCAGGGTGCCTGGTCCCTCTGGGCACCGTGGCGTCCCCCCTCCCCGCTCCACCACCCTGTTTACCACCTGGGGAAACTGAGGCACGCCCACAGCACACCCAAAGAGGGCTGGGCGCACAAGGGAGACGGGTGACCCTGCTCCTCGCTGCACGGCTTTAGGCTGTAGTGTCCCAAACCACCCCTCCTTCCTGTCCCCTCATCCCCACCGGCACAAGGTGGGCACCCGCCAGCCCCAGCCGGGGCCGGATGGCCGCATCCTTCCCACCCGGCCGCCCAGCTGCCTCCCCGCAGCGCCCCGGGCTCTGCTGCTGGCTCCTTTGCCCCCCGGGCACAGGACTGACGTCGGAGCCTGGCGGGTTTGGATTTTCTTCTTGGGGATTTTTGTTTTTTCCCGCTCGCTTCCTTCCTCCGCTCCGGCCCCGCGGCCTCGGCTGCCCCCAGCGCTGCCATCCCCCCCGGCCCCCCCAGCCCCCTGGCTCTGTGCCCGGCTCCCAGCGGCCTGAAAGTGAGTGGTCGGGGGCCCTGCCGGGGCTGTGGCTCCGCTGCCTCCTGCCCTCACCGTGGCTGGGGTAAACCCCGGCCCCAAGCCCCGCCGCAGCCCCTCTGCCGTCGTGTCGTGCCTGGGCACCTCTGCGGCGCCTGGGGAGCCCCCAAATCCCCATCCACCAGCACCCCCAACTGTCTGTCTGCTAGGGCCCTGCGACTCACCCCCCATGAGGACCCCCACAAGGACGCCCACGCTGGTGGCTGGGCCCAGCTGGGTGTCCCCCGCACACCCCTCAGCCCCCGGGGACAGGGCTGCAGCCCAGGCTGAGAGGTGGCACCGATGGCAGCGGGCACCCAGGCGCAGGGGGGGAGGGAGCACCCCTCTCCCGGGTGTTGTGCCACCCCAAAACACCACATTGCAGCCACCGCGCACCCCAAAAAACCCTGCCAGCCAAAAGAAACAAGGAACTGCCAAGGCATGAAAGTGGTGGAAATCCCCATCCCGGCACGGCTGGGCCCACGGCGGGGTCCGAATCCGGCCGCCCCCAGCCCCTGGCAGGGGAAGGGATGGACACGCAGGACAGGGCTCAGACGCTGCCCGCGTCTCCGGGGGGACACCCAGAGCACAAGGGGGTTCAGCAAGCGGGATGGGCTCAGGGCGAGCGGGACTGGCTGTAGGATGCGGCCGCAGCCTCCCCGCAGGCCATAGATTGGGAAGCCGGGGCGAGCGGCCGGGATGCTCCCTCCCTTCCTCCGAGCGCAGCATCCCGCTGCCCTGGTGGGATAAACACCCGCTTCCTGCCCTTAATCAGCTCCAGAGGGGTTGGGGGGGGGGGGACGGGACGACAAGGGGGAGAAAAAAAAAAATCTCTGGAAAGAAAAACTCATTTCCTGCGACAGAAGAAAAAGATAAAGTCTGGACTCATTAAAGTGAACTTTACTGGGGAGAGACGGGAAAGAGCCAAACACAATGTCCTTGAAATTTCCTCCGCGCGGCTCCGTCCACGAAAACAGGATAAAGCCGCTTCCGCTGTCTCTGCCGGAGCGCGCTGGGGGGGGTTTGGGGGGAGCGGGGCTGGGGGTCGGCTACAGCCTGTCGAGGTGGGAGCAGACCTGCTGGAAAACCTCCTCCACGGAGCCCTCGGCGTTGAGCTGGGTGCAGAGGGGTTAGCTGGGGGGATCACCTGAGGGGACGGTGCGGCCGGAGCTCTTCCAGGGATGGATTTTGGCCGCAGACGGAGAAATCGGGGCCAATTTAGGGTAAAAGGGTACAGGGCCATCCTTGGAGGGGGTCTCTGTATCGGGAACCGGAGGGTCCGGCCGGCTCCAAGGGGTCAAGCCCACCCCAAACGAGCTAGGATTGAGTTTTTCCCCCTTCCCTCATCGTCCCCTTCCATCATTTCCCCTCCCCTGGGACCCCGAGCCATGGGGCTGGAGGGTGCCAGCGTTGGCCACGTCCCCACTTACCTGGCGGACGATGCCTCTGCTCTTGTAGAAGGCAATGACGGGCTCGGTGGCCTTGTAGTAGGTCTCCAAACGCTTCTTGATGGTCTCCTCGTTGTCATCCACCCGCCCGCTGGTCTCACCCCGCTTCAGCAGGCGTTTCACCATTGTCTCCTTCCCTGCGTCCACGTAGAGCAGCAGCGTGGGGGGGGCAATCTGTGGGCAGGGGGGACATTGTCGTCACCATGCCGAGCCGGCATGGGTCCTGTTTGGTTTGGGGAGATGGTGGCGGTAAGCATGGGGGTCACAGATATCCCCACACCATCCTCTGCCTTCTTCTGGATGGGTCTAGGGGCCACTGGGACACTGGTGGCCCCCAGACCCATGCAGGGGGAGGCACAGGGACACCGTGGCCAAGCCCTGGCTCTCTGCCATCACCATCACACCGGCGCTGTGGTCATCCTCTGAGGACACCCTGGAGAGATGTCCCCTCCCACTGTGCTCTGGGTGCAGGCTGTCCCCAAGGCAGGGGGACCTGCTGGCTGGGACGGTGCCCAGTTTAGACCCTGCTGGGATGGGATCTTTGCTGGGATGGGGAGGCTGGGCTGCTGCTGGCACCATGGAGACCCTCTGCATGGATGGTGGGTGGCGTGGCATGGCATGGCATGGCATGAGCCCTCACCTTCTTCTCAAACTCCTCTCCCTGCTTCACCTCGCGGGGGTAGCCATCGATGAGGAAACCCTTGGACACGTCCGCTTTGGCCACCATGGCGTCCCGCAGCATGTCCAGCACCGTGTCCTGGGGAGGAGGGGACAGAGCTGCCAGGGCTGACGTGGGACAACGTGGCCCCCCCAGCACCCAGCGCCCCCAGTCCCTGCCGCAAACCCCTCCGGGGGTGGCAAGGACGGAGGCGTCCCTGGGCCACGTGCCATCCGTCACCGTGGTGTCTGGTGTCCCCACAGCCACCCCTGCCTGCACGCCCCACCGTGCCACAGCCGGCGGCCCACGTGGACTCACCAGGGGCACCAGCTCGCCCTTCTCCATGATGGCCTGCAGCTTCTTGCCCCGCTCCGAGCCCGAGCTGACCTCTGCCCGCAGCAGGTCCCCCGTGGACAGGTGGGTGTAGCCATACTTCTGCACGATCTTCTCACACTGGGTCCCTTTCCCGGAGCCGGGGCCACCTGCAAGTCAGACGAGGGCCACATGTGCCCCAAGCCACGGGTAAGGAGCTGGAGGGGTACATGGAAGCAGCAGCACAGACCCACAGGAGTCCCCAGAGCCTGGTGAGATGGGGGACAGCATCCCCAAGCCCAGCACCTGGTGGCACCCAGGGTATCACCACCCCATCAGCACCCAGGACATCACTGTCCCATTGGCACCTGGCCATCACCACCCCAAACAGGCACCCAGAACATCACTGCCTGATGGCACCCAGGAGATCACCACCCATCCAGGACCCAGGACATCACTGTCCCATTGGCACCTGGCCATCACCACTGCCTGATGGCACCCAGGACATCACCCCCAGGTGTTTACCGTCACATTGCCCTAGATGCTGCCACCCCATGCCAGAGGTGCCCTCCTGGTCCCGACATACCCCACCACGGCCCTGAGGAAGCCAGGCTGGAGCCATGGCCACCCCACAGCCTCCAGCCTTGGCTCCCCAGCCCTGGGCACTGGCTGCTCCCCACAGCCCCCCAACCCCGGAGGCATGGGGACAGGGGGCTGCGCTGTGGCCTTGACCCTGCCAGTGGCAGGGCCCATACAGCAACTTACCCACCACGAAGATGATTTTGTGGTGCTTGAGTTTTTCTGGAGAAGAGAAAGAAAAAAAACAATTATCAAAAGCCAGAAAGCCCGTTGGGGAGTGAGGTGTCCCCGGGGGGTGCCAGATCTGGGGCAGGCATCCCCGGGGATGGAGGGGACCGATCCCAGAGCCCTGGGGGGGGGAAGGTGGAGAGGGAAGCAGCCGCGTGTCCCCCTCATCCTCGTCACCTGGGCAGGTCGAGATGGCCGGGCTGGACATGGCTGAGCACAAAGACCCCACGGTGCCTCGGCCGCGGGGCTAGAATCCCACTGCCACATGGTGTCCTGGAGACGGTCACTGTCCACAGCTCCACTGCGGGCGAGGACCGGCCACATCCATCCATGCGGCCACCTTGTCACCCTGGTGGGCTAACGGGGGCTGTGGCAGGCTCAGCTTGGCATGGCCACCTCGAGCGCCTGATGCGACTGACCCATGTCGGTCCCTGGGCCTGGTGGCGGAGGTGCAGGTGGCACTAACCACCCTGTCCCCTGCCGAGCCCCCAGGCGCAGGGTCCTGCACCACCTGCGGGATCCGGCCCAGCCACGGCGCAGGGCGATGCCGGGGTGCGATGCCGCGGGGCGAGGCAGAACTAAAAATAAAGCCGAGCTGCTCTGGGGCCGCTTTCCCATCTCCTGATTACAGCCGGCTGAAATTTCAACTCCTCCGGCACCTGGCGATCCCTGGGGCTGGGGACAGAGCCAAGTGGCTGGTGGGGACCGAGGGGACATGGGGTACATGGGGGGCTGGAGGGATGTGGGGGACGGACAGAGGGGAGGGACGTTTGGGGGGACATACGGGAGGGGTGGAAGGGGGATGGAGAGGAGGGATATAAAGGGGACCGAGGGGATGCATGTAAGGGGGATGGATTTAGGGGGGACGGATACAAGGGGGATGCAGGGGGGACAAAGGGGTGGACACAGGAGGGACAAAGAGGACGGACGCAAAGCAGATGGATGCAGGAGGGACGGACGCAAGGCAGACGGAGCACTCACCTGTCGACATGCTGCCGCGGTCCAGGCACAGGAGCACTTCAGGCTGCAAGGGAAGAAGAGCAGGATGAACAACTCAGCATGGAGGGGACATGGGGTCCCCAAGGCTGGGGTCTGGGGAGACAAGGGCTCTCCCTTCCCTGCCATGCCGGTGCCCAGCTCCATGGCCAAGCCGGGGTTGGGTCTTCTGCCCCGCCAACGGCCCAACCCCCGGCTTGGCCCTAAAACAGGGAGCTGGGGACCTCTGCTCCCACGGCCATCACCTGCCTGGCTCCCGGCAGCCACCCACCCCATCCGGCTGCGGTGAGGGCTTCCCCATGCCAGGTGACGCGAGGTGACGTTACCGGCTTCCTCCCCTGCCCTGACCACATCCCTGTGCCTGGGGTGCTACCTGCCAGCCGGAAACCGGCTCGGGTTGACCGGTGTCACCAGGACACTCAGTGATGGAGGCAGCATCCCCCCAGCTCCCCATAGGCTTTTTTTTTTGGGGGGTGCCCTAAGGGGGGGCTTGCAGCACTCCATTGCACCCCCATCACCTCGGGGGGGAGTTTGGCCACCCTGCCTGCCCGCACCCAGCCCCGCAGCACCCGACCTGCTTGGCCACAGCGCGTCACCCCAAACCGGCTGGACGGGGTGCTGGGATGGTGCATCCCGCAGCCAAACGAGCTGGCGGCCGCTGACGAGGTCGTGTTACAGCCGGGAAAGGGCAGGGGCTAAGTATGGCCGGGCTGAAACCGGCACTGGGTCACGTCCCACCTCGCTGCGGGGCCGAAGACCTGGGATGGCCCCCGTGGGGTCTGGGTGGGGCTGGGAGGGTGCAGGACCCCTGGGGTCCCTAATTGTGGGGGGTGCTGAGCCCCAGGACTGCTGACACCGACCTCGGTGGGGCCACGGGGGGCTGGGGGCAGCCCTGGCCCTCGGTGCAGGCTCAGGGCCTGATCCAGCGCAGCGCTGGGCCCATGGGTGCAGGGTGCGGGTGATGTGGAGGTGCCTGGCCCTGAGGAGGTGGGGAGGGGGTGCCGACCGGGGAGCCCGGCGGGTCGGGGCTGGGGAGGGGGCTGGGTGGGGGGTGCAGTGTGGCCTGGGACTCCCCAACAAAGGCCATCACGAGATGCACCCCAGGGTGCTCCCACCAACCTCACCTCCCCGCCAGCTCCAACCCTCCCCCACCCCCACCCATCGGCATCCAGCTCCCCCCGCCGGGACCCCAGGCCCAGAACTGGGCTGCTCCAGCACCCCTGCAACCCCTCCAGCACCCCCTGCAAGCCCCCAGCACCCATGCAATGGCTCCAGCACCCATGCAAGCCCCCCAGCACCTATGCAATGGCTCCAGCACCCCTGCAAGCCCCCCAGCACCTATGCAATGGCTCCAGCACCCCTGCAAGCCCCCCCAGCACCTATGCAATGGCTCCAGCACCCCTGCAAGCCCCCCCAGCACCCATGCAATGGCTCCAGCACCCCTGCAAGCCCCCCAGCACCCATGCAATGGCTCCAGCACCCCTGCAAGCCCCCCAGCACCCCCTGCAAGGCTTCCAGTGCCCATGCAAGTGCCTCAGCACCAATGCCCCCAGCACCCCACGCAAACCCCCCCCGCACCCCCTGCAGCGCTCCCCGTTCCCAGCCGGTGCTGCCAGCCCCCCCGGGGGCAGGGGCCGGCCGGGCACCACCGGGCCCCCCGTGAGCCCCCCCCAAACGCCGGTGCCGCAGTGACACCCCCCCCCCCCCCGCCAAAGCCGGGTCCGGGAGTGGCTGCGGCACCGGGACCCCCGGGTCCGGGGGGACACTGGGGGGACACCGGGGGGACACTGACCTCTGGGCGCGGGCCGGGGCCGGGCAGCTGCCTGCGGTCCTGCCCGGCGATTTTTACCGCTATATATAGATCGCTGCGCCGCGGTGCATGCCGGGAGCGGGTCTCTGCCGCCCAGCGGGCAGGGGACGGGCAGGGGACGGGCAGGGGACGGGACCGGCGCCGCCCCCCGCAGCATCGGTCCTCCCGGCGGGGGGGGGCTGGGGGAAGGGGTGCGGTTAACCCCGGCACGGCCGAGGGGTGCGGACCCCCCCGGGCCGGGGGCTGCGCTGCGCCCCCCCCCCTCCCCCCCCCCGTGCCTCAGTTTCCCCATCTGCCGGGGGAGCCTCCACCCTGCTGGGCTTGGGGTCCCCGAGGTATCCCCGGGGCTCCCCGCGCCTCCTCTCCCAGCCCCTCGGAGGGGACAGCTGTCCCCATCCCTGTCCCCATGTCCCCGTCCCCCCACAGCACCCTGGCTGGCACCCCCACCCTGCCAAACCTGGGAGGGAGGGTAAAGCCCCGGGGGTGCAGTGGCCTTACCTGCCTTTCCTCCTCCTCCTCCTCCGTGGCTGCAGAGACCCCACCCCAAGGCCCCGTGACCCCAGGGCAGCTGGCTGGGGGTGACACGAGTTGGGGAGGTCTCAGCTGCCACCTGCTCCAGGGCAGGCGGGGGGGGGATGGCTCACAGCTGGGGCCGGCCAGCTGCCGGACACGGGTCCCACCCGGACACACGGGTCCCACCTGGACACAAGGGTCCCCTTCCCGCATCCCCCTGAGCGCCCAGGGCCAGCACCGCTGTGGGCTGGGGGTGCCGAGACCCCCTGCGATGGCACTGCCACAGCCACTGCCCAGCCCCAAAAACTCAGCCCAGAGCCAGGGCCCAAGGCAACAGACTGCAGCAATATTTATTCCTGTACAAACCATTACAAAACGCAGGCGCCCCGCAGCTTCCCCCAGCACCACGACGGGGATGGGCCACAGCCAGAGGGAAACTGAGGCACAGAGCCCTGCCAGGGCTCAGCACCCAAACACACCCTATTTAGCTATTTTCCCCAAACCCACTTCTCCGCTGCTGAGAAATTAATAAAAAAAAATCCTCCCCCAGCCACAAGGTGCCAAGGGCCACTGCTGGCCCCCCCACTATGTGCTCACTTCTAAATAGTTTATAAGCGGTTAATAAATGATGAAGAGCCAGCCGCAGGCTGCTGCCGGGCCCCTTCGTTACCACTAACGAGCAGCCCCCGCTTGCTCCTTCGGCCTGGAAACCCAAATACAAACCCTGGGACCAGAAGTGGGGAGGCAAAAACAGAAGCCCCCCCAAAATCCCATCGCTCAGTCAGAAAAGGTTTTGACAGTGTGGGTGTGGGGTGCAGCGGTGCTGGGAGGGGCTGGGTGTTTTTGGGGTGCTGGGGCACCGAGGGTGGCTGTGTCCCACCGAAAACTGTGGGGTTCTGCTGAGGGAAGGATGCCTGTGGACTGGGATTGGGGTGCTGGGGACGGCAGAGGGGGGCTGAGCCCCAAGAGGAGGTCCCCCCACCCAGGGGGTTGGGGAAAACAGTCTCTGTGGTAGCCCCAAAAGTGATGCAACCCCAAACCGAGCTGAGGGGACCCGGCACCCCCCGTGCGCTCACAGGGGCTGCTACGTGCCTGGACCAGGATCGGCAGGATCTCACCCCCGTGCCTCCTGCCCACGGAGGAGGGGGACACCCCAAACCCTGCACTCACCACCTGCTCCCCTCAAAAACAGCTCAAAACCCAACACATCCCAGGTGCGAGGAGCCACCGTACACAACGGTGGTGGTCACGTGGGAGGCACCCAGTGGCACCCCGATGCCTGGCTCCCGCTGCTCCCCGCTCCCAGGGGGATGCAGGGGAACCCCCATCCATCCCAGCTCCAGGGGTCTGCCCGGCTGGGGGGGGGGGGGGGGGGCAGCCCCTAGGGCCAGGCGGGGTGGGAGAAGGTGATGTTGTAGAGGCCGGCCCAGCTGGC
The DNA here is from genome assembly GCF_035582795.1 of Mycteria americana. NCBI lineage: Eukaryota > Metazoa > Chordata > Aves > Ciconiiformes > Ciconiidae > Mycteria > Mycteria americana. Next base: position 6,943,840 of record NC_134381.1, on the reverse strand, counting down.
GAAGACTCGCTTCTCGGTGATGAAGCGATGGTGGTTGCCCTTGCGGCTCCGCTCGTTGTGGATGTAGGTTGTGCACTCGTCGGGGCCCTTTGGCTCGTAGTAGTGGTAGGGCAGGCGGCGGGGCGGGGGCCGGTGGCTGCAGTGGGGGGGAAGCGTGGGGTGAGCCCCACAGTGGGGCTAGGGGGCCAGGGTGGGAGCTCGGGGGTCTCCTTACCCACAGTAGTTGGGTGGCACCATGCCGTAGACGTGGACGGTGTCGCACAGCTCCACCGCAATCACCATGGTGAACCAGCCGGTGCTGAGCCACGAGCGCGACTTCTCCCTGGGGAGGAGAACGGGGGCAAGGTGACGTGGGTGACGTCACCCCCAACCTGCCACAGGGACCCCCCAGTCTGGTGCCACGGCCAGGGAGCAGACCCAAGAGCCAGCTCTGCCCCGGGGACCCAGAAAAGGGGGGGACACGGCGCAGGAGGTGGCTCTGAGGTACCTGTCCTTCCCCGTCTCCCCCCGAAACAGGTCATCAAACTGCTTCATGCGGCCGGGGGAGACGACGTAGGCCGTCATGTTGGGGAAGGACGCGCTGACACGTTGGATGATTTTCAGGAGGCTCTTCTGCATCTTGGCGGGTGGCCCCCAGAAGATGAAGATGGTCTCCGGGGTCTTGTTGACAAACTCCTGGGGTCGCTTGAGGACGCGGTAGAGGCTGGAGTGGGCCACCACACGGAAGCTGGTCTTGTTGCCCACATCAACCTCGTAGCCGGTGGTGGGAGCATCGTTCATGCGGATGGTGCACTCGGCCCCGTTGATGGCCGTGCCCAGGTGGGTGCCCAGGAGGTGGCTGGAGCTGGTGACAACGACGCACTGGTGGCAGCGGGCAGTCAGGGTCTGGGGACCACAAGTGAGCAGGTGACTTTTGGTGTCACTGCGACCCAGCAGAGAGGGATGGAGCTGGGACAGGGGACAAGGCACCGCCGTCCCCTGCAGAGCCGCTGTCCCATCGGAGGGGACGATTTGGCAGGACATCGGCAGAGGGTCGGATCCTGCGCCCACCACTGAGGCTGGACCCCGCCACCCAGCTCATACCTTGTTCCCACAGACGGGTAGGTACCCGCTTTTCACCCCCCACTTCTTGAGGTCGGGGGGCCGGCGGGCTCTGCCCCGCAGGCGGCTGTAGGGGAAGACCTCGTTCCTGCTGCCGGAGCTGTAGATGATCAGCAACATGATCAGGGCAAAGAGGACTCCCAGGGCGGCGGCGCGCTGGCTCTGCAGGCGGGGGGAGAGCGTCAGCCACTGCCCCCACCCCACAGGCATCAGCATCCAGCCCCGCTCCCGGTGGCACCTCCAGCGGGATGCCGGGTGTCCCCAGGGAAATGCCTGCTGTCCCCAGGGAGATGCCCCGGCACTCACCGTGCTGCCACTCATGTCTTTGTGACGGCCTCAGTGCACAGCGATCGCCGGCGTCCCGCGAGCACCTGCAAGGCACGCGGTCACCCCCAGCACCGGCCCCTCGCCACCATGCTTGGGCTCCCATCCCCAGACGGCCGGGCTGGTGCGGATACGGGATGAGCTGCCGGGCAGCCCGGCTTGGCTGTGCCGGAGCAGAACCCTGCGGGGTGGGCACCCAGCCCCATCCCTGGGTCCCACTTTCAAGGGGAGGACAAACCCCTGGCACCGGTACGGGGAAGGGAAACGCCGTGGGCAGAGGTTAGGTGAGCTCTGCAGTGCCAAGGAGCCAAACCTGACCGCGGCTCGTGCTGGGGAGATCCCCGCGGCAGGAGAGATCCCTGCGGCAGGCTGCGCTCCCGGGAGGGATTATCCCCCGCCGGTGGGGCTGAAGCCGCTCAAACCCGCAGGGTCAGGGAGGGTAAACCTGCTGCTCGCATTAAATCCCATTAAAACAACCGGCTCGGATCGGGGGGAGAGGAACAGAGACCTGCGCAACTCAGCTCACACATGGGCACAAATCCAGCCGGAGCTGGCAGGGACCTCTCCAGCCCCAGGGCCCGAGGCACACGGGGTGCACCCCGGGTGCTCGCCCCTGGGGGGACCTGCTCGAACCCCCACTTGCCCAGGCTCTCAGAAATGGACTGACCCAATTTATTTTTTAAAGACCTCATTAGTGAGTCACGGCCGCTCCTGAAATACTGGGAGCAATTGGAAATTAAAAAAAAAATTGAAGCCTCTTTACTAATTGCCCTGGGGGGAGCAGGGATGGAAAATTACGCAGCAGCCTGGGTTCAACCCCTGGGGGGACCGGGGACCCCGAAGGGCTCTCAGGGCCGGCGTCGATGGCTGGGAAGGTGCCAACCCACCCGGGGAGCCCCGGCGCGTCGGGGCAAAGGGGCCTCGCCGCGCACAGGCTGGGGAGCAGAATCGGGACCCTCGCTCCTGCCGCTGCACCCCGCCTCGCTCCCTCCATAGCGCTCAGGCCACGGGTGACCCCACGGCGGGGGCCCCGGGGGCTTTACCTGGGCAGGGGCTCTCATCTGCAGCGGGCGGCGAGCGGCGCGGGGGGTCCGGCACCTCCTCCTCCGCGCCGTGCGCCCCGCGGGGGCTGCCGGGCCCCTCCGGCGAGCGCGGCCATGGCGCGTCCCGGGGGTCACATCGCTGCTCTGCGGGGAAGGGCTGGTCCGGACCCGCTCCCCCCGCCCGCACCCCCGCGTGCCGCTGTTCCCCCAGCGCCGGATGCAAACCCTCCTGCATCCCGGGAAGTGAAATCCCCTCCCCCCCCCGGGGCGCAAACCTTCCTCCATTTCTACGTGCGGATCCTCCCCCACCCCGGCATGCAACCCCCCCTGCTCCCCGGGGCGCAGCCCTCACCCACCCCGGGGCGCAGCCCCCTCCCCTCCCCGCACCCCTGGAAGCGCCGGCCCTCCCCGGCAGCCCCGCTTTGCAGGAGCCGGGCAGGCCGGAGCCCGGCCGCGTCCAGGCGGGGAGGAGCCGGCCCCTTCCCCGCGCACCAGCACGGTGCGCGCCCCGCCCCCGCCATTCCGCCGTGCACCGGAGCCGCGGGTCGGGGCCCCCTGCACCGGCTAAACGGGCCCGGAGGGGACGCGCCCGGTCCACCGACCGCTCCGCTCCGCAGCGCGCCGCGATCCCGCTGCCGGTCCCGCTGCTGCCGCTGCCGATCCCGCTGCTGCCGGTCCCGCTGCTGCCGATGCCGCTGCCGGTCCCGCTACCGCCCGGCCCGCGGCCGCCGCCGCGCGCGCACGGAGCCCCGGGAGCCGCGCGCCGCCCGGGACGGGGGAGGGCCGCGGGGGTCCTAGCGCCGCCCGCGGGAACAGGAGCGCCGCGGGGGTCCTAGCGCCGCCCTCCCCGCGCCGGGCCCCGACGGGGCAGGCCAGGGCTGCTCCCGCCCCTGCGGCCCGGCCCGGCCCGGCCCGCCCCCGAGGGCACCGGGGCGGGCAGCGGGGGCGGGCGGCAGCGCTGCCCGCGAGTGCCAGGAGCAGCACGTGGTGCCTGACCCGCTGCCGGGCGCAGGGCCACGTTCTTGGGATGCCGCGGCCTCCCCCACGCTGGCCCGGCAGCCCAGGGCCCCTCTCTGGGGGATTTCGTGGGGCGAGGAGGGGACTCCACCGCTGACCGGGACCCGCATCCCCACTGCGGGATTTTGGCCTGGCCTTTTCGGCCAGGATGGCCAGGCCATCCCCGTCCAGAGGGATTTTGGCTCTGCTGTGCTGGTGATGCCCTTCCCGGCGTGGGGCTGTGGCAGCTGGAGCACCTGACAAAGCTCCGCGGGCTCTTCTGTTGGCGCTCGCCCGCAGGAAGCCGTCCTGGCAGCATCCCCAGGTCCCAGCCGACTCGCTCCTCACTTGACCCCAGCACTTGGCCTCAGCTCAAATGGGAGCAAACACGGATCCGTCTGCCCCTCCTGCCCCCCAGCCACTGCTGGGCCCACCCAAACACACGGCACCTGTTAGGGGTTCCAAGAGCCGCTGTGGCAACGGCATGCAGCCGGGCTCGGGGCCGCACACGTGCCCGTGCCGTGCCCCATCTCTCCGGGGATGCTGGAGCTGGCAGCCATCCTGCCTGTAGCCCGGCAGCGCTGAGCCCTGTGGGACTGAGGATCACCCCAGACCCAGCACGAAATCCACGCCAGGGCCAGTGTCCGTCCTGCGGAGACGCAGCTGCTGGTTCCGAAATAATCTTGACCGCCGGCTTTTGGCACCCTCCTCCGTGCTCAGGCTCAGCTCTACCCCCTTGTCACCTCCCTCCCTTATTTATAGCCCGGCAGGAGAGCAGGACAGCGCAGCCCTGCGACCAGCTGCCATCCCCCATGTCCCGCAGCCGCAAGGGGCACAGCATGGGGCACCACCAACTTAAAAATGCTTTTAATGGCCACGTTTGCTTTGGTCTGAATCCAAGGGCACTTGTGACAAGGCAACTTGGAGCCCCCGGGGTGCATGTGGCCCCTGGGCTTCCCAGCTGGGGGGATGCAGGGGACTGCAGGGACCTGCCCGAGTGTGAAGCAGCAGAAGGCAGCAGGATGGGGGAGCCCAGACCCGGCTCCCTGCAGCCCACACCCAGTGCCGGGTCTCAGGGTGCAAGTGGGGCAAGGACCATGGTGGAGCTTCATCCCTGGGAGGGGCACCAGCTCGTGGCCCTGGCGAGGCCGAGCTCTCCCGCCTCGTGTCGTGTTGGAGCCTAGCAGTCTGAATGTTTAATCCCGCATTAAATATTCATCCTGGTAGAGCGGGTGGAAAACCTTCATGGTGGTCGCCCTGGGTCCATCCGGGCAGGCATTCAGAGCTGATGGGGCTCCGTGGGTCCAGCTCATGCCCCCTGTGCACTGACATGGGGGGTCCCAGCCCACCCACTGGCTGGGGGAACCAGCCCTGCCTCTGCAGAGACGGAGACTCCCTGCTCCGGGGCGTGGCAAAAGGCTTCAACCATGGCACCGGCAGAGCCGAGACACGTCGTTGCAGGATGAGAACCACCCTGATGACGGCATCCCCGCTGCCTCACTCCACGGCTGGCGCCCTACCCGCCTGCCCAGGATGGGTGGGTGAAGGTGATGTTCCTCCTCTTGGCCCAGCGGGAGAAGATGGCTTTCTCGGTGATGAAGCGGTGCCCGGCGCGGCGGGCTTGCTCGTGCACCAGGTACATCCTGCACTCGTCCAGCCGGCCCTTCTCGAAGTAGTGGTAGGGCACACTCGAGTGGTTCTTCTCCCTGTTGGGAGGGGACGGGGTGGGTGTGAGACTTGGGGGGACACCGGGCCACCCCGCGCCCGCCCCTGCCGCCCCCTGCGCACCTGCAGTAGCTGTCGCTGACCATGCCGAAGACGCAGATCTGCTCACACAGCTCCATGGCCAGGATCATGGTGAACCAGCCCGTGCTCAGGAAGGAGCCGGACTTCATCCTGCAAAGCACCGCAGCCACGCTGGAGCGGGTGGCACGGTGCTGCCATCCCAGCTGGGCTATAGGTGTCTGATAGGGGGGACGGGTGCTATGGCAGAGGGACCCAACTGGGGCTCCTCGGGAGCCGGCGGTACCTGTTCTTCCCCGTCTCGTTCTGGAAGACGTTGTCGCAATACGTCATCTTCTCCTCAGTCAGGGTATAGACCTGCAGGTGAGGGTACGTCTCCACCACCTTCAGCAGCGCCTGGTAGGTCGAGCCCACCTTCTCCCGGTTCATCTTCTTCGCTGGCCCCCAAATGATGTAGAGGGTCTCCTGGGACTGCTGGAAGAAGTAGGGCTGGTTCCTCAGCAGCAGCGGGACGCTGGTGTGCGACACCACCCGGATGGTGCTCCGTGCCCCCACGTCCTCCTCGTAGCCGGCGGTAGGGGCGTGGTTCATGCGCAGGACGCACTCCAGCCCGTCGATGGCCTGTCCCAGACGCGAGCCCAGCATCTGCCCCGAGCTGGAGACAACGGCGCAGCGGCGGCACAGTGCTCGCTCCAGTGGCTGTGGGGAGACACACCGTCAGCCATCGGCTCCCCCTTCCCTCCCGCAGCGGCTGGACGTGCCGCAGCCCCATCTGCCCTTCCCTAAGGAAGGGGAAACCGAGGCACGGGTGGGTCGAGCTGTCCCACCAGCCCCAGCGCTGTCCTATCCCCACGCACCTTCCCGTCGGGGACGCGGCTGTACCCCTGGAAGCTGAGGCTGGTGGGTGCCACGGGGCCGCCCCGCTCGCCCGGGGCCCAGCAGCAGGGCCGCAGGCAGGCGTGGGAGCACAGCAGGACGTACAGCACGGCGACCACCGCCACGCACACCAGCGTTAGGAAGAGCCGGACCTGGAAGCGGAGCGGGGAGGTTTCTCCGGGCCCGGCCAAGTGCTCCAGCCCCGCGTCGGACGCAGGCGGCCCCGCGGTGCCGGGCAGCAGGAGCAGCCCCTCGGAAGCGGGTGCCGGGGTGCGGCGGGTGCCGGGGTGCGGGACGCCGGCCGGGGCGCAGCGAGGAGCCGCAGCGGGGAGCGCTGGGTGCCTGCGCCTCGCTCGCTTCCTGCAGGCGGCCATGGCCCCCGCGCCGGGCGGCCCTGCTCGGGGCCGGGGCTCCGCGCTGCCTGCGGGGACCGGCTGCTGCCGGCCTGCGGCCTCCCCCCGCGCTGCTGTCGGGGCGAGCGGCCCCCCCGGTGCTGCCGGGGTCCCCCCGGCCCCTCGTGCCCGCCGGGGCCCCGCACCCTCCGTCCCAGCGGGTACTCACCAGCGTCTTCATCCTCGGGGGGCCGGCGGGCCGCCCGGCAGGGTCCGGGGGTCAGCCGGGAGGCGGGGGCTCGCACCCTGCATGCAGAGCGGGCTCAGCGGCGGCACCGGCGAGGGGGGGCACAGGGGACCCCCGAGGGGGGGGGGTGTCTCCCAGCGGGAACTCCCCTCTCCCCAGTGCCCCAGGTGTTCCCCCCCCCCCCCCCCCCCGATGCCTTGTGCCGGGACTCCCCGGGGCCGGGAGCTCCCCGGGATCCCCCCGAGTCTGAGACCTCCCCATGCCCCGGACAACCCCCCCCGTGTGCCCCCTCCCGCCGCGGGGCCCCGCGGGTGCAGGGCTCCCCCCCCCCCCCGGGCAGGGCCGGAGCCCGGGAAGGGGCGGCCCCGGTACCCGGTACCGGCCCCACTCACCGCGCCCGGAGCCCCCGCGGCGGCGCCGCTCCCCGCCGCTCCCCGCATCCCGGCCGGGCGGCACCGGGCTGGGGCTGGCGGGGCCGCGGCGGGGCGGAGCGGAGCCGAGAGGGCACTGCCGGGACCGGGACCGCCCCCGCCCGGCCCCGGCCCTGAGCTCCGGCTCCTCCGGGGACGCGCCCGCAGCCCAGCACCGCTCGCCCGCGCTTGTGGCCCCAGGACCGGCGCACAGCACCGAGCCCGGCCCCGGTGCTCCGGGACCGACCCCGCTCCCACCTCGTGTGCCCCGGGACCGACCCCAGCACCCAGCCCACGTGCCCTGGTACCGACCCCGGCACCCATCCCGTATGTCCTGCGACCAACCGTGCTGGGACCGACCCCGGCACCCGCGCCGTGTGCCCCGGGACCGACCCCAGCCCCAATTTCTCTCTACGCCTCCTGCTCTGCCCTCTCAGGCTTCCCTCCAGCCCGGGGGTCCCCCGCAGCCAACCCCCGTGTCCCAAAGCCCCTTTCTCCCTCCGTGCACCACCAGCTCCCCGCCAGGCCGGACACTGGTGAGCTCAGGCATGGTGGGAACAGACCAGGGACCAAAATCATCCAAAATGGCTCAGGAGCGGGGGGCCAGGGCAGGCAGGCCTCTCGGTACTGGCAGGCCCCTGGTCCCCATCCGATGGCCCCAGGGGGGTCACCCATCACCCGCAGCCCCAGTACCAGGGCCAAGCTGCAGAGCACGTGTGAGAAACATCCCCAGAGCGAGCTGCCTGCCGCCCATCTGCCCAGGGAGGGGCACTGGACTTTGGTTTCTCCCACTGTTGACAACCTTGAAACTGGTCCCAACCCAGCCTCGCGCAGGCTTCGACTAGGAGGAAAGGGGAGGTGACAGGGACGCCACCGGGCTCCCGGGCAGGAAGCAGTGCCTGGGGGTACACCTGGAGTTGCTCAGACATGACCGAATTTTCCCCCCTTTTGCCTCCTCCTGCCCCAGCTCAAACCCACCTTCATGGGGTGAGCTGAGCCACGTCCAGCAGGCGAGGGGCTGGGGATCAAGGGATTCCTTACCGGGAGAAGCGGCAGCAGCAAGACACAGGCAAGGGACAATGGGGGAATGGAGGACCCGGCCTCAGGGAGGGGGCAGCGACAGGCAAGCGGGGTGGGTGTGCAGCCTGGCACGGCCAGGCAGCCTCCCCAAGAGCTGGAAGCAAACCTCCAGCCTGAGCCTCGCCGCTGGGCCACCCACCGGCTCCAGCCACGCAGCGGGTTAAACCGCAGCCAGGTTCAGCCCGAGACCCACGGCACCTGGGGTGTCCCCAAGCCACCAGCATCACCCCCTGGCAGGACAGGAGACGATGGGACATGGTGCTGTCTGGTACGGCAAGTTCACGGTACACGCGAGAAGGATCAGAGCGCCCCAAATCTGCCCTCCTTTTGCTGGAGCTACCCCAGGCGGGGTAAAGCAGCCCCCAGCACAGCACAGCAGGGCCACAAGGCTGGGCATGCCCGGCCTGGCCAGGTTCCCTCTGCCGCTTCCCTGCCTGTCCCCACCGGCAGAACACGGCCCACGGAGAGCCCAGGGCAGGACCTTCCCCAGCACGGCGTCAGGCACTGCCAGGGCCACGCAGTGAAAACCACCCCAGCAGGCCTGCGGCACCCCCTCGGCACGGGCAGAGGACAGGGACCGAGACCTTGCGGACCTTTATTGAGGAGGATCCCGCTTGTTGTGGTCTAGGGCGGCTGCTGGGGCACCACACCTCGGGGCAGCGGCTGCTGCCAGAAGAAACCCCACGGGGAAGGACAGGGTGCCACCACGCCTGCCCGCTCAGCCCCAGCCCAGCTGGCACGCGGAGCCTTGTCCGGGAGCAGGAACCAGCCAGGGGCCGACAGCAGTGATGGGAGCCGCACCCGTCAGCAGCGGACCCAAACGATTCCTTGTGACCCAGGGCATCTCCTCCCCACCCCCCCAGCCGGGTGACCGTAGGAGGGGATGCAGAGGGCAGCAGCCGCACTGTCCCTGCATCCTCTGCATGCCCGCCCTCACAGGGGTCCCTCTTCAGAAAGGTAAGAGCCCACCAGCACCGTGATTAGTTCTTCCAGCAGGCAGATGGAGAATGCAAGCCTGCCTTTTCCAAGCTCAGCCTCATTTCTTTCCTCTCAATCTTGAATCGAATTTAAAAAAAACCCCACAAACCATATGTAAACATTTAAAAAAAACCCAGAAGGAACAAACTACTGGATACAGCAAGAGCAGAGGGGAAGGATTACCCAGAGGCCAAGCAGTGGGCAGGCATCGGGGCTCAACTCGCACTCTGGCAGCTACAGCTGCTGGACCCCCACAGCTCCTCTAGCCAGCAGGGGCTGAAGCACAGCTGGCACGGGCAGCCCCAGCTGGGGAGCGGGTCCCTCACAGCCGGGGCTCTGGTCCCTCTCTCGATCAGCCCCGGAGGTCAGTTTTGCTTCCCTTTGGTCAGTAAGTTGTAAACTACAGAAGGCTTCGTCTCTGCAGGAGGGAACGTGGGAGAGCGCAGCCAGCTCGGCACTGAGCGCTCTGGAGGAGGTGCTGCCTGGTGCTGCAGGCAAAGTCTTTTCCTGGCTTCGATGCCGCAGGGTGGGCGCCTTCTCCGTATCTCTCTCAGCTGGGCCTTCAGTCCGATTTCTTGGCAGGTTTCCTGCTCTTCCACATCACAACCATTATAAAAACACCTACCATGAGAGAGAGAACAGATTCAGCCAGAAAACTTCCAATTACAGGCACTTTTAAAACACACTGTAGTGAGAAACAGAACCTCAGCAGAGCGAGCGAGAAACAATTCTGCTGTCCAGAAGCTCAAACAGCCAAAGTTACACACAAACATACACCCCGAGAGCCTGTGCCGGGCTGAGCTGTAGCAGGAGCCACAGAGAGCGTGCCACAAGTCTCACACGTTAGCTAACGCCCCAGCAACCCTCTTCTCTCTTCTTAATTTAGAAGCTTCTAATTAGAACGACAGAAATAACACTCACCTATAAATAGCAGCAGCAGCAGCCCGGCCACCACGGGGATGATAACCGCATACTCCCTAGGCAAGAAGTACCGGTGGATCCCATGGTCGCTGTCGATGAAGGGCTGCAGGAGACAGAGAGGGGTGTCAGCAGGTGGGCACAACAGCCGGGCAAGTCCCCGACACCTGCAGCTTTGTGGTTTCAAAAGCAGGATGGAAATATCAGGCACGAGGAGATAGCTAAAAAAAAAAAAAAAGTGCCCAGACCTGCACGTGGCTCAGCCCACAGCTGCAGGGATGTGTCAGCGGGCGGGCAGCGACGGCTTCAGCGTTCAGCAGACAACAAGGGGTGGCTGCACGAGGCCATCACAGGGGTCCCACAGCCCCGGGGTCTCAGGGTGGGCACGGCTGCCCGCTTGGTGCTGAACACAGCGAACCCCCGGACTCTGCCCTGCAGAAGGGGGCGGCTGATACAGAAACAGCGGGAGCTCTGTTTCGTGGTGATCCCACCAGGATCCCTCTGCAGAGGCCGGTGGAAGGCTTTGGACACTAGAGTGCAGTGTAAGGATTCCTACACAGCAGGGGGCACACCTACGCACTCCCGGGACTACAGAACGTATAAACACGTATCGGACAGCAGAGCAAGCAGATGCAAGGGGGGAATTCAAAACTCTCAGAGGTTAGAGGGGAAGCAGCCCGGAGTTCAGACATCAGCCCAAGGCTGAACCAGGCCTCTCGTACCTGGAAAGCTCACAAGGAGATGTTTCTTTCCAGGAAGAAACTGATGACCCCAGCTGGTATGTCCCTAAAAGTGAGCAAACTACCGGGCTCACAATTGCTTTTCCAGAGCTCTGCGCTCCCTAAACTCTTCTCCTCCCTTCCAGGCTCCAGATTTGGTCAGAGTCATCTCTTTTTATGTTTCTCTCTGTGATCTCCCACCAGAACCAGGAATCTGGAGGACCGCCAATGTGAACACCAATGACAACACCTCCAGTGGGACCAGGCTGCAGCTCTCACTGACAGCTCGAGTGAGCCTCGGATCTTACACCGGCCGGGCCAGCTTGCCTGAGAGCAGCAGGGCAGGCGGCACGATCGAAGCTTGGTCTTGCCCAGGCAAGGGCAGGCACACCCCGAAGGGGCAAGGGCTGTGCCAGCAAACAGAGGAAGCTCTGCCCCAAAATTTTTAAGCAGGAAGGTGGCAATGCAGAGTCCTTCAGGCACACGGACACATGAGCACCTAAACAAAGCCTAAGCTAACACCTGAGTGTGAAGCGACTGGGATTATAACAGCCAGAGGAGACCCGTACCAGTATGATGATCCAGAGGGTGTAGTAAACAAAGAGAACGAGGCTGAAGGCAACCAAGCTGAATCCCACCACCTGGTCTGTTGCTGTGGCCTGCAAAGGGAGAGAGAGTCAGAGCGGGATCCGCACGCTGTGGCGTCTGCACAGGGACGGTTAAGGGGCACCTGCTGCTTGTTCGGCCCCAGGTTATGTGAACGCACGGCTGCGGGTCTCAAACAGGAGGGGAAGGGGAGACCCTCTGCAGCAGAAATAGCCCACCGCGAGGGCGGCAGGCAGAACGGCCGCGTCCTGCTGCTGGGAGCGCTCCCGGAGCTCCCGCCCGGCCGCCAGTTCACACCCGCGCAGCTCCGGCCCGTGCTCCCAAGTACCGACCCCCGCCGGCACCGGCGCTGCCCCGGTAAGGCCCCAGGAGGCGGCCAGGACCCAGCCTCCCCCCGGGGGCGGGCAGCCAGGAGGCCCCGCGCTGGCTCCCGGCCGCGACTCAGTCCGAGCCCGCCCGGACCCTCCACGTTAACGGGCCGAGCCAGGGACACGCCGCGGGCTGCCGCCTCCGGAGGAGCCCAGGGGCCGCGGGCCGCCGGGCCAGACCCGCCAGCCCCTCACGGCGTCCCGGGGCCGGGGGCACCCCCGGCCCCACTCACCATGGCGACCGCCAGCCCCGGCCTCCCTCCCCGCCAGCACCGCCTTTCCGGGAGCGGCCACCAATCAGCGAGCCTCACGCCAGCCCCGCCCTCTCCCGGCTGGAGACGGCCAATCAGCGGGGGCGGCCTGGAGCCCGCGGCATCGTGGGAAGCGTGGGCGCGGCTCCCCCGGGGCACGACGGGAGCTGTAGTTCCGGGCGGGAGCTCCGTCCCGGCCCGTCCCGGCCCGTCCCGTCTCGTCCCGCAGCACGGGGCCGGGCCCGGCCTTCTCCGGGGCGGGGAGCCGCGCAGGGGCTGTGCCGGGCTGCGTCACCCCCCCCTCCCCCCCCCCGGGGAAGCGACCGGGCGGCCGCTGCAGCCCGCAGGCCCCACGTTAGCTCCCGCTGGGGTGCATCGAGCGGGGATTTTCCTGGCTGGGGCCCCGAGCGGGGGAGGCAAGCGGGTTGTGAAGGAAATGGAGGCCCCTGGGACTCCCCGCGCGTTAGCGCTGTTCGGAGACGTGTTCGGGGTTAGGCGCCGTGTTGGGGAGCCCTTCCCTCCCGGGGCCCTGCCATGGAGGGCAAGGCCTGACACGCGGCTGCCCCTGCCGCCGGATCCAAGCCCGCAGCCCTCCGCGCTGCAGTGCCTCACCCGTGGCACTGAGATCCTTGTTAACAGCTGGAAGCACACTGCGCTGAGCCACGACGGAGGGAAAGGCCAGGAGCGAAGCTGCTGCAGCTTCGGTGCTGTCCCCGGGTGACAGCAGAGGACGGTTTCCTTTGGCACCAGCGTGCTCTGGCTTCATCAGCCGCCTGCTGTCTGTGAGCCCGATGCAGTGACTCATCTTGAAACCAACCAGCTCAAAACCCACGCCAGCACCAGAGATACTCGCATCCCGCGCCCCAGCCCTTTCTCCATGCATGCACACGCTGCAGCTGGAGGAAGAGGAAAAACGAGGCCGAACAGCTGAGGGACACAAGGGATCCCCTGAGGAAGGGGAGGCAGCTGAGGGAACGGGGAAGACCCTGCATGGGACTCAAAGGTGTAGCTGGTCACCAGGCGTGGCTGAGGCTTTGAGAGGGTGGGGAAGGCAAAGCCGCTTCCTCCCAGGGGCCCTGGTCCCCTCCAGCCTTTGCATGCATCAGCAGCAAGTACCCAGACACCAAATTTGGCTCAAACCTCTGTTAACCGGCTTGCCAGCCTGCGGTGGAAGAGGAGGGGTTGCTCCGGCACAAGCCCTGAGGGCCCGCAGACGTTCCCTGGAGCCCTGCCGGGCTGCGGCACCTTCCCCCAGGCCAGCCTGGCGAGGCGGCCCCGGGCAGGGGTGCCCAGCCCTGCTCTGCAGCGGGGCAGGACGGGGCCGCTCAAGCACAGCCGGGGCTGGGACACGAGACACTGCCAGCGACTCACACCAGTTCACCTTCCCCCTGGATCGCAGGCTGTTCCTTCCACTGGACTTGCGCTGTGCTGCCAGCTCCCCTCTCCAGCCCTTCTCCTGTCTGAAGGGAAGGGCTGGCAGGGATCTCCACTCCCAGCCGCCAAGGAAATCCTGGAGGGCAAAGCTAAATCCTGTTCCAGGGCCCTGCACACCAGCAGGCCCCGTCTCACCCTTCTGCTTCCTTAGCAGATATTTAAATACATTTAAAACAAGAAACAAAGCATGAAGAATCAGTGTGAAGTACCAAAAACCTTTATTTTTCCCCCAAACCATAACAACATTTGACATTATATTGATTTCCTCATATATTTGTTATTTCTCTACGTTAGGAACCAGATACAGAAAATACAAACACGATCTGTTGAATCAAAGACGGCACAGCATTCCGTTAGAAAAAGAAACAAGAAACTAGAGGAGCAAGATAAAAATGGTGAAAAATAGTCATTCCCTCCAGCCCAAACTTTCCAAGAATCATCATCAAAATAGAGCAGTGGAAGTAGCTTCTCTTTCTAAACGCACTTCTGCTTTAAGAAAAAAGTTAGATTTATCTTTAGATTTCAAAGTAAAAAAAATGTTAAACTATCTTTCAAGCAGTTTTGGAAGTTTGCATAGACCCATTCCCTTTCCAAAAATATCAGCAATCTCTCTATAGAATCTGATATAAATCAAGTGCGCGCCTTGTCTGAAGATCACCAAGCTCAATTAACTTTCAAGAAAATAAAACATGATCTCCCCTTCCCCTCCCTCCCCCCACAAAAATACGGGCTCTACCGTTACTCCTTGTGTTTGAGGCAAGTTACGAGGCTCAGCCGCACCTCTCGCTCACAGCTTCATCCAAATTCCTTTTTTATTTCCCAGGTTTCCACGTCCGCTCCCTCCCGACGGGGCAGGGGCGTTGCAACGCGGAGCTGCGGAGGGCATCAGGCTCGGATGGTGCGGGTGGGCTGACGGACGATGCAGCTCTCGGGAGGGAAGCGGGGGGGAATTTTGCACTCATCAACCCCCCCAGCAAGAAGTGGCTTTTCAAGGACAAACACCTGCGACCAGGCAGTGTTTGTAGGAACTTGCCCCCGGGGACCAGCCTTGTCCACAGGGCTCAGTCGCCAGAGCAAGAACTCGTTCAGCTAGAGGCTAGGTGGGGTGGCAGGGGACGGGGCAGGAGGGGCGCGGGGTGAATTTGCAGCTCCCGGGTAAGGCAGCGAGGAGGGGAGCGGGGGGCCCCTCTCCAGGAGGGGTCTTTAACCTAGGTGCTCTAGCGTACCTGGAGTGAGGTTTTCCCAGAGGTTCACAACAGTGCGTGCAGAGTCCAGCTGCACAGCCACCAGTTTAAAAAGAAACAGCAACGACAAAATAAATAAAAAGTCAACCCCTCCTATTAAGATGAGAATGAAATACGTATTCTTCAGGTCTCGGCCTGCTTCGGAACCCTCTAAAAACTGAAGCAAACATTTAAAAGGGCTTATTAAACTTTCCGCAGGGGGCGAAGTGATGTGGCAATGAGGGGGGAGAGATCACATGCCTGCTGCCCATCGCACCGAGGGTCAGGACAGCACGAAGGCCCCCATTTAAAGTGCCGACCATACAAAAGAAGAAGATGGAGGAGCAACATCCTTCTCCCCCTTTTTGCATCACAATTTCCAATTGAAACCCATCTCCTTCACCAAGTCGCAACTAAGCCTATTCTTTTGGACGTTCACTCAGTTTATACCAGTTTTAAAAATAGTAAAAAAGTTACACTGAATTTCCCAACTCTTTGCAATGGGCTTCCACCAACTAAAGGTCCAGAAACTGTAAGAGCAGAGCCCATGCGTTTCGCCTGGCCCCGAGACTGGAGCAGAGAGCCAGCTCTGCTCTCCAGGGTCAGCCACGTGTGAGCAGCCCTGCTCGCCAGCATCAGAGACCCAGGGGACGCAGAGTCTTGCCAGTAAGGTCCTTTTACTTGTTTAAGCCACCTCTGAATCCCCTGAGAAGGGGAACAATGTGGGGAAGAATGTCCCCCCCTCAGCCCCCCAGGAATAAAATATCAATGAAACAATAATGCAGTCAGAAAAACACCAGCCTGCTGGGTTTATAAAAAAAAAAAATTCAATAAACTAAAATTCAATGACAAAAAAAAAAAACCCCAAAAAACAAACCCAAAGGAAACTAGCCAGCGGTTTGAGTCTGGAAACTGATTCACTTAAATGTTCAAAGTCCAACAAGGAACAGACGGCAGCGATGCTACAAGGAAAAAAAGTGCTCGCGAGACACAGCTTCCCGAAAGACGGCAGCGAGTCTGCGGGACAAGCGACCCCACTTCCATCACCACCACCTCGTACGCCCACCACCGGCCAGGGACCGCTGGGCATCGCTCGCGATGGACGTGCAGCGGGAGCTCTGCGTGGGATCTAGAAATAGGAACAGACTGCTCCCTCCTCCCTCCGGGTCTGCTCTGGGTGCTCCAGCCCTGGCTGTGCTGCACCAGGCTGAATGACTAGGGCTGCTTTCTTATTCAAAATGAGGGGTAGGAGAGCTAAAAAGCTACATAAAGACCAGGATCTGTGGAGTCAATAATAACGTGGAGACAAGGAAGAGATACCCTGTGAGACACAGTTATCGAAAACGCGAGCAGTGATGTGCCAAGGCGCTGGAAGAGAAGCCAGAGACGTGCCCAGGTTGGCCACAGCTATGCGATGGAGCAGGTTATGCCTCTACCAGCCTGGGAAGGTGAGACCAGCTTTCTGAAAAGCTCAACTGCTTCTCCTCTTGCTTCGCTGGAAAGAGATTCCTCCCTCTGTCCCACTGGGGATTTTGTGACATGCCGAGCTGCCAGCGCCTTGGAGCAGCCGACTCTTGCCAACGGGAGCAGAAGAAAGTCCTGGGTTCCCAACTGCTCTGACAGTGACTGCCATTGTTTTTCATGGGAACAGAAGCAAAGCAGCAGAAGCGAGCTGGGATTTGGCCTCCTTCCTGGCTTATGTTTGCTCCTTCCAAGTCCTGGTTGGACCCGATTTCCCGAGGGGCTTCGCTGGCCCCTGGGGAGCCGCAGGTGCTGGGGAGCAGCCTGACCCCCAGCTCCGCACGGCCATCCGCAGACGGGGCAGGAACCCATTGCTGCCTGAGCCTGCTTCTGCCCTCACCCTGACCTGAGCAGAGGGTCAGGCCAGGCCTGGCTTTCTGGCAGAGCCCCAGGGAGAGAGAAAAGCAAGCAGTTCTCCCCTTCCTGCAGACATGCATCATCCCAGGAACAGGGCAGGATGCTCACCAGCCTGCTAGCGAGTGCCAAACCTACCCAGACTGAATGAAGAAGAGATCACCATTAAAACCCACCAGCAAGTGTGAAAGAGTTTTTGTTCTAGACAGATTCAAAAGATCCAATACTTTTTCCCTACATTAAAGCAAACCAAGGTGTTGTCTGTACCCCCTCTTACCCTAATCCAAATTTAATTCCCTTTGAAGGGAAAGGGTGAAAAAGATCCATATCCTGTATCTGGTCTGTCCAAATACAGAAAGAAACCTCTTGAAGAGAGAAACCGTCGAAACAGAGTAAGCAGCTGTATAGCTTTGCCACACTGCCTAGCACCCTCCCCATGCAGCCATCCTTAGCTAGCAGGGCAAAAAAAAAATATAAATCAAGGCCCTTTCATTCCTTGTTTCTTATTCTGCCAAATTCCCTTTTCCAGTAGCTCATCTGCATGCATTCTGGCCACAGAGACCACAATTAATCCTTTTTTTTTTTTCCTCTCCTTTAAAAAAAGGCTTTACAATAACTAAGGATTTGAACAACAACGTGACCAGTTACAAGTCGTTGCTTGCTGAATGGGACAAGTGTGTGCCTGTGCGAGTGTGCACACAGACGTGTGTCAGAGGAGGGCACGTTCCCAGCCATGCCCGGGAGTGTGCCATTGCTCCGAGCGCACGGCCGTCGAATGCTACTACAGTACACCGGCAAAAGAGGAAAGGGCACTACACAGAAATAGCTTATCGGCTGAGAGTCTCTGTACAGGAAGGGCTGCAAGCACAACAGCCCACGGCTGGAGTCTGCATAGATCCTCGTTTGCAGTTCAGCTGCCAGGAGAATCTGTAAGTGGGAGCTGAAAGGGACTGACATCTCTGCCACACGCTGGAAGGAAAAGAGGCAGCTAAAGTGTCAAACAACTGCAGAAACCAAACCCAAAGAAGAACAATTGAAAGATCAACCAGAAAACAGTTTGAAGCCTCATCAGAAGAGTTCACTTGCCACGGAGCAGGTAAGAACGGCTGCTGTGGCTAACGCAGCGGGAAACACCCATTCTACCTTTGAAGGCAGAGACAGTGGCTTCTCCCCAGCCCCAAAAGGAACAGCCCAGGCATAGATCCCTGCTGACAGGGCAAGAAAGGCCAACCAACACCAATTCCCTTACTGGCCCAGGCCAAGAGAGGCAATTGTTAATCACCACCACAATGGAGAGACCACTGCAGTCAACTGCATCCTGCTCTGGCCCAGGGGAGGGCTATCAGATAACCAGATTCTTTTCACAGTCCAAGAAGGGCAGTTCCCTTCCTGAGCCAAAAAAAAAAAAAAAAAAAAAAAAGAGGCTTTGTATTCCAAGCTCCAACAGTGACTATTTGCTGAATCAGTCCAGCAAACAGGGATTGCGCTCCTGGAACAGCAAGTAGAAGCCTCCTCTGGGTAAAATCTGGAACCTCTAAAGTGCTCCTGCTAATGCTAATAGATGAACGCTGCCCTTCCATGCCCAGCAGTGGAAGGGCGTAATGCAGTTAGTGGTATAACAAGCACTAGCATTTAACCATTTATCAACTCCCATCTGGATTGCGGTAGTTTTCTGAAATGCACTTTTGGGAGATATTTCCTATGAGAAGAGGATGTTTGGGGATTTGAGGGTAGGAAGGTGAAGTGCACACCATAGCATACCTTGTTCAGTAAAACCGTTGCCTTGGAAGGTGGTGGTCCCTTGCAGAGTCAATGGAATAAAGCATCCTGCAAGTGGCCATTTCACCGTGTCACCAACAAGCAGCTCTCGGTTTGGTTAGAATGGTTTTCCCCCTCCCCCAGTGGTTTGAAAAGTTCACAGTGGTATAACCCAATGTTTTGGGGAGACAGAAGCTGAGAAGTCCCCTGTTGCAAGTGAATGGGTGGAGTGAGGGATGCAGATGAGCAACATCCTCTAGGACTAAGGATAAGCTCAACAGACACCTTGCGTCTGATCAGAAACAGGGGGAAGGTAGGCACTGGAAGAACCGGGAAGTGGAGAAGGGTAATGCCAACACAGGGAAAGTGCACAATCTGGAGTGGTCTCGGAGTAGTTCTGCAGTGCAAATGTATGGGGAGGGGCGTGGAAAAATCCCTTCTGGAATGCTGCATGAAGAGAGGTAAAGGTTGGCATCCATGTGGCAGCGGACTGGGTAGGGGGCCTGTTTCCAGCAGCTCTACCCTGTTCTTCACATTTAGTGGGTTTCAATCACCACTGGCTCGTAAACTCCAGATGAGACCCTGGGGAGGCAGAGGGGAAGAAGATGAGAAAGCCAGGTTATTTTCCTCAGTCACTTAGAGCAAGCAAGTTCTTACTCAGAGCTCTCTACTCACAAACATCGCCCTCTAACCCCGCACAAAATACTGAAAATAACAAGTCAGTCTGGCGAGAAGTCAACCCTCATAACACAAAACAGATACGTGGCAAGCTAACACTAGAGCACTTGAAAGAGCTGGGTATAACACATGAATCCTTCTGAAGGACAGAGGAAAGGGGGAGTATCCTGCGCAGAGAGCCAGTGTTCCTGGCTTTGCTTTGCTCCCAATTTTGTCACTGACTTGACACATCTTTGTGTTACCATTATTGCTTTTTTTTTTTAACCTCAAAAGGTGCTATAAAGGCTCAAGCACAACGAGGCAAGACGATGTACTAAGAGCTATTGTGGCAAGAAAAAGTTTTATTTGTTCAGAAGTCTTTCATGAGAGAACAAGCCCTCGACAAAGACGGAGGAGGCAGGGAAAAGGGACAATAAATCAGGCTGCTGCAGTTTTGCTGCAGGCCAGCAGGAGGCAAAGCTCTCTGCCTTCAGTCGGGTGCAGGAGCAAACAGGAACCAACCTCTACCATTTTGTCCTTTTACTCCTTATTTCTGTTCTTGGATCTAACAACTAGGATCACATTATCCTTCTGAGCTCCTGCTGGGAACTGCATTCATACTCCAGTGCAGCTGTAGCCTGTCACCAGAGGGATCCCAGGGGGGTTAATGTGGGAATAAAGCCACCACCATGATGTTTAGAAATCTCTCCTGTAGCAAAAGGTGAGAGTTTCCTGGGTACAAAGAGCTAACTAATCTCTCTGTCTGCCAGCCTTTCAGGAAGCCTACCTGTTTCCCAGCTGAATACCACTCAATGTAGTTGTTCCGTCTCTGCTCACAAACAACCTCAGGTTACTGTCTGCAGATAGGAAAGGAAGACAGACGTCAAAATCCAGAACTACTGACGGCTGGCAGGTGCTCTCCTCCCAGCCGCATTACACAATGGTCAGCACGCGAACAAGTATGTTTCTGGGAAAGCATGTGCACGCTTTCTGCTGTTCCCACAGTAATAGAGCCCCTGGGAACTCCTCTTCTTGCTCTGAAAGGGAGCCTCATGTACAAGTCAACCACAGCATTAAGCTTTGGAAGAGTAAATGCAGAGAAATTAATTCAGTGATACTCCTCCAGCTGCTTCTTTTAAGGCAATTCCATTGATGCAAGTTCTTGGTCAGCTTAAACACATCTGAACAGATGAGATGTGGGGCCTCACGCTGCTTTTGTAGGCTCACTGGAGGAGAAACTCAGCCTGTTCTGCTGGTGAGAAGTGGCTACATTCAGTCTAATTTTAACCCATGCTGAGCGAGGTGTCAGTCCCCATATGATAAGAATGTTGCCATATGCGATGATTTAAGGTGACTAACTATAGAAGTACGAATAACAAGCTAGGCTCAGGTTTAAAACTTATTGAAAAACCTCAACTAGATGAAAACAATTGATTTCTAGGCTAAACTGGAAAATTAAAACAAATGCAGTGATATTATTAGTTTTCTCTTAATAGATGCTGTGACTGTGATGGAGAACACCCCTTCTTAGGCTCTCAGACAGACCTGATCACCAGCACACTATGACTTCTTTCCCATCTTTTTGCAGAGACATGCTTTCCCCTCCAGTTGTGCTCTTCTACTTTAATAAATACCCTTGGGCTGACCCTGGATGAAGGCCACTAGAGCAGTGCAGACAGCTGATCTAACGGATTTCCACTGCACTGAAGAACTGGTATTTTTCCCCTCTCATCCTGTATGTTTGAGCTACTGTTTAACCTCTGCTGTAGTGTGCAGAAGCGCTATTTGCTAATGGATGTGCAGCTCTCAAATCCACATGGTTTGTTTACCTACCAAAGAAACACCTAGCAAGCACTGAAAGCAAATTGCTGTCAGAAGGAGAAGGGAGTCCATGGTAGATCAGATCTGACTGTAAAAGCCTGGCAGCCTCGCTAAAAGAACAGCCAAGACTTACCCTTTGAGACTCATCCTCTCACCTTCAGTATTGCTGACATCTGTGAAGTCCTGACTCTGCATTATTTTCTCCACTATATCATCAGCATCGATCCTGGTGTCATCCACTCGGGTTGGGTGACTCTCCACTGAATCCTTTTTCCTCCTGGGGAGAGGGAAAACTTACTCAGCTTTTCAAGACACAGACTTTCAGACACTCTCCTGCTTCCCTTGGCAATAGCCTCTTTCTCAGCGGCTACAATCCAATCTACCACTGCATGAAGACAAAGGAGTAGATTCTGTCTCGCCTTCTCAGAGAAAGCACTTTGCTCCTCAGGTACCTACCGGGAGGGTCTATCCAGCAGAAGGGCTGGTCTGGGGGGACGAGGTGGCTTCTCTAGTTTGTGGTCCCGCTCTCCCTCAGGACACTCCACCGTCATACTCAGCCCTCCAGATGCACTGCTGCTGGTGGAGGTATTCCGGCGATGGGTCAAGTCGGACATACTAGATGAACGGGAGTGCTCCGTGCTGTAACCTGCAAAAACCAAGTGATTACACACCAGATCTTCTCCCCTTCCTGGCAGCACATTAACAGGCAGGGCAGCTTCAGACCAACTTTTCTGCTGTCATATACAGAGATTTAGACATACATCTATGAGCTCATCTGCAGAAACTAACAGGAGACTCTGATGTTAAAGAGCAGGGTGAGAGAGATGGCTGCAAATCACTCTCACAAGAGCTTGTTGCAGGAAAGAAAAAGGGAAGGGGCTAGTGCTGGCAGAACTGTGCGGATCAACGGTTACCGGAGATCTTGGACTGCTGGCTGGCGTAGCTGGAGTTCCGCGAGTGGCCCGAGTGGAAGACTTCCTCTGGGCTGGACAGGTTCTGATCCGGTTCTTCTGGGACACCTGCCAAGGAACAACAGGGCACTCCACTTACACCATACCCAAGCCAGCACATTGCCTGCTGATCACCTTGGGCTGGAGGCTGATCATGGGACGCTAGATCAAGGAAAGGGCAAGTCTGTTGGCAGAGCCCTGCTGTACAGGCTAACACAGAGCTTAGAAGCAGCTGAGGAGTAGGGGAGACAACAGTGAGCTTTTCTGTCAAGCTTATCACTAATTCTAGCATCCAGTGCCTGAATTTACAAGCATCTCCGGGGGCTTGAAGGACCTAGAAGGACAGGTAGTATCGGAAGCTATCCATAGTTAAAAGCATTAAGCTAAGACCAAGAAAGCACCAAATGGCCACTGACAGTAAAGTACTGCAACCTCTGGTTGTGGGTGCTTCTCCAGTTACTGCTTTTCCCCTACTGTTACTTGTGAGAGAGCCCCTGCCATTTAATTTAAATCACACCTGAATTTGATACAGAAACCTCAACATAACCTCTGCTCCTTTGCTATTGCCCCTGCTTGTCTCTCTCGCAGCAAGCTTATCCAAAAGTGCACAAGCATAACACGTTAGCCAGCTTTTTAAGAAGAGCACTTGCACACTGTACTAAGTCACTGAGGCGATAAGACTGGAGTGCTATTTTGGTGCAGTGTATCTGCCTGCACATTTGGAGTGTGCTGGGAAGAAAAAAAAGGCTACGGGAAAATGCAGTGCCCTTGAAAACAGGCTCATAGAGAAGCCAAAGAACTCCGCATCAGCAGCTGGAACAAGGCCATTAGACCTCAAACCAACCTCTAAAACCTTCAGAGGAACTTTTCTAGAAGTCTGAGCAAAAGAATAGCTGAGTTGGAGAACAATGTTAAGTGTCACTGAACACAATGGAAAGCAGGGATGAGTGCAATACATGAATTATTAAATCCCCAGCAAAAAACCCAAATTGCTTTATCTCCACTAACAGAAACATGTGGCAGAGATTCATGCTTCCTCTCCTCAGTTGCACTTAATAGATGGTTTTGTTTTTCTCAAATTTCTTAATGAGCAGAGGGATGAGGATGGGTGTGGGAAAACATGAAAAATTAAAGAGTTTCTGTGCTTGCAACTGCTGGGAAAAACAAAAGAGTATCCAGGCACAGCCAAGCGTTGCATGGCTCCAGGACGGGCATTCATACCCGAGCTGAGAATGGCAGTTCTTGGCTTGGTCTGACGCAGAGAACCAATCGTGGCTGAATTGCTGCTGCTGCTGCTTGTGGTTCCCTCGCCTTTACAGGTCAGCTGCAGGGTAGAGTCCTGTCCCGGTATGGTGATGGATTTGGCAGTAGAAGGAGGCCTGTAATCAGAAGCAAAGAAGGTTACAAACTGCCAGCCAGGGACCGGGAACCACCCCACTGCACCAGCAATTCCCACTCTGCTCTGCCAAGAGGGTCCCCCTGCCTGCACCCCCCCTTTGCGGGGAGGGGGGAAGCTGGCAGCCCTCTGTGACTAGCGACACAGTGTGACTTTGGATTTTCCTTTCCTACGTGCAAGACGGGTCTTCCCTACCTTGTACTGCATCTGGACTGCATTACAAGGACAAGCAAGTTTTTGAGGTAAATCAAGGCAAAAAGGGACTATTCAATCATTTATATAGGACAGCAGGCTCAGAGCTTGCACTATCCTCCAGAAGACCATCCAGAGCTGCCTTTTTCCCCCAACATGTGTCCAGTGGCCACTTGGCCTCACAAACAGGAGCTGGTTTGCTGTTGTCCAGCTCTAAATTCCAGCACCCTTTCATCACACCTTTCCGGCTCAGGTCAAAAAGAAACCTTTTATCCCAGCAACCCCATCCCCCTATGACAGTACTTTTACAATGATCAAATAACCTTTCCATTTTTTAACTGATGATTAAACTCCTTTTCAGTAAGACTAAAGTGTTTTTCCAGCTGTCAAAATTATTTTTCTGGTTATTCTGCGTGCTTCCAACATCCCTTTGTAAATGCTGACTGCAAGGCAGAGCAGCGAGTGCCTGGAGCCCCCTCCCTTCCTCCAGAAGTGTTTTTGGGTGGAAGCCATGGCATGTGCAGCGTGGCAAAGTGAATATTCCTGTTGGAGTCCTAACCTCCCTGTAGCCCAAAGTCTGAACTGGAACTAATGGATCGTATTATGGTTTTTAAGTGAGGAGTGAGAAAGAAAAACTTTTATTTGTCTCACTTGGAGCTCTGAGGGAAGATGCTACATGAGAGGACCTTTGCAGTATTTTGGGAGAAAAAATAAAGCACTGAGAATATTTTATATGGGCAGCCAAACAGCCATAAAGGTTTCAGGAAATCCACAGCATGCCTTCCCCAGGAAAAAAACAACAACCCTCCCTAACCACATTATCAGTGATTTACATGCACCCGGGTACTTCGGGGACTTTGCTTTGCAGGTTAATAAGGCCTTTACAGCCTTAATCAAGCAAACTGTTCCTGCAGCAGCTGTCGGAGCAGCCCGTGGGTCTGTCAGCTCAGGCTGCTCAGCCTGCCTTGCCCCCCTGCATGACACCCAGGAGGAGAAGGTTCATCGGAGTGCTGCAGAAAGTCAGTGCTCGGAAGTGATTTCCCAGCACAGTTTAATTCCTGCCTAATCCCCTAACGAGTGCCATTTCTCAGAGGCTCTACTGATCAAGGGCTATTCTACATGCAAAGCTTCCATTTTTAGACATTTGCACATCATCAACATATAAGGAAAAAATGGGAATGACTACAAAAATCCTTTAAGAAAATTAGGAGGTTTGACTTTCAGACTGACCCCACTTATATTAAATGTATATATATATCTCCAATTCTGTATAATTTTCAGGCACTCTAACAGTGGGACTTGCTTCCACAGAGAAGGAGCAACAGGTATTTTTGTCAGACATATTATTGCCAGACATCCTAGCACCCTAGATTTAAAACATCTGTTACTGTTACGAAGTTATGGTTTCAGATATCCAAAACTTCTTTATTACACTTCCTTCTGAAGCACAAATTTTTCAGAATCAGATGACACTGCATTTAGGGTTTGAAAGTCTCAGAAAACGCTGCAGCACTATGAAAAGCCATTTGCAAAATAAACCAACCAAAAATTATGCAGCATTTTATAACAAGAATGCAAGCTAATTTATACACTTTAAGCTAGCTCCTAAAATTAGGCCTTTTAGCCCAGAATACCACTACTACAAGAGATGGCCTCAAGGTAAAGCTTTCTTCTCTCATCCTGTTGGGAGTCAACACAAAATATTTACATCAGCACATGGCAGTCCTGTATAGTCACACACACACACCTTACAGCACACTAAGGCAGGCTGGCTTGGACTGCAGAGTCTTGCAACACTATACTGCAGTATGAAGGTACGTGTTGCCAGTATATTTGTCAGTTGATCTCCCAACAATTCTTTAAGCAACAAAACGGCTTCATAGCTTAACTGTACTTATTCTTTCCTATCACGATGCATTAAAAAAAAAAGTACGATTGCAATTTCTCTGCTAATTAATACAAATTGTGAACCTGGGTCCCCTGTAGAAGAAAAGGAGAACTAAAATGTTTCAGCCTTGCAGTTTTTTTGTTGCTGTTTCAATTTAAGATCTTTATCCTGTGTGGTATGTGCTGAAGTATGTCCATTTCCAAGACTGTTTTCTTCATTGACCTTTCCCTTCTTGGAGGTCAGTGAAACCAACCCCAGAGCTATGAGAAATTCTGTCCTTCATGCAAAACATGGAAGTTTGTTATCAACATTCATTAGTTTCCAAAACCTAACTGACACTAGCAGGGAAAATACTGGCACAACCAATAACCAAGTTGGGAAAACCAGAGCAGAGAACAAACCAACCAACAGCGCAGGTTGGCTTAGCTATTCTAGCTGATTCAACAATCCAGACCACCAGTTTCAAGCTTTCCCTTGTACTTCCCAATCTTTTCCCCCTCCCCATCACTTTTAGTCTCCAGCAGAGAATGACAAAAGAACCAGATGTCCTGGTCTGCCCACCCAGAAACTCACGTTTTGAAGCAGGGGTCCCCCGAGAGCAGGGACATTCCGATCATGACCTGGAGAGGGGGGACAAGGCACATCGTTAGCCATGCTGCGGCGAGCTCCTCACTTCACAACAGCCAGGAGGCCAAGGGCTAGGTGTTAGCAAGACCTAGTTCCTTTCCAAAGGAAATCAACTTCAGGGATTTAGCAAGGTATTTCCCTCCCTGCCCTAAACCACTGGCATCAGTAACTCCAAGTTGCAGTGGCTCAGCAGGACACCAGCCTGGCCACCCTGACAACGCACTTAGAACTTTTTCCCCCCTCCTGTTCACGCTTTCTTTGATGACAAAGAATGCTATCGAGGGTCATCGCTTGGCCAAATGGATGCCAAGATATCAAAGGGCAACTCTGATAATCGGAAACTTCCCAAGTCAGACTAGCAGCATAAAAGCAAAACCCTGTCTCCGTATGCAACAGGACCTTCTCTCAGGCCTAGCACTGCACTCTGGCTGCGATCTTTCCAAATTCAAAAGTAGGATTTCCACTGTAGCAGCACCAGCTGCCGTACCTTTAGGATGGAGTTGTCCTGTCGGGTGTTCTTAGTATCATATCCTTCCAGCAAGCAGCAACGGACAGTGGATCCAGAGCCTGCAAATTCTGCCAGATTTAGATCAGCAAAGCCCAGCTGTAGCCAAGAAAACAACGGAGGGGAAGGGGAGAGAACAAAAATCACTCAATAAAGGGATACGCAGTGTCACGCAGACCAAAGGAAGAGAGCACATGTGCGAGCGAGGGCAGAAACAGGAGCTGGCACACACAGAGTCGGGGCTGCGAAGACCCCCTCTCTCGAGGATAGGCAGGGTCACATTCCTAATCCCAAGCCATGTGGACACTCGGAGGCCTTCAGGAAGCCCGCCTGCTGTGGAGGAAGGACGTACAGCAGTGGTGCTGGCCAGGACAGTGTTAACCAGCCTGCAGTCGTTGCATAACCAAGGACATGGAAGGCACTAGGTCAACGATGTGGAAAAAACAGAATCACACATACACAAACATAATAAGGCACCCTTTGTATCGGGCCATCCCAGAATGCAGTGGAGCATGTGAACCAGGAGATGAAAGATATTGTTACAGAGGAAAGTGACACTGTCCTGAAAAACAAAACTGAGACTTCCAGCACAGCAAGCTGGAAGTCCAGAGCCATGCAGCAGTGCATGTGTCTCACCCCCACAGAGGCAGCTGCTGGGCTGGGGAGCTCCTGGAGCAAAGTTTCCTCAACGCGGCTAAGATTTAACTAGCGAGTGGTATGTTTGACAGGCAGAAGGGAAAATAAATATTTGGAGAGATTTAGTTGAGAGCTCTCTAAACCTTCTCTAACAAAGGGGAAGCAAATAGGGAAGGTGATAAAGTTGAAGATCACAGGCAAATTCAAAGAGGGTACTGATGCCTCTAGAGTAAAGACAAACACAATGAAGAGTAGTTTTGTTTTTCTGCTCTAATTCCTGGTGTATTAATACAGTGTTCCAAAGAAAAAGTTACAGCTTCTTTTATGCAGAGCTTTAGCAATAAAAGTCAGTCGTGCCTCATCTAATCTGATCAGGAAGAGATGCTGTACCCCATATTTGGCCAAACCGTCCAAGCATAGAAAGTTTGCATCACTTCAACATACAGGTCAGCTTCTACGAGAACACGGAGAGAAGGTGGAGAAGCAGCAGCTCAGACCTAGCTGTTATTCTGTGCATTGCAGTACATTTCTCCTGCCCTAGCACTGACAGCCAGCCGCATGATACAACGGAACAGGGAGCCCCAAACAGTAGCACCATCCTAAGGAACATGGTGCTCTGTCAACTGTGGAAGCTGGTAGGGAGTCACAGCACAAACCAGAGTCACTGCCGTGTGAACCCTGGCTCCCACTCCTCCACATCAAAAGTCTAAACCACAGTCTGCATGAGATACATGATTCAGAGGAAGACAGCAGCAAGATTAGCATAGCTGCTTCCTCCATCCCATTCTCAAAGGGGAACAAGAGCTGATGGGAAAGGAAAAAAAAAAAAAGTGTGGGATAGAGCAGGAACCTTTCTTCAGCAAAAAATGGAAGGAAAAGAAAAACCCTTTTCTCCCTCTGTTCTCCCTTCTTAAGAATTACCTTAATGCAAGTGCTTCTCCAGCCCCTGCTGTAGAAAACACTCCTCTGTCTCTTCTAGCCAAGGGCTACGCTGCTTACTGAGTATTCACCAATAAGGAAAAAACAGTGAATTTTTATCTCAGAGAGATAAACAGGACAGGAGAAAGCCACAGAGGGAGCTGCAATCCATCACAAAACTGGAGAACAGAGGCGACACGGCACAACCATACCAGCAGAACAACATGGCACAGGAGTGGCCCAGACCCAGATCCCTCTTCCTCCACCACAGCGCTAACTTCTCTGAGAAGATCGACATCGGAGGACAGAGCGTGGGAGAACCCTCCAGTGACCCATACGGTGTGCTGAGGTCAGAAGCTCTTCTCAGGAAGCAGACTCCCAGCATATAGAGGAAGGATCCCTTAACAAAAGGATGTTTTCAGATGTAACCTTTCAGAATAGTTTCCTCAGTTTTCCAGCCAGCTGATGGCGTTTCTTCCAGCTCAGGGAAAGAGTTTCCGCTTTATCAGTCCTTCCTGTTGGCTTCCGCTCTATAACCCCTGACACTGAAGTGACATTAACGTCAAACCAAAAGGTGCGCAAGTCAAGGGAAACTCTGTCTTGAGCACAAACAGCTCCATCACTCTCAGTCCCTGCTAAAGGGGGACCAGGTAAAGAGGGCATTCACAAGTCGCATTTTTCTCTACATCTGCTGCCACAATTGGAGGATTTTTCAGCTGAATGAATACAGTTTAAAAAGGTGAGGACTCACTGTTTAGAATGGGAAAATAGTTGCATGAACATATACCACAGACTTCTGCTAGAAACGTTAGGAATCCCAAGTAAGTCAGTTCTGCCACGAGGACCTGCCTGGAACAAGCCTGGTCCATAGGGCAAGACTGCAAGGCTTCATCACCCTGTCTGGTGTGACATCCCTTGTCTCCGAGCTGCTGAAATGCTCAGGTCACCTTCTGTTGAATTCTAGGAGAATTTGTCTGTCTTCTTCACAGGAGACCAAGCAAGATACAAGCCCAAGAGATGCCAAGTACTTGAGCTTTGGTCTCTCCCTGTACTTGGGCCACAACCACCCCATGAAATGCTACAGGCTTGGGGAAGAGTGGCTGGAAAGCTGCCCAGCAGAGAAGGACCTGGGGGTGTTGGTCGACAGCTGCCTGAATGTGGGCCAGCAGTGTGCCCAGGTGGCCAAGAAGGCCAATGGCATCCTGGCTTGTATCAGGAATAGTGTGGCCAGCAGGACTAGGGAAGCGATCGTGTCCCTGTACTCAGCACTGGTGAGGCCGCACCTCGAATGCTGTGTTCAGTTTTGGGCCCCTCACAACAAGAGAGACATTGAGGGGCTGGAGCGTGTCCAGAGAAGGGCAACGGAGCTGGGGAAGGGTCTGGAGCACAAGGCTGATGGGGAGCGGCTGAGGGAACTGGGGTTGTTGAGCCTGGAGGAAAGGAGCCTGAGGGGAGACCTCATCGCTCTCTACAACTGCCTGAAAGGAGGCTGTAGAGAGGTGGGGTCGGTCTCTTCTCCCAGGTAACAAGTGACAGGACGAGAGGAAATGGCCTCACGTTGTGCCAGGGGAGGTTTAGACTGAATATCAGGAAATTTTTCTTCACTGAAAGGGTTATCGAGCACTGGAACAGGCTGCCCAGGGAAGTGGTTGAGTCACCATCCCTGGAGGTATTTAAAAGACGTTTGGATGAGGTGCTTAGGGACATGGTGTAGTGGTGGTCTTGGTAGTGTTAGGTTATGGTTGGACTCGATCTTAAAGGTCTTTTCCAACCTGTGTGATTCTGTGGTTCTAATTCTGGGCTGGAGCAATTAGGTCTCTTTCAAAATGCCACTAAACACAACTGGAGACTGAGTAAAAGGGAAGTAGGTTAGAACATGGCCTGAATAAGAGCCCAGGTTAACTCCACCATGGAGACATGCCTTCAGGCTTCCTTTAATTCAGCATTTCCAAATACTGTGGGAAGCTTGAGGATGGACACTGCGGGAGGAGCAGGCTGATGCATTTACTTTGTCTCAGAGGCATGTCTCTTCCTCCAGCTATGCTGCTCTCCCAGGACAGGCAGCTCTGCAGAATGGAGGAACAACCTCCCCGCAATGTGAATTTAGTGAAAGAGAAACTGATGACCCTAGAGACCATGTCCTAATTCACAACAAAAAAGGAATGGTGTGGGCAGCAACTCTACCACGCAGCACAGCAGTACATAGGAGCGAGTGCAGTTCACCCTTCAAAGCCAGTTGCCTCCATGGTCTCAAGAAGGATATCAATTAGAAGAAATTCTTACAAGGTTGTGCGTGACCTGAACATCTGTTTATTAGAAGCTAGCAGCAGTGACTCATTTTCAAACAAACATGGTTTTGGGCTCTGCGCGAGCTCAACTTCTAAGCCAACATTGTCTCTTGATTCAGCACAAAGAGGAGAAGGGGGTGGCCCATTGTCTTTCCCATAGCACAGGCAAGAAAACGGGGCGGGGGGGAACAAACCAGAACTAACACCCCTGCTCATCAGTTTGTTTTTTGCCTCAATGTCTCTTGTGCTTTGGAAGGTGGTGATTTCTGCTGTAGGTTTCTGCCTGCACTCGCAAGGCAGTGAGGTGCCTACCCCAGCCACAGCTGGCTGCTGTGTTCTGGAGAACAGAACTGGAGTCTGTGTTTCTTTAGTAGCGAGACATTGCCAGAAGCCAGAGAGTTCACATCTGACTCAGAACTTCCCCAAAGTTTGAGGACATGCAGATCACCTTCCCAACCCCCTTCTCAAATCCACATCCAGTGCAATCTGGATCCTGTCCCAGCAAGTCGATTTTTTTGGGAAATCACTTAACTCAGGCTTAAACTAAGAACCAATGACCGTCTCTCCAGACTGCTTCACGCAGCAGCCACTGGTTTCTAATGGGTGTAAAGCACTAACAGAAGACAAGACCATCATCACTCTGCTGCATTTGCCCCTTCTGTGCTCTTACCTTTGAGTAGGTTTTTCCGCCCTTCAGCTCCTATAACGGAAGACAAAACAAACAGGAAAAGCAGCTATTTTATGTGCTGGGAAAACAGGAGGAAAGTCATTACTCAATCCTGGAATTTGCTCTCAGGATTTCACAAACCTCTGTCTCTCAAGGGTTACCACCACCCCGGTCGCTCCCACCCTTTGTCAAGCACCCTTGCTGGAGAAAGAGGCTCCGTTCGAGTCTCATCTGGGCCCAAACAATCTTTCCTTCCCACCACTGTCCATGCAGTTGTTCTTGCTGCCAAAAAAGCAGCCAGTAACGAACACCAGTACACTGGTGGTACTACCTGCCAGAAGCAGAAGCTAAATGCTCACCTTACGGACAGATACTCGGCAGATGCAGGGGTCCAGGAGTCCTGTGGCTGGGTTGGCACTCATTTTACACACAAAGGTGAATTTCTTTTTCCAGCGGACACAGTTTTCCTGAACTTCCTCTCTATGAGAATGCAGGGGGGAAAAAAAAAAAAAAAAGTAGTCTTCAAATAAAGGTACAAAGCCATATCAATCCTGACAATTAAGTATCTTTTTTAATGACTGGCGACCTGGTCTGCCAAGATCCTCTACAACACAGCTTGGTCCACACCACCTGAAACTGCCCCATACAAAGCGTTATGTTAGCATCAAGCTTTTCATAGTCAATACAGGTAAAATCCACCTAGGTTACAGGGAAGACTAATCATCCCATCAACAGTTTGCCTTTAAAACTCTCACAAGCTCTCCGACATTTCCTGCTTAGCCGGTTTAGCTCATTCACCGTCCAGCCTGGACAGATCCAACCTCCGTAACCGAACTGGGCTGAAGGTTTACAAGCTTATCTTCTGCAATGTGCCTGTTTAGTACAGCCTCTGTACAGCAAAGGTGCTATGTGTCCTGGACGGCTTGTCCTTCCCAGGCAGCCATCCTGCTTCTTATGCTGGGACTAGGCCAGTGAGGAAGGCCAGCTCGAAGGAGGACAAAAATGCATGTGGAAATGTTCCTAGGTGCACGCAGACAGGACCCCACCAAGCAAACACTGCGCTTCAAATCGCAGTGGGGGGTTCAGACTGTAAAGCAATCTCAGCCCGGGAGGGGACAGTTTTCCTTGCACAGATTCTGAGCAGTCTACTCGCATCTCCAGGGGGAGTGGAGAAGTGCACGGCTCCAGCATAGCCTGAGCCGCAGGCGGAAGAGAAGAAGCCTTCCTGAGCACAGGAATTGCTTCAGGTATAGCTTTGGCTTCTGCAGAGCCCTCAGGGGAAGCTGGATTTCACCCTTCAAAAGAGGCAGGCTCAAAGGAGCCCAGAAACAAGGTGTATGGGTCCTTCCACAGGGCTCTGGTTCCCCACTGAGCCTCTGCAGGACCTGATCCGTTTATGGCTCAGAGCTTGGCCCTCAGCCAATTAAGTTCTCAAAGTAATGAGGCTGGGGTGGGGAGGGAAGGGAAGGCACTTTTGACAGCTATGAGCTAGCAAGTTTGCATCTCGCTCTTATCTCTCCTCTTAGCACAGGACAAAGAGGCAAGGGCACCCACTAAAGTGTTTGCTTTAGCAGGGAAAGGGAGGCTTCCCACCATCTGACCCGGGCACAGTGCGAGCCAAAGAGATCGGTGGCAAAGGGCAGAATGATCAGTCTTGGTATTGCGTCAACTCTCCTCCTGGGAAGGAAGCTGGTGCACAGCCCAACAAGCCCTTCTGCAACTCGAGGTGAGCCCAACAGACAGATACCAGGGACTGGATCCTGACCCAGGAGGTCTCCTCTAGTCCTCTGAGCTATTTTGTGGGACCTGAATGTGCTGGCCAAGGCAAACACAGAGAACGGAAAAGGAGTAGCCGACGAATAACTGAAACCTGTAATCCTCTGTAATGCAGATAAGGGCTGATCATCCCCGTTTAAAACGTGGGAAAACAGAAGGCAGCAAATTCCTTCAAGGCAGTGAACTTAAACTCCTTCCAGACAGAACTAAGGCTAGCTATCGAAATCATTGAAAAGTGAGACATCTAGGTGCCGAAAATACCTTTGAATCTGGGATTAATTCAAGATGAGATCTGGTTCTTATTGCTCCACTCAACTCACTCCAGCTCCTTCAGACAGGAGAAGAAACACTTCCAGGGGGATTAAAAAGGCTTTACCTATAATAAAGTATTCACCGAGCCAGCCAAATTAGGCAAGTTAAATTTAAGATGTGAGATGCCTTAAACCTGACTTAGTAGTAGGTATCTTGAATGACCTAAAGGAAGGAAAACTCAGATACAGATGAAAAAAGGAATTCAACAGAACAGAAAAACGCTTGTGAACACATGTGCTTCAGAAACGCAAGGAAGGTACATGGGATGCAGAAGACACCAAATATTTTATAGCAGCATTACTCATCTTTAAAAAGGAGCCACTATTTTCTAGAGCACAAGGCTAACGCTCATTCTGCTAACGACACCAGAGCTTCAAGCCGAATCCTGGAAGGCAGCTACAGCTGAACGACCCTCAGATCAGAGAGGTACGACAGCGAGAGGTACAACAGCCCCTTGCTGCAAACTTCCTTCACAAACGCGGCTCAGAGCTCTAACTCCTGTCACAAGCGAGTATTTATGCGACCAAGCTCCAGTTCCCGAACGCCCATCGCATGTGCCTGGCTCCCCGCAGCTGCTTCGTCAGTAGGATCGGCAAGGACTGCTCTAGCGTGCGAGTTTCCTTACTCATGAGTTCTCGCTCGTATTACAATGCAGCTATGATTAAGCATCTGCTGGATGCTGCTAAGTCCAATGAAGGCTAATTACTGCAAAACGTGGCAAAAAGTACTGATTAGTAATAAAGAGCTCCTTCATAGCTAATTTGCTGTTAGCGTAAGCTCTGCTAACAGACATTCTGCTTCTTATTAAGGATGTATGTTGGCTTTCCAAAACTGCTGTAGATACCACACGGCGCAAGGGATTAGGAAAAGGATTTGGGAGGCTTTATGTTACCCACAGCACCGCGAACACAAACCCGAGCTGCAGGTGCACGCATAGCTTGGGGCTTTTTATGTCTTCGGAATAGTCTGCACAGGGTGGAAAGGAGTTTACAAGATAAAATGCAGAGCTGCTTTCCAGTCACAAGTTTCACAATCATTCAACGATGACTTTCAACTTTCTTTTTTACTTTAAAGAGTGGCTTTTAAGGGTGGGGGCTGGGTCTGTATCATTAGACAAGCAAGCGACAGCACTACTGTTTCAAGCCAAACTCTAAAAAAATTAGTTCCACATTTCCAAAAGATGGCATGTGGGGAAGTGATGGGCTTTGTCTATTCACCTCCCATCAAGCTATCGTTAGGCTGGTAATTAGAGAACACTAAAATAGGGGAAAAAAGTGGACTCAGAGGAGGAGCAGTTTTGTATTTAGCCCTAGAATATTCTCTGATGTACAATTAGGGACCATCACACAGAAACCAAAACCACACAAGAAGCGTGGCGAGGGCTGCACCGATGGAGGCGTTTCCTTCCATCCTAATCACAAGGCACCTAAAAGCAAAGCAGAAACAGCTTAAAACCAGAAGTGTCTAATTTTAAGTTTTACTCTGTATGTGGAGAGCCAGAAATAGATCAGACCAATGCCTGGTACTAGGTGCCAATTCAACGGGTCTTCAGAAGTTTTATTTTAAAAAAGCCGTCTGTACCATTTTGCAAAAAGACTCCCAGAAGGTTGAATCCCTGCCAAGCTAAGCTTTGCCCTCTTCTGACTTGAGACTTATTCAAAGCTGTGTAATTACTCTTCCAGACCTAAATATACCTCCTCAGAATAAACTGATGCAACCCTGTGGCAGCTTTTGTGAAAAGTGGAGTTCCAGACAGAGCTTCTCGGGGTCTTCCAACCCTGGAGCTGCTCATCTACCTCCAGCTCCTTGACCAGCCAGAAGGGACAGTTTACTGCATCCCCCAGCCACCATCCTACCCCTTGAGAGAAGATTTACCAGAAAAAGAGCAATTAGAAGATGTTTCACCATAGGACGGTATGAATCTAAGTAACGGGTACGATGCACAGCAGCGACCCAACGGTTTATCTACTTTTACAGAAGTAGCAGCGTGCTCGGTGAAGCCACCGAGGCCTGTCTGGGTTGGATCTCACGCACAGCCTTACTGTAGCTCTGGAAACAGGCGGAGGAACATGCGATGAACAGATTTTAGAGAAGAGATGTTTACCAACTGTGATTTTAGTGCCACGGACAGAGTAGCACTGTTACAGAAAGCCACAAAGCTCACTATGAATGCAAGTTAGCTAAAGCAAACACTTATAGAAAAAGGCCACGTATACGACCCATGCTATCTTGGGCTACTGTGGGCCTCTGTCCCACATGAAAACCTAGCTAATGAAACACCAGAACAGAGATTAAAACTTCTATTTACAGACTCAAAGCTGAGTTGCACCCAACTGGGTATCATGCTTCAAACACACAACCCGCTGAAACAGTTTTGCCTTGCTGGAACATCCAGAGAAGCAGATGTTTCACTCTTACATGTGACTACTGCCATAAAGTAAGACAGTTAAAAGTACGAAACATCATAAAAAGGCCACAGGCTTACTGGGAGGGCAACGACAACAAAAAATAGCTTTCTAATGCCAAACATTTCAGTAGAGCAATGTGTCTCAGTCTGATGTTTCATGCACGGGAGCAGACGTGGGAAAACCTCAGGCTAAATGAGACAGTATATAGATAAGCGCACACAAAGAGCTGCTTATTCAGATTTCCTCCTCCTCATCTACACAAAGAGGGAGAGCAAGCTTTCCTATTTCTGATGCCCAATCCACATGCTCACTGTCCCTCCTCTCGGAGATGTGGATCTGTGTCAGACCCTTCAAGCAGAACTAATCCTCCTGCCTGCTCGCAGCAGACGGTACTCTGCACCCTCCTCGCTGGTTCACCACTGCATGCAGGAGCGCAACATCGCTGAAGCAGCATCTCGATCTGATAAGGCATAAGAAAGATAACACCATTTTAAAGAGGCCAAGGAGCCAAGTCCCAGCTCAGAACCATTTAAGTGCGACGGATTGAAAAGCAGCCCTCAAAGGAGCCCTGACACGCTCCAGCAGTGGGTCTTTTGGGGAAGAAGGTAACACAACTTCAGCGATGCAGGTACAATCCCCTCAATCACAGAGGGAGGAAAAGAAAAAACAAAAAATCAAGTTATTTCAGCAGATTGCATCTGAAGGGCATCTTCTACAGCATTTCTTTACACAGCTCTGCTTTCAGCTGCAGAGACCCACCATTAAGACAACCTCATCTATTCCCCAGCGCTTCCGAAGGCTGAATTAGAGCAGGATCTCTGACACTCCCTTGGCTTGGCAAAGCCTGTAACAATCCTGCATTATGCTCCAGAGAAGATAGCTACTATTTTAACCAGGTTTTCTAGTGCAAAGCTGTAGAAGAGACCTTTGGTAAGGGCAAGGAAAAGTCCCTGAAAAACCTGTTTCAAAACTGACTTTCTAAGATGCTCAGGGTCAGTAACCAGTACTCACACCACTGTGCTCACAGCATGCCAAAATTTATACCATCCTACAGACACAGCAGGTCCTGCTACAAATCAAGGGCCTAATCACTGCCTATGAAGCATAGAAAAGACAAAGGTGGGTGAACATATATATATATATATATATATATATAATAGAAAGTAAGCCTTCATTTAGCCATTAGCTGGTTTAGATATATATGATCCAGAACCTGTAGGTACCCCCAAATAATGGCCTTAGGACAGGGCACTTCACCGCAGCACATATATTATTAAAGAA
Source organism: Mycteria americana (assembly GCF_035582795.1). Lineage (NCBI taxonomy): Eukaryota > Metazoa > Chordata > Aves > Ciconiiformes > Ciconiidae > Mycteria > Mycteria americana. The sequence continues at coordinate 6,907,236 of NC_134381.1, read as the reverse complement.
AACTGCAGCTCTGAGGCTTTGCCAATCCAGATGCCTGGCAAGGAAAAGGAGAGAAATCAACAGTGAACAAGATGCACCATCGGCAGACAGCACACCGAACAGCAGCGTGGGAATGTATCACATTAGTAAAGGCTTAGAGCTGCTGTCTTTTTTATCTTGTTATCAAGTTCATGTAGGCCAAACACAGGTAGAAAGCAGAAGCAAACACGATGCAGCAATCAGTGCTGGGGAGCTCAGTGGAAACGCATCCCAAGAATGACAGGTGACACACCATATTCCTTGGGGAACACCATACAGGATCATAAAAACCCAGCTGGATACACAATGCATGGAAATCCAAGAGAGTTTAACCTGGAGCTATACAAGTGCTTTACAGCAAGTTATTTACATGGAGGGGTTTTGCCTTCCCTGAGCAGAAGAACAGAAAGGGCTGCAAGTAGCTCTCAACAATAATGTTACTCTGTTTTGACTGGCCTTACATCACTGACCAGAACAACTGCCAACCCAAAGAGCTGGACGTCTCCCCCACTGCAAACAACCCCGTATTCTCCAGCTGACAAGTGCTGGTTGTTGTGTAGTAGACATTAGCAGTTATGATGGAAAAATGGCTCAGAGACAGATGATGCAGACTGTGTTACTAGGAGAACTAAGCAAGCCTTTGTCATCTGAAACAAGTCTTATTTGGATGTTTTACTGCAAGTGTTTTAAACAAGGGTTCAGCAGTAAGGTCATCACATCCACCACCTACTCGCGAAATCCACTTCTGAATTCCCAGCAAATCCATTCCAATGACCCGTGGTGGAGAAGGACACCTACCCACATCCCCCTCTGGGCGTCAGCTTATACCTGTCAATTTAGTTCTTCATTCACAGCAGAGGGGAGATATGTATGGGCTCTCTAAATGCCAAATTTGAACACCAACGCTTTTAGAATGAAGCATTCACACGATCCAGCATTTTTTGGGGGCAACAAGGCAAGCTCCAACGCTTCTGGAGGGCTTCACGATGCTTGCTCCGTTCTGCCTCACACCAGGAGATGGACATACATCCACTCCTGCCGTTTGCTGGCACTTGGGGAGGTGGGGGAAGAGCGAACGGGGAAGCAGGAGGAGGGGAAAGTCAGCTCAGGGCACTAGATTCCACTTACGCAGTTAACGGCACAGCCTGCGTAATCCCTATTTGACTGGAGAAGAGACAAATAAAGGAAAAAGGATCAACAGCAACTGTACAGGAAAGAAAAAAGCTAATGGAAGAAACTTCAGCCACAGCTGAGAAACTAAGGTGAGGAACAGTCAAGACTGTTTTACTGGGGGACAGGGGACGACGACAGCACCAAGTATGTGAAAGGCAGGCGAGGAAAGAAGTGGAGCAAAACGAACGAGGCGAGCATGAAATAAAAACAGGATACAAAGAATGATTTAGAAATCCTCCTTAGGAATAAGCTGGTATCACAGGCAAGTGATTGACTTTTTATGCTTTAACCTTATTTCCAGAAGAAGCCTATTTCTGTAGAAGCATAGCTTTTGAACTGCCTATTACAGTTCCCTCCAAGGCAGTGATCAATCTTGATAAAGGTCCACCAGTACAAGCCAGGGAGCGATAATACCTACTGGAGAATGGGGATGGCAGTCAATCACCAGCAGAAAACCCTCCAGCATCAGCATTCCTCGTTGTGTATTAACAGCTCCTTTGAAAGGCAGTACTTCAGTTATGTCTGGACTCCAGTCACGTGCATCCAGACATGTGTCTTTTATAAGTGACAGACATGAAATCCTGCACCTCGCGCAGAATGTCCCATAGGCAAGAGTTTTCCAGTGCAGTCCATCTCACGTACTCCAGATCACCGCACTGGGTAGCCATGCTCTCCAGTACCTCCAGGGCTTCTAAAACCTAGCATTGGGGGTTATTTTGGAAAAAATATTTCCAACCATTCCTTGTATCTAAATCTCAAAACCTTTAAGCTCCTCCTAACATGAACTGTTAAAAATACTGTGAGAAACAATGGAAGTTATTAAAAAATAGCACGCAGCTGGTGACCGAGTGCTACAGCAGAAGTTGCATAATGAAATAAAAATTGTGCCAAACGGAGAAAGAAAGTCACAGAATAACGACCCTTTAAAACTTAAGCTATAGAACAAGTCAGATGAGTTTTGGAAGGGTAAGTAAGGGTGGAGCAGGGAGAAGGCAAGGGGAAATAATTCTAACAGACTCAGCTGCAGAGCAGTAAGGGACGTGTACATGGCACTTTACGGACAGGACGTGCCCAGCAGAGCCAGTCTGCTTTGAGGTATTTATAATTTACATTCTGTCATCTTGAAGAAAAGAAAAGCCAGCCAGACATCAGGAAAACAAGGACAAGAAGGGACTGTAACAGTAAATGCTGTTCAATACATCTACTGTTACACACTGTGCTGAAGACAGACCAACCCGAAGTAGCACATATCCAAGGACTTCTTGCCACATCTACAGAGCACAAGCTCTTTTTGGTCAGAGGCCAGGGACGTGTGCCAGGAGCAAAAACATCACAAGCAAAGAAGAACCAAACTCTTAAGCGTAAAGAAAGGAATAACTGGATAGATGACTCAGTTACTGAAACACAAGTCTGTAATAACGTGCGTATTGAACACTGAAAGACGCATTTGCTTTTTTTGAACTCTGATCATGCACTGAGTCACCACACCAACTCCTACTTCTATTGTTCTGACAGACTACGTTGGAACTGGATTAGCCAAGAACGAACCACATGCCAGGCTGCCAAGTCCACCACCAGTGCTTTCCTCACAAGCAAATTCACAAGGATTTCAGTTACAGAAGCAAGAACAGGTCTGCACTGCAGATTTCCCTTGGGTCTGCCCAGGTCGGCCACCAGCTGCTACACTCAGGTTGCTGTATGTTGGCGCTGCCTTCTCCAGTCTGTCTCGGATGTGTTGTTCCTCTTGCTCCCGCGGTTGCTCTGTGCTGCAGAAGACTGGGCTACCTTGCAGTTCACACCCAGCACACTCTGAAGAACGTACCTAACTCTGGGCATAAACACCTTTCAGATCTGATTTTCCACAACTATGACCACTGAACAATCAAATGTGCTCTATGTGTAAAACAGGCAGGGAACAACATAACTAAAAGGGCTCCTGAACTCTTACCTATGCCTCCGGCCAAGTCAGCTGGAGATACCGGGGATGAGCAAACCCAAGCTGAGAGACCTCCATGTAACTGGGGGATGGGGGGCACAGAAGCAGGGGTCTTCAGGCTCATTACCAAGTTGATTGCACAGTAAAAACCACAAAAGTTAAAACGGGGGGAAAAAAAAAAAATCCTGACTCTCCCAGGGCCCGTTTGCCCTTGGGACAAATTGCAATTCAAATCTCCCCTGTGGTTCTAACAGATAGAGGAACTAAAGCTTCAGAAGGTCCCAAACGCTTCAGAAAAACTCTAAGGTTTGTTCTGCACAGATGCTTATAAGATTAAGGTAGATTAACCCACTGTATTTCAGAGGCAATACATGTTTCTGCATCACACTGTAGCTTGGAAAGCCTTTTCAGTTCTGGCAGACTGTAGATGTAAAATGAAGATTCACCGATTATCCGTTGCTGATATATTTATAAACTTTCTTCATCCCCTAAGTGTTAGCTGTCATTCTGAGAGATTCCAGATTTGCCTTTTGCTGACTAAATTTAAACTCCTAGTGAAGAAAGACAGCAATGTAAACTCCAGCACAGGGAACTGATAATATCCCTACCACACAGGGTACAAGAGATGCCTACAACTCCATGACACGAGAGAGGTGTGTTTTTAAACAAGATGCTTTTATAAAGAAAAAAGAAAGCTACCTTTCAAAACAAAAAAAAATCCACACACACCCGCCAAGATGAGAAAAATCAAGACATGGGTCAACTCAATATTCCAGGGCCTTGCTGGGATAGTAAATCTGGAAAATGAAAACCCTGAAAGGAATCGACACAAGGCTAGGAACATCCCTGACTCAAGTGATGTACACAGAGACAAGTCTTTTTGCCTCTAAGGCAGATTCATGGCATGTGAAGACATACTGATGCCAGAATACTTAAGTAACATTTTTTTGCCAATATCAGCCCTGTTTCAACCAGGAGAGTTTGCCAATATAGTTGCACCCGAGAAGTCTTTATAGTGCAAATTAACCTGCACATAAGGCCAAGTTCATTTCTGGAATAATGTCATTAATACCATGTGATGTAACATCACTGGTACTAATTTGGCTCAAGTATGCTGAAGAGCCCTTCAGTAAATAAGCTGCCTGAAGTCAACCCTGGTGCTAAAAGTAGGTTTAGTCCCAAGAGGTAACACCCTACCGTGCTCAGACATGTTCCCCTATGAGTCACTTCTATAGGGTATACATTTAGTCAAAACCAATACAATAGTCCAGGAGAAAGCCCTTTATATGTTAACAGCAGCTTTTCCATTCCACGGTGAATACAGGTGTTTTATAATGGTGCCTTTATAAAGGCACTGTTCAGCAGTACAAACCAGGTCACTGGTTTTAAGGACAAGGTACCGACATGTTCACAGTGAGCCTCAGTCTCCTCCATCAATATCTATCGCTGTTAGGGTTTATCAGCAAAAAGGCTACTTAGCAGAAGAGGTTTGCAAATTAAAAAAGGCTGCTGAGTAAAGCCTGCTGCCCCCTGACTCATCACCATACTGGTGGTGACGGGCTGGGATTTCTAGACGCTGCCAGTCCCAGCTCTCCCTTCCCTTCTGCCCCAAATCCCAAGTGTGCCAGACCTGGTGTTACGCCGTGGTGCCAGAGCCAGCAGGAGGAGGGGAGAGAAAGGGGCCTGACACAGAGCACTTAGAGCTGCTTTTGCTCCTCTGGAGCCACAGCTCCAGACAAACGTAATTCTCCAAGAAAGACCAACATCTCACGATGCAACTTGTCCTAATCAGAGAAAGGTAATTTCATAAATTACATCTTGGTTAAAAGCAGAATATGGGAGAGCTCTCCATTTTGCGACAGCAGTTGGTGCTGGTTAAGCCCCTGGGAGATGTTAGCACAGGCTCCCACTGCTCAGTTGCCAGGAGCAGGTTTCTGAGGATCAGAGAGTTTTTACCTCCTCTGTGGCTGTCACTACCAGCTGCATTCAGACACGTTCCCTCGATTCTCCCCTACTGAGAGCAAATGACATTGGAGATGTGTGTGCGTCTCTTCTGGAGGGAAGACAACGTGCAGATTTGTTTTGAAAGAACAGACGTACTTGCACGGAAAGCAGGAAAAGTCACTGCTATAAACTTACTTCAGAAACGGACCTTAAAAGAGAACAGTGGCCAAACAGAGCATGATCAGCTACTCCCAGTACAGCAGAAAAAGTGTATTCAACAAAGCAGAAAGGCAGCAAATGTAAGAAACAGTTATAGGAAATACACTCCTCCACAACACAGAATTTCCCTGGCGGCAAGGAGCACTGCAGGCTACTGAAGGCAGAAGACGAGCAGCACTGCACTTGAAAGGAATTTAACATTTATGCAGATGCAATTGCCTGGTGTTACCGAACTATGAGATAAAACATAGCAGGCCACTGATAGAGGCCAGGAAAAGAGCTTTCCTACAGAGGGGTGAGTGCGTAATTAATCTGTAACAGAGACAAGCAGACTACCTCTTGAACAGCCCTTACAGCTTAGTCTGGAAACAGGACACTAGCGGGGGCTGACCTGGTACAGCAAGTCTACGTCAAAGTGTGAACGCTAGAACTATTGCTCCATTCCAGGGCAATGGAGCATTAAGAGATCTGGAAAGATTGCTGAATTATAAATATCCTAGATTCCTCCCTTATATTCTGTGACACGCAGGCACAGCCTAGGCAATGATGGGAAGAACAGGAACTAGCAAGAGAAACAGAAAAAGCATGATGAAAACACAGCCAAGGTGGCAACCCTCTCCCCAACCTGTACACACGCAAACAAAAATCCATTGAAAACCATGATACCACACTCAACCTCATCTTTGCTGTTTCAAGCATGGATAAAGCCTGAAAGAGTATGATACAAGGCCAGGGAAAAAAATAATTCTCTAAGCCTGAGTTTTTCCAGACAATCCTTTCCTTCCCCCTCTCCTGGCCATTTGCATTTTCATTTTGATGAGCAATATTATCCCTTAAGGACTGGAAACAAAAGTGACTGGACAGAGAACAAGGCAATCGGAAACCTTCGGCAGGGTTCACTCTGGCCTCCCAGTTCTGTACTCCTTATGCTCACGACTTGCATTTCAGGAGGAATGAAAACTCCAGCTGCAGCGCAGGAGCACAGGTAGGCATGTGCCGACCGGTCTGGCTGAGGGAGTCTCTGTTGATCATTAACCCAATATCCATTAGTGAAACATCTTGCTGCAGTCGTTTCGTACAAAGTTTTACTCTGGAAGCAAAAATGGAGGTATGTGACTACCCCAAATGGAAACCCTGAGGCCACATCCCTTTCACAGGGTTTTGTATTATGGGTTCCTTGATCTGCTCGTCCATTGGCAAAGCCAGACTGGAGCATAAAGCTTGGTAATTTCTGAAAGGCACTAAACAAGACCTTAAATTTCATTTTCGACATTTGGTACACTGAATGGCAAGAGAAGGGACTTGCCTCATTGAGGCAAGCATGCAGCCCTAGGAAGCGGCAATCCCAAAAGAAAGTTTTCTAGCTTTAGCTGTTTATTTCAGCAAGCACATTTCAGGCTAGTTACCGACCACGTGCAGGGGTGATGGTCTCTGTAGGTCTCTAAAGCTGCATTGCTAATTAGTGCTGCAGCTTTCTAGCCCTTCCAGGACAGTAAATCCATATACTCTCTTCCTTCCTCCCATGTAAGCACCCTCAGTGCTTTCAGGCTCAACAGACAGTGTTCATTTCTTATTTAGAATACAGCACACAGCCATAAAAGTATTTTTAGCTTCAGTCCCATCTCCTACTACAACATGGGACCTCCTTCAAGGCCTCCTCTCACCAATGAAGTATGATAAATTCAGCCAAAGGAAAGGCATAATCCTGCTCTCTTGCCAGCTCAGCTACTTTCTATCCACAGGGAAAGCATTCGTTACACAGACTGTATATGCTATTGCTTCTCTAGAACATCCTGTCTCTTCCACACTTGCCTCCTCTCAATCCTCTAGTCTCCATGTGCTTCCTCTTAATTTTTTTCCTCATCCCCATAACCCAGTCCCATTTCCTCACCTCAGCCTTATCAATTGAGCTACATGGGAGACTCAAGAGAAGCACGTGAAAATGACATCCATGAAGATCAGCAATCTCAAATCCTGCAGAACAATTCCCTTTCTTGCTCATCAGATTAAAAATACACCAAACAAGAAAGCCGTTCATCCAGTGAACACAGGCACAACTGTTTGTCTAGTGGGAAGTGCCTTTCAAACCCAAGCACTAAAATGAGATGCTGAGTCCCACTGTACGGTACCAGAGAGATCATGATGCCAAGTCCGGAGTTACGATAGCGATGTGTATCATGTCTCCCAGCAAGTGCACTTGGCATAACATGAATAAACTGCAAGGGGGAAAAAAAAAAAGCCTCTCATCCTGCAGGGTAAGCAGCTGGTACTGGGGTGTACCAGTGAAATAACACCTGAAATAATCACCTTTACAGCACAGGTTACTGATACGAGGTCACAGGCCATTACAGAAAAAAACAAGCAGATCCAAATGTTGGTCCAGGGCACTCCTAAAGGCTTCTGTTTTATTACACAACAAGCCACAGCTGCAAAATAATTCCTGACCCATTGCAGGGCAGGCTGCAAGCCTAGCACAGAGCTGGCAGCCCACAGAGGATATAGAACATATCCTGTTTGAAAAAGGGAGGCCACATACAGAGCCACATCCGTCTGTCCTTGCACGGATGAGACCTTACAGAGCCAAGCGCAGGTGGGTGCTGCGAGAGCTCACCATCCCACTCCGTCAGGCTTGCGAGCATGCAGACTAGCCCTGAAGAGAGGGAGGTTTCTGATCTGAGGGAGACACTGGGTTCTTTCCCGAAACACTACCAGATGTAGCTTCCTGCAATAAAATAATAATAAGAAATAAATCTGTACCTACCTCATTTATCTAGCAACTGGTACCAGAACGACTTGCCATTGGCAGCTTATGGCCTATTAAAATGCCAACCACTGTGCAGTGAGACCACAGGCTCCCGAAGGCATGCATGAATTCCTCTGAAATACAGCTACAAAGCTAGAGTCAACACTGATGGCAGCTCAAGAGCACAAAGAATAAACAGACTGGAAGCCATTTAGGTTTTGCCCTGTATTTCAGAAATAAATACATGTCTTAAAGGGCGGGGGGGCACCCTCTCCTACCTCTCCTTGTCCTCAGCCAGAGCTGATAGTATTGCCACCCTGTAAATCAAGCGGGCCCCAGGGCCCCAGTCTCGAAGTAGAACATTAATTTCCAGTGAGTAATTTTTTGAGCCAAGGGCTACTTAAGTCACACAGATAAGGCTGTTGCTAAGAGTTAGCTGTCAAAGCAATGCCAGTTCAGAATCGGCGATGAGGGGGAAGTTTGAAAGCTGGCTGTATCTGAACATATTTACTGATGCTGTACACACAGCGTATCGGTTACAGAGCTTTAGATTACAGCTTCTGGTCAACAAAGCAGCCCCTGCCTGAGCAACAGCAGGCAGAACAGGAGTCAGAGCATGAACAGAGACCGTTCTTTACTCAACAGGATACAGCCCCCGTGGCAGGAAAGTTTTAACGTAATTCTGCCCGTCTTGCGACAGGCTCCAACGCGGTCACCGGTGACAGGAAGAGGCAAGTCCGGCATGAAGCAAATCAACCCACCCCAAAGCCTCTGCGGTTGGACTCTGCAGGTGTAGCAGCCAGAGCCCAGAAAAGGTGAAAGAAATGCTCTGCAATTTCAAAGTGCAGCTTAAGATGGTTGGTGCCGGGACCTTGCGGTGCTGTATCACTTCTGCACTTTTTCCAACACCCTTAACTTGCCAGAGGTTAAACCTCATCCACTGCTTCTGCTCTCACGACTTTCACCTACATTTAGCTACACTGCTGGAATGAAACCCCTTTTTCTCATCTTTCTCATCTAGTTTCTCTGTATTTGTTTCAGGATGTAAGCTGTAAGCAGTGCAGGTACTGTGCCTTAATATTATCTTGAACTAGGTTATATTTTATTGCAGATAATTTCTAGAGGCTGTATTCAAATGCCTCCTCCACTAACACCCCCGGCCCACTCCTGAGGCTGCAGCTAGGAAAGAAGGATGTTAGCATGTGAAGCTGCTCTGGAGCATTAGAACTCGCTCTCCCGATCTGTATATTAGGAATATATTTATACATAGGGAAGGTCTACATTTTCAGACATGTTTGCAACAAAAGCACTTTTAAAACACGTGCTCTAGCAGAGGATGGAGCCAAGCGCACGTCGTCCTAAAATATGGAACCGGGAGAACAGTTTAGAGCCACAACCAAGTTCCTTCCTCTACTACACCCTGGCAATCCTCCTCAAATCAAGAGGCAGAACTCAGCCTGCGATCCTCTCTGTTCACTACAGCTAGTTTTCTTCCCCTCCTGGGGACGCTGACTCTAGAAGAAACTATTTAGTCACCTAACCTTTGTTTTACGGCAGACAGTGGTGACGATTTAGATCTCAACTGGGCTGAATGAGTTCTTTAGTCTCTGATTAACCAAACAGTTAACAATTTTCCAGTCCGAAAGAGCCAAACATGGTGAACCTGAAGGATCCTGTAACATCAGGCACAGTGACTATTTACGTACAGACAGTGAATTAGTTGATTTCTAACTCTCACCACTGAGACACAGCTGCATTTCAGAGGTGGGATGACTTGCACCTCCCTTCACAAAGGTTTCTGAACCCAGAACACCAGCCAAGTGTTAGCAGGGCAATGCCTCTCCCCCTTTATTTATGTCCTACAGAAATGAAAGAGTTGTGTATACCACTAAGACATAGTGATGCTTTGCATCCTGCCAACTGAGGAAAGCAAGTAGCTTTAGGTCTGTACCTACATAAGGATGACAAAGCCACACTTACACAAAAGCTGACCTCAGTCCACAGGGAGCTATCGGTATGAGGTGCCTCCCCAAATATCAGCATTTCCTTTGGCTTTTTGGATGCAGCTTTACACACACACACACACACACACACACACACACAAAGCATGCAGCGCAGGAAGTGGCCTTTCACTCTTACTCAATTAAAAATTGCAAGGCTAAGAACATTCTCAGTTCAGGCTTACAGAACCAAAATACTTTGAGGCCAGACCACCCTAACAGAGTCAGCTCTTCCCAGATTGAGCCTGCATGCAAACAGCTGCTGGGCTGCAGAAGACTAACTATGTTCTTTGGTTCAAACTGGTGCAGGAGTGGCAGGATCAGAAAACCAAGCTGAAATGCTGCATATGCTTGGAAAAGCATGGTCCCAAAGCAAATACAGTCTGAGGTGCCTTCAGAAGACAATGAGGAAGGTGGGAAATGCCCTCAAAGTTGCTCAACTCATGCAAAACAGTCTTTCCTATAGAGTCAGCCAGGGGGTTTCAGAGTACAATCCCTTCCTTCAAATCCAGAAATACCAGAGTGAAACTGTTGGCACGCTAACAGAACAACGTAGGATGAAGTGTCAGGAGTCTGTGGATAACACCTGGCTTTCCACTTCCTTCACATCATGCACCAGCAACGCTCGCTGCCAACACTCAGCCAGAAATCAATCAGCACCGAGGTAAAGAGCATCTGGCTGTCACTCAACATTAACTGACACTGTAAGGGGAGGAGGGGGGATTTAATCAAGTCTTCCTCTTCTGTGATACCCAAAGATGGACATGTATGTACCACGTCAGCTGTAGTCCCTAAAGCTGTAGCTTTAGGCACTCATTTGGACATCCAGGCTCCTGCCTGCGCTGATCCACGGATCCGAAACCTCCCGATGAGCTTATCGTATCATCTCTCTAGGAACAAAGACGCACACCCCCCCAAAAAGCTTCAAACTGGTACAAAACGCAGCAGCCCATCTGCTTCACAAAAACGGTTGCCATGAATACATCCCTACTGCTCTGTGTCTGCTATTTTTAAAGATATTCAGGAGGCAACTGAATTCACTGGCGGTTGTGCTATTTAAGTATCTGGATTAATACTATTCAAGGAATATACCAGTACTTCTCCTTGGGGAAATACAGCACCTGCCTGGCCTACACCTGGCTCAGATGCATTTTCAGAAGGCCAACTTCTGTAATCCCATGGCAGGGCGATAAACCCACAGACAATAGATGCTTTTCATGCAGAGCACGGTAAACTGAAACGGGCGAGTCTTATCCTCAGAAGCCCTGCCACAGCATAAGGAGACTTTACAAAGGGAGGGGAAAGGACAAACAAAAGCATATTTACAGCTGCAACTTTAGTGACTAAAATACCCACGGTTTAATGCAAGGCCTGAGCACAGCGAGTGTGAAAAAAGGGTACCTGCCTGCAAGAAAAAAAACCAAACCAACCAGAAAACCCAAGAGGGGCAGGTCCCCAAAACTGAATGTGCTGACAGGATCTGGACCTTTTCCAGAGTGCCTTGAATTCCTAAGACCATTAAGTCTTAATGCATTTCAGACAGGTTCCCCTCCAGCCAGGCTGCTTTGTCCCAGCCTGGGCAGAGGAGGTGCGAGCAGCTCACAGCCGGGAGGGGGGTCCCGGCCCGGCGTGTGCCCCGCGGACCCACAGCACCAGGCTGCAGCAGGTACCTGCAACCCAGGCTGAAGCGGACTTGGGACCGGGACGGGCTGACGGGAGCTGGCCGTACAGCCTCCCACTTCTGCTCTGCTCACAGGTCAAACTGACCCGGTGCCACCTAGCAACTCACTGGATATATCGCATCCCCACCTCTCGCCACAGACGTGCACAAGCTGCCAAGTAAGTCTATTGTAAATAACCTGAAGAATCTGTCTCTGGAGATTCTTATATTCTGAGACACCACTCTTCTTTCCACATCATAGGTCACTTAATCGAGAAAAAAGAAAACTGATTTAGTGTGTCCTATGAAGAAGGGTTCCTATACCTACTTCTCCCTCCCGTTTACAGACTCCAAAATGACACAGGACGCCTTCTTCAGATCAGTGCTCTGAAAACTCAGGGGCAGAAAGAGCTACCGGTCTGCTCGATCATAGCTGCATACCTCCTACTGCCACAGACCGCAGAAGAAGCCCAAATTGGCCGTAGAGCAAACACCAAACTTTTTTTACACAAGCAGGTCGCATAAGATGACCTGACAGACATTACAACCTCAAACGCAATCGTTTTTGGAAGTGGTTGATTTCAGAGAAACAATCACAGATCCTAAATAATGTACAGGCTTCTAACACAACACGGACACAGCATCTCCTTCCCTTTAATCTTTCCCCAGATCCAAAGAGTACCAAAAAGGTCGTGGAAATGACTAGAGGAGCATAGAGCAGAGCCAAGGCACGGTCTGGAAGCCTCTCCACATGGCAACTCTTCTGCTCACCGTTCCTGGAAATTCACCCCTCCTGAAGTTTCTCTAACTGCAACAGGGGAAAATACTTGGAAAAGGTCAAATGACTCAATACCACTGAGACCCGTAACTTTTCAAGCAGGAACAGGTTTCCATGTGCTTTCAGTTAGAGTACAGACAGGTTAGGGGAAAGGCGGCAAACCCAACAGCCTACTTCCCCTTTGCTCGTTTATAAGCAAGCGAGCCGGGTTGAGAGTAATGTATGTGTTTGGTTTAAATTACAGATGATTTCGCTGCTGGAACACATCTGCAACGCACCACGCTGAGCAAACTGCTGAACCCCAGCCAGCTCAGAAAACAACCCAATGCAACCCAAACGGCTGGCAGCATCAGCAAACCCCAGCGACGGCTCCTAGAAGCTGCTTTCAGGGATGACAAGGAGAGGGAGATCGACATTTCTCAACATAGGCTTTTCCTGAGACACCCTCCAGTTCAACTCATTTTATTATGACTCCAGGAAGCAGAGGGGTTAATTTCTTTCCAAGTTCACATACTGTTTGAATTCCTTAGATAAGCTGCTTCCACCAAACCCAAGGATCTAGCCTCAGGGGAGAACACTGTAAGGAAAAGCTCTTTTGATAGATTTTCTTCAAAAGAGAAATTAATTCAAAGTCCATTTTTGGAGGTCTTCCACACCCACAGCTTCTACAGACTTCAGATGAGGTTGCACTGTGTCTCTGGAAGAAAAACCAAGCTTTGACCAACGCCCTACCACTTCTGTTTGCAAGACAGAAGTGTTTTACGCTTGCCCAATAAAATAATCTCTCCTGAAATGAGAAAACTCAGCGTGCAGCACCACAAAGGGGAAAACCAGACCAAACCAGGCTTTAGCTCTGGGATAAAGCAGTTAACAGCTAGCACAAACTAATCCTGTACCTTTAAAACTGAGCAGCCACTCAGAAAAGCAAAAAAACAAGTTTTGAAAGCCAGTGAAGGCTTCCTTCACATCTTGAGGCAGAAAGAAAGCAAGTCCGGGCTGTTATGGAATTTGCTTTTGCATACTGCTGGTGATAATCTATGTGCATAGTTGGAAAGAAAGCAAATTTTTATTAGCAATTAGTAGCAGGAGTAGGGACAGACCTGCCTGAAGGAGTCAGAGAAATGCCAATACATGACGGCAGAACAACCTCCTAAGATGTGCAGCAGAACAATCCCAATATGATGGATCACATAAAAAAGAAAATATTGCAGCTATAAACTTGGAGATGCAATGGCATCAGTTCAAGGAGATAAACTGTGTCTTTAACACTGACAACTTTGACTTCAGGCAGCAGTTTTCCCTTGCACAGCAATTTGCAATGCAAAGCAAGCTACTTCCACTCTTATCAAGAACAGTAATTCGGAAGCAAAGGGGGAGAGCAAAGTTGGGAAGGATTGATTTGCTTAGATACAGTTTTCTACAAAGTTGAGTTTCAAGTCAGGCATGAAAGCAATATAGCATAGGGTCTGAAATAGCATGTGAGAACGTGGGCAAGGGGGGCGGGGGACGACACGACACCAGAGGATTTCATCCACAAACCCCAGTCTCTTTCAGGGCAGAGACCTCCAGTTCCCTCCCCACATCTCTGAAAAATTCAATCCAGCTCTGATCAGCCAACACCACCCAGGTTCAGAGCTCTCCAGCTATGTTCTTCCCCCGCTCCAGAGAGCGGTGTGGCATGTGGAGCCCTACAACAGAACTATTAAAATCCCATCAAGGGTTAGGCAAGTGGTAGCCATATGCTAAACCGCTCAAGTGAAGAATAACCAGGGAAAGAAGCAGAGCCAGGAAGCAAGTCTGCAAGCAGCTTCTTACCTGGTAGATAAGCTAGCAAAGTCTCCTCCATCCAGCAGCCTGATTTTGCAGAACAGAACCCCATTCACAAAGGGGACAGCAGTCAGCTCTTCTAGAGTGAAACTTGTCTGAAACTTGAATTTCTTCTTCTTCATCAGGAAAGCCATGGGCAAATTCAGCGTGGAAAGCCCAGGAATTCCAAACAAGATCAGGGAGGAGCGGCTCAAAACACACACAGACAAGCAGAGGAATGGCACTCGTTCTAGGAGCACAAGCAGGGAGTAAATTCCAGTTCAGTTACAACGACGGCCCAGCTTCAAACGCACAATTCTCTTCTCTTTGGTGGTCGGATCTGGCTGTGGGATCATCGCCACGGCAAGCTTCAGGTGAGGAGGAAGAGGTCAGATTAAATCTCTGCAACATCTCCAAGGGAAAAGGGAGGGAGAGAAGTCGGTCTCAGCTCCAGACCAGCAGGAGCTGTCCCAGTTAGAGGCTGCAGTGCTCCGTCTTCAGCACAACCCCTCCAGAAAGCATCTCTCCTGGGAAGTTGTCGTAAGTCTCTGAAGAAGCCTTAAGTCTGTGGACAACACATTCAGACAGCTTCCAGCTTCTATCTCCTCCTCTTGTGCAACTCCTTGATACAGGTCTTCGGGTCAGCCTTTGGGAGGGAAATGAGTAAATTAGTCCCAGGCAGTCTTGGGCTCCTCCTCCTCCTATAAAACCTGTTTGGATGGGTACTATTCACTCCAGACTCATACCAGTCTTAAGAGGTATGGCCCCAATTAGCCTGGCCCCAACATCCTCTTTCCCCTTTTTGCCTAGAGCAAGCCTCACTGCTGGCATCCCCCTCGGAATTTCTGTTTTGCAAAGCAGCTAATAAAAATCTGCTCTATTTTCACCCATCGTCTTTAGAAGCAGTTTACAGAGCAAGATCCATCTAACACGTAGTCTAACAAGAGTAAGCAAAGCTGTCTCAAGAAATACAAAAATCTGTTTCTTTTTTGTTTTTCTGACTAGCCCCAAGTGTTAGCACCTGCATCTTACAAATGGAGAAACCAGCACAGAGGAAAAAAAAAGCAGTCTGCTCCAGATTACACAGCGTAACAACCAAATCAGGTCATCTGACTGCCCAATAGCCGGGCCCACCGAGCATGCTGCCTTCCCCCAGCACCAGGTCCACGCCAAGCCGTGCCGTGCATAGTTCAGTTTTGGGGCTGGAGAGGGTCATTTCATTACATATTTACGCAACACCTAAGCCAGGGAGGCCAAGAGCTGATTAGCATCTAAAAGGGACGAGGTTATGAACACTGGGCAGTAAACAATCCTCACCGATACTAAGAATTAATGACTGCAAACCAAGGCAGGCAAAGCTCCTGCTGCCTGCACGGGTGTGCGGTTAAAGCCCCTCTCCTGCTCGGGCGGGAGCGGGAGCATCCAGCCGGCTCTGCCCGCTGCACCGGGGCCCGGGCACCTCTGCCGAGGCACCGCTCTCCTGCGGCTGCCTCTGAGCGGAACGAGGGGGCAGATCGGTGACTGCTCCGCACCCCCAGCCCCCTCCATGAGCCATACCTGCCCCCTCTGCCCCTGCACCGAGCTGCAGCCAGGTCTCAGCCTGCCTTCCAGCCCCCTGGACCGTGCACCGAGATGCGGACAGGTCTCAGCCCACCTCTGGGCCCCGTGGACCACACACTGGGCTGCGGTGAGGTCGCAGCCCGTCCCCTGGCACCCCCGGGCCATGCACTAAGCTGTGGTCAGGTCTCAGCTCGCCTTCTGAGCCAAGCACTGAACACCGGCCAGGTCTCAGTCTGCCTCCCGGTCCTGTGAAGCACGGAGTGAACTGCAGCCAGGTCTCAGCCCCTCTCCCAGCCCAGGGGCCATGCACTGGACCACGGCCGGGCCGCAGCCCGCCTCTGGCCCCATGAACCATGCACCGAGCTGCAGCCAGGTCTCAGCCCCCCTCCCAGCCCCAAAACAACAAGCCGACCTGCGGGAGGTCTCAGCCCGCTCCCCGGCCCGGTCCCAGCCCGGTCCCTGCTCGCACCTCCTGCCCTCTCCTCGCACGTCCGCCACAGCCACCGCTGCTCCCCGCCACAGCCGCCTCTGCTAGCGCTACGCCAACTGCGGCCGCTACGCCAACACCGCAGGCAGCCACAAGGCAGAGCAACGCCACCACCGCGCTTCGGGAATACCAACCCGACACTACGTAACGCCCTCCTCCCCGGGGAGGGGGGAGGGGAGCGGGGAGCACGAGAGCGGCGCCGCCCGATTGGGCAAGCAGCAAGGAGGCGGGCCGAGCACAGCAAGACTTTGATTGGTTGCTCCGGCGCGGGGCGGCGAAGAAAGCGCGGGGATTAGAGGCGGAGGCTGTCGGTTTGGGCAAGGCCCGCCCCCTGGCGGAGGGGGCGGGTAGGAAGCGGGGGGCTCTGCGGCGGCCCCGGTGGCGGGAGCGGGGCCTGGGTGCCGGGCCGGTCGTGCGGCCCCCGGGTGGGGGGTACCTCGGGCTTCCCGCGCCCCCCAGGATGTCCCGTAGTCCCTTCTCCCCAGGCCGAGCAGCCCCGAGCTGGCACTAGAGTGGGCTGGCTGAGGGCATGGCAGGCCTCGGCCCCTGGAGCCAGTCAAGGTGTCCCAGCCTGGGCTGAGGTGATGGGAGAGGCAGCTCTGACAGGCACGGCCTCTCTGTGTCCCCTTCAGCACTGCCCCTTGACAGCCAGCACCCCTTGCCCTGTCGTTGTCCCAGTGCCCTCCCAGCCCAAGCAGCTCCCGGTGACATCTCTTCCAGCGGGTACGTCCCACGCGCTGCAGGCACAGCTGCTCTTCAGGCAGCGCTGGCTCACGAACGCAATGGTGCGGCCACCCCGTCCTCTCGCTGCGCCTCTGGGTACCACACAGCGGGCCGTGGGTCAGGCTGACCAGCGGCGTCTGGGCTGGCTGTCCCGGAGCGGGAGGGAGGCCCTGGCACCGCATGCCCCTGTGGGCAGCGCGAGGCAGGGCCAGAGCTGGAGCCTCACCCTCCGTGTGTGAGATGTGGCAACCAGTTAAACACATCTTTTCATCAAAATGGCTCCCTGTTATTATGTTGGTGCTGCCGCGTCCTGTGCTGTGGCTGGGATCCCTGGTTAGGCAGGATTCCATCGTTTAAGGGCAAGCAGAACAAAATGTCTCTCCTTGTCCTGAAGGGAGTCTGCAATTGTCAACATGATTTGCCTATTTTTTAAAGTTAGGGATGTGCCTAAGAGCCTCTGTTGCAGAGAAGTTGAGGGAGTATGGAGGGACTTTTCCCAAGGCTGATTTGCATGTCTGGCAAAGCTTGGATGAAAGCCTGGGAGTCCTCGCTCTCTTTGCCAGGCTTTGATGCCCAGACTCCTTGCCTTTAATCTTTGCCATCTATGCAGACAATACCAGAGCTATCAAATAGTTTTACCACAATGTGAGTCTTTAAAAAAAAATCTGCTAGGAAAAGTACATGGTGACGTACTTGGATAAAAGTTAAAAGCTGGATTAAGCCAAATGCATTATTAGGATTCTTGCTTACCAGGTTAAGCAGATACACAAACTTTGGGCTGGGAAAGCATTTCATATTGGTACAGTGAAGCCATGGCAGGAGATACCAGTCTTCCCATAAAGCAGGGTTTGTGGAGGCTGCTTTTAAAGGTAGGGCTTGAATCGTTCTGTTGATATGTGGTGTTTTCGAGGCCTCGAGACATTGCTCGAGATGGGCTAGGTTTTTTTGCTTTCTGTTTCTCAG
Organism: Mycteria americana; assembly: GCF_035582795.1. Taxonomy (NCBI): domain Eukaryota; kingdom Metazoa; phylum Chordata; class Aves; order Ciconiiformes; family Ciconiidae; genus Mycteria; species Mycteria americana. Next base: position 6,889,226 of record NC_134381.1, on the reverse strand, counting down.
TTTATTGGGAAAGAGCTCAGCCTGCTAAATATTTAATATTTGCCAAGCTGGGATGCTCGATGCTGGAAGCATCTGGAGAATCCAGCCCAGACCCTCACACTTCTCATTCCCTGAGCGTACGGCTGACAGACGTATCAATCTTTTGCTTCCATAACTAGGTAAAGGACAAATGATCCCTCTGTTTGTGGTGTGGGAGGAGGCCATGTGTTATCTGGTATGATTCACTCTGATAAATAACCTGCTTGGAGGACTTCTCTTGTTTATAGCAACAGCCCCAAATGCTAAGGTTTACAGAGATTTTAATCCTTGCTGTTCTCAGGCATATTTACTCTGCAGGTTTATCAGAAACATCTCTTGAAAACCTCAGTGTTTTTATAATTAATTGAATAATGTGACTAATGTTAAAAATAAACGGATTTGGAAAAATGCCCAGTGAGCTGCTGAACAGTGTGTAATACAGCAACCGTAGATGGATTCTCAGGGGTATGTATATTTTCCTAACAAACACAGTCTCATGACTTAGAGATTACATCTTTATTAGTTCGAAATTCACCCTGTTGATTTTTCTGTGTTTATGCTGCATAATTGTTTCTGGACAAATTCACATTTTTTAAAGGGACAGTGCTCCTCCGAACGTGTGCCTTGCTGGGAGCGGTGTCAGCGTGGGTGGGTCTGAGCCCCACGGAGGCACCGCAGAGGGAATGTGAGCGTAGGGTATTTCTGTCCATCACCATCCCACTGGCTTTATATTATTTTCCGATCCAGGTCCAATCCATTCACTAAGGGGCCGTGTGTGCGAACAGGGCGCACTGATATATATGAATTCTGCTTACCCCAGACTCAAATACTGTTGATTTCTCTTCTACGACCTCGGCCCCGCTATGCCCACCTCACCTCTGCTCATGAACCTCAGCCACGTCCCTGCCCCATGCTCTCCCTGACCTAAGCCTTTCCTGAGGCCGCTCCCCAGTGCTGCCACCACTTCCTCAACTTTTGCTGGCTCAGGGCATCGTCTTATCATTCTGGGATAATTTATCAGCTTGGGCTCTGCAGTTAAATCTGGGCCTCACCTCTGCTATCACCGGAGGTGTGTCTCACCGGCCAGGGCTGGGATCTCCACGCTCTGCTCACGTTGGGACTGTGAGTGAGCAGGAACAGAGATGGCTTTTCTTGCCTCCTCCCTCCCCACTTCTTTATCCCTGAGATAAAGCAGCAGGGAAGAAACAAGATAAATTCAGAAGGGACAAAACTCAGTGAGGTGAAGCGAGATAGATGCTGTAATGCGTTTGGTGAGCCGTCAAATCCTATCTCTTATCCCACGGGAATCCCAGATACACGAGCAAATCATCAAGCCCTGTAAACTACATCATCAGCGTCTTCCTCTGGAAAACATCATCACACTAATCCATTTGTCCTAGCAGCCAAATGATTAAAGTTTGAAAACGAAATTATACACGTTGCTGCAACAGCATAAACACAGTAATGGCTCTCCTCTGTTACACCTGTAATGTCTGTTATAATAGCTTTAATGAGCTTTCAGCCTTGTCATCCAGAAAGAAAAGATTATCACATGACGCTTTATGCTATAAATGTGTTCTTCACGCTGCTGGTGGCCAAGCACCTGCAATGCACCCGCTCCGAGGAGCTGCACGGGAGCTGCAGGCTGGGCAGCCGCGGTGGGTGGGTGCCTTCCCCAGAGCTGGGAAGCAGACCCAGGCTGGGGAGCTCCCGAAATGGGGCAGGGGGTGCAGGCCCACAGCGCAGGACCCCACAGCAGTGTGAGCCCCGTCTGTAGTGTGCAGGCTGCTGGAAACCCTGTGAGGGGAATGGGTATCTATCCCCATTACACAGGATTATCCTACAGCATGGAGTTATTCCAAGCTTGCGTCCTCTCAGCTTAATTTAATAACAGGTTGCGAGCTCTACTTTGATCTGCTTGTGTTTTTCACTAGTTCCGTATTTAACCGAACTCATGCTCATAAAGGCCAGAACTGTTTCACTTTCTGTGCCAGGCTAGGTTTCCCGTTGGATATGCAAAGGACACACCTGCACTGCATGGTGGGTTTCTGGGGGATCCTGTTATCCACAGAGACAAAGGGAGCACAGGAATCTGGAGTCGGTGGATTCCTTTCCCCAAACATGTGGCCAGACCTGAAAATCCAGCTGCCTGGCTCTTTCTGTTTACTGGTTTCCCTATCTGCTCCAGTGTGTCCTGGGAATGTGTGGCAGGACTCTCCGTTTCTGTCCAGGAGGCCTATCGGTGGAATGGGAGCTGGTTTGCCTTTTCCAAAACCTGCAGACTGGAACCCGCTTTGCCTTGAGGCTTGTTGTGTTTAATAAGCGTTATCCTGTGTCTGTATCCCAGGTGTCGCCTTTGGAGCTGTCCTGAACAAGAGACTTGCTGGCCATGGGCTCTCCCACTGGTTCTGTGCTTCTGGCTGCAGCCCCACAAATGCCGCTGTTACCCCAAATGCAGCAGAAACAACTGTAAGTCTGTGGTTCCCACTTGACACGGCAACCTCTAATTTGGGATCCCAGGCAGTAGAGGTAACAGAAACTGTCCCTGCTGGGGCTGGGCTTCTGCCTTGGGTTAATCACCTTGCAGGGCTGCAACCCAAGGGCTCATAAGCCCAGTTTGCAGGCGATGTGGGCTTCATTCCGACTCGCAAAACGCAGCCTGGAAGCTGTGCTAATCATTTGTGTGAAGCGTCTTGTCAGATGCTTTCAAGAAGGACAAAGAATCTTACATGCTTCAATTTTCATACTTAACAGACCACACTTAAGCCGACAGTACCTGCTGGCAATAACCTCTCAGATGGCAACAAGAAAAAAACACAAAACCCCAGAAGAATGCTTTGCCAAAACAGGCTTGACAAACTTAAAAAACATGCTGGAGGAGGTAAAGGTAATTTCGGTGAGTATGCAGGTGATATCATTCTGTCCCTTGGCAGGGATCCGCTCCCAGAACTGCGATGTAGCTATGGCAGCGCACTGTACTTGTGGGATACTGACACATTTATGTGTGGTCCTCTAAAAAATCTTGAAACCTGGTCCCTTTGCTTATAATTAAAGAATTCATGTGTTTTTTTATCTTGTGCCTGCCCATTCGGTTCTGCAGTGAACTCATCCCAAAGAGAGACGTGAGCTCTCGACATCTCAGTGTCCTCTGCCCGTGTTTGCGGGAAGCAGAGGGACCCGGGTTGTGTTCCCAGGCATCCTGACTTTTCTAGGAGTACTGGTGTTCCTCATGGCTGAGCTCTGCCCATTGAATGTCTTCCTCTCCAGGCTCTCAGTCCTAAAAAGATTCATCAGGGAGAGGAGCAAGCAGGATCACAAAAGGTCTGGATGACAAGGGTCATTTCTGGGACCATCCTGCCAGGGCCCTGCAGTGCGTGGTACTTGGCTGCAGCTCAGGATCCCCACGCCTTGCCCCGTTGCGCAGTGCCATCTCCTGGAAAGCCGTGCCTGAGCTGCACACATCGCAACCAGAGTTTTGCTCCTGAAGCAGCTAGTGGTGCTCTAACTGCTGCGAAGTTAATCTTCTGACCCGCCAAGAGTCCCCCACCAAACTTCTCTTCCTCCAGCAGGTATGAAAGATGCCGCTGGCCGCCCGGCTGCTTGCCCTCACCGCCGGGGTACCCTGTGGCAGAACATCCCTGCGCGGCTCTTTCCCGCTGTGGGTGCTGAATGCAAATCTCTAGGTACAAAAAGAACAGTAGAGGAGCACAAATGAACATCTATGGATGTTACTCCTCAGCTTCTGTTCTGTTTCGGCACCAGTTCCCTGTCCAGTTGAATGCCCTGCGTATATGTTCGCCCTCTAAGTGCCCTGTTTACCCGTTTCTCCTGGCTTTGACTGTAAGGGACACTTTTCTCTCTCCCTCCCGAAGTTTGATGACCTCACCATGAGCAACAACCAAGCCCCTCATCATGGTGCTCACCCTGTATTTAAAATGTTGCTACATCTTTTTAATGGGACAAAAAAGTGTATGCGGAACTTGTACCTGAATGCTGCTGGCTTGACTAAGCTCTGTATTTATCCTGAAAAGACAAGAAAAATGGGTGATTCCAAGGGCAACATGTTTACTCCTATGAAACAGTAACACACCTTAAGCGCTTAGTCACTGAAAAAACGCATGCTGCAATTTAAAGCCAAAGGCTAGTACTTCATCCATCATTTTAGGCTATTGTGGCATCTTCTGAGCAGTTGGGAGATTAGTATACTTTGGTAATCTGTCATACACAATAACTAGTGCTCCAAGGTAAGGCTGTAAAAGCTGTTATTTGAAACAAAAAAAAGACCATAATTATGTAAATACAAGGCTACACAGTTCACAAACAAGAGAAAAAGCTACCGCAACACGTGGCTGTTCACAACTTGCTTTGGCCCTTTCTCAGCGAGGATTCTGTGTTGCAAATTTGCTGCCATGAACTCATTTTTGCCCTGAAGCATGCTGACGAACTGAAACAGCCTGTTTACCAAAAAAGTATTTTTTATTAAAATTCGTATTTGTAAAGGAGAGATCATTACACAAATGAGGTAAACCAACACATGTGACATCGTTTTCACTTTAAAAATAAATTTCAATTGAGCAATTGATTTGATTCCACGAAGTCTGAGAGGAAGAGTCAGGTGAGTGTTACTCATGTGGCGAGATGCCGGACAGGGCAGGAAGACGCAGCTGATGCTGCCCTGACTCAGCACAGAGATGTCAGTGCCAAAGGGTCAGGAGCCTTCCAGTGGCCAAACCCTTCTCACCGCGCTGGCCTTTTCTACCCCATCAGACTTGCAGACGAGAGGAGATGAGTAAAGGCCAGGGAGAGGCAGCGGTAGCCTCTTCACCTACTGCTCTAACCAGGCGTCCCCCATCAGCATCCCTCCCTGAAAGGCTGTGTAAAGGTTTAATTTGATTGTGCAAATTCACTCCCTCATTAGTCGTTGTTCACCATGTCTCAGCCCTAAAGGAGACTTAACAGCAAGCAAATCCCAGCTCTGAAAAAGTTCCATTTCAAAAGTAGTATCTGGCAAGCAACAAGCCCATTAAATGTGACACACTTTGCAAGGTACGGGGAGGAGAAGAGTTATGCTTCCTTCCTTCTTTTTCTTTTTGAAGTTTGCTTCCACGCATGTACAAGTGGAGCTTTTAATCTAAAAGTTTATGAAGTTACTGCAAGTCTGTGAGAATCATGTTCACCATCCTGTGAAATTAAGCTTTCTCATTGAGGACCAAGCCCCACAGCCTGAACACCTCAAAGAAGAGAAAAGTGACTGCAATGTTGTTTTGCCCTGTATAATGGTAAGAAAATAGCAAGGTGAACCTCAGACCCATTTCTCAGAATGCCACTCGAAGCCAGCTAGCAGACTAACAAAGAACGGCTGTACTCGCTTCCAGCTCCTAACAAGTACAGAACAAATACCAACGCCACCAGCAGAACCAAGTAACGCTCCAAAATTCACTCAATTAAATCAGTGGCTGACAAACTCCTAAACGTTGGGAATTACTGCGTGGCTGAAGCTCTGTAGTCCAGGTCCACTTTGATGGATGACAATGTTATGGAGGTGACAAACTATGCAGATGAGACAGAGATGGAGTTTCACCTGTTACACCCATCTGAGTGAAACTCATCCAGGCCCTTGTGTATTACCTACGCTAAGACAGGTAGTACGTTGCTTCTGATACGTATCCCAGGACAGTATCTGGTAAGCAAGACAAAATTTTCATCACATCTGCCAAGTTTATAGTGAAATTTCATGACCGCACGCAGATAGAACGTGAGGTGAATGCGCTATTTTAATCCCATTTATATCCTCAGGGGATGTGGGTGGGATTTAAACTGCATGGAGGCTTGGCGCTGGTCTGCAAGGGCTGGATGTCACGCTCCAAGAGCAGTATCCGTAACTCTCGGTGCAGAGAGAAGGTGGTACCACACCTGGTACCAGGTTTCCAGTAAATGCTTTCAGCAAGAGACAGAAATGCATTCACTACCGTGCACTACAGTTTATGACAACTGTACCTTGGCAGCTGCAGTACTGTGATATAGCAACGAGGCTCTCCACGTTATAAGTCAGTTAAAGGCTATAGATCTTGAGAGAGAGAAAGAGAGAGAGAGAGAGAGGTGTCATACTTAGGAGAGTTTTTTCCAAACAGAAATAAAAAAATAACTGTCTTTTTTTTTAATAAATCTATTGTTTGAGGAACTAAACCAACCAATGTTAAGTTCCTGGTTTATTACACATCCTGCTACGGCTCTGTATGACGGGTCTGAAAAGGCAGATTAGCATAAGATTAGCAGAGAAAGAAAGCTGTTTTTCAGCAAGACTCCAAGGCGAACCATTTCACATTGACAGGAGCTAGCACCCCTCGCTCCCTGTGTCCACCAGCAGCACGGGCTTTTTCCAAGAAAGATGTCCCATCACTGTTTCTTTCACTGGATCATGCCATCTTGCTGCCCCGTCTGGCTGGGGTCAGCAGTGACCGACGGACTGGGTGTATTGCTCTGCAAAAATCGACGGAAGTCCTTAATCATGGGGCGGAGGACCTGGATGAGGCCACTCAGTGCCGCCTGTGTTCCTTCCATGGCTTGTGCCTGTCGCTCCTGGGCGCATGCCTGCACCTCCTGAGAGCGACGAATCATCTGAAGCAAGTCATTCTGCTGCTCCAGGTGCTGGGCAATCTCCTTCACGTGCAAGTTGGTCACTCGCTGCTCCTGCAAGAGCTTGGCTGAGTTCAGAGCAATTCGGCTTTTCAGCTCCTGGGGTTTCGCAGACACTTCATGTTGATGCGCCATCATCTCCAAGGGTGCTTCGGCAGTGACTGCGGTGGGGGCTTCTGTTGTGCAGTACTCCACGACTCCGTCCTCCAGACTGTGGTAGGTTGTCTCTGCAGGAACTGAGAACAAAGGACAGAAAGGGGGTAAGAAGTAGCTGCGATACGGGGATTTTTATCTACAGGACTATTCAATGAATATCACAGGAATACTGCCTGTTCAGTGAGATAACATACAATGAACAGCAATGCACAAAATGACCTATTTAAGTCTACTCCACCCTCATTTGAGTTTCCTTCTAGGCTGTATAGTCCAAAGGAATAGGACATGCCTTATCTGTCTAGACAAAAATCATTTCTCAACCTCCAGTTCAGAACAATCTTTCCAAGCGGCATAAGGCAATCTTTCCAACTGACATAAGGGCAAAGACAAGACCCAGAATGGCACTTGTCAGAGGACAGCCGCTCTTTGGGGCAGACTGGGAAATCCGCCTTGGAGATGATTCTCCCCCTGCTTTTATTCCCAGAGAGGGGGATGAACAATCTGCAAGCTGCAAAGATACTGGCTTTCCTTGTTCTTAAGGCCGAGCCCAGCTATCAAAGCCGACTTTCAGTACGTGCGTGTCTTGCAGCCACTCCCCTACAGCACGAGGACATACTGGGAACGGCATTTTCATTAAAGAGAGGTGGGGGTTTCTTTTTGCTGGGGCTTTTGCCACACAGGGCCTCCTCATGGGCAGGTGTCAGGGCCCCCCGTATGACCTTCCAAATTCAGCACAGAGCATCTTCAGCAGGCGCAGCACTCACTCTGGGTCAGGGTGACCGTGGTGGCTGATGCGGTGATGGGTATCTCGGTACCATCACCTGCGCTGCAGTCCCCACTCGGCAAACTGATGATGGTGGCTTCTCCCAGCAGGTTGCAGATGCGTTGCTGCATGGGGGTGAGGATAACCGGGGCGGTTGCAGCGCCCGTCGGGTCTTCGCTCTCCGGCCCGTTGCCGTTGCCATTCTGGCTCTCGCCTCCCCCTTCCATGGCAGCCCGGACTTGGGCCACTTTGCGTCGCACCTCGGTCTTGAGGTCGGACCATTTCTTCTTGACCTCGGGCAGCTCACGGTGGCAGGTGGCGACGGCGTTGACGCGGCGCAGGATGTCATGCCACGCGGCGGCCTTGGCGGCCAGGGGCACGCCTGCGTTGAAGTGGTTGATGAGGAGGTGCTTCCCTCGCTCCAGCTCCTCCACGATGATCTCCACCTCCCGCTCTGAGAAGTTCATCTTCCGCTTCTTGGCTGGGGGCGCCGGGGGCGACGCCATGGCCATGGGGGGCAGCCAGGAGGGGGCACTGGGGGACACCTCAGGCCAGGGGGGCCTGGCCGGGCCCAGGGGGACCTGGGGGAGGCTGGGCAGGGCCGAGGGGCGGCAGGGCCCCCCCAGGCCTGCTCACCCCCGGGGCCGGGGACAACGGGGGGGGGGCCCCGAGGCCCCTCAGGGCCCGGAGGTGTCCGTCCCCCGCCGCTCCCCCCTTGGCACCGCCAACGATACGCAAATTGCGTACCGCAGCCACACAGCAAACCCCGCTCAACGGCCTCCACCCTGCGACACTGGCGTAATGGCTTCCAGAATCAGCCCCCTTTCCTGCCTCGCCTGATTGGGCAACCCGCGTGCCCGTCAGGCGGAGGTCTCGCCTCCCGCCGGCAGCACCGCGCTGTCATTGGCCAGCCGCGCTGCCCATCGGGGGGCCAAGAGACGGCCCCGCCTCGCCGCTTGTCTCCGGCCACTGGGCCTGCGTCAGGCCTGTGAGGGGCTGGGCCCGCCCATGAATTTCCTCGCTCTAATTCCATTGAGTACTTCTTCCGTCCATCAACACAGAGCGTCCCCCCCCCCCCTCCTGCTTTGGAAGCTACCGGATACATGCCACGTCCGTCAAGCTCAAACTGACTCCCGGTTCCCGATCTGATTGGAGATGTTGTAGCTTTATCCCCGCCTTCCCCCAGGGGCTTAGCCAATGGGAGTTTGGTCCCGGCGCTTCTACCGCCCCCTTCCGCCCCGGGCGGTGTTTCTTTCTGATTGGTTAAGGGGAAGGCGTCCCTCTGACGTCAGCGCCCGCCCACCTCGCGGGCGCGCGGGGAAGCCGGGGGTGTGGGCGGGGGCGTGTTGGCCGACGCCGGCGCGCGGGCCGCTGCCATTGGTCGGCGCGGAGCGTCACGTGGCGGCCGCGGCGTGTGGCGCGAAGGCGGAAGCGCTCCGTGTCGGTGCCTCGCGGCGGAAGCGCCGCCATTTGCCGGCGTCGGCGCGCGTGAGGAGCGGGCGGGCGGCGGGACGATGCCGGGGGCGCGGCGCTCCCTGGCCTCCCCGGTGGTGAGCGGCGTCCTCTGCCCCTGCGGCTCCCCGCGGGCCGCCGGCGCGGCTGCCGGCCCGGCGGCGGAGGGTGGCGGCGGGAGCGCGGGCCCCTGCGGGCGGTCTCTGTGCGAGGCCTCCGAGCAGGACCGGCGCCTCCGCGCGCTCTTCCAGAAGCTCGACGTGAACCGCGACGGCGCGCTCTGCATCCACGACCTGGCCGTCGGCCTGGGCCGCCTCGGGCTGCACCGCACCGAGCTGGACCTTCTGGTGAGCGGCGGCGGGGGGGCGGTGGAGCGGGCGGGGTGCGGGCTGGCGGGGTTGGGCCGGCGGGGCTGAGCCGGGCTGGGCTCGGGACGTGCGTTCCTGGGGGGTGAGGGAGCGTCCCGGCCGCCCTCCTCCTCCTCCCGCGCCCTGCCCGTGTCCGCCCCGCAGCGCTCGTCTGTCTCCGCAGCCCCGGCTCCGCCGTTCTCGGGAGCGGGACGTGGGCTCCGAAGACCCTTTCACTGGGCCTCGGCCGCGGGAGAAGACCCGCCGGGTTAGCGGGGGCAGCAGGCGCCTGCTCGTTGCGTGCCAGCAGCTGCACCCGGGTACCTCCCTGCGGCGTAGCCGGGGGACCCTGAGCGCGAACGGGCGTTTGTGTGGCGGGAGACGCCGCTGCTCTGCTTGTGGGGCACTGCCAGGTGCTCCCCTAAAAGCAGCCCTGCCGACTGGAACACTAAACCCGGAGAAATCAGCTTGCTTAGTACCTGTAGGCACGTACGGTACTAACTGCGGAAATTTAAGATTGAAAACTTACTGCTTGGACAGGAAGAACCATAAGAAAATCCTCTTTCTCCAGGTCTGAGGGCTAGGAAGCCTGCGTGCTTACTTAAATTTGTAAAAGATTTTTTGGAAGGGATAGGCGCAGTCAGGCTGTCGTGCAGTTTTCATTGCATCATTGCGTTTCCTCACATTTGTCTGGCACCACGTTGCTACTTGAGTTTCTTGCCCAAGATGGCTTATATGTGCCAGACCCACTTGTCTGTTTTAAGGGGTTTGAAATATCTTAAAATGTAGGAAGGCTGCTGTATTTGTACAGTTTGCACATGGAGTATACAAAATGTGCAGCGCATTGACTTTCTACTTCAGTATTGGGAGCTGTGCCCTTTTGTGGTCACAGCTCTTTGTGTGATGTTGTACACTGACGATTCTAGGCTTCAAGGTTCACCGTGATGTTGCTCTGTTTAGGTGTAATTGGTGTAACTTACATCTGTATGAATCAGAGTAACGGGCTTGTCCTCAGTGCACAGTTTGTCCCTGCCTAGTCTCTTGTATTTTATATGCAGGACCATAAAAAAGCTGAGTATCTTGGGAGGACAGTAGATAAACACATGGGCACAGTCAGAGTTGTGCCATCTCCGAGTGCCCCAATCCTGCAGGAAGGAAGAAGAGTTTAAGGATAACTTCTGAGTCACTGAAAAGACATCTAGTTCAAGCGACAGTTCTTATTCTCTCCTTGTTCTGGGAGTGATGCCCCAATTTGAGTGCCTTAATTGCACGTATCCACCCTTTCCAGAGTTGCTAGTTTCTTTCTAACTTTGGATCTCCAGCATCTTAACTTCTACCATTTCTTTTTGGTTGGCATCTTCCTTGCTGCTGTAAAGTATGAGAATTCTTTGGCAGCGTGAGGATCTCGTGAGTGGTTTAGTTGTGCTGTTTCTAAAAATAATGTTAGTGCCATGGTGATTTTCTGCTGTGTGCGTTTTGGTAATGAAATCTGATTATACCATATAAATCACCTGTGCATGCCCTGTGAAGTGCTGACCTGCTGCTACCCATGAGTGCCGAATCCTTTACCGCTGGCAAAAGTCTCTCTTGCACCAGAATGTTCTGTGCTTAGGCCTGCATGCCTGTCTCGGTTTGCATTCCCTTTTCTTCCCGGGCATGTTATTCAATCCAGCCTGACATTCTCCAGGCTAGGAGGATGCACCATGAAACAAAATGCATTTTTACTTCCCAGCAGATAGGTTTTCTGCTCGCCACGCTGCGGGAGCGGCTGAAAGGAACTGTTCTGCAGGGACTGGAACTGCTCTGTCGGAGGGAAGCGCTGTCTGGATGCTGCTTAACAATCCTGTCTTTCTGCTGAAGCCCTTGTCTGTCAGTATTGTTCCTCAGCCCTTTGCTTCCTCTGCCTTCTCTTCCGCTGCGCAGGAAGCGGCTGGTGAGATGAATAGAGTTTGTAAAGCATTGTTAGTGTTGCAAAGCATCCCCTTCAGCAGTGTAAAAAGCATCCGTTAAGAATGAGGATGCAGAGTTCAGAACTCTGAAGTTCCAGTTAAACATGTGGGAACAGTCCTCGGAGAGCTGGCTAGAAAACGTCTGCATTGTGTAATTTTTAGGAAAATCAAATAAACTTCCTGTTTCCCATGCAGTTCTATTAATAAGTCATTCTTTTTTCTGCCCCATCCTTAGCTAATAATGGCATCTTGATGCTTGGGATAACTAATGTGAAGTTACGCTCAAGAAAAGTGCTTAAGCGTCAAGATGAAAACCTTTCTGATGTATCGGACATCGTGTTTGGAGACCGATTTAGGCATAAATCACATGGATTGGTTGGGATTAGTAAATTACTTGGTGGCTCTGGTGTGTTTTATTTTTCCTTCCATGCAACACTACATTTGATATGGGAGTTACCTTCTAACGTCTGGGAGACAGAGAAAATATTAGACTTGTAATGTGAGGTTATCGCCAGTCTTAGCTGTGAGTTGCTAATCTCTTTGCGTCAGTAGGCTAAAAGTCCTTGTGGTAACAATAATAGCTTTGGGCTGCAACTTGAAAAGAAAATGAGCAATATTTTGACTCCTTCAATGCTTGAGAGCTCTTACTGAGATAAAACCCTTTGTAGCATTCTTGGAAAATTGCTGCCTTCTGTTTTAGAGGTGGCCTTCTGTGGTGGGTGAGAGAAGGGGCTGTACTTAGATGTCCTTTGAGGTGGAATTTGCTTATGTAAACAATGCATTTTTTTTTAACCCATGCTGTTATCTTTAAACCATTTGACAAATACAGTGTGCCAAATCAGTGAGCCTTCTAAAGAAATGCTTGTTTGCACTGGTTAGCATGAAGCAATTCACATGCTTCACTTTGCTTGAGCAGTAAAGTGATAACCATGTGAAGAATTTTTTAAAGGTTTTCTTGTTCTGCTGTGTAAGGGGATAGTCTTTTACTGCTAAATTACATCTAACTTTGGAATAGTCTGTCTCCTGTTACTACTACTTTCTGACTTCCCTCATGAAAATATTTATATAGACTTATGGAACTGGAAATATGCACTTAATGAAAATATGGGTAGTTGAACTGGAACTATGTTTTCTACTTTGTATCTGGAGATGTTGTATTATTGAAAGGATGTATAATGGTAGTATTTGTGTATTTGCTAATATAACTGTTTTCTTACTGATCCCGATTAACTGCAGGGCTGGAGTGCTATTCTAAAACCTCATCTCTGCTGCTCAAGTTCCAGACAGTTTGAACTGGTGGAATTCATCCCAGCTGCCTAGAGACAGACTCAAGTGGTGAACTTTGTCTGCAGCTACCTCTTCTGTGGTGGTGCTGAGCATCTTCTGGTGGACTAATTCTCTCAGCTTTAAGAAACAGAGCAAACATAACCCTTTTCTCTTTTCATTTACAACTGTCCAGTTGTCTCTGCTGTAATGATGATGTCCTCCTTGGCCTTGTGATGCTTTCTTCTCCCGAGTTCATATATGTGACTGCCTATTGCTGCTGCAGTATCAGCTTCCCCATATGAAACTACATCAGCTCCCATTCTGCTGAAATCTTCACATTTGCTTTCATCACCTCTTTCTTTGCCTGGTATCTCCTCTTTGATCTCCAAGTTCTGGCTGTCCAAACTCCCACACAAGTTCTGTTGTCCACTTTTCACGTGTACCGAAGGAGCATAACTGCAGTGCTGCAGCCGGACTCTGCAGCGTTCTGTTTGCTTCGGGCCTCTCCTCTGAATGCCTTTGCTTTTCAAGTACGTGTCGCGGACTCTTCCAGCTGTCAGAGGATGCTGTATCCATGCTGTTCCGGGGTAGTGGATCAGTTAGCTCTTTTGTGAGTGACTCTATGGATGGATTGAGAAACTCTTGTAGCAGTTGCAATCATAAAAAAGTTTATTCTTATTTCTGATCAATACTTTATTTTCTGTCATGATGTCATTTAATTCCTTTCACACTCTTTATTTCTGTAACTATTTTACTCTCCAAGACTTTTGAATACTCTGTATTATACTATGCATAATGTACTAAAATTCTCAGCAACTGTAAAGGGGCAGAGGAAGCAGGGAATCTTTTCTGTGTGATGCTTTCACCTGTTTTCCGTTCACAGTCATCTGGAAAAGGAGGACTCGAGTTTTTATTGCTTTACAGAGTCTGTTTATGATAAGAAGAGCAAAATTCTAATACTGTTCTGTAATGTACACTGAATTATCTCTCCAAACCTATATACTTTTAGATACAACATCTTTATGGCTTGCGTTCTCTTGAATCCTGCTGGGGCAGTTGTGGAGCTTTTAGCCAGGCCTTCGTAATTCATCATGAAGGGTTGAGCAACACAAGGTTGTATCAAACAAATGAAGCAGTGTTACAGTTTGAAATTCCAGTTGATGCCCTTCCTTCTGCTGAAAGGTATTTGCCAACAGCTCCTCAACCACCCATCTCCTGACTAATCCCAAAGGACAAATGTGGATACCCTGAACCAGTTTAACACAAGGTGAAACTGCTTTCAGTAACATGTTAAATAACTCCACATATATTTATGTTTAATGTACATTAAAATAGCAAGCAAAAAAGATCATATTTACTGGGTCTATAGGGAGTGGAGGGCCTGTTCTTGCTCTTTGTAAATTATGAAATGTGTGGTTTGATGAAGGCCCTGTTCTCACGCGCTTGGGAAACCTGGTGCAAGGGCAGAACTGTAGGTCAATGATTTAGTTGTAGATAAGGCCTTTAAATCTGTGGTAAGTGGATGAGTTGGTGTCAGTTCTGGGTTCTGTTACCTTCTCTGATTTAGGCATGCTAAAGATGCAAATGAACTCTTTGTAATCAGTCAAATGAGTTCTTGACAGCCACTGCAAAGACTTTCAGAAGAAATACAGGGATTGGCTTTGGCACAAGGAAGCTTCTCAGCGCAGTGTCGGTTATTAATAGACTTGGCCAGCAGCCTCCTAAAGCGAGAGCTTTGCTGGGCTGGAGGGTGCGCTGTGACAGGGAATGTCAGGGGAGACTGGCTGGCACGCTGGCTGCCTGCGTTTGTCACTCTGCCTGGACCCAGAGGTCTTACGGGGAGGGCAGGAGGAGAGGGATGCTGGGGAATGACCAGGGAATCTCACACTGTAATGGTGAAAGTCTTTACTCAAACTTGGTCTCTGGTCATCAGACCTGCCTTGGTGTGATTAATGTATTAAACTGGCAGTACATGTCCACTCAGCGTTCGAAGGGGTAGATTGGAAGTGAGTTTTTAGATGCAAATACATGCAAGAGAAGCTCGCTCTTGCATAAGCTTACCTTGCGTATAAACAAACAATTGTGGATTAGGCAAGTGTTGCTTTATGTTCGTGTATGTACAGGACCAGGTATGTAACTCTTGAGAGATGCAATCTTGGGATGTTCTTCCAGGATCACTTTTTGTCCTACCTTGCAGCAAATTGGAGAAGCCTGGTGGTTCTCAGGTTTATTTAGCTGAGACCTTTGTCCTATTTGCAGAGTGACAATGAACGCAGGATACTGGCTGACCTTTGGGAGATGGAGATGCAACTTTGACTTGAGCATATCAATTTTAAATGTCGACGTTGTGTGAGAGTCTCTTTTGCAGAAAGGCATCCTGCACGTCACTGACGTGGCCTTGCAGTATTATGTTTCCTGCAGGATGGTGCGTATTCTGAACTCTGTAGTGAAGTGAATGCCTGTAGGATCCCCAGAGCCCGAGTGAAATGAAACAGCAAAAACGATCCAAAGCAACTGATTGTGCCTGCGCAGAATATGCAGCAGGGTTTTGGTCTTTCAGCATGTGTTCTGTGGGGTGTTATTTAGTGACCAGGGCTAGATGCCTCTGAAAGTAGTGGAAAATGTCTCCTTATCCTCATCTGCATTGGATTATTAGCCACATTACTGAGACAAGGGCAGGTAAAAAACCCCCAGGACTTCAGTATACTTATTGTTTCTTTTAAAATTTTTTATTTAAAAAGAAAAACGGTGACAAATCTGGCTGAATATTGAACACTTAAATGGTTGACAAGTGTTAAAAAAGTGACATCAATGCCAGAATAAGGACTTGGTCTCCTGTTTGAGAGCCCTACAAAATGGTGATGCTGCAGTTCCATGCTCTCCGTTGCATATATTATAACATGATATGGTGTTGGGAGGAGGAGAAGAGGGAAGGATTTTTTTTTCTTTCAGACCTACTTGTAGCAAATGGTAAATGAGTCTTTGTTCTTGTTCATGTCCTATATTTGTCTGTCTGAATGTGGGACATGAGCACACTTTAATGATGCCCCAGACTTTGTCTCGAGTGGAGCAGTGCAGCTGTGATACTAGTTATCAACGTAGAAAGGCAACGGAGACATCTTAGTCTTTCTAAGTTATGTGCAGCGAGCAGCAGGGGAGTTTCTGGCAGTTAGTGGCTTACAGTGGAGAATTCTGCTGTAAGAGAAATTGTTGAAATTTTTAGATCATGAGTTGCTTGGAAAGACAAAGCTGTCTGGTATGTGAATCTACATTGTTTAGCCTAAGGAGAACAGGGGCTGTGTGAGAGCGAGCCTGGGCCCGGGCTGCTGGAGGGCCATCATTTCTCACTAGCTGTTTTCCTGGTTACTTTCTAGTGCAGTGAGAAGCTGACTTTCTAATTTCTGAGTACTAAGGATGCCCTTTCTCTTGGTCAATCCCCGGTTCTTCATGTGATACGGTACGACCTCGCTGGAACTTGCTGTTCTGGGCAATGGTTGTGTATTTCCCCCTCCCTGGCCAGCTCTCTCTGTATCTCTGTATTTGGCACTGGCCCCTGGTTGCCTTAATATATCAACTAGAATAGCTAATCACTTGTGCCAGGGTTCCTGTAACAAAGTGATCTAGGTTTCTTTGTAGTGTTCACTGAACTATGCTGTGTTACCTTAATATATTAACATAGTTGAATGTCACTAGAGAGTTTAATTATTTAAGCAGCAGTGGCCAAGATGTTTAGATTTTATGGCGTGGTGCAAGAAGCACTGTGCAGGATTAAATTCTGCATTCTAAAAGTGGGAAGTACTTTTTTTTTTTGAAAGTGTTTTTCTTTCGGAAATTGCCTTTGAAGATAAGAGATAATTGGGGGAATCATGGTGGCCCATCCCAGCTGAGGCGAGCTGGGTGCTATCTCTGGGTGGCACACGTGTAGGCAGCGCTTCTCGGGGTGCTTCCAGGAGAGCTCCCAAAGGAGATGAGTCACGGCTGATTCCTGCGGGGTCACCTAAGGAACTGGAGACGACGACCGCGGTGGCAGCTCTTCCTGCAGCAGAGGAGGAGAAGGGTCATTGCTCCGAGCACAGCTCCCTTCCCTCTGCCCCCCTTTCTTTTCACCCTCCCTCCTGCATTTTTTACATGTTAGCTAATTGTCTGGTGATGAGGCTCACATTCTTGCTGGAAAACGCTATGCATTTACTCCAAAGTCTTCTAGAAGCCAATCTTAAAGCAAATAGTCTGAGTCTGAATTTCTGTGCAGTACTACCAGGCTGGAAAGGGCAATTGCCTGTTTGAAAACTGGAGTTTCAAACGGAGCAGGTACGAAGACGTGACCTGCATGATGTGGCTGAAGAGGATACAAGATACCTTGGCTTTGTGGCTTAAAACAGAACCTCCCTCTGACAGCTTGCGGTACTGAGGAAAATACTGTTTTAATTAAGCAAAACACGTCACTCTCTTGCTCTTTCCTTTCTCCTTTGTCTCCGTTTGGATAGATTACACGACTTTATTGTCAGCTTGTCCTCTGGCTATCTAATGACTATCCATTTTGGTGGTGTAGCACTCTGAGGCCAGCTGCCACGGGCACCTTCTGTCCCCAGTGACTGGTGTGCTGGCCAAGAGCCAGCTTTCAGATCAGTCCTGGTGCTTTTCTGCCTTGAAAATCCTGGGCTTGGTTCATGGAAACAGCTGGAATTGGAGGGCTGACTGTCTTCTAATGAAGCCTAGGTTGGGAAAGCTGTTGCCGTGCAGTCTAGGTGTTCATTCATGATTTCTAGAAAAAGTGAATTTCTGTTTCTCATCTGTTCCTTTGTGTCACCGTTCAGGCTGGACTCACAGTATTTATTGCATCTTTTCTTATGTGTGAATGATTGGCTTCGGTGGTGGTGTTGGTAGGGTAATACTTCCCTACAAATTCCCTGTAGGAGAGCAGTTGTCTTGCCTCTAGCTATAATCATCTTGCCGTTACTAGGTTTATTATCCTGACCTAATAAAATTCCCCACTTGGTAAAAGAAATGCCTTCCCCCCCCCCCCCCCCCTTAAATATGATTAGAAAAGTCTGTCTGTTCTCAAGGAGCTGTGTGGATTAGTGCAGTGGCAGAATTCCTCTGAGGTTTCCTTTAGTGAGGACAAAGGCCAAGGAAGCATTGCTGAGTTTCTGCTTTAATTGCACCCCAGGCATGTAATTTCTTGCACAAATGATTATTTTACTATGTAATCTCTGTGTGAACAAAGGAAGATCGGGTCCCTGCCATGCACACACCACTAAAGCTAACACTATGCACAGAAACTGTAGGAAATAGCGTCAAGTAATATCAGCTGGTTTAACGGGTCCTTGTGAGTAGCAGCCCAGCATTAAGTGACCACAGAGGACAAATCCAAAGTCCCAGCCAGGTGCTTTGCCTTCTGTATCGTGGCCTGTAGCTCTGTGAGCAGCAGAGCCAGTCTTGCCCGCTGCCGCCGCAGGCAGCTCTAATGCCCTTTCCCCAGGCAGTCAGGCTTTTTTGGACCCCATCCATGAGTAGCCTCAACTGGTTAGCCCAGCAGAAAGCTCTGTAATTTTTGGCTGACTTAATGAGGCTGTCAGAGGAGCATGGAGCAAGGTAAATACAGAGCTGATGTGGATGTGTGAGACGATCTCTTAGCAGCAGTAAGCTTCAGATCAGTTCACTGCTTCTTGTGAAACGACAGCCTTAGGCTAATAGAAGCTGGTTTTGAAGAACTGTGCCTGGTTCAGAAAATCTGCTTTGTTCCTCCTCTGGCTTGAGAGCATTAGGAACTTTCAAATGTCATCTTAAAGGATCTGAATCACTGCGTTTTAGAAAGTAGTTTAACTTTTGTGCTTGTAGTTGTGATGACTGGCAGCATCTCAAGGTAATCGAGGCATGACAAAAATTCCTCACTCTCTTCTGCCTCACTCTCTGTGCCTGAGCCTGGGCTTCTGACTGCATCCCAACCAGAACTGGACTGTGCCATTCCTCAGAGAGGGACAGGGCTTTCCCTGCACCCTCACCCCAGTGTTACTGCCTCTGAATTTTGTATTTGTTTTCTGTTTTGTTGGGTTTTTTTTGTGTGTGTGTCAAGGTTTAAGGTTAACTTTGTTGCATACTGTATGTAGACCTTATGATTAAACAGCATTTTTTTCTCCTTAAGTAACTCTAAAAAGTAGTTGCAGAAGAATTCTTTAATGTGATGTTCTCTATGTGCTTGTCTCTCACTTTTTCCATTACTCAGATTGGTTAAAGGAATTCAACATTAACAAGTTCCCAAAAGTGTGGTGTTTTGTGTTCTCCCTCTAAAATTTATTTGCAAATTGGCTACTGAAAGCTTGCAGTCTTCACAGGTTTTGGATTGTATTTTCATATCTAATACCTGTAAAACAAAAGTTTCCTACAGTCTGTCACTCTCAAAAGTTAAAAGCTGAGAATGGAGGTCCTCTGCTTGCCGTGGACCTTGCTGTGCTACTGTGGGTAGGGAGCCTCGGGTGATGGAAGCTGTGGTCTGCACTTACTTATCCTGCGTGTTAAAAAACCCAAGCTGTTCTCTTATGGAAAAGTCATAATGCTTTGGAAAGTGAGGCATGCAGTGCCCTCTGTCTGTAGATGCAAAAGGCAGGCAAGAATTTAGGACTACAAGGTAAGTTGTTGGTACTTTAAAATAGAAAATGAGCCCTTCCTGACTCCAGCCTGCTGTTGTGCCTGCCCGACGTGGGCTGCTGGGTTCCACCAAGGTGGGTTGACTTTTTCTGGTGGTGCCCTGGTGCCTTGCAGCCGAGGCTATGAGCAATTGCTGCTGTGGCAGCAGAGGGAAACGTGGTGTTTCTTGTAGAAATTCAGGGAATGTCATCTGTTCTGTGATTATATATTGATATATACTTGTAGTCCTGCTCTGGCTCAACCTGCAGCTCGGCTAATCCTACCCTTGACTGTATGGTTAAAGGCTCCTTTAGCAGAACTCGGCCTGTTTGACTAATTGGCAATAGTTTAACCACAGCATATTAGATCTTGCATAGATGACTAGCCATAAATGCTGTGCAAGTGTGTCGCTGTGTTGCGCTGAAAGCCAAATGGCAGAAGCACAATGCAGCACCAAAGAGCTATTGTAATGACGGATGAGACTATAATAGACCAGGGAGAGAGGGTGCAGCTAGAGGTTAATTCAGCCATGGCTGGGAAAAGCCGGCTTCTCTCCGGAGAACCATCTGCTGCTCTAACAAAGAGCAGCGGCCGAAGCTGCCGAGCCCCAGAAGCAGGTACGTACACGCCTCGGACAATCCTGTGCTGCCGAATCGCCTCGGGCCGTGGCTTCTGTGCTCCGATGGACGGCTGCCCCGCTGCCCTTCCTGCCCGTACCTGCCCGATAGAGCTGGCAGCGCGCTCCTCTGCGGCGGGGTGCCTCCTGCGTGGAGGGCGCGCTCCCGCCCGGCTGCGCGCGCTGCCTTGCTCCGGAGCACCGCAGTGTTGGGAGCGAGGATTGGCTGGGCACTGCTGCAGTGGGGACGCAGCCTGGGTGTTCAGCCTCGCTGCTCGTCTGATGTGCCGTTAGGATGAGCCGGGACGTGCGGGTTAATTGGCAGCTCTGAGAAGCTTCTCTCGGAGAGGTTCATTTTTAGCTTTCCTCTTAAGCGCAGCATCTTGGCTCTTCTGTCCAAGCAGTCTGCAAAGCTCAGCGTCTCGGCTTCTCTGTGCCAGGGGTCTTGTGCTTTGTCTGTTGCCGTCAGATTTCTGAGGCTCTGGTACAATGAGCTGCTTGTCAGGCCAGGCACGACTGCAGTAGCAGCAATTTCAAAAGGCAGGAAGCGTCCGCAGGAGCGGTCTGTAAAGAATCTGAGCCTGTGGAGTCGCTGGGTTGAACCTCCCGCTGGCTGCCGTGCCGATTCCCATCTTGGGGGTGCTTGGTAGTGCAGGCACATCATCCTTGGCAGCGGGCAGCTCCTGAGCGCGCAGGGTTTCCCTGCCTGGGACGCTCGCTGGAGCAGCGATGCTGCAGACCCTTTGGCATTTTCTGTCTAGCTTCCTTCCTAGGGCCATATGCCAAGGTCCTGCAGATGAAAAAGAGGATGAGGCCAGAAACACCACCCCACTTCCAGGCCCCGGGGAGAAAGGGCCAAAGATGTTGGGGAAACCACAGGACAGAGGGACTGATCCCACTGAAAGGAGACCAACTATCCTACTGGTGGTTGGACCCGCAGAGCATTTTCCAAAGGTAACGGGATATCCAGGGGCCTGAGGAGGGCTTGGCGCACATGACAGCGGAGTGTGGGGTCTGCCGGGAGTAGCGGTGTTGCAGGTGGAGTGTGTGAGTAGCTGGGGGGTGTGTGTGTATTTGGGGAGGGGGGAGAGGAACAGGAAGAGGGAGCAGGGTCCAACGCGTGCGCTTGCTAGAAGGGAAATGTGGGGGGACCGGGGGCATGACTGTGAAGAGAGGAGGCGATCTAACCTTTCAGACATGGTGTTCAAAGGGGGTGAAAATGCTGTTTAGGGGCAAGGGGGAATACGGGGGTCTCGAAGATTCCTGGGCAACTTGTAAGAAGCATGACTGAGAGGGCAGGGAATGATAATGCAGGTTAGTGGCGAGTCCCACTCCTGCACTGGAGACTGGCAAAGGATCAAATAGATCCTAAAATGTTCTGGAGTCAGTCTCTGGTAATTGGGCAAGCCTCTGGAAAAGCTAGCATGGTTTGAGCAAATGAGTAACTGGCTGTATTATTTGAATGGTACAGCCCGGCAGAGAGGAAAGCCTGTCCCTGGGGAGCGGGTGGCATAAGGGAGAGACTAAAATCTGCGTGAGGATGGGAACTTCCCGGGGGGTGGGAGAGCGGGGAGGTGGAGGGTGCGCACAATTGGCGGAGAATAAATGGTGAGGCTTTGTCTGGGGGGAGGCAAACAAAAGCTGCTTAGTTTAGTGCCTGGACTCCTAGCACAGTGCTGGCTGACTGCAATTCTGGTTTATTTTTGATGGGGAGGGAATGCTGTCCATCTCTCCTGAGGATGGTGCAGTCAGCTCTGACTATATGTGGTTAAAGACCAAGGGTGTGACCTGGGATTAGGGGAGAAGGAGTCAGGTGTAACCCCTGCGAGAGGTGGGAGCTTGGGATAATACTAAAGGGCTGCAGCAGGGGTAGGGGTGCATGACTTGCAGGATCCAGCTTATTTGACAGGGAATCGGACATGGTTGTTGCTGTAAGCTTTCTAAAATGGGGGACGACAGGTTCAGGTTGTAGAGGGGATGAATATCCTTTCTGCTGCAGTTTTGAATGGAAACAGGCAGGGTGGCATTTCATATTCTGGGGAGCAGAAGCCACTCCCTGCTTGAATCAGACTGAAAAATCTGCAGGGACTTCTGCCTTCATCCCTATCGTTAGCAGTTTGCACTGTGCATCTTCTTCAAAAAGAGGAGTGTGCGCATTTTGAGAAGAGGAGGACTTCTGTGCAGAGGTTGAAGGACAGAGGCTCAGAACTGAAGGAGGTTGTGATGAAAACCTTGAAAACATAGGGCTGAAAATCTCTGGTGTCTTCCAGGGGAACAATGGTTCCTCAGTCAGGGAGAGTCCATCTGTTCACACCTGCAAATGAAGCTTTCTCCGAAAGCCGGTACCAACCTCCTCTTTCCTGTGTGACCCTGGGAAGTTTTGCTGCATAGGAACCCAAAAACTGGCTAATGGAGAAATACCTAGAGGATAAGGATGTGGTAAAATGGAGTTCTTGCAGCTTAGGAGGTAACTGCCCATCTGCTGGGACGTTGTGACTGTGTAATTTTAGCCTGCCCTGATTGTAAAGTAAAACGCAGCGTAAAGCTCTTCTGTTGAGGATTATGCAGATACGTTTTACCTTGCAATTCAGGCCGGCTAATACTGCATCCAGCCAGTGTGGCTCAGCTGATGGACAGTAACTTGTTAAGCTGCAATGACTTGTTTGTGCTTGATCAGATATCTGTGTTCCAATTACCCGTCTGAAGGAGAAGTGTTGCGAAAAGTCTTGTACCGCCTTAGGGGTAAGATTATAAACCACTGTGAGCGAACAGTATTATTTGGTGTTTAAAGAAAATGTGGGGGACACACGGCTTTTGTTCTCTGCCATTGGATGTCTGTGACCTTGGGAGAAGCCTCTTGACTGGTATGCCACTTTGTTTTCTAAAAACGCCTGTTAACAACATATCTGCTAAAACCACAAAAAATATCACGCCCAATACTTGGCTTACTGTAGGGAATTTGCATGTATTGATAAATTTGACCTGAGGTGCTTCCTAGCCCTGGCTCTTCAATCTTCACGTTGTAGTTGGTGTGTTTCTGCTCAGATCCTTGCTTGAAGGTAACGATTTCAACATGAGGCTGTTTCTGCAAATGTGGGAGAAAATACTGATTGCAAATGTGATGTGTTGGCCCCTGGTTGTGTGTACACAGGAGAGAGGTATGATCTGGCCCTGATGTCACCATCTGGACTTGTAACTTTGGATCTATGTGTTGTCAGTGGAACAGGTCACCTTTCCTGGTTACCTTTATGTCAAATACCATGTTGTGTTGTCTGCCTTCCCCGGTCTCTGTTGTTCCTCTTGCACAGCCTTGGCTGGCTGCAGCTCTTTACTCTGCTGGGGTCTCTTAAATTATTAACTCCCCTCCTTCCTATACTTTACACTCTTTGTTTGTGCTTTGTGAGGACTTTCTGTACTGTACAATTAATTATAAGCTAGTTTCCTGAAATTAAAAATACCAAGTCAGCAGAACCTAGTGAAAACTTCAAGCAATAGCGGTTCTCTCTCTGGCCCATGGTGAACTCGCCCAGAAAGCTGTTTTGCCTGTGAGGGAGGATGTTAGTTATGTGGCTGTGATGCTCACTGGCACTTGATATTTTTAGATACTTTTTTTTTTTAGCAAAGTAAATTCAAAATTAAACAGCATACTTTCCTGCTCCTTGTATGGCTGCATCCTCCCATCCTTTGGGAGGTACCTTCTGGAGCTGATGTAGTAAACCGGTGATGAAGCAGATGCCTAGAAGAGTACAAATGACTTGGAAAGGTTAGTGATGGAATGGCAGGGTGCTGAAACTGGTAACTCGTGCAGCATTTAAATAAGAACCAAATACTATAAATAAAATAGACAATGAGCTTCCAGCTTCCTTGATGGCAAGAAAAGCAAGCCTTCTGTAGAAGGAAGATGGACCCATCTAGTGCTCCCTTTCGCAGAGGAGGGTATTAGCTAGGCTGGCTTCACATCGACCAAAAATGTGTAGGTCCAGCTCTGGCTTCATTGGCAGAATTGGTGGATGGAGGAAATACCAGGGAGGAGTGACTTGAGAGGACTGACTTTATTTGGAGCTCTGTGCCCTGTCCTTGGCTTGATCAGGAATAGACAGTGCTATGAGGGGCGTACTGTGCGTAGCTCACGGCTGAAGGCCTGGGGTGGGTGTGCTGCTGCCTGCGGCCGTGCAGCCACGTGCACGCTGCCGGGGCTGGGGAGCGGGACTGGCTGCCTGTGCTGAGACTTGGGCGGTCACCCCATACTAGTTGTGTTCAGGCAGCACTGATCCCTGCAGCTTCGGAGAGCTATCGTGCTTTTGAGTACTTCCAGGTTTACCAGGATTCTTTTAGGTGAAATCTAAATACTTGTTAATGCCTGTTTAAGTTCCCTTTGTCATTATAACCAGAATTGCTGGTATAAACTTCATTCATAATCTGTCTCTCCTTCTTAGCTCGCTGTCCTGTAATTAATACCCTGCTTAAAATCAGCTTTCTTAACCTTATTACCTTTCTCCTTTCCTCTGACGTAGGTAGTAGGGCTTTTTTCCTAAAATGTGCAGATTTTGCCTTTGTCTTCAGCTGCCAACTGCAGATAGAGTTTATTAGGAAAATCTGCATCATGTTGGCATAGCAACTGAGCTGCCAAGCAGCTATAATAGTGATGCTTGGCAACTCGTGGGAAGGACTACGGAGGATCTTAAGGCTTGGTGGGGCAAATCCGAGTTACATTTGTTCACTTACTATCTGGAGCTGGGCAGGGGGGAGCTGCTCGCCTTGGTCAGGCTGCTGAAGGCGTTTGCTTTTGGCCGGTGGTGTGTAGCATTGGGGTGCTGCTTGAAGTGAGACTCAGCTTGGTGGGAAGGCTGGGGTGTGCTGTTGGCGTGCATGTAGTGAGCTGCTGTAGCTGATCTTTAAGAGGATCTGGAGTCCCTGAGAAGATCCTGTTTTCGTGCGGAGAGACGTCAGCAGGGAGTAGGTTAAGCCTGCTTAGGTAACGCGGCAGTAGTGCCATGGTAGGTGAGGTGACAGGAGAGGGCGTAGGAAACCGTTGTAGGTCACGATTCTCAAGGGTACCGAATTGCTGCGAGTCGTGATCTATTAAGCTTTTTAAAAATAATAAAAAAAAAAATCCTTGAAATAAACCCCCAGATTAAATATTCCCAATTCGTGTGATTGACATGCAGCTCCACAAACAGCTTATTACAGACCTTGGCTTTTCTTTACATCTAAAGAACAAAATACCATGGTAAAGGCCCCTTGTGCATTAGGATCTGAGGAGGGGAGCACTTATTGGACTTTGCACTGGCCAGGCAGTCTGTTTAAACAGAGCAAACACAAGAAAATGTTGCTGTGTCCGCAGTGGTGGGGAAAGCTGTTAGCTGGACTGGCTTAAACCAGTTTAGCAAACATGCTGTGTTACTTCAAGTGCAGGCAGGATTATAGTGTTTTGGTTATTGGCTATGGGTTTTTGCATCTTCCTTGTAAGATAGCGTCTCTTTGATGAATATCAAGACTATAACTTTATTTTAAAATTCATGTTAGCAATTAGTAATTCTGTACTGAGCAGTATTGTTACCTGCTGCACTTCTTGGTACTCGCGCTGTAGTGCTAGGTGTTATCCCATGCATCAAACTCCACTAAATGCTCAGAAGCCTGTAATTATATCTGCATTAAATGATGCATGTGCCACACTCCCTCTTCAGCCTGGCTTGCTCCTGATGAAAGCTCAGGAACTCTCTTACAAAGGTTTAATTGTAGAAACTGGAAAATGTTGTTCTGCTGGGCCACTTCTCATTATAGCGCATATCCGACTGCAATGTTTAACTGTAGTTAGGAGAGGAGGAAGAACTAGCAAGCTGTTGTAATTGCTGTGTGGATGCTTAGCTAGGAGGCTTTGAAGCAGCTGGGTCTGTTTTGAAGCCTGCCCTTGATTTTGGTGGTTTTCTGGGTATCCTGCACAATGGCAAACCTCCACAGGCTTTATTGCTGCCTACATTAGTAACTCCTGAGTGCTGCAGAGGAGATCTTGGTATGCAGGGGTTGCCTGCGCCTAGCTGGAACTAGTGTTTTTGGGAGGACTTCCAACCAAAGCCAATCAACTCTGGCATAGCAAAGTAACCTTATAAAAGTGGAATTTCGAGGCTTTTGTTTAAGCTGGATATCCCAAAGGTGTGTGAACGCAGTAAGTGGATGGCATCTTGCTCTTACTGTGTTTTAGAGGAAGAATTTTGGGAAGAGGAAGACAGTGAGAGTCCTCCTGTGTTGTACGGTGGGAGAGGTTATGGTCAAGACTAGTCCCTACTGTGCTGCGTGTGTAAATCCGTGAAGTGGCGAGCACAGGATCAGAAAGGACCGGTCGGATGTAAGGAACAGCAAGTGAGCGTCTTGGGTGTTGGCCAAAGGCTCTTGGGTTAAATGAGACGCCCGGTAAGAGTTAACTTGTGGTGAGCGTGATGTAAGCTCTTAATGGGATCCTGGTGTTGAGCAATGGGAGGCAGCTCACATGCCTCCTCCAGATCCAGTGTCTCGCTGGCAGCTGGGTGGGACTGTACAGCCACGGCTTCCCTTTTAAGTAGAAGGGCAGGGCTTGTGCAGCCAATCCCACTGGAGCCGGCTGCGCTCATAGGCATGTGTCATGAGACTTGCTGGCATTTCCTTTCCACTACGCACTGAAATTAGCTCAGGGGAATCATTCAGTTTTACTTCCCTTCCCGGTCAGTCTGAGCAGGGCAGCTGAGTCCCCGGCTCAGAAAGATGCTCTGCCTCTGTCTGTATGTGCCAGTGTTCGGGGAGTCGCAGACGGAGTTTGAATACTTTGAGTCGAAGGGGCTGCCGGCTGAGCTCAAATCGATCTTCCGACTCAGCCTCTTCATTCCTTCCCAGGAGTTCTCCACCTACCGCCAGTGGAAGCAGGTATGGCCCCGAGGGAGGATCGGGAGGGAGCGAGCTATGGAGGGGTGGTCTCAGCACCCTGAGCGGCTGGTCGGAGGGGGAGAAGTTCATGACGGCTCTGTCGTAATAGCTGAGTACAGCATGGACACGTTTCTTTTGCCCCTTGGCAGGGATTGCCGAAGCAACGTGGAGTAGACTTTTTTCTTTTTGATTATTTTGGCTTGAATCTGATGAGACCTCAGTGCCTCTAAGACTGTTTAAAACAGTTGATTTGATGCGAGTTAAAGAGAGAAAGGGGTTTTCCAAGCTATGGATTCTTTTGCTTTAACTGGTCTGCTCAAATACGTTTCACATCCTCTTCCTTTTCCTTCTTACACCCTTCCGCCTGCCCGCCTTCTGACGGGAGGTGTGTAACCTCATGTCAGCTCAAGCCGATGCAGGTCTCGCCCCGGTGAAGGTGAGCAGGTTTGTGCTGTGAGCTGGAGAGCGGCTCAGCAGCGGTGTGTGGGCTGAGCCGGGGGAGGTTGTGCAAGAACGTTTCCCTTCGCTGCAGAAGGGAGATGCACTAAATCCGTGGAGCGCTCCGTCTGACTCTGTGTCACAGCTCTTGCTTTCAGCTTGCTGCTACTGGCGCAATTTTTATGACCAGGCTGTCAAGAGCCCAGACAGCTGATTATTGAACGGTAAAGCTGGGTAGGCTTTTTATTCCTTTGTGCAGAGGCACAAATGGGGGATGTAGCAGGCTTT
This sequence comes from Mycteria americana, assembly GCF_035582795.1. Taxonomy (NCBI): domain Eukaryota; kingdom Metazoa; phylum Chordata; class Aves; order Ciconiiformes; family Ciconiidae; genus Mycteria; species Mycteria americana. The sequence goes on along the minus strand of NC_134381.1, from coordinate 6,861,776 downwards.
AAGATGTGTGGGGTCCCAAAGTGTGCTGCAGGGGCTGTGTGTTATGCGGGCGACCATAGAAACGTCTGCAGCCAGCATAACTGTTAAGGAGCAGTTCTGTCTATGGAGATTTCTTATTCGCTGTTAAAAGCGAAGAGCTGCAGGCAGATATTTGTTCATATCTCTGGAGAAGATGCTGGGAGCTTGGCTTTCTCACCCTTCACACGTGTTGCAGGTTACCTTTCGACAGGCTTGTGGCGTTTTTGCTTTGTGATCGTGGAGGAAGAAGGCTAGCAGAGCAAGGCAGCTTTTATTGCCCGCGGTCTCTGATCACTCATTGCACATCCCTGCAGTTGTTAGGGGTGTGCTGAGAGAACAGGAGCAGCTGCACAGTCGCATCTCTCTTACAGTGCCTCCGAATTATTAGTGCCTCCCAACTGGTTGGGGGTTGCCAGTCAGAGGGAAGCCCTGATTCAGCTGTTCAAGGCCAATCTGCTGACATGCGAGGGGTGTTGGTCTATCTTTAGCCTACAAGTTGAATGTGGGGTCATATCTGAACTTCACAACAGTCATATGATAAATTGCAGGTTAAGAATACTGGGCACACCTCAAAGGTCAGGGCAGCTGGGACAGCACTTTCTTATTTAAGGTTCATAAAATGACTAGGAATAATCCTCATAGCATTAGGGCTAAAGTGACAGGACTTGGTGGGGCGAGAAAGAGAGTTTTAATAGTGAAGTATGTAGTATTGAAGTAATTTAAAATGGCATTGAAACAAAGACTTAAGGCTTATGAAGGGGACTGGCGCTCACAGACTGAGGAAATACCACAATAAGCTTAGGTTTGCCTATTACCTTTGAAGCCTAAATATTGAACAAAATATTGGTGCAGAGGGTTAGCCTAGTGTTTGATCTCGGCTCAGAGCTTCCTTAACAACCCACCTGCTGTTCAGATAAATGTTACAAGAATTAAAACAAAAAAGTGGGTAATGCAGTAGACTGAATCACACCTCGTTTAGTGTTGCTCACTGATTCATCTTGAAAAAGACTTAGAGGCTGTCAAAGGCAAATGACTGAACAAGAAGGGGAATAGGAACTCCCTGAGCCACATCCTTGCAGGCTGGAGATCACAACTCCTGTCAACAAGTAGCCACGTGCCCTTAGATAGGACAGTCCATGTGCTATTGCCCCATGCTGGAGTGAGTTAATGCGTCATTTACCTTGTCCTAGATGTCTGGCACAGAGTCTGATCTTGATTTTTAGCTTTGTCCTACTAAGAAACTTTTCTTGTTCTATATGCATTTCATGGAAACGTGTATAATTAAAGCACATAGCTCCAGGGTGCCTAAACCAGTTCATAGGGGTTTTTATCTTTGGCTGTGTCCACTAGAGCTGGACAGGCTTTTTCTGGTTGGAGTTAGTTATTGCCAGAGGGAGCTTACTTCTCTAAGAATCGTAGTAGGCGTGAAATTCCTTCTCCTGTTCAGGTTTTTTTATTACCTGAAGTTTTGTGATTCACTTTTTGTGCAAATCTGTTGCCTCATACATAGTTCAAGAACCTCTACAAGGGCTGTGTAAGGTGTTAATCATGATACAGGACTGAGACTAGACACATGATACTAGCAGAGTATCCCTGATAAAAGCATGAGGCATTTCATCTGCGTAACTAACTTCGGGAGACAGTTGCCTGGAATCAGGTGACTTTTCTACACTATTGCTTTGCTCAAATTTCTTTGAGGAATTATCATAATTCTCAGCTACTTTCTAGAGGAAAAGTCAAAGTCATGTAGGAAATGATCTTTAAATATGGTAGAAGAAGGGGCAGATCTGTCTGAATGAACAAAGGAACTGACAGGTTTTGATTATTTTTTGAACAGAAAATTGTGAAGGCTGGAGACAAGGACCTGGATGGACAGCTGGATTTTGAGGAATTTGTTCACTATCTGCAAGATCATGAAAAGAAGCTGAGACTGGTCTTCAAGAGTTTGGATAAGAAGAATGATGGTAAACACCTTTCTCATGCTCATGAATAGACTACTGCATGTGTTAGCTTGTAATACGTATACTTGAGCTCACTGGCTTATCTTTGCAGGCCGTATTGATGCCCAGGAGATTGTACAGTCTCTTCGGGACCTGGGAGTCAAGATCTCTGAACAGCAGGCTGAGAAAATACTGAAGAGGTGAGGATTCAGCTGGTTCTTCTGTTTTACTGTTGAGGGGGTTAGAAGGAAGTGTAGGGACATGGAACCCATCTCCTCTTTCTACCCTGTACACACTTTCCAGAGACTGCAGCTCCTCCCTTTTTGCCTATTACTCTTCATTTTGATTTTTTTTCTGTGAATTGACACTTACAAGGTTGTAATGCATTATGGAGAGTTACTGTCAGACTCTGTTATCTTACTGACCTGTTGTGGGGAAGTACTTGCACCTGAGCTGATTTGCATCCCTGTCTGATTGTCCTGCTGCCCTGAGCTTGCTGCTTTGGAGAGGGACTGTGCAGTTGCTCTTCGGAAATGCTGAGTGCTTTATGCATGTGGCACTAACATGTTAACAACTACTTATTTGTGCTGTTTTTTCCTCTTTCTTTCCTCTGCTACCTTCCCTCTGTCTGTTTGCCTGTGTGTCAGAATAAGGACGGGACACTTCTGGGGTCCTGTCACCTAGTAAGTATTATTTTCCCTTCAGTGTCAGTTATGTCCCTAAGTTTGGTAGGAGGGGGTGTAACTACACCTGTGGGTCAGTGAGAGGGGAGGAAAAAGGGAGCCTACTTCTACCTCTGCAGTGTTTGAATAGAAGATTTCCTAGCTTTGTCTTGTGTCTCTTTAGAAGTCTTTTAGTAGTTGCTTTGCAAAGCTTTTTTTTTTTTCGTGTAGGATTGAATAATCAAAGGGAAGGGGGGGAGGAATTTGTCACCCAGTAGGAGTCTGTACTCATCTAATGATAAATCTTTTTAGCATGGATAAAAACGGGACAATGACAATTGATTGGAATGAGTGGCGAGACTATCACCTGCTGCACCCAGTGGAGAACATTCCTGAAATCATCCTGTACTGGAAGCACTCCACGGTAAGAAATGGTTCCTCTGCAACAGGTCTTGGTCTTTCCCCAGCTTTGCAGTCAGAGTCCTGACCCCCAGGAGCTGCTATCAGCAGTCCCTATCTTTCTCTTCATGGTTCAGTAGCTGCCTTGTAGCCCTAGAAGCCCAATCGCTTCCTGTCCTGTCCCGTTATCTTGCCATCTATCACTGGCATGGCTTCTGAAGCCTCTGGCACAGGTGATAACAACTGTATGTTCTGCAAGAAGTTGAGGGTGTTCACTTGGCTTGCACCTCTGAGAGCTCATACCCATGGCCAGCCCCTGCTGGTTCAGGACCTGTTAAGACTAGAAACTGATTTGACAGGCAGCCGTCCTTCCTGGAGATATTTCAGTGTGTGTAAATAGCATGTAACGAGATTAAACTGGCTGCGAGCTTGGAAGGTTCCAGGGAGGTCCAGCTTTTTCACCATGCAGTTGCCTGCAGTTGGTAATTTTGTTCCTTACTATGATCCACAGTATTTCAATGCAGACAAACGTTCAGCAGTTGCCAGCTCCTTGGACAGAAGTCTCTAAATGTGAAGGTTCCCCTTGTGATGTGCTATAGCAGTGGCAGTTCCTGTGGCCAGACACAGCAGTTAATGGCTCTCGATAAGCTGCTGACTAGGAATAAGCATATCCAGTGCTTCAACACTTAGCACTGATAAAGAGCAATAAAACTTTGGCAAGATCGCTAACTGATGAAGCATTTCCCAACACCTTATACTTTTGCAGATCTTTGATGTAGGAGAGAATTTGACCGTGCCTGATGAGTTCACAGTGGAAGAGAGGCAGACAGGGATGTGGTGGAGACATCTGGTTGCAGGTGGAGGTGCAGGTGCCGTGTCCAGAACCTGTACAGCTCCCTTGGACCGCTTGAAAGTGCTCATGCAGGTATGATGGAGCAGTTCCAGTTTTTTTTAATACCCAGGCAGATTCGTTTAATATTCTTGGATGCCTTGGAGATGCTAATGTTCATCAACACAGTACAACACTCTGGCCAGGATTAATCTCATTGCTCTTATATTGCTATTTTTGAAAGCTTTCTAGATTATTTGAATGATCAAAGTCGTGTTAAAAAGTTATTATTCACTGACTAAAAAAATACAGAGAATCTTTTGGGAGGTAGATATGTGGAAACTGTCAATAGTTAGAGAGCTTTGTGGTTCAGAGCACCGGAAAACTTGGGTTTTGGTGAAACAGGTTCAAGTCTTGTGTTCCCATGAGAGACCCTGAGGCCACAAGAGCTGAAGTGGTTGTGGTGGTCAGCTGGCAGAGCTCGTACTCAGTATAAGTATTATCAGCGTTAGAAAGGAGTTAGAAAAACTTGATTTTAGCCTGCTTTTCACTGTACCTGCTCTTGAGCCAGCTGAGAAGTTTACCCTGGGTAGCTGATGCTACGCTAGGTATGGGAGTTGCATATTTAACCTTTTCTCCCATTCCAGAGGGAGATATTGATTAGATTCATTAGTTAACACTCGACTTCGCAAAAAAGAAAAGAAGCTTGCTTTCCTATGGCATAAGTTATCTGGAAGGGATTAAAGCCTTGGCAAATCTCTGGGTAAATAAAAAAAGCGCCCTTTTGTCCCTGGATTATGGAAAAACGTAGCACTGTCGTAATCAGGACTGGAACTAATCCAAGCTTGCGCGCTCTCTCCCAGGTTCATGCCTCCCGCAGCAACAACATGTGCATTGTTGGCGGTTTTACTCAAATGATCCGAGAGGGTGGACCAAGGTCACTGTGGCGAGGGAATGGCATCAATGTGTTGAAGATTGCACCGGAATCTGCCATTAAGTTCATGGCCTATGAGCAGGTGAGTAAAAGGGCACAAACAAGTCTGGCTGCAGAAGGGTTTGCAGAAGGACAAGCTGAAAAAAAAAAAAAAAATGGCAGAGATAAATCAGTGAGCCTCAATGTATGTCTGTCTTGGCTCCTACAGATCAAGAGGTTCATTGGTACTGACCAAGAAATGCTGAGGATTCATGAGCGGCTGTTAGCTGGTTCTCTGGCTGGGGCCATTGCACAGAGCAGCATCTACCCGATGGAGGTGAGGCAGGTGGCTGATAGTCCAGCCCATGACGGGTCACGGCAAGGTGCCGAGACGGGAAAATGTGGGTAGAACACCAGTGCTATTATAGCTTAATTAATGAGTTCTCAGAGATGATACCAGGTAGTCCTGCTCACATGACACTTGATGTAGTCCTGACCATCATGTTCTTAAGAATGACACTGTCTCCACGTTTTTCTCCTATTGATTCTCCTGTAGGCCTTCATGGTATTTATTCTTGTCTTCCAGGTTCTGAAAACACGGATGGCTCTAAGGAAGACGGGACAATATTCAGGCATGTTGGATTGTGCCAAAAACATCCTTTCGAAGGAAGGAATGGCTGCCTTCTACAAAGGCTACATCCCCAACATGCTAGGAATCATTCCGTATGCTGGTATTGACCTGGCAGTCTACGAGGTATGAAGCCTTTAACCTATTGTAGGGCTGTGCTGCTTGTGTAGCTTTATCACTGTCAGACCTGTCAGTTACTGCAGGAGTTTAAGTAATTTATCAAAGCTTTCCTGATCAGCCTTATGGGGCACAAATGGATTTTTAGCCAAAATGGCCTAAAAGGTAATCCAATACAGTGATTCTCCTTTCCTAGTCGACATCATGCGTGGTCCCTTGTTTCTTTCTTTTATGAGAAAATTGCAGCAGAAAATTAAAGGAGGGATTTTCCCCAGGTACTACAGTAGCAGTAGCTCAAAAAGATTTGAGAAGCCTAGTGCTTCTGGCTGAATTTGCACATAGCTTTCTGCACCTTTACACTAGATTTTTTATGTAATGTGATATTCTTTTGATTGCCTCTTCACTGCTAACAACTGGCTTGTTCCTTCCAGACACTAAAAAATGCCTGGTTGCAACGCTATGCTGTCAACAGTGCCGACCCTGGAGTCTTTGTCCTGCTGGCTTGTGGCACCATCTCCAGTACCTGTGGACAGCTTGCCAGTTACCCACTGGCTCTTGTGAGGACACGCATGCAGGCCCAAGGTGAGAACTTCTGGGAACTGTGGGAACTCCTGTCATGGTCTCTGAGCAGGGTAAAGGTCCTCTAGTGTAAATATTGCGACAAGAGCCTTAACTGGCTTGTGCAGCTGAGCAGTAGGCTATGCCATGCTGTAAGAGGACCGTGGACTTTGTGCTGCCCTTAGCATCTGGGCCAAGCACCGCCAGGACAGAGGTTCTGTTTTGCTCAAATCGGGAGTTTTGGGCTAAGGGTGTCTGCAGAGCAGTTTGGGAAGATGGCTGCGATGTACAGCACAGCCGTGGCTTGCTGAGAAGTTAGATGCTCTCCCCCATGAAGCACCTTCGGTCTGTGAACATCCACAAGAAGCACATGAATCAGAACTGCTCTGTCAGACAGGTGTTACCTTAAAGTGTTTTTGCCACGTAGGCTGCATTATTTATTGTGGCTTTCCCTATTGCAGCTTCAGTGGAGGGTGCTCCCGAAGTGACGATGAGGGGACTGTTTAAACACATTCTGAAGACAGAGGGAGCATTTGGTCTTTACCGGGGTCTGGCACCGAACTTTATGAAGGTGATCCCAGCTGTAAGCATCAGCTACGTGGTTTATGAAAACTTGAAGATGACTCTGGGCGTGCAGTCACGGTGACCAGGAGATGCTGAGGACTTTGAACTCTGAAATCTTGGGGTGCAATCCCAAGACGTATAGCCATCTCTCATTCTGTGAATGTGTTGACACTAAGCTGACTAAGCAAAGCTGTGAAATCTCAGATAGTTTGTGAGTCAGTAAGGGGGAGGGGAGGATCTGGTGGCCTTTGCCATCTTGCTACTCAGAGCTCCACATAAAGCATCACGTGGTCCTTTTTATTGGGCCTTTTGGGAGACCAGGAGGTGAACTCCTGGGAGAATCCGAAGGCGCGAGTTGCTGAGGTCAGTTCCCGGCAGTATGGCAGAGTAGCAAAGATTTGGGTAACAGGTCTGCTTTCAGCGAATTGCATGTACAGACCTGTTTGCCTGCAGATGAGCACCTTCTGACTTGCTGAAAGAGCTTCTTTTTCCATTCAGTTGTTTAACTTCCTACCCGTTGTTTAAATTTGTACAAACCTTGTGTAGGAGCTGCTGCCACACCAGGCTTGTTATTATGTTTACATATATTCCTTTGGGTAGGAGACATTCATGTTCTGCTTCCAAGACTTGACATGAAATGTAACTTTGAACTATACTGGTTTTGAGGGCTGGTGGGCAGTGGTTTATCCAGTCAGGCTGAAGGTTACTTAAGCCAGCCTGATGAAGAATTAGGATTATTTATTTTTTATAGGTTTAAGTGTGTCTCATAAATCCACTAACAAGATGCACTTACTAACAGAAGCAGCAGACTAGAGCCTGCATGCCTGTATCCTTTGCATGCTGGAATTGGCTTGTCTTATACTCAGCAGGGGCTTGGAAAGGGGAAGGCAGGAGAGCTCTGGATGGACTGGCACCTTGATGCATGGCTTTAGTGAACAAAAGACAATATTTCACAGCTCCTGTGCAGTTGTGCTCCCAGCACGACCCGAGAGCCCCTGTGCAGCGTTGCATGGACCTCTGAATTCCATTCTGCCTGGTGCCGAGGATAGCCGGTGGACCTTTTCCAAACCCCGTGCCTACGCTGCTATCTATCTCTTTAGACCTCTTTGTAGATTGACGTTCGGGTTTGCATTAGCGGGATGGAGTCCCCAAGCCAGGAGTATGTCTGCTGTGGGAAGGGGTGTTAGGGAGAGGGGCTGGTCGTCTCTGGGAGAGGTGAGCTTTCAGTCCTGAAGACATGTTTGCTTTTCTTTCAAAGGGTGCTTTTCATAAGGCTAAGGGAAAGAGATGGCTTTAAAATTTCTCTGACTGTGTTATGGGCTACTTTAGTTGATAGGATCTGGCTTCTGAGGCCTGGGAGATCCTCATCCAACTTTTCATTTTGGGCAAAATGGACCAGCGTTGCATTCCACTGTTTTACTGCTTAAAGCATATTTATTTTGTATTTATTTGAACAGAGTTATGTTGGACTATTTTTATAGACTTGTTTATTGTCACTGTGCTTGTATTTCTCCTGTTTTAAGAAGTTGTCTATTTGTTCTCTTACATCACACAGCTGAGTCGTGGGGAGGGATGATAAAGTCGCTTGCGTACCTTCCCTTTGGGGCTTGAGCTGCCTTTCCCATGCCTGAGGTTGTTGCTGGAGGACCTCAGCCCAGAGAAATTCTGTAGCAAGAAGCCATAGGAGAGAAAGAAGCTGGTGAGGAAGCAGTACCTTGGGAGGAGGGGAGAGGGTGCATTGTGAGGCTCGCCTTATTTTGGAATTGCCTCTGTGCATGGCTGAAAGGCTTTCAGGTGGATGGCTGAAGTTGGGAAGTAGAAGGTCTGTGTATGTTGGATGTCACGGTGGCTAATTGAGAGCGATTTTGGGGAATTTTTAGGTAAGGGGGGAGGGGAGAAATCTCAGGGACTAAAGGAAATACAAGTTTCCAGAGAGATGGAAGGAAACTTGCACTTGGACACAAGCTGCTGCAGTTGTGCTTTGAGGCTGAATCAGCAGACCCTGCTGCTGAGCCAGTGCTCTTCACATGCAATGGGCACTGTGGAGAAGTGTGTGAGAAATCGGAAAAGGATTTGCTGGTGCTCAGCAGCTGCTTTTTTGCTGACAGATTTTGGTGGTTCATGGAGAGTCTTCCAGGTGAGGCTCTACCTTGACTATCCAGTGCTGTCAGTAGTTAGCCACATGGAAATCTAACCCATCTGCATTAGTGATACGATTTTTTTCCACCCCCCCTCTTCTTGAGACCTGTCATAAATTATGCAGTGGCTCCTTCCTACCAGTGTGGCCTAATGGGAATATGAATATCAGAATGCAAAAATCAATGCAAAATGACAACCATCTTTGTAGCTGTAACCACAAATTGTTATAATGCAAATCTAACTCGGATTCTTCATGTAGGGAACAGTCTGCTAATAAAGGTCTGTCAAAGAGATACCACGTGTCTGCATCTCTTTCTCGATACCGTTTATTGGTGCTGTTCGTGGGATGATTCTCACCAAGGACACTGACACTGTGAAGGATCTTGCCTACGAGGACCTGGGAGAACGGAATTCTTCTTAAAGGCAAAACCAGCAAACCTGAGATCACGGCTAATGATGGTAGTGATGAGTCAGGGATGTTTAGACACCGTTAGCCTATCTCTGAGTGTTGCTGGGCTTTGCTCATCTGTGCAGTATCCCTAACTCTCTGTTCAGAGAAGTGAGTTTCCCAGAAAAGCTGGAAACTCTGCAGTCCAATTATGCCCTCGAAGGAACCTGGCTTATAGGGTTTTCAAAAGAAAGGCTTTGTACAGTTTTTTTTCTTCAACAAGTGAAAAACCAACCAGGAGCTATCCTTGAAGGTCATTCAGGAACCATAGCTGGTAGGGCAAGCGGCCTCTGATTTGGTTAACAAAACTTGCCGCGGGGGCCAGACTGGGTTTGTTGGTTCCTTATGTCTCCGACTGTAATTCAGGGCTTTTATTCAGCTATAAATCTACTTATAAAGTCTGGGTCCTTGTAATCTGAGCCACTGCTTTCCAGCGGTGTCAGCTTCGGTCAGCTGAGACGCTTATCGACGCTCTCTGGACTGCAGTGCTCAAGGCTGCTGGCAGCATCCCCTCTCGCACCGCTGCCCTCTCCTACCCTTTAACTGTCTCGCTCCTCGGGGTGGGGGATTATGTTTCGTGTCACAAGCTGATAAAGATGTGTCTGAAGCAAGGGCTGGCCAGGTACCTGTGCCCTGAGACCAGGAGGGAATGGGCTGTCCTTCACCTTGTAAAATTAATTTTTACTACAGGAATCGGACCAAAGGCTCAACACTGAAACGCTGCCCAGTAAACAGTGCTGTGCGGGGACAGGGCACCCTGGTGCCAGAGAGGGAGGAGCAGGGCTCTGCTTTGCTGTGTTCCCTCCAGCTTTTCTCCTTTTCTTCCTTTTTAAGGAAGAGAGATATTTTCAGTGCTTAATTACTAGGTTAGAGCTGAGACAATTACTTTCCAGACACGCAGCAACAGCAGTCTCTTTTTAAACTCCCCCCACTTTCACAAACACAGAGCCAAGCTGCCTTCCTCCCTTTGGGCCGGGGGTGCGATAAGGGATGCGTGAGGTGCCCGATGAGTGCAGGGGTGTGCCGGAGGCTCGGAGAGCAACGTGAATCTTGGCACTTGAACCTTCTCGCCTCCAGGGTGCCGAGCTTATTGGGAAATGAGGAAACCTGGCCTTTTTCTCTGGGAAGTAAAAATCCAGCCTGGGTTGGGTTAGCACCCTCTCCGTCTCTGGCAGGAGGATAATTTTTCAGTGTCGTCATATTATGTTGCAAACCTTGCTGTGGGTGAACGTTATTGGGAAGCTCTTGCCCAGTCCAACGGGTTTGGGCAGGAACATCTGCCCCAGCTGGGCTACTTCTGGCAGTCAAGCTGCTGCCAAGAATTGGGGGGTTGCTTCTAGCTAAGCAGCCTCTTCCCTCAGACTGTACAGTTAAAAATAAGTTTCTAGCCTTCTATATATTGCAGTTACACATCAAATGCTTGGCACGCTCATTTAAAATAGTTAGATTGCCCTCTTCTGGTTAGCCTCTCTTACTGCTTCATTTAAGTACTGGTTTTTTAGTAGAGCTCTCTTGCAAGCTTGGTGTGAAGCTGAGCGGACTGAATCAGCGCTGGAAAAACTTCCACGTGTCACCTTGTCTTGCATCCCTGATTGCTTAAGGTTGACTTTTCCCAACTCCTAGTTGGATGACACGCAAGGTGAATTGGGTGTTCAATTTCTTTTTGCAAGCCCCACTTCTGATGTCTTCGGAACCCCTGCTCCCCAGCATCTCGGCAACAAAATGCATCGAATTTGAGGAAAACATTTATTGCCTAACGTGGCATCAGTTACCGGTGCTCCCGGGCTGGTGGGTACCCGGAGGAGGTGATGCTGTGACTGCAGCCCCGGGCTCCGTGCATGGGTGGTTTCCTTCTTCAATTTCCTTCACTTGACACAGCTCCTTCCAAAACAACAATGATGGGATAAGTGGAACTGCCAGTGCACCAGCAGGAAAGAATTCACTGAAGAAAGAAGTATTTTTCTTTCCCTTTTTATCTGATTATAAGTCTAAGGAGGCCTAGAGAAGCTAGGGGCTTCCCCGCGCTGCCCCAGTCACGGACGCTGCTTGTCCGGGTGCTGAGCTGCTGCTGGTGCCGTTTTCCACGCCTGTGCTGTGAAGAGGAAACCAGGTTTCTGGAGCAGAGCCGTACTACACTGGCGGGTCAGCAGGCGTGCTCTGAAGGAAAGGGGGATCCAATCTTTTTGAGAAATAAAAAGCTTGTGCTACCCAGGCACTCGGAATTAGCGTGGTTTGGGCTCTGCTAATGCCTTGGACAGGTGCTGGGGTACGTGAGTCTCTGCACCGGTGCTCTGTTCATGTCCATCTCTCTCAGCCTGATGACAAAGGTCCCCAAAATCTGTTCTGCGCTCATTTAATTGGTTTCATTTTACTCCTCAGATGCAGTGTCCTGCCTCTCGGCTGGGCGCGAAACCCTTCTCTGCTAACAGCGATGGCCCTGGGGCTTGTAAGGACAAACGGTTCTGGCTTATGCCACTCACCTTGGCTGTCTCTAAATGTAATGTGTCTTGCCCAAATTTAAATGTGATCCAGCTGTTAATTTGGGAGAGCTGGGTCCTGCCTCCCAGGTGCTGCCCGTTGCCTACCGGGGAGAGGAGACCTGCCCCGTCACACCACGAGGGTTTCAACCTGCTCTGCGTCCCTGTCCCCAGCTCCCCTGGACCCGTGAGGGATATTTCTAAAAGAAGCATGTTGAGGCTGGGGGGTGTTGGGGGCTACGCTGGGTCCAGTCCAGCAGCTCAGAGCGGGGATTTGGGCACCTCTGGAAGCTCAGGGTCTCCTGCCGTGGATGAGCAGATGGCCAGGACAGGAACGGATGGACAGGGAGAGGTAAGATGTTTTTTTCACCCCCCACTTTGCAAAAGGGAGCCCCATGAAGCTGGCTTGGGGACTGCATCATTTGCAGGATAAAATGTCCTAAATCAGGTGGCAGAGGTTAGGGCTAGGGCTGGGTCTGGTTAATGTTTCGATGGAAAAACTAAAGGAAAAAGTCTGGTTTTGTGGGAGTGGATGGTGTTGCCTCTTTCCTGACGGTCCATAGGGCCGGGAGCTCCGGGCCGGACCCCAGCCCGAAAGAAGCCTCTGTGCTGGACGTCCCCGCGCCGGGGCGGGAGGAGGACTGGCTCGTGCGATCTTCCTGAACCCCGTTTACAGCCAGCCAGGCTGGGAACCCGCTCATCACGCAGCACCTTGGGGTGCCAAAAAAGCGAACCCTAATCTGAAAACAACCCGAGGTTTTTAGGGGTTTAAATTGCTGTGGCTTCGGCTGAAGCGGGGCCATGCGGTGCCCCAGGGCACCGGCCCCTCCTGCCCCTCGCTGCAGCTCCTGGAGGTGCCTGGCCTCTGCTGGGGGGGCAAAATGAGGAATTCCAGGGCAAAATCAGGAATTTTGGGGCAAAAATCCCATGTTTTAGCTATCTCCCCCCTAGCAGGGGGAGGCAGGCGGTTACCAGGTTTCCCACTGGAGATGCTCGGTGCAGGTATTTGCTTTGGGGAGTCACTGCGGGGGCGTTACTTTAAACGACTGTCGCAGTCGAATCAAGCCTGCCGTTACTTAGTCCTCTGAATCACTTCCACCACCTTGACAATCTCTCTCCAAGACCCCAGTTTGGCAGCCGGAGCTACAGCCCGGGGTCTTGGCACCCCTGCCCGGGGCGGGGGCCGCGGCGGCTCTGCCGACCCTCGCCCGCCCGCGAGCGGCCGCGTACCGTTTTCCAGGGCGCGTACACGATCTCCTCTTCGCCCAGCCCCAGGCGCTTGGCGTGGCACTCGAACTCTTCCCGGTGGGCTGTGCTCACGCTCAGGTTTCGGGCTGCAAAAGAAGCATTTGCCAGGGGTTAAATACGGACCGGTGGCCTCGGCGTGGCCCTTCGTGCCACGTCTGCTCTCTTAAGCAACCGTTTTGCAGCTTGGAAGGGCAATGGGAAGCCTTATCAAGGTCTAAAATGCTGCTTTATGGGGTTGTGGTGGATCCGATCGGCTTTGCCTGTGCCGGTACTGCAAAGCCACGTGCTCTGCTCTGGGAGGTAAGTACCGAAAAATCATGGTTGGCTTGAAAATACTGAGATTTTTTACGATGATATCGATGCTGAATTGTATTTGCTTCCTGTTCTTTGAATATTTATGGCGTAAGTAGGTTTTGTCTTTAACTTGCTCTTTCTGCTCTGCCAAGAGATTTAGGTTTTAATGGGATTTGTAAATACTCCCGTGACCCCTGGAGCGGCGGTCTCAGGAAAATCACTGACCGTTGGCGAAACCATGTTGCTGCGTGGTTGTAGCTGATAATTTTATGTGCGTGTTTTGCTGTCCCATGATAGCTTTAAATTACTTTAGGATGGAGTTTGCATACCATAGAGATACAGTCCCAAATACGTCCTTTCCCTCTGCAGTTGGTACTGGATGAGTAAAACGTCTTCAGAGCTGAGGTTCATCAGTGTCCCCACGGTTTGCTGGGTCTTGGCTTCGAGAGAACAGAATCGGGGTTGGGAACAGCCACGATATTCAGATTTTCAGTGCTGCAGCAGCGATAAACTGCAGCCCGGCTGCGGGCAGTGCCCGTAGCCCCCGGGATCTGATGTTGCGCGAGTTGTTGGGCTCTCGGTTTATTTGAATTGTATTTCTTAAACGTGGGCCTGGGGTGTGAAGGAGCCAAAGCCGCCCAGCTCCCGTCCTACCGTTGCAATGTGCTGGGTGGCACGGCTCGCTGGTGCCTGGGGTATGAGCGAGGGAGCTGCAGAATCGTGGATCAGCTGTCCCCTGCTCGCAGCAACGCCCTCTCGGCTGTGGGCTTTGCAATTCCCACCCCACGCGGCTCACCCCCTTTCCTCCGTGAGGAGGAAACAATTTCAGAGCTGAAACCTGCCACAAACGCTCCCCTCCTCGTTACAAACGAGGCAGTCTCCTTCCTTGCGATGCAAGCGGGTTTGCTCCTTGCTCCCGGCACGGCGTTGCTTCGTGGGGTTTAGACCCAGCGTGCCCCCGGCCCTGGGGAGCCGTTTGGAGTCCGCCGAGGCTTCCAATGGACAAAGCGACCCGGCAATAAAATGTGTCGGATGATGTAAAACATCGACACGGGCCCTTTGGAAGGGCTGAGGCACACAAAAAACCAGACTGGGCAATCACCCCGAAGGCTGCGCCCACCGGTGCCGCTCACCGTGCTTCACCAGCGTGGTGTTACCCGTGCCAATTTTGAAGTAGGTGGAGTTGTTGGTGAGACATTGGTCCCCCCTGGAGAGAGAGAGGGAAGGAAGTGAGGGGGGGAAGGAGAGCGAAGACCCCCAGCCATGGGCTGGAAAGGACCAGCAAAGCCCCGGCCCCGGCCCCGCAGGGGGCACGTGCCCCTGGCCCTGGGGTGGGAACCCGGCTGCGCCAGCTCCTCCGCAGGGTTAACTGCTCTCGCTGCTGAAATGAAGCCATTTCTCCCCTGCCTTTGTCTGACCCCCACCTGCAGCTCGTGGTCTCAGCCTTGCCCTGCCCAGCTCGAGGGCTCCTCGGTGCTGAGACGTTTTCCACCCCAAAACAACTGAAATTGCAAAGAGCTGCCTGCGTTGGCCCAGAAAAAATCATCCCCTTCGAGTCTGACCCTGGGGCGGGGGGGAAAGAGCTTTCGGTGTCTGGCAGGGTTAGCAGCTGCAGGGACCTCTGAAAGGTCTTCTCCTCTGGAAAGGTCTTCTCCTTGCCTGCGTCCTCCGTGCCTGCAGGGGTTGGTGCCTGCAAGACCTCTGCACCCTGCAAAATTTGCCTAAACCTGGGGGCCGCTGAAATAAATAAATAAAAGAAGGGGTGAGGAAGAGAAGGGACGGGAGAGCACGCACAGAGCAGCCAGGAGAGACTCTCTCCTTGGGAAAACCAGCCTGAAGCCGTGCTCGTATCTCGCGTCGGAACGGCTGCGGGGACGGCAGCACGTGGGAGGAGATGGGTCGGGGCAGAGGGAGCCGAGGGTCGCATCTTACGCGGCCACGCGCTGGGTGATGAGCAGCTCCTGCTCGCCGGCGCGGGGCTCCACGTGGAGGTGGCCGTGGTCGATGACCAGCATCTCCAGGAGGTGCCGGGGGAACTGGGCGGCCCCGGCCACGTACAGCCAGGTCCCCAGCAGCTGCGGGGAGAGAAGAGCGGGGCGGTGAGAGCTGTCAGGTTTGCGGGGGGAGCTCTGCGGAAGAGATTCCTACCCTCCCCGTGGCAAAATTGTTATTTTTGACCTCAGGCCTCCGCTAGCTCTCCCTCTTGCATCACACCGGCAGCGACAGAATGAAACCTGTGCGAACGCACAGGGGAAAAAAAAAATACCTGAACGTGGGGATTGGGAAACGGTGTTGGCGTTGGCTCCCGTGCCCCTGCGCGATGCGGCAGGGGCAGGACGGCCCTGCGCTGCCGCGGGGGATTTGCACCAAAAAATACCCAGGCAGCCCCCCTTGTTTCGAGGTCGCCTTTGGGACTTGCTGGGGGACCACGAGAAAACTGGGTAATTCGAGGTGTTTTGGAAAGCAAACGTTTCCCGTTTGTTGTGGATGTTTTGCTGAAGGCGCCTTGGCAGATGTGCCGGGGGGCGAGGGAAGGTTTCCGCCTTTCCCAGGGGACAGCGAGGCTTAGCAGAGCACCCACCAGCTCATTGCAGGAGTGGGGCAGCCCCCCGGGGCTCGGGTCTCTCCTACCTTTGACGCTGTGGCGTTGTCTGGGTGCTGCGGG
This sequence comes from Mycteria americana, assembly GCF_035582795.1. Taxonomy (NCBI): domain Eukaryota; kingdom Metazoa; phylum Chordata; class Aves; order Ciconiiformes; family Ciconiidae; genus Mycteria; species Mycteria americana. The sequence goes on along the minus strand of NC_134381.1, from coordinate 6,845,877 downwards.
CGCGGGGCTCCGCAGGGGAAGGCGGCCGCGGGCAGCAGCACCGCAAGGCCGAGGACGGCGGCGACCCCGGCTGCGGCCATGGCTGCCCGAGAGCGAGGAGCGAGACAGACAGACGCGCTCGCTCGGCTGTTTGCTTTTGCAGCCCTGCGGGGGGGACGGGACGTGCCGGGGACTGCTGGCCCCGCGGCGGTGATGCAGCCAGCGCCTTTTGGGGACATTGCCCAGAGAAGAGCCGTGTGCCTGGCACCGAGCTCGGTGCTTGCCCTGGCCTTGGCTGTGGTCGCTGTCAGCGAGCGTCAATAGCTGCGGGCTGTCGACGTGGCTGGAGATGATGGGGCCGATGCACTTGCTGCATTTAAAACTAAAATCTGCCCTAAATTTGCCTGTTTTGTTCCCCGTGAGCAGCCACCATAGTTCCCTCTTACTCCACAAACGAGGCGCGGTGCAGCCCCCCACCCCGGCACCGGCTGGGGTGCAGCCGTCCTCCACCTCGGGTGAAGCCTGGGGGGCTTCAGAGAGCCACCTTCTTCCTGGGCGGGAAGGTGTTTTCCCCCTTCTTGCCAAAACAGGCCATAAAAATGGGGCTGAAAGGGCCCCAGGAGGTCACCCCAGTCCTGCTGGACGCGTCCCCTGCGGTGGCTCCCCTGACCCCCAGGTCCCGCTCCCATCCCCGTGCTGCCGGGCAGGGCAGGACCTGCTTTTCCGGCTTTATTTCTCTTTGCCTTTTCCTCTCCGGTAGCAGAGCATCCCCAAGTCCCTTGAGCTGGCCCTGGGTGATGGTTTTTCCCGTCCTCTCCCCCTTCCCCTGCTCAGAGACACCCAGGGAAGGCGCGATGTCACCTCGTGTCACCCCAACCCGCTGTGACCCCTGCGCAAGCCCCCAGCGCAGACGGAGCCTGGTGGGATTTGGCTTGAAAATTCAGGGTGGGATGTCTGGATGTGAAAACTGCCTCGGTTGGTTTGAGTCACGGCGGAGGAAACCCGAAGGCGTCGGTGGGTTTGTGCGTATCCCCATGGGGTCGGGGATGATGGTGGGTGCCGGCATCCCGACGCCCCGCGGCTGGAGCGGACCCGCCGGGTGAGGTGGCTGGGAGGGTCCCGTGCCGCCGTGGAGCTGGCCGGAGGGACGATCGTCTCCGTGCCCGCTGCCACACTCGGCCCTGGCGGGGTTTCGTCCGGGGCTTTTCGTGCCTCTCGGCAGGTTGGGAGATGCGGCATCGCGGGCAGGGCGGGCAGGAGGGGTCCTGCCCGCGCTCCCGGTGAGGATGCAGCAGGAGCGGCGGGCGGTCGTAACACAGGGGTTTATTCTGCGTACGGGCGAGAACAGGGAAACTGCACGTTTCATCCGGGAGGAAAAAATGAAACCTCGATAGAAAGTCCTGAGGCTGAGCTGAGCCCGGCTGGGGCCTGCAGGCAGGGACGTGCCCACGGAGGGGCTGGAGGAGGATGAGGATGAGGATGAGGATGAGGATGGAGCAGCCGACCTGGCCCGCGGGGGTTACTCCAGCTGCGGCTCCCCGCCGCCTTTGCCCGTCTTCTCCCCGGACAGGGGACAGGCGTCCTGCGGGAGAGGGGGAGAGCGACTGTCGGTGCCCCCTTGTCCTAAAACTGCCCCAAGAGCCGGGAATGACCGGGGAGGAGGGAGGCTGCGGGGGGACACACACCGATCTACATCCCCCCCGGGACCCCCGTCCCAGCTGGTGGCGGGAGCTGGCCCGGGCTGGGGCTCGCCCACCCTGGGGAGGGGTTCGGACCTTTTCGGAGGTGAAGAACACCTCCTCCTCGGTGAAGCCCAGGCAGTGCAGGTGGGCTTTGAACTCCTCCAGGTGCTCCTTGCTCACGTTGGGCGTCCGCGCTGCCGGCGAAACGGGGCGGTAAAAGGAGAAGGGGGAAATAAAAGGGAGTTTTAGGGGGTGCTTTGCTCCTTGGTGGGCCCCGTGGTGTGGGTGGGGAGCTCGCTGCTGCCCACCCCCATCTTTCCCCTCTCCGGGGGGAAAGGGGCTTTTTGCCCTGCCTGCAAGGGCTGGGTACGCCCGTGCCCATCGATGCGTCCCCAGGCAGGGATGTGCCCCACGGATCCGGGGCAGCATCCACTCACCCGAGAGGCTCAGACCCGGGAGGTTGCCGTTGGTGTGCTTCAGGATCAGCAGGTCCTTGTCGCTTTGGATCAGTTTGGCCTCGGAAACCGACTGGTCATCGGCTGGAAGGCACGGGAGAGCAGGGTGCCCCGTTGGCGAGCGTTGCCCCGTGCCGGGGCTCAGCCTGGGCAGAGCCGGCAGCGCGGCGGGGGCTGCTCACCCCCTTTACCCCGGGAGGTTCCTCCCGGTGGGGCCTGGTCGGGTCCCACAGCGCTGCCATATGCATTGCATGGGGTGGAGGAAATTTTTTCCCCCACCTCCGGACGTGTTTTTAGGTGTAAAAGGGCCTGGTGCCGGGGGCTCAGGGTGCCAAATACCGGGGGGCAGAAGCGGGAGGGTGCAAGGTGCGGCTGCGGTGCCTCCCCCCCCCGCCATTCCGGCCCCGCGCCACGGCCGGGGCTTTACCGTGCACCAGGCTGGAGTTGTGCCAAAAGACCCGGATCTTGCTGGTGTTCTTCACCACGCACGTCTCGTTCCTGCGGGGCAGAGAGGTCAGATGGGGCAAATACCCCCTAAACTGCCCCAACCAAACCTGAGGGATTCAGAACTCAAGCTGGGCTGCAGAGCTTAAATACATTTGGCATCGCTGCTCGCCAGCCCCAAATTTGCGGAGGTGTCTCGGCCCGGAGGAAGGTACCGGCGGGTGGAAATGCCCCCGGAGACGGGGGAGCTGGGTGAGGGGGTGAATCCCCATCCTTACACTCTCATGATTTCGGTGACGTTGAGCTCGTCCTCGTGGCTGCCAGGAGACAAGGAAAAGGTTGCGTGTTTCACCGCCTTCAGCTCCACCAGGTGAGGCGGGTACCTGGAGGCACCGGCGATGTAGGTCCACTGCCCCAGGAGCTGTGGAGAGGAGGGGAGCGGGGGACAGTCGGGGTCTGTGCCGGGTTCGCCCGCGGGAACCACGTAAGTAAAAGCAGAGGCCGTGCCCTGCCGTCCCGCGGCCATGAGCACCGCCGGTAGGTGACCGTCCTGGGCAGGATCCGGGCTGGGTGAGGGGCTCTTGGTTCTGTTCCCTCCCCGCTAAGGCGATGCTCCAGCTCCAGGATGGCCAGCTTGTGTCTGTGGTCGTGTCCCTCCTGCTCTGTGCCCAGCTTTCATTGCTTTTGTCCCATTAAACATCCCCAAGGGACTAAATACTGTTTATACATTGAAGGGTTTTGCGGATGGAGACTTGTGACCCGAGTCCCTGTCACTTGAAGGACTTAAAATAGAGCGGCAAAGCACTGGGAACAGTGCTGCCCAGCCCGGTTTGCACAGGGAGATGGAAGCAGGAGCCCCCCAGAAGTGCCTGGTCATGAGTTTATGGGTGCAGAGCTGTAAAGGCTTCGCCCCGTCCCTGTGCTCCTGTGCGGAAGTCTTGATTTTTTTAGGAAAATAAGCACGGACAGGCAGTGAGATAAGAGCCAAGCTGCTGATCGGGTTCATAACCTCTTCCTGCACCCGTAACCGCGAGCGATGCTGATAGGAAAGGCGAGGACGGGTGCCCCGGCTGAGGGCAGGGCTTACCCCAGGGATGGTGGCATTGTCGAAGGTGACCGGGACGAACCGGGCGCAGCTGGGGGGCTCGGCAGCGAGGGCGAGCGGCAGCCCCAGGAGGAGGGCGAGGGAGGCCAGCATCGCCTGGCCGGCTGAGAGGAGGCTCCTGCTCTGATGGGATGTGGCTTGGCTCCGTCCCTTATATACGTCCGCCTGCAAAGCTGGACGTCCCCAGCCCCGACGTGCTTGTTCAGCCGCTGGGCTGTTTGCTCAGGCATGAAGCAATAGCAGGTGGAGGAAATTAAGCTTGCTAAAGCTTGGATTTCTCCAGCAGAAAAGTTAAAAAAACCCCCAGCAACCAAACCCCAACCCCACGTTTCACCAATACAGGCTTCTGTTCTCGGAAACTGCAATTAATTTTGCGGGTGCCTGGCGAAGCGCTCGGCCGGCTCCAGGTGTGGTTGGAGGCCTCAGGGGCACCGGCTGGCACCTGGGCCTAGGTGGCTTTCCTCCGCTGGGCAAATAACTCCCCACGCTGATGGTCACCCGCGGGCTGTAAAGGATTCGGGCCTGCACCGGCGTCGCTCCTCGCTGGGGCGCAGGGCTGGTGCTGGGTTCCTGTGTGGTCTCGGGGCGGGGGGAGTTGGGGATGGGGCCATGAACTGGCTCTGCCGTTCGGCGTGCGCAGCAGGATTAGGCCCCGTACAAGATGGGAGCCCTCAGCACAAGAAGGGCTTGGAGCTGGTGGAGCGGGTCCAGAAGAGGGCCATGAAAACGATCCGCGGGCTGGAGCACCTCTGCTACGAGGACAGGCTGAGAGTCGGGGTTGCTCAGCCTGGAGAAGAGAAGGCTGCGGGGAGACCTTATAGCAGCCTGCCAGGACTTAGAAAAAAAGATGGGGACAGACTTTTTAGTAGGGCCTGTTGTGATAGGACGAGGGGTAATGGTTTTAAACTAAAAGAAGGTAGATTTAGACTAGATATAGGGAAGAAATTTTTTACAATGGGGGTGGTGAGGCACTGGCCCAGGTTGCCCTGGCCCAGGTTGCCCAGAGAGGTGGTAGATGCCCCATCCCTGGAAACATCCAAGGCCAGGCTGGACGGGGCTCTGAGCGACCTGATCCGGTTGAAGATGTCCCTGCTCTTGCAGGGGGGCTGGACTAGGTGACCTGTAACGGTCCCTTCCAACCCAATCCATCCTATGATTCTGCGACAAGCTGCACCACTTAAAAACAAAACAAAACCCCCAACATCTCCTTCCCCTCCCCAGCCGTGCCACTTTCCCGAGCCCACCCTACCCCAGCAGCGCGGTGGGATCCCCCAAGCCGGGAATTCTGCCGGATTTTGCCCGGTCCAGCTGAGCTCCCTGTTGCGTGCAGGTGGCTTTGCTGTGCTTGCTGCTTGTGGCTCGTCTCGGCCCCGCCTTGCAGTGATGAAGTGGCCTTTGGGCTGGGGATGCTGATCACATACATAGCTGATTACTTAAAATAATCTAAAATAACCGCTAGAGACAGGGACTTGTTTAATAAATCCTGGCTGGGGGGGGTACGAGGCAGGGGAGCAGCCAGAATCTCTCTATTTAACAGCGTCTTACATCCCCTCCAACTTTGGCCTCGTAATTAAGTGCATTGATTTATTTATTAAATGTGTTTGCTTTTTCCTTGACCGCAAGCAGTGCGTTTCAGGAACGGCTGGGTCACGTGAGAGACGGTCAGCCCCAACTGAGCCATTTTTTTAACGCGCTGCCAAAGCGGACCTGGTGCCCTCGCCCAGCAGCCCCCCGTGCCCAGGGGGTCCCGCGGCCCCTCCAGCCGCAGGAGCGCTGCCGGGAACGGGCACAGCACGGGGCGAGCAAACGCGGCGCGGCCCCTTCCCGCTGCCCCTGACGCAACCCGGGACTGAAGCGGCTCCCGCGGCGCGGTGTGACCGGGTCACCCCTGTGTCCCCCTTCCCGGCTCGAGGCCACGGGGGCTTCGCTGCCGTCTCGGATGCGAGCGCTGCCTGTGCCGGCAGAGACAGCCACCAGGTTGGAGTCCATCGGCTGGGCTGGGGCCAGGCGACCTCCTAAGCAAGGAGCAGTCGGGTTTCAAAGTCAGCTTGGAGCAACCGAGATGTGATATGGGCTTGAGCAATGAAAAAGATCAGCTCAGCTGTTTTTTTTTTTTTTAAATTTTTACATTTTATTTTCTTTCTTCTTGCTCCCCGGCACTGTCTCAGGATGGGGATTTGGATGATGAACGGGCTGGCGGGGCAGGGGGGTGACGCACAGCGGCGGGGAGCCATCGGGATCCCAGCCTTGTTGTGCATTTAGCATCATGCTGAGGGCTGGGCAGGTCGTGCTGCGACCGGCACCGGAGGAAGGGTTTCGGGGCACGGGTTGGGCTCCCCTGCGGGTCTCTGGGCTCTTGCACCAACGTTGGCACCCGTGGGCTATTTCTGCACCTCTAACCCACTTAGGTTCCCTTGAAGAAGTGAAAAAAAACCATACCAGTCCCATTTCATTGCCTCAGTTTTAAATATTTATTTAAAGTCCAAAAAAAAAAAAAAAAAAAGAAGGAAGAAAAGGAAAAAAGCTTTAATGAGAACAAATGGTAACTCCAGCCTCGAGAAAACACACAAAACCGATGGCGAGAGGACGAGAGAGGGAGAAACCCGGGAGCGTGGGAGTGTGTGTGCATGGGAAGGCAGCAAGCGATGAGCGATGGTGATTTTGGCCTGGGGGTGCCGGGGCGAGCCGGCCCGTGCCGGGGTGAGGTATTTCTGAGCAGAGGCAGGGCTGCGTGGAGGGTGAGGTATTTGGGACAGATCTTGTGAACCTTTTCTGATGGTTGTTGGAAACCAACCAGCAGGCAGTAGTAAAAAAAAGAATACACAAAGAGAGACTCACATATAATTTTTTTTTTTCCTCAAAAAAATAAAATCCATAGTCCATATGAGACATGAAAACTCCAAACAGGCACTGAAGCGTTTCTGATACAGTACAGCTCTGATTACATCAATATTATTCCTTATATAGAATTAAAGATTACCATAATTATCCTCTTTAAAAAAAAAAAAATCCTCCAAATTTACATATAGAGACTAAATTTCTACAAAACTTAACAAAACAAGACCCCTCCAAGCCCGGCTGGGTTCTGAAACAAGGTACCATCAGGTCAGTCTTGACAGAGGGGCCAGACAGAAGGGTTGCAGAGCTGGGGTTTAAATACGAGAGTAGACCAGGGAATCACTGCACGCGTGAGCTGGCACGGACGCGTGGCCCACGCGACTACAGCAAAACTAGTTACATGACAACCGACTCAAAAATAGCTCTTTCTGAGGCTCAATGCTTCCAGATGAGCTGTATCCCTCACTCCCCTCCCAAAGCAGTGAAGTGCTGATTAACTAAAAGAAAAAAAAGGCAAATTTGCTTTTAAAATATCCTGTAAGTTATTTTGGACGCGCTTTGAGTTGTTGCGCACGCTTGACGTCCACGGCAATTAAAGGATCCCTTTAAAGGTGACTGTTTCTCTGATTTAGCTGTAGCTCATAACCGCCTCTCTTCCTAGAGAGATGGTCCTATGGGCTTTTATTTTGGGTCTGTGGCAAGACACTGTAGCACCTTCACAACCTTAAATAGTTTAAAGTCATATATATAAAATAACACACTTTTTTAAGAGCACCAGAGATTTCACAGTGAGAGGTAGAAACAAATCAGACGAGCCCATCCTCTCTTTCTATTTTAGCACCAATCTCTTCCCCTCTCCTCCTTCCATTCCCCCCTCTCAGCTTCGGGACTCTCCCCTACCCCAACACGATGCATGAGAAGGGACGTTGATTAAACTCACCCATGGAAGGAGGAACTTAGGTTTTTTTTTCCGTTTTTTTTTTTTTTTCTTTTTCTTTTTGCTTTAAATAATATAATATATATATTTTGTTTCTTCTAATATTGCACATCAAAATGCTTCCGGTACACAGAGCAGCCAGATTCAACTTGCAGCTCCGCCTGGGAGACCTGATGCAGCACGTGGCCATCCAGAAGGCGACAAGCTCTGAGAGGGAAGCTCTATCTTTTAATTGCTTTTCAATGGAAAGAACATTTGGTAACTCAGGAACCAGGTAAGACAAAATGGGGGAGGGGGAGAAAAAACCCACACGCTGCAAGTTGCCTGAGGTTTCTCTCAATATTTTCTTTGGTCATGGAAAAAGCTTTGTGTGTGGAACCGCTTGCAACATCTAGTCCCCTGATCCCTTTTCACTGTTCACGTCCCGACTGATACCCGCTTCCCCTACGTCCTTGTTATTCCTCCTTTCAACGGTCTGCTGAGTTCAGTAGATCACGGGTTCTTTGAGACCTTGAGCCAAAGGCTAGAGCAAGAGTTGACCCAAAAGATACAGCCCAGCTGTCCTTGCTGCAGAGAGGTGGGAGAGCCTGTGTAAAGACATAGGCCAAACACGGGGTCAAAGCCTTGGAGCCCGGTTTCGATGGCTTTGTTCAAAGGAAGCACACGGGGCCGACCTCGAGGTGATATTGCTTTCCTGGCTCGGACGGGGGAAGGTTGTAGATGTTGACAATTGGCAGCTGCTGAGGGTCCTGCGTCCGAAACGAAAAGAGAGTCCGATGCCAGCGTCCATCCTTGATCTGCGCAGGGAGGAGGGACAAAGAAAAAGCTGTTTAACTGGGGGCGAAGCCTGCTAGAAAGGAACGTGTTTCACGAGGCATAAGCTTGAGAAGCCCTGTGTGAGACAAGGGGCTGCCCTTTGGGCTGAGCAGGTCTGGTGCGTGGCTTAGAAAGCATTTTGGAGAACCCTTTATCCAGGTCGAGCTGATGGAAACCGAGCTTGAAAGGGCATCACCAAACACAAACTCCTAATGCAGTGAACCCGAAATGCAGACACGCGGCTACTGACTCAGTGAGACATCAGGCAAGAGCCAAGGCCACCGCCTTCGGGTGGCAATTCCCGCTTCTACCGTTTAACTGCTGCTACACATGACACATAAATTTGGAATTTAATTTTTTGCTTTCTATTTGAAGGCCACCTACTTAACAGGAGCCGCTATAGTACCCTGGACTGGAAAATTAAAGTGGTGAACAGGTAAGCTAGACCCTTCTCCCTCCTCTTTGTGTAGAATAAGAAGCACAGGTATAACTTGAGCCTTGTCATGTGCCCTGAGTGGGTTCGGCCTGGCATTTCTCTCCACCTCTCCCCTCTTTCGCAGCAACGTACCTTGCAATCATCAGCTGCCACTTCTGGCCTGAGCTGCCCGTCTGCCTCAAACATCTGTCCGTTCCAGGCCCTGAAGCGCAGGGCTTTTTCCGAAGGTTTCTCGGATGAGCCTTCCCGCCAGACGGAGGTATTCAGGCAGTGGATGGTGATGTGCTGCACCACCTCTGAGCTCAGGAGGCGGAGGAAGTTCATCTGGACTCTACCGATGTCAAAATCCAGCTGTGAAGGTGACAGAGACATTAGGGCAAACCCCTGGCGCGGGGCTGGAGGGAGCTAGCAGCAGGGTTAGTGCAAGCCGTGATAGCAAAGGAGGTCTCTCTACTCTGCTCAAGTCTGGAGGTGGCCATGCACGGATGTCCAGAACTGGATCTGGCGCGAGGATGGCACAAGGGCCAGATGGCAAGTCAACCGCGAAAGTTTTCATGGGGACACAGCGGGTTCTTTATTTTTCAGAACAAACTGGCAGGTCCTTAAGTAGGAGGAAAATAATGTAAACTTTGAATTCAATACACGCTTCTGCAAAGAAGCAAAGCAGCAACAGCAGGTTCTAGTTCACCTGCAGATGAACCCACATATTGTTGTTGGTATTTTTTGGTACAGGTGCTTCCTCAAGAAAAAACCTGTAGCATTAACTTCACTGGAAACTTGTATATTTAAGCTGACCTCACTTTTTCAGGTGGCAGAAAACAAAATGCAAGAGTGACCTGAACATAAGTTAATTCAACAAAGCACTTGGGAGCAGCGTGTTTGCAAAATTACCGGCCTCGGTTAAAGTTATGGGTTAATTAAACATTGCTGGAAACCTACTGCTTTGTCTTGACAAGAGTCAACAACAGTCTTAGGTATATTTTTTAACTGCATGAGAACAGTCCTGAACGTTACAGCTACACTAACTGCCCTGAGGAGAAAGCAGCGTGCTGTGCCATAGTGGTCACTGTCCAGTGTCCCGGGCCAACACACCCCTAGGTAAATATTTCGTAACAGTAGTATGGGAAATGCCGTGCTGGGGTTGAGCTGTGTGTACCTTGGAGACAGTGACGGGGCTGAGACACGTCTGCCCACCGTTGGTGAAGTTACAGATGACCTGTATGGTGTCCGAGGAACAGCCAAGGTTTGGGTCAATCCAGTAGGTACCTGAAGAAAGAGAGGATTTGTGGATTAACAAGGACACTTAAACTTTTTTGTGAATGAGAAAAGGAAAATTTTGATTTCTGCATTACTGGTCCCAGGGAAGGAGACCTGTTTGGGCCATGTGAAATGGCCCTAATGGGAGGATGCAGCCTTTGCACACTCAGGGCTTCCTACCATCGTTCATCTTCTGTTCACAGTTCATGAGGTCTCGACAGATGCGTGCAGGGTTTTCCTTGGTTCCCAGGGGTCTTTTGATGCTCTGAATGAGGTTGCTGAGGTAGTGTAGAGTCTTAAAGATCTCCCCTCCGTGGTCCAGCATGAGAAGGTCTGGATGTTGGTAACCCTGGAGAGAAAAGGAGGCAAAGTCAGGTGTGCCTGGGGGCACCAGGTGCTGTAACCACAAGGGTTTCTGCTTTATCTTTGGGAAAAATCAGTGGGTCAAAGACAGGCTGTGCTGGCTGGGATCCAGTGAGCTACAGCCCTTGCACTGTCCCGAATGGGACACCTCTGAAGCGCTCACAAAGTCATGATGGCAATGTCATGAGGTCTGAAGCTTCAAAAACGAGTAACACAACAGAACCACATCCTTTAGCTGGATCTTTGCATGCATAAACCCCAGTTATTCCACGAGAATAGCAGACAAACCAGAGCTTTGCGTATATAAACTTTAGGCACACAGAAAGAACGTGCGACGCTGTGACCGTTCCCAGCCTACAGCTCCAGCAAAGACCAGTGAGTTCAAAAGTACCCTCGTACCTCTGTCTTGAGCGCGGTGTTCGAGTCGATTAGTGTCCGGAAAGCTGCCCCAAAGCCGTCTTGTTGCTAGTGTGGGGTGAAAAAGATGGTAACTGAGATTGTTAGAAGCTGAACGTGCCCTGATGCAAGCAAATGCTTCTCGGTCTAGGGCTGCGATTCAAGCAGTGTTTTGCTAACACAGCATCTCTTGCTGGACCTGAGTGTGTGTCTCCAGGGTCCCAGCAGCTCTTTCTGGATGTCCCATCAGCACCTTGGCTCTGCATGACTTATTATCATCATTAACAAACGTACAGAAAACAGCAACTTACAAATGAGGCTGGAATTCCTGGCGGTCCCTAGAAATCAAAGCAAAAAAAGGGGCATCAGCCAGAAAGATGGGCAGTCACCATTGCAAAGATATTGATTCATGTCCTTCTGAAATCCTCTTTCCCCTGGAGTCCCTCAATGCAGACGAGTGAGAGAGGCAACAATGCTGTCTCTATAAAATACTTGGAGATGGTTTGGACTAAAGCACAAGAAACACTAGTCCATTCACACACACATTTTTGCATACGAGGAATGGGGCTAAGCTATAATTTCCAGTGAGTGAACAGTCCCTCTGGAGAGTATCATGGCAATAATTTTAGCTTGTTTCAATAATGTCTTTGAACTCTTTCCACATAGACGTACCGGAGGGCCAGGGTGTCCTCGTGGGCCTGGAGGACCCTAAAGACAGAGTGGCATCAGTTAGTGAAATGTCTCCAGTTTGTATTTCCATTTCTCATGGTTGTCACCAGCATGAATCTGTTCCCTGCTGAAATCCTCCCGATTTTTGACATTTTACAGCATCTTCTCCCTCAAACCCTTCAGGAGACAGGAGGGGGCCCCATTTCCTCCATCTCCCAACTCTGGGTGCATCTGTCTGCACCTGGTCCATTCCTACTGCAGCCTTGTTCCCAGCCCCTAGCTCCTTAACTATCACTAATGCCATATCCCCAGGTACTTATCACGTTCCCTGTGCGCACAATTACCCACCCTGCAGCTTTATATTTGCTAAAAGCAACTGTTTCATTTGATTACAAGATATTAGTCAGAAAAAGTGATTCCAAATACTTACCCTTGGACCTTGCAGACCCTGCAGGAAAATAAAAGGGGAAAAAAAAAAAAAAAAAAAGGAAGATGCTGTCAGAAGATGCTCATTAATAAACCAAAATCTCCCTGTACAGCCATGTGCTGTTCCCAAGGTGCTTGCGTAAGGGCTGGGTGCTGCACTGGAAGGACAGTGCAAACAGGGGCCCAACGGTGCCTGGCAATGGCAGCTAAGGATGCTGACGGCCCTGACACTAGCAAATGCTCGCTCTGGGGCTCAGTCCCCACCAGCACGTTGTCCTCTGCTGTGCCCACGGAGCTGGAAGATGGTGAGCAAGAAGAAACAGAGGCAGAACCCTGGCTTGTTAGAAATGTGGACTGGGATTTTGGGTATCTGTCGGGCATTTGCTTGTAAGAGGTCTCATTTGAAGAAGGCATGAAGCAGCCTTCTGCACTAGCCACACAGCCACGTTTGCTGGGCTCGGATGCCTGGACCAAGCCCCTGCATGCAGGAACAACCCCATGTCGCTAAAGGAAGCAACCTGGAGAGCAGGGGGACCCATGTTATGGGTAACGAGGATGAACAACATGTATCCAGTATACCCCATACATCCCCTGTATGGTGAGAACACCAAGGAGCTATGAGAAGGTGTAAAAGTCCATCAGAGCCCCCGCAAGAAGGGGACCAGAGGAAGAGCAGAAGGCAAGAAGGTGCCCGGGCACTGGTCCCCAGCTGTGGGGGCTGCACCTGGGCAACGCTGCTACTTAGAGAGGCCGCGTGCCCCTGGCCGGGACAGCCTGTGGCTTTTTGAGCTGCCATTCACTGTGGTTTGTTCCTGGAGACACCACGGTCAGCTGTAAAGTGTGAGCTTTTGCCGTGTAATTGGGTTAAGTAAATGGGAATTTTAACAGCAGAGCGGGTGTATACGCGCACACGCAGATGTGTGTGCACGTACGTGTGCGTGCACACGTATAGATGTGTACGTCTTGCCCTCGTGGGAGCCTGATGCCACCACACTGAGCCGGAGCCCAAGCGGGTGCAGCAGAGCCCAGCGTGCCTCTCGGTTGCTCAAAGAGAGGGACCCTCTGAACGGCAGGATGCACCCAGGGGTGCGGACCACACTTACCATTTCTCCGCGGCTGCCTTTGTCTCCCTTGGGCCCCTGTTAAAGCACACGAGGTGGCTGTCAGTGACTGTTAGCAAGCTGCACTGCCTGGACGTGTTGCCACCCAGAAGCTGCTTGCAAGGACCCAAGTCCATCTCTAAACAAATCAGCTCAGGTTGTCGTACTGGCCCACCCATCCCGAGGTAAAAAAAATAGCCATTACTGGACGTTTCGGTAATATCTGAGTTCATCTTACTGGTTTTCATCTCTGCCAGTGGCAGCCTCTGTACCGAACTCTGAGTAACTTCACCCTCATATTTTCATGAAGCACTGACCTGAACTTTAGTCTGTGTTCAGCACCTTTGGTGTTTTGGGGCAGGCAGGGCTTTTCAACACTTCCCAGAATCAAGCTGTTCCCAGTTTTCATTTATCATTTTTTTTTTTTCTGTGTGTTTTTGCTTCCCCCCAGGCCAAGTTCTTTGGAAAATCTGGCAGCTTGCTTTTGAAAAACTGCAGTAACATTCTTGTCTTCTAGACTGAGCCAATCTATTGAAAAACTTGCACTTAGGTAGAGTTGCTCCTCACTTTTAAGCTAATAATCTTCCTGCAGCTATATATGCAGCCAGCGACTAAACCTGCACTTCTCTCAAGCTGCTCATCTTAAAGACCATTTTGTTTCCCTCTTTATAGCAGGACTTGGGCTTTACTTATGCTGGCCTCAAGCATCTCGGATCTCAAACACTACGCTCTTCTAAAAAGTACAGGCAGAAAAAAAAGCAGATACTTACTGGGCTTCCCGTGGGACCCTGAATGCCAAGAGGACCAATAATTCCTTCTTTTCCCTAGAAAAGAAAAGATACACGTGAACCATCACATGGGAACCGACGGTCGCTTTTACCCCGGCAGACTCAGGAAAGACACTGAATCTCTTTGCCGCTTTTCAGCAACATGATCGTGGTATTCGCTGTAGCTGAAATTAAAAACTGTTTCAAAATGCAAGTCCAAAGACACAAGCCGGCACAGTACGGTTGTCACAACCCATGTAAAACCTCAGAAATTCTGGAAATAGATTTCAGTGTAGCTGGAGTGGTCTGTGCAGCGGTCACAGCAGCATGACTGTCTCCAAGGCAGAAGCGACCTGTGCACACGTGGTTACCTCCAGATGTGTTCGGGTGGCTCAGAGGTGGTACCGTGGCCGTGGCTTGTCTGCCAGGCACGCGGTGAACAGTGCGCTGTGCTCCTTATAGCACCCTGTAGCCTCACAGAAATAGAGGACGGAGGAAGGAAGAAAATCCTCCCAAACCAAACAAACTGAAAAACCACTCACCATGAGACCAGGCGGCCCACGTGGTCCCTGAATGCCTTTGAAACCAAGGTCTCCTGGGGGGCCCTGCAAGCAAAAATGAGACGCCAGGTCCCCTTAATAAACATCCTCCATGTTTATGCCCTTGCTTACAGCTCTGCTGCAAGGACAGAGGTGCTGCCTCTTGTATATGGGAAGGGGAAGGTCCAATTTTTAAAAAATTCTTTTCCCACTCCTGTTTTGCAAGCCCTTTACTTTCTACAGAAAACAAACCGGTCCCCCTTCACCAGGAAAATTATATCCTGATAAAATGAGTCTAAATTTCAAATCAAGGCTGTCAACATTAGGAATGCATATCAGTGTCTCACGTACAGACTGATGACTGATGCTGGAAATACAAGTGTCTGAAAGATGTTCGGGGTGGGTAACAGCTCCGGGGCCTGTAGGACAGCCCTTTCCTCTCTACCATCTACCCATTTTAACAGGAATAAGCTCCAACAAAGCATATGCAAATGCACACTCATTTAACAAATGAAGATGCATAAACTAAAAGTCGGAATGACGATTCGATTTCACTAGTTTTCGCGGAGCTGCTAGTAGAGTCTTTGCAACAAGTATTGCATTGTCTGTCCCCAGTAAAGAGAGACTAGAAAGCCAACTGGTCACAAGACAGCCTCTTACCTTTGGCCCAAACATGCCCGCAATCCCTGGAAATCCTGCCTCGCCAAAGTCTCCCTGCAAATAAGCACCAAGACAAATACAAGAACAAAGAGCAACAGTAAGTTCACATCGAATGACTGGTCACTCGAAGACATGCCAAGGGTTCAGCAGCTTCAGAGAAAGAGAAATCCATTAGTATTCTTCACTCTAAGCAGGACCGATCAGAAGGAAGTACGAAAGAAATCTGAAGGAGGAATTACGCAAACATCAGGCTAGAAGCAACTCCAGAAGATTTCATAGACTCGTAGCGTACTGAGATCTCATAGACTAAGCCTTTTTGCCCCCAGAATGGGAGGCATACCTACACTATTTCTAGCAGATGCTTGTCTAGCTTGGACCACAGTCAGCAGAAGCAGGATGGAGAGCATCTACTCTGAGATTGATCTTGGAAGTTCATGCTGCAAAAAAACCAGCCTCAAAGCCCTTTAAAACAAGCTCTTCTTTTATTTCTAATACCAAATGGACTGACCTATTAAAGGATAATTTCAAACTATGCTCATTCAAGCTGTCAAAAAAGTGCATGTTCCTACAACATAACCTCCTATTCAAACCCAGGAAAACTGTGCATATCCCCTATTCAACCCTGCAGGGGTTTTTGCTCAATTTCTTAAGAAAAATAATAATAAAATATTTGGAAGGCCATCAAGCTTGTATTAGCACTTAGCATGCACTCTGAGAATAAAAAAACCACACTGGGTAGCGTGTCCTTGTATAAACACCCTCATTTCACCACGTTTGAGATGTATGTCCTTTGATATTTCTGGGCTTCTCAGATGTCAAAATGTGAAATGATTCAACGTTTAAAAAAATGGGTCAGAAACATACACCAGATGATTCATCTACAGTCTTAGGAACATCAGAGATGGAAAAGGCTTGTTTGGACTCTCGGCAGGACTGTGTGACCCATGCTGGATTGTACTTTATGGGATGTTTTACAATGTCTTGTTCAGCCCAGTTGTAAATGACTCAAGCGATGGGGTTTCCACCACCTCTATTACAAGGCTATTCCAGAGTCAGTCTAGAGACCTCACCGTCAGGAAGTTTTTCCTGCCACGACAGTGAGGAACTGCTTGGCAAGAAAGGGCTTTGGTTGGACTCCGTGGAGCGTAAGAAACTTTCCAAGGATACAAATTGATTTAACTGCCCATTTACGGATCCTGGAAAGGAAAACTGCTACTAATGGAGGACTAAGGTCTCTCCTGCATTAGGAGAACCAACCAACCAAGCCCTCTTTCTAGAGGAATTTTGGGCAAAAGTAAATGGGACATCAGAAAGGTTTAAATGCCATGGAGTCATCTCAGCTAAGGGGACCTGATCACTAGTTATGCAGCAAGGTAGACAATGGCAATACTGGGGAAATGAACCTGCCGCTTGTGGACACAAGAAGCAAAATGATATTGTTATTATGCTGTTGGCTGCTATCTTTCAGCTTGAATACTGCCATCACAAGTTTTTATATAAAATATACAAACAAGTATATTTTAATTGAGGTAGTTTGGGTTCATCTTGTCCCTTGTTTTGTATTAGTTCTAATCTCTCTTTTCCTCATGTTAGTTTTACATCTGTGGCCTAACTAGATCCTCTGATGGTGGTCCCAATCTAAATAGCTCAAGTATTCTCAATATAGCCTCAGGCTGATAAAGTGTGACACATCAGTGCTAAACTGGGCAATCCCACCAGCACAATAAATAAAAGCAGGAAGGATTAGGAGCCTGCCTTGGAGACAGGTGTGGGAATTTAACTTCTGCTTTGATTGAGGGCTCTCGGTGTTTCTCCCACAGCGCGCTCTGAACTCGCAGCTCCACCGCCCTCAAAACTGCACCAGTGACGCCTGCTCCTGCACCTCCTGCATGTCCCAGCGGAGCTACAGACCCTCCTTTGCACCTTTTGGATGGCTTGGAGTGCATAGTTCACCTCCTACGCTCAACACCTCCCACAGGCTCCATGCGCCGCGCTCATAACAGCTCTCATCAAAGACACTGCTGAGGGGTGTTTGAGATGGCTCTGCAGCCTGGCTGCCAGCACGCACCACGGCCTCGTAACCACCGGCACGAGGATGACGTGAACAGTCACGCTGTCTTGGGGAATGTAGGCGCCGATTAGACAGCTCTGTGCACAAGCGAGCAGTGAAGAGCCGGGAAGTGTGCACGCTGGAGAGAGCTGTGCCGACGCTCCTGCACTCAGGCACAAGCTGGTTATGGGTTCCCCTGTAAAAGACCTTCCCAGGGTTCACCCTGCTATTCCAGCCTGCGGATCTGCACCCTCTCCTGCAGGAGACAGCTTGGAGTCAGGTCTGATCAGCTCCGTTCATCACTAACCGGCTGTCCTTTGGGTCCCGGATCGCCAGGGCTCCCTGGAAGGCCCGTTCCTCCTGATGATCCTCGCTTCCCTGTTTGGCCGGTCTGTCCAGGCAATCCTCTTTCACCCTAAAAATAACAGAATTCAAGTAATTCCAAAGGGCAGGAGCTAAATATAACAACACTCAGCCGAAATAGCCATAGATGGAAAGCTGGAAAAGAGTGGCTCATCAGGAGGATGAGGAATGTGGTTTCATCAGGAGATGCCTCAGGTCTCCTAAGGCAGATTGTTGCAGGATGCACAGTGTGAGAGCAGTGATGGGCATGGCTGCGTCCCCTCCTGAGCTTCAGGCAGAGCAGGAGCTTCAGCAGAGCTGTACCGCCTGCATCGGGGCTAAGGACAGCAAGGGGGCGAAATGTCTTCTGTTTGCACTTCCGTATGTTGGCTGTCCGGCCCTGCAGTTTCTCATAATCTCTTCCCCCCAGCAGGCTAGCAATTGGTGATTAATCCATCTAAAATGTTGAAGACATGCCAAGACTTCAGGCTGGAGGACTTCAGTCCAGAGGCTGCAAAGCCAACATTTTCCCCAGCACCAACTCTGCAACTTGAGGACAAGAGAGGGGCTTCTGAGACCCAGCACCACACTTTGCTCCCCACCTCTTCCCCTTGCCAAGTGCCAGGAGCAGCACAAGCCCCAGCGACTCGATCTGGGGCAAACTGGGAGAGAGGAGCAAAGGCAGTGAGAGCCTAGGATGGTTGAGCAGCTGGAAAGGGGGCAATAAATTTCCCTGGAGCCAGGGTATGAGCCTGTCATACGAGACAAGGGTCTTCCAGTCATTTCTGGTAACAGCCTGTTATTCTACCCAAGGCAGCTGGAGGGCAGCAAGTGACAGTTTAAGAGCGATGTGTTATGGGAGACATAATTTAAATCAGACCTGACAGCCTCTCCAAACCCAGCTGGAGTCTTCCTATTTACAGAGTCTTTCTACAAACGGCTGAATTGCTGTTGGTCCAGTTTAGATCCTGTGGCCTTGCCTGGACCAGGAAGAAGCACCAAGGTCACTAAAGCGGCTTGTCCCTGCTTCCACCCACAGTGATGTCCAAGCCCATACTGGTTCCAGCCATTCCAATCTCGTAAATATATGCCAAAACACAAGGGGCACAAATTTCCCCTCAGCAGTTCAGGCCTTGCAGGGCAGCAGCTAGAGGACACCCAAATTTCCCACGGAGTCTTCCATCCTGGACATCCTACAGGCAGGCTGTAGCAGTTCCTTTGCAACTTCTCCAAGGCCATGTTTTTTTAGCAAGGTTTCTAATGAAAGAAGGCTAAATGTTCACAGTGTGGGTATGTGTATCTGTAGGCTCCTGAGCTCAGTGAACTTTGAAAAAGGAGGAAAGCTCTCTGGGACATTCAGCTGCTGTGAACATCATGAAGATGGATGGATGGATGGATGAGGAGAAAGATCTACTGAGCCTCTAGCTAAGTGAAAGATGGCAGCAGGATTTGAGACTTTATTAGACCTTGGAGAATCCAAGCTCTAGAGACAACGGGCTCACTGACTGGATTGCTCGTAGCAGTACCTTCGGGAGTCAGAAACTCACCTTGAATCCTGGTGGTCCCTGTGCCCCGGGGAGTCCCGGTATGCCAGGGTTCCCTCTTTTGCCTGACATCCCTGTCACACCTTCTTCCCCATCATCACCCTGCTCTCCCTAGAAAAGAAACCCAGAAGAGGTTATGAAACAAGACGCTCTTTCCACCTCTGCACAGCTTCTGGGGGGACAGGGCAGTGGTGTGATTCTGCCCTCAGCAAGCACCACGCATCTGGGCATGGGTGGATTTGCAGAGATGTGTATGGAAGTCTGCGCATGCCAGTGTCTCTCAGGCTAGAAACACTGGTTTATTTACAGACTTGGCCATGCGAAGGCAGCTGCTGCATCTATGTGCATGTGAGATATGAAGAGGAGCATATGATCCACTCTGGGTCCATGTTAACTGGAATATCTACAGCTGGACTACAGCCATTTCTCCTGTGCTACCGTTTAGTTTTCCAGCTCCTAGGCTGCATTTGCTATTGATGCTATAAGGTTACAATTGCAAACTCACCAGCATCCCAGGCACGCCATCCTTCCCAGGCACTCCGTCCACTCCAGGGGCACCCTCTTGACCCTGCCTTCCCACCACTCCTCGAGGACCTGGTAGCCCAAGGATGCCCTAAAAATCACAAAGGTGTTAGTGATGGAGCTCCTGGACAGCATTTGCTGGGGCAGAAAACTGTATTTTTACCTACCGGTGAGCCTCTGCTCCCTGCACTGCCCCGTGCTCCTTGCTTTCCTTTTTGACCCTACAAGTAAAAAAAGACAGACATCTAAAATTGCAGCAGTTCTAGCACAACTCCACTTGGGAGCCTGACTTCAGGGTGTGCTTTTGGATAATGGTTGGAAAAAGTTTTATAAAAAGGAGATTTATAAAGTCAGTTGCTCCAACACTGGGGAATGAACTGCTATTTGGTTTTATTACAAGTGATTCTTCGTATGTCTTGAGAGTTCTAGGGCAGGAATGAATAGCTAGAAGGCAAGGACCTACATTTTTCCTAATACAGAGCAGATGAGGACAAATAAAGCAGGATGAACTCGAGGGAGGACTCAGTGCACTGGCAAACATTAGAACAAGATGCTTAAAACCTGCGTCCTCTGTCAGTTCATTGACAGCACAGTGCCGAACCAAGGACCCAGCAAGTCTTCTGCAGGGTTTTCAGTAAGAGCTTTTCTCTGTGAGGTAGCTCCCTCTGTTTTGGTAAGTTAATGGAAATGAAAAGGGTATCTTGCATCTAAAATTTGCAATGCTGCTTTGTGAATAAAGACATAAAAGAAATACTCCTGAGGTTTATTAGCTGTAAAAAGGATTAATTTCTGCAGAATGAATGGAAAACTCAGCGTCATCACCTACACTAGGGCTCTCTTAGTGAGGTCATGTACTAAAGCACTTTTAAATTGAAGCACTGCATTTTCTGTGCATTGTTTCTCCATCTGCAGAGGACCAGGCAGGCCAGCTACATGAAAGAAATACTCCTGGGGATGATTTCTCTGCTGTTCATTAGACCCAAAGGCAGTTCCAGATTGTCCATCGATGGGTAGAGTTTATTTATCTTATCGCCTGGTAAGCTTTTTGCCAAGAACACCTACTGTAGGTTAAACTATCTTCTGGCATTACCCCAGCAGGGTCAGATTAAAAATCCTGACATCTGCCAAAGGGAGCAGGAATTTGCTGAGTATTGAGGTCACATACTTATGTTTTAGCAAATAAATTCCCCGATCTGTGAGAATAATTAGCAAGCTGTCATAGCCAGATGTGGAAGTAGGAGTAGGTATGAGGTACCCCAATGAACCTTGAAGGACCCATGTGGGCTGTGTTTTCTTGCTCAGTAAGGGCAAGAAATTAGAGGGGCTCTTCCAAGAAACATTACTGCATGGATAAATGGACTCCAAATCTGGAAGGTTTAAAGCCAGAAAAGTTTATGGTTCAAGTGAAAGAGAGAGACACTTGCCTGGCTCAGACAAGCCAGCTGTGGCTGGAGACACCACAAACAGGGGTATGGGAAAGAGACACAACCCATGGCAATGACCAAAGACCTGCCCAAGATTCACCCATCGTGCTGGAGCTGTAATTGTCTTGATCTTCTCCAGCTCCACAAAGCCAATGTACTATTGGGCTTGGACACTCAGATACATGTTTAAAGCCCTCCCACTAGGTTCTTCACGGTCTTTCAAGGCATAGACCATAGGCCAAATCACACATGCTGGGGAAAAACATGAGAGTCCTCTTAATTAGACATTTTCTTTAAACTTGGGACACTATAAATCCACCCTGCTGAAACCTACCACATCACCTTTGGATCCCTTTGCTCCTGGCTGGCCTGGTGGTCCAGGATCCCCCTACAAAACACAAGCAAGAAAAATCTGCTTGAAATTCTCTTCTGGCAATATCTTGCATGAAGTACAAAGAACAGCATTTTTTTGTGCTCTAACAACGTTGACCGTATGGAAACAATTCAGGGGAACAGCCTGTGCTCAGACAGGCCTCCTGGGGAAAAAGGAGCAAGGAACTGTCTCCAGAGAGCATTTTACAGGGTGTCAATTGGAGAAGAAGCAATGCTACCCCCTCACTTGGGTGGTGTTCGTATTTGCGGAAATCATTCACTAAATTCCAGATGGTGCCTGGAAAACAGTGCTGAGAAGTGGGCAGGAAGGAGCCTGTTTTGAGAAAGGTACTGCAGAAGCTACGTGCAGAACGAGCAGTTTATACAGTGACTACGTCTTTAGCGTTGGTACTACCTCCCTTTTGCATGCTGCAGCCCTTTCCTTGGTTTGGCCTGGATGTCAGATATTAGAGAGCTACCTATGGAGGAGTAAATCAGAGAGGGTATTTCACTACTCTCTTACTAGTCTCTTCCCCATCACACGTCTCCATCTTTTCTTCTGGCCATCCAGGGGGTTTTTGTGTGTATTTGTGTCAGGGGCAATTTCTGGACTAATATCAAAGAAATGGTAAGTAAGGACACACCTGCGGAGCTCTCCTTCCTCAGCTTGTTTCTGAGCCATGTGTTTCTAATGGCTCTTTACTAAAGACAATCCAAAGCTCCTCAGAATAAACTACATCCACGGGGGAATGCAGCAGCTCTACCCATTTCTAGGCCATATGACAGAGCACTAAGATTTTACCCCAAAATAGAATCTGTTGTTCTTCCCAGCAGCCCTACAAAGAATGGGAATTGATTCAACTTTATATCCCAATGCAAACTGCATTTAATGTGCTGCTGCACTCACAGTTGCAATAGTCACATATACAAATTAGATGCTGGTGTATATAGCAAGGGAATAAAAAGTCCTTCCCTTAAATCTGGATTTAATTTCGTCTTTCATAAATGCACTGGTTTGAGAGGAAACAGCATGCAGGCAGAATAGTACGGCCTCACCTCACACTGGACCAGCTCTCACCAGCAGCATGCCAAATGTATCATTTCCAAGTGGACGCTTCCACTGTCGTTGTCATCTCCCACTGCCCATCTCCTAAGATTTCTAGTCCCTCTTGGATTGTTCAGAAAAGACAGTTTTGGAGACAGGCTTCTGGGAGTGTCTCCTGTTCCATCCACCCATTTACTACTCTCAACATGTCATTCCAAATGCCCATTCTATCGGCCTTGCTTATGGAAATGCACACATTGCATTTCACAGCTCACCTCACATTCCTTACTGCAGCCCTTCCTACCTTCCTTTTTGCCTCTGTTTTTCACATGCATGTGACATTGGGTAGCTTACAATAAAGCAGTATCTCTTACAGGTAAGCCTTGCTGTCCAGGTTTTCCTCTTTCTCCATCAAGCCCTTCTTGACCCTTAAATAAAAAACAGAGAGGGAACATGTGTTTGTTCTTGGGTACTTTTTTAGCAATGGGAAATAAAAATGGATGTAACGTTGTATGGGGCAGGAGAAGAGATACATATCTGCATTCTGCTAATACAGAAATGTCGAAGCTTGCGGGTAGCGTGCATGCTCCCGTGGATATGCATTGGAAAGAAATAGCTAAGAGGAATTGCTAATCACCATCTAAGCAGTAAAGAAGTACCTAAATACACACAGCACTAATGTAAGCGAACAGTTGGAGACTGCTGTCCTACAAGATAAGGCAGCAGCACTGCTACCCTGGTGAATTTAAACTCTTCTGTACATTGCTGTAATGGGTCGCTCTGACCAGCTGCTTATGGATGGAGGTAAGACTTAGTCCATAGAGCCTTGGCAGATCAACACCAATCAGCTGCAGATGTCCTGCAAAGAGGGCATCAGAAGCACAGGGGAATAATTCATAACCCTGGTCTTGCTTTTGAGAGAAATCCCGATAAGATTTTGGAAGCTTTCAAACCTCCAAGTTAACAGAGATCTTCCCACAAAAGAGTCTGCAGCCATGGGCACATGAGTCTTGAATTTTGTTCAGCATCGACATGACTTCTCCTGTACACATCTTCCCCAGGGTATTTCCTTGATAATCACAAATACCTCTGATGAGATGGTCCCGCTCATTCTTTCAGTCTAGTGTGCTCAGGAAGGTGCATGGCATTGTGAGATGCTGACCTGCAGGACCTACATTTGCCTTCAGAAACATTTTTACCACTTTAGGTCAAGATATTTGAATTACTCCTTGTTTGAAACACAGCCATGTGCAGTGGTTGACAAGGGAAAACAGTGGGTTATGAATCGTCACTACTGGGCAAAGGGTAGACCTTCTGCGGGCTGATGCAGATTGGAAGCACTGCCCCAAGACAAACATTTCTGAAACATGTACTTGGAATAAGACTTACAGGATAACCAGGGTCTCCAGGCTCCCCTCGATCACCTCTGTCACCAACGGGGCCCTACAACAACACAACAAAGACTTAAGATGGATGTAAAGAATCTGTCATCTGCAATATCTCAACGGCTTGTGCATGTTCTACAAGTAAGGAAGCAACCTAACTAAGCTACCTGCAAAAACCAGGCCAGGATTGATTAGAGAAGGGATGTAACGTCTTACTCTGTCTCCAGGTGGTCCCTGTGGGCCTTCTACCTTCCCGTCATCACCTTGTTCTCCCTGTGAATAAAAATGCTAGTATTAATATAGACAGCAGATTATATGGCAGATGCTTCTGTGCAGATCCGATCCAGTCCTCCCATATCGTGGGCTCCTAAGTCAAAGCCTCTGTTGAATTTACTAACTTTTCATCCAAAGAAAGTCTAAGCAATTTTTGTTGTTTGTTTGTTTCACAGCCTGGAGTATGCTGACTCTTCACATTGCTTTCCTGGTGTCTTTGGTGGTTGTTTCTGTCTGGTCTGACCGTCCTCCAGGTGCAAAGGGTTATTTTCAAAAATTCCTAAACTAAGCAAGAACCACGTAATTACGACAATATGGGAAATAGTTCTCTGCCTCTGAATTTTATTGCTGACAGTCAAACCAAACTCTTTAAGCAAGCATTTCCCCACCCTCACTGAGTGCTGCCTGGGCTGTCATGGGAACAAGGGTGGTCTGGATGGGCTCCCTGGTTGTGTGCCACCATTGTGGGCTTGTCTTACAATTGATCAGGTGAGAGGGTCAGCCCCTTGCACACTCGCTGCGTGAGCAGCTCCACTCGCTGATGGGATGCTCCACAGCAAGAGCTCAGAGCTCATGGTTTGGCTGGTAGATAACATCACCTGGATTATTTGTAACTGAGGCCTCTCTAAAACATCCACAGAGAGATCCCTCAAGACTTAACACAGACACTATCTTTTTTAATTCTGTTGTAGAAGTCACTCAGGGTCATGGTGTCCTATTTTCTCTGGAGTCTAGCTCAGAGACAGCTGTTTCTTTGCTCCCCATAGAAGACAGCTACATTCCAGCTCCTCCAGTTTTTGGCTACTTCATATCACTGAGTCTCTGGCACTCTGGGTTCTTAGGATGAACATGTCTCAGAGCTCCTTTGATGTTGCAGCTACTGGATAGAGGAGGTCTGGGGGGTTCTGGCACAGTGGAGCTGCTGTGTTTGGAGTGCTTGGGGTGCTCCTAGAGCCTTGAACGTCCAAATCTCCATAGCTACGCAGAGCCAAGTTTCCACAGGCTTCTCTAATTCTCAGTGGTTTTATCAGCCCTTTCTGGTGTATTTACGACTGTCTTTGACTTTCTCTCTGGGTTACTCTCATCTTCTGTTTGAGTTGCAGCTGCCGATAGTAAGGGTGCTTGGGCAATTTCTCAGTGATCCTGCCTCTGGGAGAAGGCATTTGGGGTGCTTTGCTTGTATGTGATGTTTGGTAACGACACGCCTGGAGCAGTGAATAACCCTCGGTGAAAAAAATCAGATAGTGGAGCCAATACCTTATTTTCTGTAGGAACTAGGTGACGGCTTGAAATCAGGGCTGTGCCACTGCTGAGAGACACACTGACCCACACTGACTTCTCACGGGCTGAGCACCAGTGTTGACGTTTACAGCTTGGCAGAACGAGGCTCAAGACTGGGCAAAATCTCTCGCAGTTAACCTCAACAGGTAGCAAAGAGCTCAGTGCATGTCTCTCCATTACATGCTCGATGACAGTGGCATTTTCCTTCTCTGCTGCTGCGTCATGTGTTGGATGAATGTTGCCAGGATTTCATATATAGTCACAGGGTATGGCTATACTGTCCTTAGGAGATCGTGTGCTGGGTGGGGAACACCGGCATACTTGTCTGGGGTTTTGGGGAGGTATCATGGTAGAAGAAATATATAGGGAGAAACTGTGCCAGGATGGCTTGAGAATATAGTACGGAGAAATACGGATGGAGAAATTTGGGTGGCAGAGTAGAGAGAAAGGAAAGTAATGCCTAACAGGCTCTGCCAACAGTTTCCAGCACTACTGAACTTGCTGGTTGAATTCAGCAGCAGAATACCTGGCAACTGGTTTGCTTTCTAACCACTGTCAAAGGAATGTAGGCTAGAAGGGAAACAAAGCCACCATTTCTCAAGTCTCAGGAAAAAAATGCCAGTATACATGTTACTATACAGAAGTCTTGGCACTGATTGCTTCTTCCCAAAAAGGATGTGAACACCTTGCCATTTGGGAGCTGAGACGAGCGTGATGAACTCAAAGAAAGCTCATAATTCTGGGGACCCTTGAAGAGCATCAAGACTCACAGACTTTCTCCCCAAAGCTGAGTTGTGGCTTTGTGTCCCCTTGAGTCTAATTCCCACCTTGTCCTTTGTCTTCTGACTGAGAAAATCCTGCAGCCTGGTCAGCTCTAGGACTGCAAGACTGAGCTCCTCCAGGACTTCCTGATGCTTCAGCTGCTCAAGAGGGAGATGAAAGGTCTGCGCTAATTCTTCAGTGAAAAAAAGTTAGAGTAAAGGGCAGCAAAGTAAACATGTTGGAATACAAATGGAAAATGCATGGAGAAGAATGGAAGGCTTGTTGTTGTTGGCTCCTGTCCCAAAGTGAGATACACCAGTTTGTAATTTTTAAAAGGATCCCATCTGGACTGCTTTAAGCAGCTGCCAAGTGCAGGCGTCTGCTCTGAGCAAGGCCTCTTTGAGGAGCTGTAAATGTATTAAATGCGGCGGAGTAGCTGGCTGTTATGGCACAAGGGAGCTGGATTCCACAATAATGCCTCTCACCAAGCCGCTTTCTTCTCTGGAAAAGGGAAGACCTTCCCCACCATTATATATCCTCCTTCTTCAGCACAGCTAAGTTTACCATGTGGTTTAGAGCCCACAGAGCCGTCATGGTCCCATTTTCGTTTCCTCTTAATTTTTCAGATTCAGGCTTCCATTTTCATGTTTGCACGCATGTGCGAGGTTACAGATGTCCAGAGGGAAGGAATCTGTCTATCCGTAGGCTGAGATCAGGCAACTCGTAGGAGACAAGACTTTTGTGGAGCACCTGGATGCTACAGGAAATGGTGCTGGCGGCTCAGCACGCAGTGCTGTGCTCTCCTCATTCAGCTGGAGCTGCTCCCCAGCAAGGTGCCAGCAGACCCACTGACCTTCCAGGAAGACGTGAGTGAGATCTGGCTGTCAATGGTCATTAGCAGATCTGACTGTTCTCAGCAGGATGCGTTAGATGCTTTGGTGTCTTTGTCAGGCTTCAGCTGGGATACTTGCACGTAGAATTCATTTTATCATTAGCGTTGCTGTGCTCTGATGACACAAGACCCATGTTATCTCTGAGAGAGTGCTCTTCTAGTATCCATTTGCAGAAGAATATTTTGTTGGTGAAGGGGAGAGTGCTTCACTGAGCACTTCAGATTAATAATTTGGGGACCATTTACTACTGAAATGATGGGAGCTTTCAAGAGGATGGCAACTTTCAATGTTTTAAAATAAAACAACAGCTGCAATTTAAACAACAGAGATACATATCTGCACATCTCTTACTCCTGCTGTAAGGCCAATGGCTGATCTTGCTTTTGGTAGTCACGACTCACAACTTTTTGCCCAAGGATACTCAAGTTTCAACAGTGGGACTGTGAGAAACCTCTGGCCAGGCTTTCAACTGACAATGTGCTTGGTCGTGAGCTCTTGCATTATTATCCTGGGCTGGTTGTGCTTGGTTAACACTTGCCGCTTCCCGCACGGCCACTCAGCAGAATACACCTGAGGAGGAATGCTGCCCAAGTCTGGAAAAGCAAGAGGTGCAGCTTGGGAAGCGGATGGGGCAGCGTTAGAAAGGCTGGGAGCAGAGAGGAAATTCAGCAAGGCAGCGATGGAGATGCGGAGCAGCAGGAATATCACCAGCTGTTCCTCCACGGATGTGTTTCAGCAGCAGGAAATGAGAGAAAAAGCAGCATGACCATTGTTCATCCCCAAAGCAAAATTTCTGAGACGTGTGAATATCTTAGTGGAACACAACAGTTCACCCTGCTCCACTGACTCCTGGCCACCAGCACAGAGATTCACTGCTGCACAAGGAGCCTCCAGGCAGAACACAGAGAGCAGCGTGAACAGGGTGTCCTGACACCCAGGAGCGAGAGCTGAAAGGACACATTCAAAGCCCCAGCAAAGACGAGCCCTTGGGAACTCTGTCCCACAACCTCCTTTTATAAGCAACGAAGCTCCTGCTTGCACACGTACAGCTGCAATCACACCTGTGTGCAGAGGGAAAGCCGAAAGCTCTCTCGGCAATGGGGAGCGGAAAATGAGCGAAAAGAGTTCACGCATCTTTTCTCTTCGTGGGGACCCCACAACTGACCAGTCCCAACTACCATCACTTCCCACACCAAGGGAGGGAGCATCGCTGCTGCTACTGAAGGCACGTGAGGGGCTCCAGGAGCACTGCGAGTACAGCCAACGCCAGCTGGGCTGTCCTCGGAGCGCGGAGCAGCCAGATCCGCCGACAGGAAACCATTAAAGCGTGAGTCAGTCCCCCAGCCTGAACTGGTTATGGCCATGCTGACTCAGCAAAGGGGGAAAAACACAAGGAGAAAGCCGCTGTGGAAAGAAGGCTCTGACTCAGGCCAGCTGCAGCAAGGGGGTTTGTCGAGGGGTGGGGGAGGATGGGCGAGGTAAGGGGGTGGCAGGCGATGAGGAAAATGGAGCAAGGGCAATGGAGAGACCAGTTCTGCCTCGCTTACAACACGCTATCGGCTGATTTAAGCACAGATGGGCAGCTTGCTGAAGATCAGCTAGTTTGTGCAAGGTGTTATTCTGACTTGATACAGAAAGCCACTATTCTGATTGCTTTCGGCTTGGGAATTGAGCAGAATTTCTTTGGATGCGGGAAAAACTTGTCCCCAGAATGCATGCTGGCTGGCTCAGCCGCCGGCGCAAGGGCACGTGGTGTCTGGAAAGCATGTGCTAGTGGCACGGGTGTCCTGGTGCTGGTTTGCAGAAGTAAAGCTGCAGCAGGAGTTACGTAGGCGGCTGTGCTGTAGACGGGGCACCTCTGCCTCTGCCACAGGTAGAGGAGGAGAGCACAGATGCATGGGTGTTATGGCAGCGGGGCAATCGTCTCTATGTCAGCTCAGCTTCCATGCCACTGGAAGACAAGATGGCTAAACTCTGTGAACTTACCTTTTCCCCCTTTGGCCCTGGTGGTCCAATTGGCCCTGGTGGTCCTGCATGTCCCTGTGGAGAGCAGACAGCATGTGAGGAGACAGGAAAGAGCTGTTTGACTGAAGGTTGTCCCTGGTTTCCTGCCAGATCTCACAAGCCCTGTGTCGTGCATCCCAGCTTCGGAGACACATGGGCCATGGCAGAGATGAACCAAATGCATCTGCAGAAGTCGTGATTATGCAAATGCAGACTAGAGAAAGAACTAAACTGAACTCAAGATCAGAAAATCATAGTTTAAGAATGATTTTGCATCCTGGAGTAGCAGTTTTGTTGCATTTGAGAACAGACAGAAGCTGGAGGATGAAAATAAAATCCTTACCTGGTAACCCTTTAAGCCAGGTTCCCCTTGAGCACCCATCCTTCCTGGAGCACCCTGGAGAGGCAAGCACAGAAAGCACCATGAGAGTAGCCCGTGGGTATTACCGCACAAGAAGAGGATGCGCTGGGCTATGCAAAGCAAAGCTCAGCACCACCTGTGAGTGTGGCCACCCGTTCTCCAGGCCACCGGTGAGCTTTGCTGCAGCCATCTGAAATGCTCTTGCTTGGCTTTAACCTCTTACACATGAAGAGTGATGCTAGGAGTGCATTCTATGTCTTTGCCAGTCTGTAACAATAGGTTCCCCACCTCATTCAGATTTGCTACCAGAAATGACTGCATAGTGTGTGCTCTTCATCTGCCCTTCTGGACGTCTTTATATCCAAATTAGCTTTGTGTTAGGAAGTCCACCAGCGAGACCATTCTCATGCATGTCCTAATCCTAAACTGTTGGGAGAAAACCTTTCGGTGTGGGTTCTGAGGCCAAGACAGGAGTTTTCTGGATTGTGATGAGGGCGCTGCAAGAGCTGTTTATTGCATCTTTAGCAGACTGAACAAAAGGGTTTAAATCAGATCATCACATTGAAGTGAATTGCAAACTTTCCATATAGTCCCATTTAGCGTGGAAGAAAGCCCTTTCCACAAGACAGAGACGTGTTCAATCCAATAGACTGCCGCTCAGATACTGCTTTGCTTCCTTTAGAAATAATCCATGGAGGCTTTGCCAAAGAATATGAAGGGAGGATATATGGGGAGACCATAATTTCTAGTGCAGGAAAACACTGTCAGCAGAACCATTACTCCATCACTCATTTGCTACTGTTCTGAACATTGCCACGATTCCCGGTTCATAACTAACTCCTGCTTTTTCACCAAATTCTACCAAATATAGTGCAAGAAGTTTCCTTACCAGCCTGCAATGCATGAGGAGGTACTTATTACTGCTGCTGTCCCAATGCATTTGCCTCACGTGCCTAAAGCAAACTAACTTTCTTCCCTCTCCGTCATACTATTGTTGTTCTCTCTGAAAGCCTCACCTTCAGTCCCCAACTCGAACCCTTTCCCATGCTGTATTTCTCCTTGCTGCAAGTGTTTTAGATAAGTAGATCAAGAGTGGGTGTAGAAACAGGGCAGAAGTCCAAGGCAGAGTTCCTTATAACAACACAGTTTGACTTGGAAGCAGCTCTTGCCATGAGTGTGCAGTCTCAAAGGGAAAGGTCTTAGCAAAAAATAGCTTATCAGCCCTTCCCAAGAAAAAACCCTGATATTTCAGCCCATCTGGGGAGTTCTGAAGAACTGCCATGATGCAACATGAGCACCACGATGCAACAGGGCACCAACGCAACCACCACTATGGATCTCTCCTGTGCTGCTCAGAGCAAGTGTTAAGCTGTTTTGGTCAATTAAACCCATCTAACATCATTTCACTTTCTGTGCTCTGAAGCCTCTGTTGGGCTCTCTGTTTCATTCAGGCCTGTGCCCACCACTGCTAGCCACGTTTCTGCGTGTTGTGTTCAACCATTTGCAGAGCTCTTCTCACCATAGGTCCCAGGGTACCTCGGGATCCTTTAGGGCCTTGGTTCCCCTTCGGCCCCTCCTTCCCTGGAGATCCTGTCTCGCCGAGCTGCCCCTGGTAGCCCTTGCTGCCCTGCAGAACAAAAGCACTGACATTAATGTAGGGCAAAACTGCTTCTACAGATAAATATCAAAGATGAGCAAAGAAAGGGAGATCCAGAGGAGGAGACATTATCAACAGGAGATGTTCCTACCTTCTGGCCAGGCTTGCCCTTTTCCCCCTGTTTTCCTGGTTTCCCTTCTGGTCCCTAGGAGAGCAAAAAAAGCTGTTGGAATGGGAAAAGAAGAAGTCCCATCCCAACCAGCCACTCCCAGGCCACTTCCCTGGTACACTCAACCCTGACAGCGTCCTCACCCATCCTATCTTATCCCCACGGGAGCCAACAAGGAGGCTAGGAAGTCATGCAGGTAAGGCCACAATTAACAGGTGCTACAGCGGGAGTATGGCTGAGTTTGTTCTTGCGCTGCTCCAACACATGGAGGAGAAGGAAACCTCATTGCTTAAAGGTGGAAAGATCTCTGTGCCCAGGTGACTATAGGGCAACATGGCTAAAAGGTGATATTTTTCATCTTCAGATCACATGTCAAAGACAGGCGGGTGATGGAGAACTGCCATCTGATGTGTCCATCTGTCCTCAAGGGTGCAAAAGAGGGATCTCAGAAGTGCTCCTTGAAGACAGCGCCCACTGAACTGAAAAATTATACCTACCCAGCCACTGCTACAGAAAGGGCTGAAATGGGGAAAACACATTTACCCTGGCCCCCACAAAATGTTTCCTCTGGTCTGCAGACAGAGCTGCCATCTGTGCACCGCTGCTTTACAAACAGAGTTGTATCTTTCACCATCATCTATGGCACTGAATTGGATATCAATGCTTTTTATATGGTTCTAGGATACTGGCAGTGGAACCATTGCCTCAACAGCAATTCTCCTTATTTTACCTTGTAAAAACAGGCAGTGGTTTCATTTTCTATCTACCTGCCACGCACAGCTTTCTGCTCTCAGTGCAAAACCTTCCCTCTATTTGTATTATTATTACTGCAACACAGCACACAGAAATCACAATATACCGATCAGGCATCCAGAAATGGAGTGGTCTGCAAAACTTCAGGTGGGAGCCACAGCGACGAGAGGCAGAAATGCCGGCCTGCTTTGTGCACCTAGCGTGGGTGCCTCACAGGCAGCAGAACCTGCTGCCCTTCCTTGCATGCACACAGCAGAAATTAGCTGTGAGGAGCAACTAAGTATAGCGCGCTCTCCTTAGGGAGCCCAGGGAGTTCATTTTTTCAGTGTTTGACCCCGTTGGCTGCAAGGCAGACAACATATTTTGGATTTGACAGATAGAAGCAAAAGTATCACTGAAGAAAATAACTCATGCTTTTTGGCAATTGCGACAAACTTTTCAACAGCATCTACGCACCAGCACGGCATCTCTCCCTCCGCTCTCCCGCCTCCCAGTTAAGAAGGTACAGGTTTCACCACTGTTGATGTTGCAGTCTCAGCTGAACAAAAGCAACTTATAAAGCTAGCCGTATCAGAGGGTTTTCACTCTGATCTGAAACATGGGCCTCGTAAGTGCCTGCTCATAACACAAAGGAGCAATTCAGATTTATTATAGCCCTAAAGAATTATGCCAGCTCTTCACTTCCCCAAAGGGATAGCTCCATTTTACCTAAGTCAAATATTTCAAGAGCCCACCTTGCCAACACTATTAGAGCTTCACGAAGGACGGGTCCCTGCCGAGGAGTACACAAGTCCTGTTCTGTTGTCTCTTCCATACTGCTCGGGGGTTTGTTCGCTATTTTTTGCTGCCACTTTCCTAGAGATCACTTCTGGAATTATTTTCCCACAGATGCTGAGCAGACGCAATACAGGATGAATTGTGGGTGCCAAGCTTCCAGTGTCACCCACGTGATTTACACTTTTGACAGGAGTACAGAGAAATCCTCACCAATGAAAGCATCAGCCTGGGAAACGGCCATCCCCATCCAGCTCTGCAGCTAGCTCACCACTGGACCTGGTACCAGGTCCCTCAACTTCCCCACGTTATCGGTCATGATGTGCGTAGCGAAGCAGCAATAATGCTCACAGACCCTGTTCTGCAGCAGTACCGTGATGCTTAGTGGCTTGAAAATTTGGAGAGTGAATAGTGGAATCACTCACAAAAGTTTACTGTCAAAACAAGACAGGAATGAATAAAGACACAACTGGGATTTCTAATTAGTTGCATAGTGTTTTTCCATCAGTCTCCCTAGACTGTGCACTAAGATCTTTTGGAAGCACGGGCAATAGATGTTGCTTGCAAATGGGAGAAAGCCTGTTTTAAGCTAAATCTGTTCCTGGCCCCAGTGACGGCCAAGCCCTTGATCTTCTCCAGCAGAGTCATTTTGCACACTCAGATGTGCTCCTGAATTGCTGTGCTGTAACAGCTCTTGAAACAAATACTTCCATGTTACGGTTCCATCCCCAGGATGAGAATGCGTTACACTGTCTGTAAAAAACGCAGACACCAGTGCATTGATGAGATGTACCCTTTTATCATTGTGCAGGGCAGATGGATCCCGTTCACAGGGGAGGTCATGAGGATCTGACAGCTACTTCAGAAGAGTTTTGAAGTACAGCCTGGTTCCCCCCACCTGGATACATCTCCCATGGAAGCAATGATTGAAGCTTGCTTCTACCCTGCACTGGGAAATGTCTTTGCTTTTCAAGAAGACAGGTTCAGGCCTTAAATCTTCCCATCTGAGAAACAGAATTTCCACACTGCTCCTAAAATCTGCCAGCGTTCAAGTTCATGCTTGTACCTGCAATCACGAAGTTCAGATACAGGGTTAGAGTCATCTGGGAGAGGGAAAAAACCCAAATATAAACCCAACTTTGACAGTCCAAGCCCTGCTCACAAAAATGAATTCGATCCACAGAAGACTGTGCCATGTTCAAACAGGGTCTCAACTTTGGGTTCCTTCAGCTTGTCTTTCCCTGTTGGTGGAGTCCGAACACAGATATGGGCTCCAATAAACTCCCTGTACCGGCTTTCCCCCTTGTGATGCATTGGCCTCATTGAGCAGGGATGTTCATACACCCCAGAAGGCTCTCCTGGGTCCTCCAGCTGGGGTGCGGCTCCTTCTTCATTGCTGGAGAAAAAAAAATTGGCAGCATCTCCAACTTTTGTCAGTGATAGTGAGACCAGCTGTCACTCGCAGTAAGCCACAGAGATCTTCCTTTGAGCCTCCCGCACTGTTGTTAGCTCTCATCTGCCTGTTAAAAGCTTTGCTGGTATAAATAAATGGGTCAAACCGTGCTGGTGACACCATCAGCAGAGACGTGGCTTGGATCCTGCAGCCTGAGTCACCTCCTCAAACAGAGTAAGCTCTATCAGCAAAGGATAGAGCTCTGTGCTCTACCAGCGTGCTTTCTAGGACTTTGGCCAGCAGAGCTCTGCTGGTGAGTGGGAAGCCTACCATATGTCTGATTTTCCTGGATGTGCTTTCTCCAACTGCGTAGGAATTTTGCCCAGATGAATTAGAGGCAGTTCAACACTTGTCTGGGGTTCCCAGATATGTGATATCTCTACTTGTGATGTTCCAGATGTGGTTGCTGTTTGTTGCAATCCCAGACGTTCACAGGGCACATACACAGTGGTTTGCACAGTTCCCAGAAATCACCGCACTGCCACGTGCCACACATTACACAGGCAATAACAAGCCCAGCAACAGGTTTGGTAGCCTTCAAAAAAGGTCAGATCCTTTTTCTCTCCATTCTTCTGACTCATCTGTCCAGGGATGGAAAAATCAGGGCCAGAACAGGGGGGAAAAAAAAAAGGTTAAAAATAAAATTCAGTGAGATTGTAACTTCATCCAGGGCCTCCAAAGTACATTAGGAATCTAGCATCTTTTGGCACCTCTTCCACTGCCATGTGAAGTTCCTAGGGTTCCTACTCTCTTTAGCAGAGACAGCAGTGAGGGGCAGAAAATGTACAAAAGCCTATACATAAGAATAATTAATTCCAAGTTCTTTTTGCTGGATTCAAATCAGTTGGGTTAGTGTGCCAAGGCACTAAACACTTGATGCTTTTATTCTCGGGGTTTGTACACATTTTGTTGTATGCTTTGGGTTACCAGTTTGCTGAGAAAACAAATCTTCGTTCCAAGCTTCTTCCATCAGCGGGATTATTTTTAAATGGTGATTTCTCTTTATATACTGTACTCTTCACTGGAGAAGCATATCGTTACCTCCAGAAGATGATGGTATTTGTGACCAGGGACAGTGGAAAGCAGAGGTTTTACAAAGTCACACGCCTTCAGGTATGCCAAAATATCCAAGGAAAGCAAATAAATTATCATCTTAGGTCTAGCATGTTTAAAATTTCATTGCCAGCTTCAGTAAGGACAAAATTTTATAGGCTTTTTTTTAGTATAGCCTTAGATATTCCCCTAAGTGAAAAGCTGGATAGTTCATTTTCCAATGCAAATGGATTAATTTTTAAGGAAAAAAAGAGGCTTTCAGCTGCTGATGGCCTTGGCAGCAAAGTCAGGTCTCTTGCACAGCACAGCAGTAACATTTATTGGGAGCAAACAGACGAGCAGCCCAGCTTTAAATTCTCAACACATCAACAGTTAAAAACTATGTTACAACAACAACATCCAGAAAAACAAAATAAGGAAGTTGAATGAATTGCAGAGAGATATACCCCAAATGGAGCCAAACAACAGCGTTAAAGTCCAGACCCAAACTTCCCCCACATTCACTGATGCTCTGCTACATGCACTAGATCCAAGGAAGTGGTTACCGAGCCGTGACTCACCGTCCTGGTTTGACTCAAGGGGAACTGTGGCTCTTGGCACTTCAGAGGATAGATATGTTTCTGCTTTGCTTGCAGACTTACAGCACGGCACGGGAGAGAAGCTCTACGAGGGCATAGTACTGACGAGATAGCTTCCCGAAGCCTGTTTCAGGCAGGTTCAGGATTACTCAGGACTGTTGTGGAGCAGGAGTATATTTTCAAATTTTTTTGGGTGTCATTGACTGAAGGTCTGAGGTCACTCCTCCCTACCAAAAATGAGGCAGGGGGGAAAAAAATGAGGCAGGGGGAAACAGAAGAATCAGAATGCAGCTACTGAGTAAAGAAAAGAAAGTGCCAGTGGTGATGGGAAAAAAAAATGGTGATAGTTTGAGGCACTGGATGTAGAAAGGGCAGAAAAGCTAAAGCAGCAGTAAAGGTAGGAGGCATGAAACATAGGATGACCATGCCCATATTGTTCAGGGCCCAGCCAGCGAGCTCATTTAAAGGGAAATGAAAAAGCCCCATATCATTTCCTACCGCTCAGCAATGTCTCCATATGAGAACCTCTACTTAATAAACTTTGATCGGGAGAAGCCTCCCCCCATGGAGGACATTTCACAAGCACTCAGGAAATTAGTGGGATTATTGGGGCTGGGCATTTGAAGACCTAAATGTTTCTGATTTATAAGAAACACATTTCATAATCACTCTGTCTAGCAGTAGTTTGGAAGGGGAGGAGACAGGGCAGCAGCTCCTGAATGAGCATGGGAAAAGAAGAAAGACTCAACTGTTCTCGAGAAGAAAGACCTGATTGTACTGTGACGTTCAGAGGGCTTCACTGGGATCACTGGGAGGTAATGGGCTCTTGGCCTGCTTGTGGAAACCCGAGTGGTGAGTGCAGGTAGAGCTGGCTGGCTGAATTCAAAGAAAAAGTGAGATGGGGAAATCCTATAAAAAGATCTCAGAGGGAAAGACTACAGCTAGCGTCACTATGACTTTCCTTTCAGCTGAGTTCCTCAGCTTAAAATGTGGAATCCAAACCAAAATCTTGTATCCCAAACTCTCTGCTTTAGTGCAAGTTCTTATCTGCATGCAGATGTTGCTCTGAAATATGCCACTTTTGGTTTTGTGAACGAGGAGGTCTATTTAACTTGGTTTTTCTAAGCAGTCACAGTGTAAAGCAGCAAAGAGAATCAGGTACAAAGCAGTGCTGTGTGCTCTGAGCTGGTCTGGTTTGGTCTGATAGCCCTGAACTGCCACTAACTTGTTGTTTCTGGGAAAATCCCTTTTTTTCCCCCTCTTTGCCTCTATTTTGTCATCTCTAAGGAAGCACAGGAGACAAAAGTGCCACCAAAAGGCTCGATGGGTGGGTGGGAAGTGCAGGAAAAGTGCAAGCCCTCATCCCCACTGAGCTATGAAGCTTTCATACATGATGACACCAAAATGCTCCAAAGAATTAGCCAGTGCTGGAAGCTGACAACTGGGAAGAAAGGAATAGACGGAGCACTTCGGCAGTATAACTCCGATTTACACTAACGAGCACTGCTTGTGCTCTTTTTTTCCTCCCCCAAACACTAAGGGTTAATATCTTCCTTTTGAAGGACACAGATGCCCTGGGGTTGTGGAAGAGGAGGGGAATGAAATCCTCTCTTGCAATAAGGAGGGGAATCTTGGAGTAACTGCACAAAAAGTGCATCTCCTTCGTCTGAGTCAGGAAAGAAACTGTGCCAAGTCAATGGGATTTATTTCAAATTTTGGCTCATTTCGACTGCTATTAACTCTAAACGAAGACCAGCTGGGATCAGCCTGCCTTCCCAAGCAGCAGAGAGAGCAGGCAGAGCTGGCTGAATCCCTGCAAGGGCAAACGGCCCCTCGGCTGCAGGAGAGCAACTTTGGTCGCAGCAAGCAGCGGTCCCCCGGGGACTGGGAGAGCTCTGTGATTCCCTGCAGGATTCCTCCCAGGGCTCACAGGCAACCCTGGTCCACTCCAAAGGTTTCAATGGATTTGGTGGGCTGAGTCACAGATACCAGCATAGCAGACAAGGGGGAAAAAACCCCCCACAATAAAATCTCCCAAACAACAAAATCCAGCATGTACCTCTCCATAAAATGGGATGTTTAGACTTCCACAGAAGAGGCTGGACCTGAGGCCATCAGCGATGCACTGGTTATTAAAGCAAAAGGAGAAGCTGATTGCAGCTAAGGGCAGAGTTGCCCAGGGATGACAACGTTGCTTCTAGAAGGGGAAGGAGAGAGACTTGTGGACTGCAGCTCTGCGGAGAGGCACTCGCCCTGACCCTTGCTCTTGCCCTATTCAAAGCAAAGGGTTTAAGCACGTTTGACTACATTCCTGAGCAACTTTGTTCACCTTTGATTTTTGATGCAAGGCAAATACCTGCTTATAGCTTTGCTGGATATTGGTCCACGTGAGTAATGACGCTCCAAGGCTGTCACACAATGACATACCATGGCCAAGTGCAAGCACCTTCAGCTATAGAAATGGGACTCCAGTATAGGAACTGGCCCTGCTGATGCAGCAGCTACTGGAAAGGACGGGCTGTAAGGCAAGAAAAGCATGTCCTGTTGTGTTCCCTCCTCCCATATGGAAGGGGTAGCTGTGGCTTGGGATGTGGATCATGCACAGGCCCAGGAGACATTCAGCTCTGCAGCACAGGGCCCATGCCCTTTGACAAGCACAGCTGTCTCAGGAAACATCTACTGAGATGTGTCTGGGCCAATACAGCCTGTACCGAGCCACTGCACAGGGCCCCGGAGTGGGGTTGGGGAGCTCCCAGTCCCCCTCTGCCTCTGCCACTGACTGATCTCCTGCATGAGCCCAGGGCAAGTCACTTTATTACTTTGTGCCTCTACTGCTAGCGCATTATTCAAGGGCAAGATTAGGAGCAACAATACTAATTTCCTAGATTAAGGGTGTGAGGAGCTCGCTGTCACCACTGACACGCTGCCGGGGCGGCCACAGCCCTCCCCTGCACACTGAGCACAGTATTCTCCATTCTTTCCATTGCTCAGTGGGAGGGTAACCCCACGCCCTCCAGTTGAGGGAGTTTAAGAAACTTCTTTCAGGTAAGAGCTCCACAGACAGCCCGTAGACCAGGGCACAAAACCCAGC
The DNA here is from genome assembly GCF_035582795.1 of Mycteria americana. NCBI lineage: Eukaryota > Metazoa > Chordata > Aves > Ciconiiformes > Ciconiidae > Mycteria > Mycteria americana. Next base: position 6,807,282 of record NC_134381.1, on the reverse strand, counting down.
TTTTCCAGGAAACAACAGCTCAGCACATTATCAAAAAAATTGTCCATGCAGATTCCTGCATGGACAGCAGAGATTAAAACCAGAAGTGACTCCAGGATTGTCCTTCGGCAGCCTCAGTGTTTTCCGGGAGCTGGATGCCATGTAAGTGATGTGGCGTTGCCAGCTGTCGCTGAGCTCATGTGTTCGCAGTGAATGGCTGGATTCAGCGACAGCAGAGCGAGGCGCTTTGTTGCAGAAAATCTTTGAATCATGTTTTCAGTGGCAGGAAACAGAAAAGAACAAAGAGCAAAAAACCACTCTGGGACAAATTCTGCTGTAAGTGATGTTTGGACAACTTTGTAATAGAGCAGTGTGTCGGATGAGAATGAGCTCCTGCTCTACCCTGGCATTGCAGAGCCCAGAAACCAGCCCCATCTCAGCCGTGACCACAGCGCGCAGTTTCTGGAGCGACTCTGCTAGCTCAGAGCAGAAGGTCCACCCTGATCAGTAAGTCCTCCTTCCACTTCAGGATTGTAGCCTGTAGATGATGGAGACACAAGAACATGATGGGAAGGATGCTGTCCTCAGGACACCATCCAACGCTGCGTGTGGAGTTGCTGCCGCTCTGGGCAGCGATGTGGCTGAGACCACAGTGCTGGAGCCAAGAGCCATGAGTTCACCCAGCGCTCTGTACTGGGCTGGATAGTGGCTTTATCCTTTTCAAAGCACTGTGAGTTGCCTCAAAATACCTTCTCAGATCTCCACCCCAGCCCAGCTCCATCACTCTGCCCTCTTGGAGAGCAAACGAAAGGACTTTGGACCTTGTCACATCAGAGCAAAAGGATTTACCAGCCCTTAGAGCTCTTTTGGTCTGCTCGTGCACATCTGCACCATGTAGCAGGGCTGGAACATGCAGCCAGATCTTCTCTGATGTAATTGTTTATGGCGATTTATACCATTGGAGCGTCTGGCTCAAAGCTTTCCGAGTCCTGACGTGGCTGAATGACACCGCAGATAGGATTTCAGGTTAAAAAGGAAGTGGAAAAAGAAAAGAACTCGGCTCCCAGTTTTGCTGAACAATGAGGGATTTTCTTGTTTCAGAGCATGTTGTATTTCATTACCTACAGGCTCTCCAATTGCTTTCCTGGAATTGTAAAAACCTCGCTATCAGATGTCTGCCTTGTATGACAACCAGCACATTACGAAAACCACAGTGCACAGCTACGGAGCGCAGCTGGAAACCCACCACCTCCCTCCTGCCAACTGGCTTGGGCCTTTCGCACAGCCACTGGTGGATCAGTTGTCCTCCGCGGGAAGGGCTGAAATGCCGTATTTTCTGTAGGTGGAGAGGAGAAGCAGCGGAGAGGAGCACTTTCGGGGGGGGGGGGGAGGTTGCTCTCAGGGACCACTTGCCTGTGTCCAGGTAGCTGCTTGCATACCAGTGACTTCAACCTTTGGCTCTTATCATCCTCTGTTGCGAAGAGCAGGACTGACTGGCAGCCAGATCCTTTGTAAATGCACATTAGCCTCCAACAACGTTCTTCGGGTATTTCAGGCTCCGTGGCACCATCCCCTCATACACTTACAGGTCTGCAGAGAAATTATCTTTTTATTTTGGCAAACTACACCATGACACTTGCATTGCTGATGGATTGCTGATGGACCTTTGCCAGGGTTTGGCGGGCCGTTGTATCTTCCAGTCTCCCCACAAACTGCAGAGACATATCCTTGTCCTGCCTTGCCCGTACAGAAAGTATGAATCTCCAGCAGACAGCTCCTGCTCCTGCTCCCTGCACTGTTGGATCTGCATCTCCAGCCAGTGTCTCTGAACGGGGATGCCCAAACAGTCCCTGGTGCTCTGCAAGGGGAAGAGATTTTCAGCTCTTTGCTGCTCAAACGAGCCAACCAGAGGTCAAAAGGCCAAGTCTAGAAGAGGGTCAAGATCAAGTGAAGGCAATAAGTTTGTATTAGAAGATGGAAACCACTGGGAGGAGACAATACGCAAGACAGCAGCTCAGGAAAGATGCGCATCTCTGATGTGATTTTTAAAATCTCAAGTGGGTCTTGCACTCAGCTGTGTGTTAGTGTTTCAGGTGCTCTGATTTCTCTCTTATGACCAGGGGGACAACTGGCCCATCCCTCTGCTGAGCAGGAACTGGAATTCAACGGAGCAGCGTGAACTTGGACGAAGTGACCAAAAGATAGAGGATACTCGCGTATCTCAGCTCCAGCTGCCTCGAGTCCTGCCAGCCACAGCTGTGAGACTCATGGACCATCTCAGTTGCCAGGTTTGCTTGCTGAAATCCACTGGCTTTGAAACATGTACAAACTACCCCTGGAGACTCGGCTGGGGCCTCCCTGCTGCTTTTGTTTGAGATTTAAAACCACAGTGGAAACCGGTTTTGAGATATGTTAATACTGGAAATGGCTGAGCCAAGTTAAAGCTAACGATCTTTGAAAAATGTTTCTTGAGCACCAAGGGAAGTTTGGTTGTGCTCAGTTGGTAACGTTGTATCAGCATCGGGACAGCTTTCTGGAAAATAGAACTTTGCTCAGTAAAGTCAGACTTGTCCCTGCTGTAGGGACTGATCGTCTCTCTTCTGCCTGACCCGGAAGGGCAGCACAGACCCTTTACGCTTCCTCCAGCTTTAGCACCTGGGAAGGTTTTCCAGTGCATCCCTTCATCTGCCATCTCCCCGGGAGCTCTAGGACGGTGCAGACTGAGGAACTGCTAACCTCTTTCCACCCCTTGCGCTGGCCCGTCGCCACGTGGTGCGCAAGCTTGTACGTGCCCTGCCAAGTTCCCCAGCTTCTACCTGCTCTGTGGCTACACGGGGTGCTGCCAGCACCAGGCCTTTGCCCCAGGCCAGTATGTGCAAACTGGGCTGAAAATGCACCAGAATAAAAGCAGATCATTTCAGAGCAATCAGGTGCCTCATTTCCTACATCTGTCAAGAGGACACTTGATAGTGAAGTGTCACGTTCCTTTAGACATAACCAAAGTAAAGATTAAGACTAAACATGTCCTTGGTGTTCAGGAAAAGTCTCCAAGAAGCGGTGTAGCTGCAGGGACTTGTGATAAAAAGGGTTTTTCCAGAGGCCGTCGCTGTTTGCGGAGGGCACGTCCCTGTGGGTCCCCTCTAGTGCTGAAGCAGAAGGCAACACAGGGCCAAGCCAAAGCATAGGAGAAGCTTGTCTCTATGTCCACAACTGCAGATGGGCATCAGCTTCCTCGAGCTAATATGAATCTCTTCCAGAAGCAGAAGATGAGCTACACACTCCCAGATGGAGGTCAGTTTGTTGGCACAGGTAACTAGACAGATCCTTGTGTGCGTCTCTCCCACTAATGGCACAGAAGCATTAACATCTCCCCTGTCCCTTTTGTAGATGAGCAGGATACCTCAACAATATTGGAGCAGAAGCAAACATGTCTAGCCCAGGGAAAAGTCAGTGGATCCAGGCAGGAATGCAGTGAAGCACGGATGTAAGGACTCCCGGGTGTCATGCCAGGAGAGACCAAATGAAGATGCAATAGCTAAAGGTGAAGTTCTCTTTAAAACCGTCTAAACTGAGTATTGGACAGCACAACACTATCACATCAGATGTATTAAAACCATATGCAACACGCGTAATGTGTAAACACACAGTATCTGCAGCACACCCAAACCCAACGTGCCTCCTCCCTGCAACGCAAGCGCCTCCACACCTTCCCCAGGCAATTTCCGTGCCACCCTACAAATCCTGGACAGGAGTTTGTCACCGGGCAACCTTGGCATTTGCCCTTGGGTGAATACCTTCAGGATTTTTCCCTGATGAGATTTTTGTTATCTTTGTCCAGCAGCCTTAAAAACCTCTGTCCTTTGTACACATTTGTGGTGGGCTGTGCCTGTGGTGGCTTTTGTGACATGTCTTGCAGAGGATGGGTTGCCTTTCTATTCCAGCTTCCAATCCCCAGTTGAAAAGGAGGGGGTTGCCGTTATCGCTAGCGGTTTACATCTCTGAGCTGTAAACTTTATCTTGGTAGAAATCTAAGGAAGATCCTACTAATATTTGTACGTTTTCTCCATGGGAAGGTAGGATAAAAGTCTCAAAGAAAAAATGGGAAGAGAAAAATTATTTGTACTTCTGTCAGAGGACTTCCATCTTTAAATTACCTCAGCGAGTACAGGAACACCAGCCTATATATTAGGTAACGGCCAGGCGTTTGGCAGGGGAGGCAGTGCTATCTGGAGCCTATACAGCTCTCTGAAAGTCTGCTTGAGTTTAGACATAAGGATATACAAAGAAGCATATTAAAATAGTAGATGGAAATATAGCACTCTGCAGTAAAAAAAACAAAAGGGAGTGATTATGAGCAGGAATTTTGGCTCTGTTGACTCTTTTTTTTTTAAATAAAACAGAAAACGGCATCATGTTCCCAGGGACATGCTGGCAAACAGCAGGGACAGAGTCTGAGAGAATCTATATTTTATACTCTATAACTTAATATGGCTTTTGCATGATTTTAGTATTTTTATTGCTTCTTAAGACATGCACAATATAAACATGTGAACCAGCCAGAAGTACAGCACACGGAGGGCCGGGCGCTGAGGGCGGCTGTCCAGCCACGCCGGCCTGCAGCTGGGAGGGAGCTGGGATACTGGGGACCACCCACCCCTCGCCCGTGCTACAATCCCAGTCCTGCAAAGAGCTCCCTGTGGGGACAGGGGGCTGTGGCCAAGGATGGCCTTATTTGGGGCAGGACTACAGCCTTATTCTGCACATTTATGGTGCTGCACCACAGTATTAAGCCAATGTTTCCACTTTCTAGTCAAGTCAGTGCTCAAATCCCAACCTCAGCCCAAAAATAACACAAATCCAGCCCCTTTGCTGCTTCCATCCCCTCACACCCTTCTCTCTGCCCTCCTAAAAGGGCCAGCCACAACGTCACCAAAGGGAAAAACAACATGCTTCAACATCAAGCATCCACCCAGCGCTCAGATGTACCCGCCTGCCCTGCTGCCTCCCACCTAACCCGGGCAGGGATTTCAGAGCTGCCATCAAACTTGGTCAAACTTGGTCTACTCGTTCCTTCTGACATGCTGGGGCTGCTCGCAGACATGTGGGGTGGGAGCTGGCACGTTCTCCAGCTGCATGGGCAGCAAGACTTATGCTACAGGTGAGCATGGCCGCTCCAGCCAGCCTGGCTGCATCCACCTCGACCGGGCTATCGCTTCACAGAAAGCGCCTTGTGAGTCCATGCTTCCTGCAACTTTGATCCACAACAATAAGTACAATGAATAAATCATGTTGTCAAGCTGATAAACGCCATGTTTCAAGCAGAAGGGCCTGACTTGGCTTGCAGAGCAGCCCACTAGGGCACTGGGCAGTGCTCTCCTCCATCTGGCACCACTGAACGAGCTCCAGGCCAGACCCTGCTCGGCTCCTCTGGCCCTGCAGCTCTCATCTCAAAGCCAGAATCACATTTTTTCTTTTCATGGCACTGAGATCGGACCTCCAAGTGAACCAGACATGCCTAGGATATTCATTGAGGATTCAGGAATAATTTCCTGCTAATTTCTTCTATTTGTTTTCTATATTTAAGGGGGAAACCTTAGAAGGGAAAAACAGAAGGAACCAAGTAATCATCAAACAGAAGTGAGAGAGGGCAAAAGCTAGCCATTTCCAAACTGCAGGTCAAGGCCAGCTGTGACAGCCAGGGGAAACTCAGCTCCTCGCAGTCCCCTGTACATCCCTCTCTAATACCCTGCAAGGTGGTCCATTTTACAGATGCAGTAGAGAGGCACAGTGTCCCAAAGCCTACACAAAGCCTGTGGCAAAGCAGAGAAGTGATCCACATCTCAAGTTTGTATCCTGATTAAAAGACCAAACCATCTCCTGGATGTAGTTTTTTGCAAAAATAACATACTTTATGACAACATTTGCAACAAGTCACATCTCAGATGACCTCCTGCCCTAAGCAGTGTCCTGGTTCACTGCCTGCATCTCCCTCTCAATCTGCCCCCAGGTGTTTTGATGCAACATGGCATGCCCTGTTACAGTAGTATTATCGTCTACAGTAATTACTGCCCTTGTCACAAAAAAAAAAAAAAAAGAAAAAAGAAAAAGCCTATTTATTTCTTGCTAGGGTTTAAATGCAATCCAGCCTCCCAGACACAAGACTGCAAACTTTCTTTTGTCCTCTTGTTGCAAAGGGATCTCGTCTCTTCAGACGAGCTTGTTTGCCTTCTGCAGCCCAGAGCTCGGTGTGTGCCAGCTGTGCCTCCATGCCTGAGCCGGGGAGCATGTACTGCATCTCTGGGCTCACGCTGCAGCCATCAGGAAGGTTAAAGTCATCTTGCACGCAGGGATTTAGACAAGAGCACACAGCGCTCCGCTGATGCTTTTGGCGCAAGATGCAGCTGCTAATTTGGAAAACAGAGTGCAGGTGGCCCTATGGAGAGTGCAGGAGCTGTGTTGGGCCAAGACTCATACTCCGGCGATCTGAGATACATGCATGGCTGCCCGTGCAGCTCGGGGTGGAGAGCACTGATTGCTATAAGAAACCCACGGACCGGCTACGGGGGTGAGCAGGCTGGTTTTGCAGACTCACTCGGACACCTGTGATGCCGGGATATCCAGGAGGCCCTTCTTTTCCCTTCAGTCCTTCATTGCCTTTTTCTCCTTTCTCTCCTTCCAGGCCTTGCTCTCCTTTGTCTCCCTGCAGAAGAGAGGAGAGTAGGAGCTTTTCATACCCACACAACACATGGGTCACTGTACATGGCTCTTGCAAGGAAAAAACCCACCACATAATTAATATTTCAGGAGTCTGAGAGGAAGAGAACCTGTAAGCAAAAAGATGAATGAGGATGAGTCATAATACACTTGACATTTAAAAAATGAACAAAACCAGGTTTCTTTTTTTATAAAGTCTCTTGGCTGGAGGAGAATGAACTCACCCATTACACAGGGTAATCCGAACCCCTTTGCTTCTCCTGCAATAAGGCCTGAACCTCCCACGTGAATGAGACAGGCAGACAAGATCTGAAAGTCTCCCTTGCCTCACCCAGAAGCCCTGAGCTCAGGATGCTGAAAGATTTTTAATAGGACAGGTTTGTCTGGAGTGGCCGCTTGGCTCTTGCTGCCAAATGGGAATCAGCCCAGGGCTTGAATAAACGCTGCGAAACAGTGTCACCTTGCCCCTGTGAAGGATTTGTGGTCCGAGCAGCAGCTATCATGTCAAGTCACCGTTCTTACATTTGATGGCACAAAATTTTATGGAGACAACCAAAAGGCCCATTCCGTACTGACAGCAGCACCCAGACTTGCGCAACCAATCAGCCTTGACAGAGTCGTTCTCCACTTGCACCTGCGTTAGCGAGAGCACAGCAACATCTCTTCTGGTTAAACGGATGCTCCTGTAGTGAGCAGTGGCTCTTCTACTGTCCAGAGACACGTTCAGGTTGAAAAGATCTGGTTTGGTTCAAGAACTCTTGGGGACAGTGGTGGCAAGAGAATGCAGAAGTCTTGGCTGTCTTTAAGGAGGAGTCTTTTGGTCCAACATTCAGAGATGAGCAGAGGTAGAGACACACAGCAAATACTTTAACTAGAACGAAGCAATAAACTGCATTGTTGTGGGACCGGCTGCTTTTTCTTTCCATGGAACAAAATTGTTGGCCTGTTTGGAAAGGCCGGCTGTGCAGGGACAGAAATCAGAGTCCTGTTCCAAAGGCAAGGTAGCAAACTCACAGCAGCTAGATAAAGAGCACAGTGCAAGCCCTGAGCAAGCACCTGGGGCTTTGCCAAGAGGAAGGGGATCTGGTTTCTTTACTTGCTAACAATGTTCTGGTCAGTGGTGCAGGGGAGAGTGATGGACAATTCTTGATTTCCCCTGCCAGGCCTAGGAATTCCTGATTAGTTGGAAAATTAATCTGTAAAGACTCAAATAAAACAGACAAATTGTTGGAAACTAGATTTTGAAGAAGTTGACCTTTTTGGAGATCTGATCAGATGCCAAAAATGTGGGCAGAGGAGTGAAACAGGAGGAGTCCGTTATGTGCGCTTGCAGAAAAAATATCCTTGGAGGGAGCAGGGCAGAGGCGTATTGCACAGAGGACCCAATAACCCCTTGGCTTCAACCTGCCCCTGGTAACCACGGGGGGCTGAGCGCATGGAGATGTGTGAGAGCTGAACCATGCCATGAGAGTGAGGTTTACCTTGACACCGTCCGGCCCGGGTGGCCCGCTGTCCCCTTCCAGCCCTGATTCTCCCTGCAGGACAGAAGCAAGCAACATAAGGCTGTGCCCAAATATACTTTTTTCCCCCTGCTTTCAGCAGCTGACTTGTGGTAGCAAGTCGGGCTGCAGTGACAGGAGCCCAGCCCTGCACTTTGACACATGTCCTGTCTCATACCCTAGTACTGAACAAGCTCTTCCTGGAGCAAGAGCAGGAGTTCAGCCTCTTGCTTTATTCTGAGCCATAACTTCTCCTCCACAGACCCTGCTGCTGGCCTGTGGGAAGACCTTTCCCTGTGTTGAAAAGGGGGGGTCAGTCTGTATTCATTTAATCTGGGGCTTCCCCATCCTGCTCCAACAACTGACCTTAGTCCTGAGAAGGGACAAGAGCCACTGCTGGCTTCAATCTGTGCATTCATCCCGTCCCTGGCTCCCTCCCACGTGTGCATAGTGTAGCCAGTGTTTCCCTGTTTAATGCCTGCCTTCTGCTCCAGCACCTCCCTGCCCCGTGCGGACTGCACCCTCCTGGCTGTGCTCGGCCAGGGAACAGGAGGGGTCTGTTCCCACACTGCCCCTTTCATATGCCAGGTCATTACAGCACTTGGCAAAGCAGCACCGTAGCATCGGAGAGGTTCACATAAGCTGGTGAGCTGAAGCTGACAGGCTCTGCAAGGAAGGTGTTTCCACCACCCGCAGAAGAAACACGGACCAAACGGGTTACGGGATGCCCAGAGCAGGGTCTGTCTGCCCAGGCTGTGGGTGAGCAGGGAACAGAGCCTCTGGGGAACTGGTACAGCAGAGAAGTCCTACCAGAAGGTGACTGTACTTACTCTTTGGCCAACGAGGCCTTGCTCTCCAGGGACTCCCAGCTGGCCAGGATCACCCTAAAAAGAAGGAACCACAGACACAGAGACAAGGTGTTTACCGACAGTGAGTGAACATGAAGCACTGCCCATTGAACCCTTCATTTTGACTTTTTGTTTCCTCCTCCCACACAAACACCTTCACTTCAGTTTGCAAGGGGGTCCCAAGGGCAGGTTGGCATCACCAGCACCTCTGCTCACAGGGGGCCAGCGCATGCCTCGCAGGCTCTGTTGCAATGATGCCCAACAGGACAGGGGTTGAGGAGTGGTTTGCGCTGCCTGCAGCTCCAGAGCCAGAAGATATTCCCTTGGCATGTCCCTTTGGCCGGAAAAGCAGCAATGCTGGGTGCAATGCAGCGCTGCAGCAGACGCATAGCTGGAGCGAGGGAGAAGAAAGCCAACAGCTCTTTGAGCCCCAGCATGACTGAGGAGGGTGGAGAAGCAACTGAATCTTTGATGGCACCAAAACGAGTGAACTGAAGGTGTTTGAGTTGGCAAACAGATGGATCTCAGTGACAGGCTGCGAGGCTGCCAGTTAGCATTGGGGGTACAACGGCCATAGGGCAGGTACCTCTCACGTGTGCCCATCCAAGCCAACCGCTTTGCAAGGGGAAAAAGGTTTGACCTATCCATACATCTCGTCCTGCAGCAAAGTGGTCTGCAAGCGATGACTGCCCAGAGCAACCCCAGCCTGTCCCAGCACCTCCCAGCTTCGGAGAAGGAGCAGCATGGGACTCTCACTCTCTGACTCCCCAGCAAGGACATGTTGCACTGACAGCGGGTAAAGGGGTGTTTGTGCAAATCATCGTGTCCTGTTCCTGAGGAGGGCGGCCAGGAGCACGGGAGCTGAAACACTCGTGCAGTATCAGGACACCAAAGACACGGTAGCTCCAGTGAAGTGTCAGAAGATTTGCCAAGGAAAACATGGCAAAGGATGGGGCTGGGGGTGGGGAGCGAAGAACAGCAAAGAGGAAATTGCATTTAATCCCCACATAGAGTCTGTTCAAAAGCTCTCCACACAGGAGCGAACCTTCAAACCAAGCGGAAAGGGGGTTAGGATAAAATAAAAACCCCTCTGAGCTGCTCAGCACAGGGATCTTATTCAAACAAAGAGATGGTTTTTATGGGCCTTTCCATGTGGACAAGAAGGTGCATTCATGGCTCTGGAGCAGAGCACCCTTCCCCCATAACCATTAGAGGAGTTCAGTTCCCACAGAGCTGAGGCTTGGAAACTGTGGCAGGACCTTGTCTGAGGGTATTTTTAAGTTTGGGACCTTCCTAAGACTCTTTTTGTTTCAAATTAGAAGCTGCCTGGATCTCTGGGTCTCGAGGACTCCCTTCTCCACTCAGATTTTGTATCTGCAAAAGAGTTGAGCTTCATTTCCAAGGCCCTTCACAGCTCTAGAGGCAGAAGACCCCTGGGATGGTGCTTCTCCCCAGCACCGACAGCCTCCCCTTGGGATGGGGCTCAGGAATTTGTAACCAAGGGCTTAAAGTTAACCTGATTTTATTTTTTAAACTTTATCTTTTGTTGAATTTGCTGTCTGCTCTGGCTGCTGGAGGGTGAACCTGCAATGTTACCCAGTTCTACAGGAACAGAAGTTGCTATTATCTCCCTGGTCTGACAGAGAAATTAAACTAAGCATTTTTCTTACCTTCATGCCAGGTTCACCTGCAAGGCCAGGTTGTCCCATTGAGCCAGGCGGTCCCTGGAAAAAAAAAAGATAATGAAAAAACCCATTGTAACCAAGTAGAAAGCAAGATCAAAGACATAATTCCTTTAGCAGAGCTCTCCTGGGACAGTGGAGCCCTGGTTGCAATGTAATTACCTCCCCGGAGCTGGCTCAGGGTACGCAGCATCAAAGAGGCTCAGTACCCCTTTGTGCCCGGTTCCTGGGAGGGCTCTGCTCGGCTCTCACGCCTCCCCTCTCCCCGGCCCTGCGGCAGCCCCCCAGCCTCCTCTGCCAAGCACCTCTCTCTAACTCCTTCCAGCCCCTCTGCTTTCTAAGTTTAGTAACCACGCCGGGGAGCAGCACTGGGACTAGTTGGGAAAGAAGGGAAAAGGTCCAGAATTAGACTTAAAAACCCTTCACGAGGGTTGGGTTGTATCAGGTCGGCTGTATCAGGTTGTAAAGGGTTGTATCAGGTTGGCTGATACAGTGGATAACAGAAATGCTCAGCTGTGCTCTTGCTGCCTGCTCCCTGCTTCCTGCAACCCCACTTCTCCATTACCACTGGCGTGAGCACGTTCTCCACACCACCAGTCTCGTTTCGGTTAGGGTTAAGCGTTAACGCAGTCTCAGGGTTTGCATGCGCCTTTGCAGGAGCAGCTGCCCCAGATGACACAGCCTCAAGCCGAGCCCTTGGCCCCACGCTCCCGGAGAGGCAGGGGCACAACGGTGCTGCCAGCTCCAGGAGAGCTAAAGGGAGCCAAGAACAGCAAGGTTACACCAAACCCTCCGGCACAAACTTTGCCCAGATTAGCCTTGACATCCGTCACACGCTTTCTCTGGCTGTAATGGGCCAGCAAACATCCTAATGCCAACGATGGGCTTGGACCAGAAACCCATGGCCCAGGGATGCTGCCAGGCTGTACGAGCTGAAAGAAAGTGGCTGGCAGATGAGATAACGTGGCCCTATCTATCTGAGCATAGACCCTGGCAGAGGGCCTTGGCATCCCTCAGAGAGCCAAGAATGAGTGCCTGACCTGGAAAACTATGGAAAGTAAGACAGAAAGAGGGAAGATGAGAGAATGACCTTGCAAACTGTTACTCGGTGTCCAGCTGCCACGTGCAGCCTTGCGATAGAGGGGTCACGTTCATTAGATACCTTTGGTACAGAGATCGATCGGGAGCTTTAATCTTTGTATATGTTCTACTACCTCTAGGAAGCATGGGAAATGAGAATCTGTGAAACAAGCCCAAAGATGGGACAGCAAAGCTTGTCTTTAAAGGATTTGAGTGGTTTATTTACTTATGATATTTGCTTTCCGGACAACAACCTCCCTTCTCTTTGCAGTTAGGAATAAAGGAAAAAAGAACACACAGTCAAGGGAGCACTCGGCTGCCCAGGGAATAAAGCCAGTTCCTGGCTTGCTGAAACAGATTCAAGCAGAGGAGGGAGCAGGGCACATGTTGGGTTTACGAACAAATGGTCAAGTCACGCAATTAGAAAATGCAAGCTCCAATGAAAGCAAAAATCCTGCTTTGGTTTCTCCAGAGGTGCCAGTGCAGAGAAAGGCTCCTGGAAGAGTCACAAATTTGAATAAAGCTCTGTACTTTCTTGGTTGGCAACATCCAGAGTGGCTCGGTAGCAGCTTTCCAGCTCCCCAGTGTGGTTTACCACGCTGAGAGCTTGCTCCATCCAGTCTAGCAGCCATGAGAATGGAAACTTTCATGACTCATACACTTTGCAGTAGACTGCGTTAAAAGGCACCTTTGCTGCTGTTTTCACAACCAAGTGAAACATCATATCTATATTACAGCTCGGGACCTATGGAAAGGAGCTACGCAAGGGGAACTGGCACAACTGGTATAAACAGCCAAGACTATAATACTTCAAGGGGAGTGAAATCAAGCCAAGACTGCAGACGAGTTAGGGGAAACCATGGAGGCATCTCCTGCACTCCATCAGGGCACTGTTTGGCAGCTGCTGCTGCTTTGGTTATGGTGTGTTTGTGCCATCGCTTCATGGCAACGGCAACCCAAAAGCACCGTCAGCAGCAAAAGGATTTCTGAGCTTCTTCCACTGTCTGCAGCGGCTTGTGATGGGACCGCCATAGCAATCCAGGCTGGCTGACAGAACTGTGTCTTGTCAGCAATGGCACCAGTGAGGGGGAAAGAAAAGACCAGTTTTCAGTTTGAATTGTTACTGTATTTGGTCCCTGGTGCAGAAAGGTGGTTGTAGAGCCATGCCTGGGACACGCTGGTTTGTGTGGTCAGCTTTGAAATGTCTCTTTTGTTGTGAAGATGGGTCTGGACATCTACCTACTGGGTGTCTATGGGCTGTGATGAAAATGATGCTCGAATTTCTGATTTTCACTGTTTGCTTTGGAAGTTGACTTTCAGACTTGAGGGAAATCCTTCCTGCTCGTGTCCCCAGGTGTGGAAGGATGCACCTCTGCACATTTATTCCTCTCTCAATCCTGCCACTCTTGACGCAAGGGGAAAACAAATAGGAGCAAAGATCAGACCTACCTTATGCCCGATTTCTCCCAAAGGCCCAGGTGGCCCCTGTGGTCCTTGTGGACCCTGAAAAACAGAGACACAAGGCTCTTTTCATACAACTGTTTTCATTTCTGAAGGGCCATCACTTTCATAGACTGTAAGATAAAACACCAGTTCCCTCCCATACCACAGTGGAGCTACGCAGCGTGCAAGAGATGGCCAGTGAGATGGAAAAGGCAGCAATGGCTGTGCTGAGGCACCTTAACAGGCAAACAGCTCAGACAGCCCTTCATCTTTCTGGCTCCCACCTAAAACAACTGCGGTTGGCAAAATGAAAACGCCTGGTTTACCCTCTCGCTTCACAGTCCAGGTCAGTCCTCACAGACACAGAGAGCAGGAGATGACCGTTCTTCCTGCTTCGGTGGTCCTGTTGGCCCTCCAACAGGTCTGTGTCTTCACCTGTCATCTCCCAGCGCCTCCCCAAAGCTGTGGGCTCAGTTCTTACACCATCAGCCTCCCTCCTGGTCCCGCTTCTGCTCTACCTACCAGCCCAGCCCAACTCCTCCCATTACACCTGACCTTGTCCCAGACCCAACCTTGCCCTTCTTTTCTCCCTTCCTTTCCGAAATCCATCCCAGGCTGTATGCTACACTCTCCCTGGTTGATCCATGGCCCCCTTTTGCTTTCCAGGGGTCTGACCTTCTCTTTCCTCATGCCTCCTAGGACTCTAGCCAAGTCTTTCACATCTCTGACCACGTTGGAGTTGGCAAGGACAGAGAAGCTGGGAATGGGAATGAGTGGTGGGAAAGAGACAGACAGAGAAAGAAATGAAGTATCTGTGTGTGTGCAAGGAAAGACAGACGAAGAGAGAGTGATAAGACACTTGCCGGGTCGCCTGGAGCCCCTTTTGCTCCTGGAGGTCCAGAAGGTCCTTGGATACCCTAGAAAAATTAAAAACACCAAGGTCAGCTCCAACCCCATAGCAATCTTTCATGCCTCTCAGCAGTAATGTGCATCTCAAACACTCCAGTAAAAGGAGAGGAGAGGTGGCCCCATAAGTGTGAGACACTGTCCAAGTTCTTCCTCCTGGACCAGGACCCAAAACTTAGGTGAAACCAAGGTTATGAAAGGAAGCACAAGGGATGGACACTTACTGGGAAGCCACGTGCTCCTGTCTCCCCAGTCTCACCCATCTTCCCCTGTGAACACACAGTTACAGCAATTAGCAGCTGGGAATCTGCTGAGACACCTGTGGTGCTTTGGCCAGGAGAAGCTGCAGTTCCCTGGGCACTGTGTACACGGGGGTACCCCCATGGGGGTTTGACACCATGCTCTCACTGGGGACATACCTGCAGCCCATCTGGCCCCAGCTTGCCTGGCTCCCCTGGTCGGCCCTGCAAAGCAAAAAGACAAAGACATGTCGGCAAGAGCGCGAACTGTATTGGCGATGATCTTCTGCCCCAGCCCATCTGCTCTTACAATTTTGTGCGTCAAATATCACCTCTGGTTCCCTGCAGCTTTTGGGAGGTCAAATGCCCAGCATCCTGCCCTGAGGAACACCCCACCCAGGAAGGAGTCTGGGCAATGGGCTGCATGACCTAAGGTTTTTTGAGCAAACACTGCTCTGGAGGAAGCTGGGATTCTCAGGACACTCGGCACAGCCCTGTCTGGCAGGGCATGAAATAAGGGAGATTCCCCATCCCAGTTGCATTCACAGGGCCATGTGTGCCATGCAGGGGATGGAGTTTGCGACATTCAATGGTAGGACAAGGGTCCAGCTTTGCCACACTACTCTCGCATCAGGCTGCTGCCAAAGGGAGAAACTCTCCCATGCATCCCTCTCAAAGCCTATCGTGGAGCAGGCTCACGTTGGATGAGGGTCTGCTCAGGCAGGGTATCTGCCAGGCTCTCTCTGCACCAGGCGTCTCCTGCTCCGTGGTTTTTTCCTGTCCTGATCTAATTAACATGAAGTACATCAGAACAGATATGTATTCCCTTAGGTCATATTTTACCAGTCATGTTAAATTGCTCTGATTTTTGTGCTACATTCAGATGTAACAGTCAAGCACACTCACTGCCAGTTAAAGCTACTCCCATTCCTGTGAAGGACCCCATTATTTTAGCAGAGGCCCTTCTATGTTTGTGGAAGCCTCTGTATTCAGGGTCTCAAGACGCCAGCAGCAAGGGGCCTGATGCCCAGGCTGGACAGATTTTACTCTGGCTGCACAAAAGACTCATCCCTGCTGGTTGATCCTCATGGAGTGATTGAACATCCCCTGTTCGTGCAGGAGGATGTGACCTTGATCCTGTCCAGGGCATTTCACAACACAGCTAAGAGCAGCCTTGGCCAACCTGGCCACCCACTGGCATTCACCTTGACACCTCGTGACCCTGGCTCGCCTACTGGTCCATCAGGCCCTCTGGCACCCTGGAAAAAGGCAAAAGAGAGGCAAAAATAAGAACACAGAGTATATGTCTCACTGGAAAATACAGCACTCGCCCTAGCTTTGGCCACCAGGAAAGTCCATGAGATCAGTCCTGGCTAAGCCAACCTATACCTGGTTGGGTTGAGCACAGCAGCTCAGAGCCCAGGACTCAAAAGATCCCTTCTGTGTTTTGTTGCTTCATTTCTCACCATTTACCAGCACACAGCACCAAAATACTTTTTATTCCTGTTAAACCACCTACCAACTGCAAACCAAAGCCAGAGGAGAAAGGCAGGCCAGGAACAGCCTTATTTTCAGACAACAGTTACACGACAAGGGTTTCGCAATGCACAGACTTCTAGCCTTATTGATAGCAAACCTCTTCCTTCCCAGAAACCCTGCTTTCCCAACTGCCCCTTGACCCTCGGCATACCACACTGTCTCATGGTCACAGTCAGGGCAATAAAGCTACAAAATATAGAGAGGCACACGAGCCCCACCGTACAGTACCTTCACAGCTGTCCTGGGCCCCAAACTGCTCCCAAAGAGCAGGGTATATTTGCTGGCAGCTGAACTCCACGCCTTCAGCTACGGTTGCCTGCTGTTTAAAGAACTGGCTGCTGTCAAGGATCAGGCAGGTGCTCGTGCATACGCATGCTGGGAAGAGCGCAGCTGGCTGTGCCTGCTTTGGCACGTCTGGTCCTACGCCCGACATCTGCTCCTGGGTGTGCGCGTGCACGCAGCAGGCATGAGGACCTCGGGAGGTGTACGGGACACGCACACTGCTGCAAATGCTCCTGGCACGTACAAGAGTGCAGACAGTGAGCGATCCTGGACGTGATTAGCTAAAATTGAACAGCTCATGGTACGGCTTGGGCACCCTCAAGGAAGGGGTGTCCTTAGTCTTCCAGAAGGTGCTAGGCAAGGAGAGCACTGGTCTCGAAGAGGGGATAACTGTGATCTCGCTTTCAAGCTAATTTCAGGAGAGCTGAATGCACAGCTCTCTACACCACTTGAACCCCAGAAACCAGTGTGTCACACTGACAGAATAAACAGAGCCATGGTCAGGGAAAATAAAACACTAAAGAAATGGCATATCAAGAGACTCTATTAACGCACATCATGTTCATAATCAGGCCATGAGCTCAGTTGGGACTCTTAGGCGCTACTGCAATATAAATAATAAATAAAAACACAGAGCAGTGCTCGAATGTAGTGGTAAGAGGAATCCTGAGAGCAGGCCAATGCGGAAATAGAGAAAACAGGAGCCAATGTGCTTAATCGGGATGCAAACTGAGTGCCAAAAGTAATAACAGGGCTAGGGAGCCAACGCGTTAGAAAAGCAACTCCAGTATGACAGGCAAAGAGAGAGAGACTCACAAAGAAAGGCAGTGTAACAGCAGAAGATGTATAGGAAACGTAGCCAAATTATTACAGCAGACAAACATCGTCAATATAAAATAATGCAAAAACTTCTACTGTGCTTGGCAAAACCCTGTGCCGCTGAGTGTACCAGAGATTAAATAACCAAAAGCCTGTATTGCATGCCAGTAAGACACAGCTCTAAAGAATGCTCAGCCTGGTCTCCAGGACAGATGGACAGAGAAGGACTGTGCACCAGATGGGAACACCACAACCAAATGGGGTGTTTCGCAGGTCGGTGCTTTGCTACACTGATGTAACGGCAGCTCTCACCAGCCCTAGACCCCAAGTGCCCCGGCTTGTGCTGGCCACTAGATCAGCGAGCAGTGAAGACCAAAAGTTTTATTAATCCACGTCCTTAATAAACCTCAAAGCACAATGACATAAACCAGAAGGTAATTTAAAAGCAGGGCTACTGATGGCTCAAGTCAGACAGTGCTGTAAGTTGGAGCAGTGGGAGAGCAAGGCTTGGAGGCATCTGGGGAGCTGCCTGGGGTGACCAGGACACCCAGCAGCCCAGCAAAACACACGGACCTGCCCTGGGCTGGGTACTGGGCTGCCCAAAGGGAAGAGAGGCATCAGCATGTGTATGGCACTGGCACCCTGCGAAAGCACCCTGTCACCCAACTTCTCAGCCTTCCTGGAAAACAAACTGTTCCCCTCCTCTTTGAGCAGCCATTCAGATATTTTGTGCAATTACATCTTTACTATCTGAGATGATGGGGTGATCTGCTTGTGAAGAAGGGGAAGGATGTGCAGAAGGGAAGGATTCAATAGCTCAGCCCTGGTATTACAGAAGGAGGGAGGAGGGATCAGAGGCAAGTGGGACGTGGAAACGACAGTGATGACCCAGGTTAGAGGTTTCCATTCCAGGACAGATGCTGCTGGGGAAGGAAAGTGGGATGCGTCTGGCCCCTCCGGACCCATCTTCTGTAGCCTGTCCTGCCCTGTCCAGCCCCTTTGCCAGCGCTGGGCTGCTCTGAGCTGGGTGGAGGCTGTTGGATGCCCTCAGCCCTCACTCAGCGCTGCAGCAAGGGCAGTGACGGCTGTGGTTCTCAGTGGTCCAACTGGGCACGGCTGGCTGGCTGGGGAAGTGTTTACGGTATCCTCGTTTCTTCCAGCAGAGCCCTGTCACCGGCATCGCAGGATCTGCCAGGGCAATCTCACTTCACGGTAGTCACCTGCCTAATCCCATCACAACACATCTCATCGGCATCTGACCTAAAGAAGGAGAAAGCGACCCTGTATTCGCAAATGCATGTGGCAAGCTTCATCTTCTCCTGCCTCCTGGGCCGAAAGCCAGGATAAAGGCTTCCCCTAATTCGCCCTGACAGGAAAGGCTACATTTAGTCAATTAGTTAAATCTTTAAAACTCTCTTTTACTGACAACGCCGGTTAGAGATGAGCGAGTGAGGTCCTGGCAGCTCTCCAGGGAGCGTCCCATGCCAAACGCCGCAAGGCACAGCACGGTGCCTTCCCCCTGCAGACCTGGCGGCTCGGCCTTGCAGGCAGGGCTGAGCGCAGCTCCCCAGGCTCCCCTTGGACCCTCAGTGCTTCAAAATTAACTGAACAGCCATGAGCATGGCAGGGCAGAGGGACCAGGGCGAGCGTATAGACAGGCACCTTGGGGAACAACCTCCTAAGGGCATATGCAGCATGGACCCATCCTAAGAATGGGGTAGGGAGGTTGCAGTGAAAGGCACGGCTTTATCACCGGTGTCAGCATCTCTAGGAGCCCATGAAACAGAGAAGGAAGCTTTTCTGTAGTCTATGTCAGTATTTATATGGTGGTACACTGCTCAGGAGAGGTCCCGCTGGGCCAGGGCTGTACAAACAATGCAAGCTCCAAGTAGCTTTACAATGTAAACAGGAAAAAACAGAGGGTTAAATCGAGATCTGTCCACTCCTTTGCACATGGGCAGCCAAGGCAGAGAGAGATACAGGTTCACGGCTGATGGAGCATTTGAGAACCTGCTCAACTGTTTCACCGAAGCCAGTTGGACATGAATAGGCGGCTCAGAGGCATTGCCATGTCCATTTCAAAGCAGCTCACCCGAAGTCACGCGGGGATTCACAGCACAGGGATGTGCCTGGGCAGTCCCATTGCAGCACATGAGCCACAAGATCAAGTGTCATCACTCATTGCTGCCTAAACAGATGAGTTTCCCCTTTCGCTTGTGTTGTTAGGCAAGAGGAGCCAAATTGATATGGCACAGGAAATCACAGCTCTGCGACCCTGTGTCCGAACGTTGATGCTCTAGCTGCAGTAAGTCACGCTTGTGCTGAGGTCCTGGATCTCAGCAGGCAGCGAGACACTCAGGGCTGGGCAGGGCCCACCATTTTAAAAATTCTAGTTTCAATGTCTTATGTGGGCACATTTCTTGCTATAATCCCTGCGTAGGTCCCCACGGAGCTACGTAGTAGAAAGCTGGCATTAAGTCCTTGCAAGTCTCACCTGCAGTCACATTCTGCTGTCTGTAATCATGAGTTATTTTTAACGTAGGCTCCAGCAATGGTAGCGAAGCAGGTCACAGTGCCACACGATCAGTGGGTACACAGGCCAAGACAGTATTTCCCTCAGAGATGTGCAACACTGAGCAGCCCTATCAGCAATCCCAGACTAAATAAAGTGTTACGATGTTGGCTAGATAGGAACAGCGTCAGCTCACAGACGCAGGGGGATTCAGCTCCAGGCTTTACAACTCGGGTTTATTGCTAGTCCATGTGAGGCCATAGAGACATACAATGCTGCTAGAGTAGACAACGTTCCTGCAGAACAGAGCTAAATACTCAACGAGGTGTTTCCGCAAAGCAGAGCTGCATTTCCCCCTGTTTAAACAGATACTCAGAGCTCAAAGAGAGACAGTAACCAGCCTCCGAATAGCAGAAGCAGCAGCATGAACAAGCAGTCAGTAGCTCCTTTCCAGAAATCCAAAGCTTCTTCCTTACCCCTTTAACCAAATATTGATATTTCACTGTCACAGTCTGGCCAAAGGAGAAGCAAGCAGATCCCTTGACTGAAGCTGAAGGGAGACATCGCTGGCCATAGATCTGTAGCTAACTTTTCCTCAAAGACTTCTAACGCCTTTTCAGCCAACCAGAAAGATCCCCGGGAGCAAACCAATATACCTCTGCTTTTTCTCCGCGAACAACTACTCAGCTGGGCCTGGAAAAAGCACCTATTTTCAGGTTCGCTTAGATAACACCAGTTTACAAATCCCTAGCATTTACAAATTCCTGCAGTCAGTGATGCTGCGAAGCATCGGGCCCGTGTGGCAGAGAGAGAGCGGTCCCCTCCCGCGCAGAGCGGCCGAGGGCTGGGAGCGCAGGCGCGCACCTCTTATCTCCTCTTTGCAGGCTTCACCTGGGCAATAGTTAATGCAGGAGCTTGATGAATGAATGGCACAGTGGAAAAGAAATATATGCTTTGGGATTTGAAAAGCTCCTCTGAGTCGCCTGAGCCAGCACCCAGCATCCCCTGCAGTGAGGGGGTAAAATGCCAGAAATATTGACAGACACCTTGGCCAGAAGAACGGGGCAAGGTAAGTCACTTTGCAGCAGGATTTCAGGTGTAGCTTTATGATCGGAGTTGCAAAGTCATGGCTCCAGTTGATACTTAGCCTTTTGCAGAGATTCTCAGTCAATACCTGGGCTTTTTGATATTGATATCCTTGACAGAGGATGCTGGAGACCACAAGTTTTCCTGCCGCGAGGAGCTGATTAACAGAAATGTGCTTTTGAATTTAAGTGAGATAGGGTGAGGGACTTGCTGAATCAGCTGCCTCCAAATTGAAACCTTGATTTGGTTAAATAATCAGGTTTAAACATGTGCATAGCTGTCACTAGCTGAATGTTAAGCGCATGTCTAAGTGCTACACGGAGTGTGGATGAAGGGAAATAAGCCCGGGCTGACAGGTCCAAGTTGCTTGTCCTTAGGGAAGAGGAGAGGGGAAACCGTGTTTGTGGAAGATTGTTCAGTACCAGTTGGATGGGCTAAACAAAGACTTGGGAAGGAACAAAAGCCCTGTCATGACTACAAAGAAAGTTACACTTTTTAAAGAATTTTCTTTTTAAAATTCGTTACTTATATCTCGACAGTACAAAAGCTATCACAACATAAATGCAGACCCCCAAAAGTCTCCATTGTTCTTTACAATTGAAACCATATTTGCTATTTACGTTTCCTTCAAAAGCAAAATTACTTTAATGAAGTATCCACAAACAGAGCTCATGGAATCCACAAACATCTGGTGGAGGCTGCATTCATGTTTCCACTCTGAATTGAATTGCGGCCCTTTTGTAAACTAGGATAGACAGAGGGTAATGTCTGAAATTACAATTGGGGGATCATTTCTCCATCCTGAGAAAACCAAGAGCCGGAATAGCAGGACAAACTAAGCAAACAAAGAATACTATGTGCCTGGAATATCTTCTGAGAGTATGAAGAGAAGGAAAATGTGAGAGAGAGATATACAAACCAGAAATCCTCCAGGCAGGAGATCTGCTGATCCTTACAATACTGACTTTCCCACATCATATTCACTGAGGTCTGTAGGATTTCAGAGCAAAGCCCAAGTTCCTCCTCTCTGCTGGGGATCTTAGAAAGGATGTCG
Source organism: Mycteria americana (assembly GCF_035582795.1). Classification (NCBI taxonomy): domain Eukaryota; kingdom Metazoa; phylum Chordata; class Aves; order Ciconiiformes; family Ciconiidae; genus Mycteria; species Mycteria americana. The sequence continues at coordinate 6,785,600 of NC_134381.1, read as the reverse complement.
GTCTGTCTCATAAATTCTGTATGGATTATATCACTGCGGTGCTCAAACGCACCAAATCACCACGCCACAGTCCAGCAGTGAGTGTTGAGGGCAGGACCAGCGCAGGGCACCAGCAGCACATCCAGACACTCAGCACCCGCTGGCAGAGGCTTACCCCTCTCTGATACCGGTGTCCTTAGGGCAAGATCAAGACCTTAACGCACCCTCTTCCCGGGGCACTGCCTCCTGTTCTACCGCCACGTTCTGCACTTCCTGGGGTGACTTTTTGCAGGGCTCTGCAGCCAGCCAGGATAGAGCCACTGCTGCGTTTCTGGTTTTCAGGGCTGGGATGCATTTTGAAGTCTGGGCTTCCTCAGTGGAGGAGTGTCCAGGGGGAGCGACTGGCATAGGGTCTGCCGGACTCAACATCTGGAGAGGAAACGCAACCCAAGGCCACAAAGCTGAGTGTCTCTACCACGCTGTACATAATTTTGAGGATGGACAGTGCTGGTGGCAGTTGGTGTCCTGCAGGATTTCTCTTGAGGATTTGGCACCCTCTCCCTGGATCTAGCTACACCCAAAGGCAGGTCCCTGCTGTGTCAGCCAACCTCCTTTCTTCGGAGCTGAATCCAGCTTTTCTCTTGGTTTTACCTTGTGTGATAATAAATATCCCCTTTGTCATTCCTGACAGTACAAGTGGAGCTGAAAACAGTCCGGTCAGCTGTACTCTCCTTGTGGGTTGAGGACTTTAGGCCAATGCAGATGTAAGAAGCCGAAGATTTACGTAAGTAAATCTCGCACAACCCAGGAGCCAAACACCGCAGTTGCACGCAGCTGCCTGCGGTAAGGAGAGGCTCAGTGCCAGGGGATGCGGCTGGCATCCCCGGCTGGCAGCTGGGAGGAGGCAGCACTGGGGCTCCTTCTCTGTCACTGCATATATTAAAGGCACTGGCAGAAAGTCTGATCACCTCGGAGGACCCACCTCTCCAAGAGCCCGCACAGTCGGCAGCCTGGATTCATTCAGTAGTTTTACCTTGAGATATTTTCCCCTGTCCATTCAAAGCCTCCTGTGAAAGTGCATCCAGTTTCTCATCCACCATGATCATGGATATCCCAGACAGCTCAGTTAATTGCTGCTATGTAGCACAGAGAAACCTTGCTCCCCAGGGGACCTTCTGAGAGCAGAGCTGGGGAATGAGATCCATGGGCCTTCCCACCAAGAACAGAAGCAAGGAAGCTGTTTTTCCCAGCCACAAGTTAAAAGCTGAACCCTGATATGCATCTGCTGGGCTTGGATGTTACTGGTGTCCTTCTAGCTGTGCTTTTAAACCTTAAAGCAGTTCCAGGGTACATAACTCTGTGGTTATAAAGCTTCTAGTTGGTTATTGCATTTCCTTTTGCTGGTCCCAGCTATTCGAAGAGAGTATTACCTCTGGTATAGGGAAACAGCAATCCTTGGCTGTCCCAAATTCCCCAAGCAGGCGTTGCAGTAGAAGCAGAGACTGGGGGTGGGTAAAACGTATAGTTTACTCCAACCTACGTCTTTGAAAATGAAACATGGAAACAGATATCTTAAGATCCTTGGAGGGAGAAATGCAAAATATGTTGTTGTTGGGGCCTTCAGCAGAACCCATGTGCGCTCGCTATTAATACTTTGTAAAGCAGCTGGACAAGGAAAAACAACCCAAAGCAGGGATGCTCCTGCAATAAATGTCCCGTTGAAGAAGAAGAAAGATTGAAGGGCTCAGTGGGACATGGGTTGGATGTCACAGGCAGGAAAACAAGCAGCTTTGGCAGGTCTAGAGGTCATTCTGCTGTCGGCTGTCACCCAAACAGAGCAGGAAGAACCACATATGAACTGACACAGGGTGCTTGTGAAATATTTATCCAGTGTAACATGTACTTGTAGCACAGTCAGCGGTGCTAGCATTACCCAGTACGAAGCTGGGGTCTGCTCTTTCCAGGCAGACCAAGGATTCACACACGCTTACAGTGTGGTACTATTTAGATATGCACAGATAAAACCAGGGTCTTGTGTTATGGGCTGGAAAAACCCATAGAAAGGCACAGGACGTGCTTATAATTTGATCTACTGACAATGCAAAACACACCTTTCTCACAACCCTGCGGAACGCTGCCAGAAGATATTAATCCTGCGAGACTGGAAGTGGAGACATGGGGTGTTCGGCTCCTTGCCAGCTCCGTTTCTGCCTGCCTTGTCTCTTAATTCTATGTCATGGCATAACATTTCCTGCTTTATCTGCCTCCGGTTAAATCACTACACCTCACATCTCAGCTGCTCTCTCTCCCTTGGCAGCAAAGGCACCTTTTCTAGTCTTCTACCTGCACCCTTTTCCCCAGCCCAGATACATCTTCAGATGACTAAATCTTCACCATCCTCACCAGAAGTGTCCATAAATCCTGTTTTGACATTGCAGGTGGTTGGAAAAGACAAGCTGGACCACTTCCATGACAAACTCTACACTGGGACACCCCTCTGCCCATACACATCACTTGCATTTGCATCCCTGGTACGACTTGCTTCAATGACCGCAGTCTTTATGCACAGCAGAAACATGGCTGCGGAGGTGCTGCCCCAACTGCTGCTCATCTTCACACCCCCAAACTAATCCACCAGATTACTTTTCCAATGGCTGAAAGAAGAGAGGGATAAAAGCTTGTGGAAAGTACTTACCCTGCGGCCTTTCATCCCTCTTATCCCTGGTGCACCACGGACTCCTGCCGGACCCTGGAAGGGGAAAAGGGAAACAAAATGAAGATGGAGGAGGAGGAAGGCAGCAGCTGTTGGTACGACCCCACATCCGTACGTGATCTGCAGGGGCCTCAGACGCAGATCCCTGACCAGCAGGTTGGTTCATTAAACTCTTGCCAAAGACATTACCATATTTACTTGTCTACAAATGGTCTTTTTTTTAACTCACTGATTGTCTTTGGATTATGAACATTTAGGCCAAGGATCCTGGCTGAGGTTTGTATGCTTAAGTATCTGCAGCCTGTTGTCTGTGTAAGTGGTGCGATTTGAAGAGAAGTCGAACAACCAGAATTCCCTCCGAAGCTATTAAAAGCAGCTGTTGCTCAGTATCTGTACAAAAATAATAATAACCAGGATCTGGTTTTCCGTTGTTCAAATACAAAATCAGACACCTCATCTTAGGTATCCAAGTTTGACCTTTTCAGCCAAATACTGATTTTATCTTCAAGTAACTGTTGCCCTGTTAGTGCTGCATAAATACCGGCAGATAGATGCTGATTTCATTGGACTGTTGGTGTTGCGGGTGATCCTGTTCTTACACTTACAGAAAGGTTTCAGGTTTTCTTTTAACCTGGATTTGTACACACTTGATTCATTAATGTGCATACAGAAAAAGCAGAAGAAAATTAAACAGCCTTTTTTTTCTGTTAGAATATTTACCAGTTTCAAAAATTAGAGGATATGTTCAATTAACAGGACTTATTTCTGTATTATAACTTTAAAACCCCATATTTAAAGTTAGTGCCTTTCTGCTGTCAGAAATGAAAACCTCAGAATGACACATTCCATTCTTACTCTCTCAAACATTCCACCTCAAGTTTTGCTATTTATATATTAATAGCTTTTACCAACTGTCAACCCTGCAAACTCCACCAAGGATCAGAACAAAATTGGACTGTGATCTTCCTACTGCTTGTACCACTGCCACTAGTAAAGACTGTGCTTTTGGAATGGAGGTATCTTTCTGCATGGCATGTAAGTTCAGAACACAAATGCTTAGCTGTTCTCACTCAAGATGGAAAAGTTAGTTGACTGTAACTATATTTGTAATCACAGTAAATCTTGGTTTTGCTACTGAGGTCAGTAGCGACTGGCACAGACAAGCAGTAGATGTGTCAAATGCCTGTTTTGTAGAGATTTTTATGATAAACACATATTGAAATGAAATTCTTTGTTGGTATTTGGAAAATCCTCCTGGAAGTCTCAGCCTATCCCAAATAGCTTATGAAAATACAAGCACATAAACATTCGTTGTGATGGCAAAATGTCGAGGGAACAACTAGATGCTATGCTGAGAATTTCAAGGAACTGTTTAGGAGAAGATGAGTGACCTTTAATGTACCTATATGTATACATTATTTTCAAAACTGTGTATTAACACAAAAGATATACCATGATGGTGAGCAAGAAGAGAGAAAAGGAATTCACAAGCCTCAGTGAGCTGAGATTAAGGGCAGAGTTTCCTACCATTCACTATACCTTTGCTTCCCATTCCCAATCACCCTCTACTGAATTAATCAGCCATCAGAGCTGCTAAGGCTCACTGGATAGCTTAATCTCAAAGATTTTAACAGTTTAGGACAAACAACAACAGCATGCCTCAGGTCTAGCCTGAAAAGCAAATAATGAATGTTTGGTGGAGAAACAGGCGGAAACAGCTGGAGTTAATGAGTGGGGATTTGATATTAGGGGATTATTTGATTTACTGGCTTTGTGGGGAAGTTTGACTTATTGAATTATGACTTTTTAAAATGCAGTCTTGGAGGAAACATTTTGCTTGGATGAACTTGCTAGTTATTTGCCTGCAGGAGAACAGGGAACTGAAGGAAGCGGAAGGACTTGGGAACGGTCTCAGCTCCCAGAGCTCTGCAGAGAGGTTTTGGCATCTGCAGTCAGAGCTGATGCCTCAGCTCATACTGTGGTCATCATGCCCCAGTGAAGTAAGACAAAACTCAGCCTCAGCTAAAGGTACTAGTTAGTGGTGCACTAGAGAGTGCTTCAGGACTGGGAGCTCTCTGCCACAGGGCCAGTGCAGAACCCACCTCTGCCAAGGACGCACTCCTGTCCCCCCCTGTGCTCACAGGCACGGAGTAAGGAGGGGGCCTGCCTAATGCTCCAGCTATCCCCAAGTCATGCAGCAGCTAATGTGCTGGGAAAGTTGCTAAAAAAGGGACATCTGGAGACATCCAGCTGCCTCCTAGACTTCTGTCAACAGCAAGTGCTGCCAGGAGGGGCCACAGAGCAGCTCACTGCTGGGGGCTGCGGCAGCATCATGCTCCTTTTATTGTAAGGGCCTGGCCAGTGCCACATTGCTGCTCTTCAGGTAGGGACAGGTCACCTCGAGGTGCTGCTTGACCTCAGACCTTTTCTTTCCCTCACCTCCATTGACTTGCAACTGTGAAATCTCTCCCCAGCCAGCAGCTGGCTGCAGCCGGTGGGCCCCGAGCATCCCCGAGCTCCCCACGGTAGGCAGAGCTGCCGCTGATCTGGAGGCCAAACCTTTGGCACTGCCCGGGCATTTCGCTACTGTGATCTTCCTCCCAATTAACAACACTGTGGGAATTCACACACTGAGCAAAATCCATTCCCTGTACCCGCCCAGAGCCGCCTTTCTGTTGGTTCCAGCAAACGACACACAGAGGCATTTGTGCTGCTGGGAGAGCCAGAGCTCCATCTAAACAACGGCTGTGGGAAACTGGAGCCACACTAAAATCTACCTCCACACCAATTGCACGCTCCAGCCACAGCTGCACATGCACCAGACGAGCCCATGAGGCGGAGGGTGCATCTGGGGGCAGCGGCTCTGCTGCTCCTCTCACTCCAGCGAGGGTCTCTGAAAATGCACGATGCAGTCACTGCATGATGTGGTCACCACGTGATACAGTCACTGTATCGCATGATGTGATCACCACGCTGCCAACAATTCCCAGCAGAAAGAGAGGGCCTTGCAATAACACCTTGAGCTAGTGAGCTTGTGTCCCGCTGCAAGATTGAGGCTGGATTGTGAGTTTTGGATCCCCTATTAGGGAAACGGGCTACAAAAGCTTGAATTAAGCACCACTATTTTTTAGCATCTCTTTCCATGTTGCTCCTGCCCATGCCCCATCCCTTTCCCCATATCTCTTGTTCCTATCAAACTCAAACCAACTGGGACACAGTTGCTTGACCCAGCCCATGAATGCCCAGGATACGGGGTGCCGATTTTTGGTGTGTGGTATTACAAAGTGATGATAGCCTTTACTTACTGTTGGTCCAGGGATCCCAGGAAAACCCACTCCTCCTGGTGTCCCGGGGTGCCCCTAAAAGAGAAGGAAGAAGAACACGCCTGGTGTGAATTCCCAGGATCTGCTCAGCCCTTCTTCCTCCAAGTGGGAAGACAGGAAAAAAGGCATTGTTGGTTGCTTGCAAAGTCAGGCAGGTCTGTTATTTGTCAGGGTGAAATTGCTCAGGGGCAGATGGAGAAGGCAAGACTGTCCAAAGCGCAGCTCCAACCTTGCTAGCAACATAAACAGCTAGATTTTCTGAACAGCCCAGTAGAGAAAGGGCTGAATTAATATGAAAATCTGTCTTTGGGTCTTGTGCTATGGTAGATAGGAGGTAAGTGTCAGAGCAAGACAAGAGCTTGCTGAGATCCCCTCTGTTAAACTCCTAAACGAGGATCCCCAAATGGCAGTGCACATAGCACAACAAAACACCATGAGCGTGCTGCCCAAGCAGCCCCACATCTCCAGCTGCCCCTGGCAACTTGGTGGGATGTGAACAACAGACCCTTGTTCCCGGACCCCCTGTGTTCAGTAGCCAGGATGCTTGGAAACAGGAAAACCTTCAGGTGCCGTAGCTTGCTGTTCCTAGTTACCTCTACTTGACACAACAGGTCCTCAGCTGATGGAGCTGCAGAACACGTGTTGACAGCCAGTGTTTCTCTGAAGGGGAGGTTGCTGAACATGACTGCTGGGGAGAGGTTATACCTCAATATCCAGTCAGTCGAATGGCCATTCCCATCCCCACAGAGACAGGACGAATTTGCAGCTGTTGTCACGTAACTAAAAGACCAGGAGAAGCTGCACCCTTCGCTAGGACAGAGATAGAGAGGCAGCAGCAAGAGCGAGAGAATGCAGACTTACTCCTTACCATCGACCCCTTGACTCCTGGAGGGCCTGGGGGTCCCACTGAGCCACGGTCGCCCTAGGAGAGACACAGGTGCACGGGGAAGAGTGAGGACTTTTGCTAACAAGCACTCTGAGCTGGCAGCAACGGGATCTACAGCAATGAAACGACTAAAAGATCCACAAATTGCAGTCTATGCCATCAGATTTCTACCAGAAAGGCTTCCAGTACAGGATAATCATCACCCTCTTTCAAGTATCCATCTCATCAGAGTAGTTAAAGGACTACAGCAAGAATTAGCTAATCCTCCGTATCCCAAGAGAGGGGACTTTCCTATTGCCATCAAACCACCGAGGAACAAGAAACAAGCAATGCACTCAAGACCACCTTCAGCTCCGGACAGTGCTAGGACTGGATCCCAGGAGATCTCCAGCCCTTCCCAATCAAGGCACGGCACCTCTCTCTGTTCTGCAGTATCATAATCGCTACATGTTCTGGCATTTTGAGAGGCATGGATTTGAAAGCTGTGGTCATGAGGCCCTGCTGAGAGCAGGGCATCAAGTTGGAAAAAAACAGAGATGCTGCCTGGAATAGACAGCTGGTGCTTTCAGAAGGAGAGGTCGTAGGCGTTTTGGGGGGACTCCCTAACCTGTGGCTCATACTGAGACCACAGTGCAAAAAACAACGATCTGGAGGCCTGCGTTTATGAGGTGTTCAGAGCTGGATGCCTCCACAGCCCACCCTAAAGATACTATCCCTTCTAAAACAAGGCACCATTTGGCATTAAAAAGATTAATGTACCAAAAAAATCACTTATTAATTCCAAAAGTCTTATTTATCCCCACATGCAGAACATCTCACTTCCCCTGAGTACATCCTTGGCTCTACAGCTCAGCCAAGAACGGGAGACGAGGTGTAAGCTTCTGTGAGCACCACTGTGACCCACTGGCACAAGGATGAGTCGAAGGCATGGCTCTCGCAACGTGATGGCCACTGCTGCTTTTTGGAGATGGTGGCAATTCCCACTGCGACTGCCTGTACTCTCCCTGGCAGCCCCGGTAATGCACTGGGAATTAGGTGTGTTATGTTCGTGTGCTTGGGGGGATGAGGAAGGAGGAGTTTGCAAATGCTGCCAAGTAGTTTACGCCCAAAATCTGACCTACCTTCCAACAGCCAAAGTGTAAGGGGGAATGTTTTCTGGGCTCTAAGCAGCTTATTAAAAACAAACCCCAGAGTTTGTGTTGTCACCAGTTGGCCCTTGTAAACCAATGTAAGGATTTTTTCCCCCTGAATGCATGGATTTTATTAAGTATGTATTAACTGTATTGTTCTCTTTGATAATCTTTGGATTCTACTGGCTTCAGTCTTAAGTTTTGCAGCTCTCCGGACGAAGATTGCTGACTCAGCTATGTCTAATGAAAGCATATTTCCCACTTCATTTAGCTGACAACAGCATAGTAAGCTGTAGGATGCTATGCCAACTGGAGGCCTGGATGAGGTTTTGATTTCATGATAGTTATTTCTGTCATCGGTAAGTTCGTACTGGTAGAGAAGTCTGATAGAAATCGCAGCTGTGCTGAGGATCTCCTAGGGCATATTTTCAAGGGACAGCCTGGGTTTGCCTGGACACCAGTGTAACATCATCATGTTGCAGAGTTGATCTACAAGATGAGGACAGCTCATGTGGTCAAGGCATTGGCACAGAAGTCGTAGGGCCAGATGTGAATTTACTGGAGTGGGAAAAAAGATCTTCCCACGTCTCCTGCATGGCAGACCCCTTATTCCCCGTTCAATTCAGGGCTGCAGCTGCCATTGAGACAGCTCACTCAGGCACCAACATTCTGTGTAACCACCTCGGACACGTCACAGACTCTTTATTCCTCTGTTTTCCTTCTGTAAAACGCAGCCCACATCACATCCTTCCTTTCACTTCTTGTGTGCCTTGACAGTTTGGACTGAGCCTGCTTCTGCTGCTGCCCCACCAGAGACCATCACTGCAACGGGCTTTCCAAAGGCTGCTGCAGACAAGCAATAAAATGCATTTGCTGCAAACACAGTGTAACTGTCACAGAGTTTTGACAGCATTACTCAGAGGACAGAGCTTGAAGTAATAAAAGTGAGAGAGAGAACTGATGTGTAGAATGCATAAATTTATGCTCTTTACTATCTTTATGCCTGGACTGTGAATAATTAAACCACCAATGAAAACCAGCAGTCTGCAACTGAGATACAATGAATGACATAGATGATTTGTCTTTGGAAGCTACTCCTGAATAAAATTTTACACTCTAATAGAAAACAAATTAATGTCCGTTTACATTTTTATGGAAAATAAAGCCATTTTTCTTCCTGAAAGAAGCATGTATCTGTGCTGTACACAAGAGGGCACCAGCCCTTAATACTGTGCCCAATGCAACGACAGGGGCAGCTGGACCGGATGGTCCTCATCGAATAAAAAGGGAAATATTTGGACCAGCCTTTGCTCGGATGGGTGTCTGCACTCTTGTACCTTCTCCACACCCGAGAAACTGCTGAATCCTCCTGTTCAGTGCAGGCTCAGCCCTGGTCCTGTGCAACCCCACTGGCCACTCAGCATGGGCTTGCGGGCACTTCTCTGCACAAATCTGTAGCCTAAACTCCTTGGACTCCTCCCTTGACCAGCAACACAGGGCTGATGGGTCCCTGATCCCAGAAAAAACAGAACTGACTGTTAAATACAAGCTTTCTGACAGATTATGGATTAATAAAGCTTAAATTTTCAGAGAATAGTTGACAGCATCTCCTTGGAGGGCAAGTGCGTGTTAATTCCTAAATGCAAAGTGGATTCTTTTTGCCTGGCCCAAGACTAGCTCAGACACCCTGGATGTGCCGCATTCCCAGCTGGATGTTGCACTGACAATGACAACTTAAATCTCCGCAATATTCTTCCTGCCCCAGTCTCCCTCATCCTGCAAAAGTTACAACCACCAGTTCGTTGCAAGCAATCTTACCTTTTCTCCCACTATTCCAGGCTCCCCCACTGGACCAATGAAACCCATTAGACCCTGAGGAAAGAGAAAAGCACAATTAATTTTCAGTTTTATTTGCTGAGAAAGTAAACAGTTTCTTTGGTCCACCTTGCTGGTTGAAATAGCACAGCATCCCTCATATACTGCTCAGTAATTCCTACTGGCTACCAGAGCGGACAGAGTTGCTCCTGGCCATGGGAACGTCTAACTCCACAGCTGGTTCTGCTTTAGGCGCCAGCTGGAACGGCAGCACTAGGATCTGCAAGAGCCACAACACACAGTATAGGGGATGAGTTAAGCACGTTTTGTAGAAAGGCCGAGTCCATAGCATGGCTTTGTTTTGCAAGCATTTCCCAAAACGTCAGTGCAGCTTCCCCAAGAGCATCGATAGCGGGAGCTCCTGGGCTGCACAGACTCTGAGAGTTACCATCATTTTAACTGCTGTACTGGGTAGACTTCCTCTGGGTTAACCTGAGCTGCCTCAGACCCTTGTGCGAACTAATTTTGCCCTGGATAGCGTCATGCTGTTGGGATGTCAGCAGGAAATAAAGGTCCAAGGACACAGCCAGAGGGGCCAGCAGGGCAGCAGATCTATCACACTACTCAGAAATGATCCTGGAAAAAAAGCCCAGTCTAAGCTCAGGATTTGTCAGGATTTAACAACGTTTGGGATAACGAAGAAACAAACAGAACTGCTCTTAATTAGAAGATGGAAACAGATGCAATCTCAAGCTAAGATTCCTGAGAATTAAAATACAGCAGCCTCCCTACCAACTTCAGCGGGTTTCTGGCCCTAGAGATGCGAGGGACTGTCCTCTCTGCCACAATAAGCTCTCTCTCTTCCACTGCATGATTCTCATGCAAGGGTCACTGGGAGATAGATATCTATGTTTAGTTCCTCCAATGAGTCTGTAACTAGAGGGATACATCTCCTGTTGAAACACTTCATAACCTGCCCACAGTTGGCATGGGTCGTGTCAAATCAAGCCATGCCCCAGCTTGTTTGATTTTAGGCAACAGTCTGATCGGTACTGCGAGGTGGTGGTGAGCAAGTCAGAGACAGGAGATGGGTTGTCCACTGGTATCATCCTACTCTTCCTCTGTTTGAAAATAATTTGAAATCTTCACAATAAATTGTAAAGTTCCTCTATGCAAATGCATCTCACCTTTTCCTTTCAACATCAAGGAGGTTTTCAAATGACATACTCAAGGAAATATTCAGCATGAACAAACACAATGGGGAGAAAAGCTACGCTAGCAAGGCAGCTTCTGGAGTGTGGTCTCAGAAAAGGGAGAGCTTTTCACCCTGCTACCTCCTTTCTGGGGCGACAGCAAGAAAAGAAGCAAAAGTTTCCTCTCTTCATTGCTTTCTCCGTTCCCAGCTGGCCTGACACGTGTGCAGTTCGTAGAGGAGGTCCCTGCAGTCTGTGCATTGCTGTGGTTCTGTTTACATCTGTGCCTTGACAGTGTAAAGTGAAACCCCCAGCTACAGAGGAGCATCCAGCACCGGCAGAGCAGCCTACTCACAGGCTGTGCAACTCCTCCCGCCACCAAAAGCCTCTCTCTCTCTCATGAAGTTACGCTCACAGTGTAAAGCTGTAGCACAAAATAACCAGCCTCATTGCTATTTTCATGTGTGTGAGGCTCAGCAGACCCATTCAGAGACATAAAACGCAATGTGGGTCACTCTCCAATGACTTTTAGATGGAACAGCTTCTGACGATGACTCCAAACACCGAGAGACTTCACGCATTAACATTCCTCACATGGTGCAATTAAATGCCATCCTTTGAACATCACTGGAGACAGGAGCTCCTCAATGAGGCATGCTGATGGGCTCAAAAAAAGCATCTCTCACTCGGACGCTCAGCTGGCTTCGCCTCTTGCAGGGAGCAGCCACACACTCTCTGCTCTGAGCAGCCCTTGTCACACTCTGGCATGGGAGCAACATCCAGGTAAAAACTGTTTGGGGAAAACTCATGAGAGAAGGCAAAGAGCTCAGCGGGTACGTCGAAGCCTGGAGTTAGATGCTTGCATTGGAAATTCATCCAGAGATGATGTCCCAGGAAAGCGGCATGCCACCGTGCCATGATGGAAATATCAATTAACCCTGGGAAGAATGTCTGCTATCCCGTCAGGGGCTGGATGTCACCAGCCCTTCTGACATCAGCTCTGAAATGGTCTTCGCTGTTTCTGAAGCTGAAGCATTTCCAGTGCACAAGTGTGCCATTGCGGCCAGGCTGCACGGGCAAGGCGCATGCACAAGCAAAGCAGTGCTGGGCTCGGCAGCAGATTGCCCAACGCAGGAACCAAACGGAGAGCAGGCAAACTTGCAATATCTGCATATGCAAGGTTGCCACTGGGTGGCATTGCGGAAGGCTGCGGAATCAATTATCCTTTCAATTAGACACAAGTGCAGATACACAGCTGATAACTGTATCCAGTTACTGAAGTTTTCCAGTAGCCCAAGGCCGTGAAGAAGGCAAATGTTAAGGCAGAGGAGAGAATGACAAAGCAATGAGATGAAACAAGGAAACGCATTGCTAGGCAAAATTAAGATAAAACAAGAAAGAATAAATCTGTTCCTTAATTTCCAATTTCTCAAAAAACCGGCAGAACTCGCTCTCTCCCTGGGAAGATGCTCTCTTTAAGATGTTTCTGGGTTACTTAGGTCAGTCCCTGCAGAAGAAGATCCCTGCCCTTGCAGCAAATGTTGCTACCATTCAGAACAAGACTGTTTCAAAAACACTTCGGAGGGGATCAGGGTGCGGCATTGCATATCCAAACTCAGGCTTGAAGGCTGGTACTTCTGATACGCTGTCCACAGCAGCAGCATCTCCCACCCTAAAAAGTCTCTAAGGAATCTGGGTCATGAAGCGAGATACACCAGTTGTGCTTCCCAGCCAACCTTGTGGTGGTCTACAGATGGTTTGCAGAGCACCGATTGCAGCACGCCAAGCAGCCCACAAACCCTACACCTTCCTGAGACTCCTCAGGTCACAGATGTGCCATTTGTTATCACAGCTTGTGCAGAAACCTGCCAGCACTGCCAACGCAAGCGGCGTAGAGGCAAACACTGCACCTGCTGGGCGGGTAAACGTCAGGATGGAGGGGGAGCACAGCCAAATTCTGGCCTGGTTCTCACTCCAAAAGCGGGGAAAATTCTGTCTGCACTGGTACATCATGTTTCTGCTCAAGGGAAGATCACAGAATCATGTAGGTTGGTAAAGACCTTTAAGATCATCAAATCCAACTGTAAACCTAACACTACCAAGCCCACCACTACACCATGTCCCTAAGCACCTCATCCAAATGGCTTTTAAATACCTCCAGGGATGGCGACTCCACCACTTCCCTGGGCAGCCTGTTCCAATGCTGGACAACCCTTTCAGTGAAGTAACATTTCCTAATATCCAGTCTAAACCTCCCCTGGCGCAACTTGAGGCCATTTCCTCTCGTCCTGTCACTTGTTACCTGGGAGAAGAGACCGACCCCACCTCTCTGCACCCTCCTTTCAGGCAGTTGTAGAGAGCGATGAGGTCTCCCCTCAGCCTCCTTTCCTCCAGGCTGAACAACCCCAGGTCCCTCAGCCGCTCCCCATCAGCCTTGTGCTCCAGACCCTTCCCCAGCTCCGTTGCCCTTCTCTGGACACGCTCCAGCCCCTCAATGTCTCTCTTGTTGTGAGGGGCCCAAAACTGAACACAGCATTCGAAGTGCGGCCTTAACCAGTGCCGAGTACAGGGGCACGATCACTGCCCTAGTCCTGCTGGCCACACTATTCCTGATACAAGCCAGGATGCCATTGGCCGCCTTGGCCACCTGGGCACACTGCTGGCTCATATTCAGCCGGCTGTTGACCAACACCCCCAGGTCCTTTTCCACCGGGCAGCTTTCCAGCCACTCTTCCCCAAGCCTGTAGCATTTCATGGGGTGGTTGTGGCCCAAGTGCAGGACCTTAAAGATGTCACTGCTCCCTGTGTACCCAGCAAGAGGAGCATCCCATGGTGTGACCATGGTAGAGTAGGGACCGAAGTGAGATGGCAGAGCAGGGCCCCTGTGACATGGCCAGGCTTCCAGCACAGTAGCTCTGTAGTGTTTGCAGCCAATACCGTCTGCTCTGGGCTAAATTAACTAACGTTGCTGTGTCTGCAAGCAGACACAAAATGAAATAGATATGTCTAGGCAAAATAAATCTTGGTAAATTATTGGGAGTATATGAAACAACTGGGGGAGATTGGGTAATGATATTTTTCACCAGCCAATATGGGATAGAGACAAAAAAGAACACAAGAAGCAAAAGATTTAGGTTTTAAGAACCAGAATAGCCACTGGTGGCAAATATTAAATCAAAGCAGACATGAATTGTGGCCATTACAGTAAAATGGCTGCAGCAAAACGTATTTTTCACAGGTTCACAGGGTTGAAAAGAAGCCCTGCATCAAACACGACTCCAGGCAGTGTGTGTAATGATGCACGTGAAGTCCCAGCAGCAGTGGCTGCCCGGATAAAGGCCCACAGTATACAGGAAAGAATGTAAAACATTTATATTAGACGGGGAGTTCAGCATGTCGCTCATGATTCAGTCTGCTGTATTCCCCAGCCAAGGGCATGGCGGAAAAGGGATGGAGATTGTTAAAAAGTTGCTGGGGGCTTGGGGGGAAGGAAAGGGGGGGGACTGGCGGGCTGTAATTCCTAACTCCTGTCTGGCTTACCCCATTTATTGTCCAGCCCTGTCATAATTAAGCCCCCCCTCTTGGCTGCATCAACAGAGAGCAAGTCAGCAATGAAGCCTTGCATAAATCATAGCCCATTTGAGAGAAACAACCGAAAGGCGAGCCCAGCGTGAGCAGGGTCTCCCAGGGACGGGACCGCCAGTCGCTCCCAGCAGGAACCGATCATGGCCTTTCTGTTTTACTGGTTCGCTAGAACTCAAAACAAAACAAACCAGGGACAAAGGACGGGAGGGAGTAAATGTACAATCCTCCCATTCAGATGAAAGAAAGGGAAAGTAAAACAGTAAATATCACAGTTTAAGGGAGGACGCTCTGACCCGCAAAGAAAAGCCATGCGGTTTAACCCCCTGTGCACCGGAGCTCAGCCGTATCCTGGGGCCGCGTTGGGTTCCCACTGCCCTCTGGGGAGCGAGGGAAGGAAAGGTGGAGACGCTCGTCGGATCAAAGAGGCTGCCCACACTACAGTGCCTGTAAATCCCTGAATGAGAGGTCTGCAGCTCAGAAAGAGACACTCTGGAGGGGAAGGTAAATGCGTTGGGGAAGGTGCTGCTCTAAGACATGGGAAATTCTGGTGCAATTCCCTGCTCGGTTCGCAGCGACCCATCTGACGTTGGTCAAGTCAATCCATATCTCCGCAGGTCAGACCCCACCTGCAAAACTGACATTATAGCACATTACAGCTTGTAAGAGCACCGCAAGGAAAACACGTTAAGGAGATAACCGATGGTGCTGGTTTCCTTTGACAAATTATTTTAGAATAATATCTGATACTGCGACAACATGCTTCTCCCTTGAGGGAAGAGACAGAAGGGGTCACAGAGTGACTGCTCTTCCCAGCACGGCGCGATGGGTGCATGGCTGACCCCAACATCGCCATGTGAGTGAGCAGGGCTGTCACTTCTTGTACAGAAGGAGGGATTCAGAAAGCTGTTCCTGCCGTGACAGGACCTCCTCATTCCCATTAAAGACGTAGGTCCACCTTAGACTCTTTCGGTTGGCACAACTCTTCATTGATATTTTCAGTCCGTAGTGCAGAGCTGGGTGGGTCCATGGGCTTGCGGCACCCTTCCCCAGTTTGTTATCCTGCCTGCTGCAGGGTGTTGCTTCTCCCACAGGGCTGTCTGACCTTCAACATGGACATTTTGGTGACATCCTCCTGCTCTGCATTCCCAGCTCTGGAACAGGAAGGCTGGTGGCCTGGGCCAGAGGCCCCGTATTCTTCTTCATATCCTTCTGCCTCCATCTACTGGCAAGGAAGGGTTAAATCACACATTTCCAGGGTACAGGGGAGACCAGCAGCTGGAGTCCTTCCAGCATATGAAGACAACAAGCATCTTATGAATGAACTTCCTGAGTCAGTGTCCTTGCAATGGAAAAACAACGCATCAGGGACTGCCCTGTGGCTTAAAACCTCATTTTTCCAATGAGAGCTCAAGTGTCACTGGAAACCTTACAGAAACTCCCATGTTTGCCTAAAGAGATGTCCCTAAGAAAGGGAAGAGAGCTCCAATGAGATGGATGGTTGATCTTTTCTCATGCTGTTATACTGAGGTTTCCACTCAGAGGGAACCTGTATGGAGGGCAGAGCAGCAAGTCTGAAAAGTTTGACCACTCCTCTTGTGCCCATGGAACAGAAAACATCAAGGCCTCCACAACAGAAAACGGGTGAGATGAAGGTGTCTTTTAGTGCCAAGTGACCTTGGTACCCTGACCTCTCAGAGCTCCGCAAAAAACCAACCCAGCCCCAACACCAAATGCTGAAGATTAGGTGGAGGGAGGAATGAAAACCCAACACTCCAGCATTGTTCAACAAAGGTGTGATGGGGAAGGAGGTTATTTCTCACTAATCTGGCGTGACATTTTTGTTCTAATGACTTGACTGGTACGGAAATGGAAATTCTTTCTGGGTGATATTTCTAGACAGAGACTAATTGACTAAGAATAATACAGGTGGCTTTCACACCACTGTGCTGGTTTCAGTGTCAGCAGAGGCCAGCTGTGTTTTCTTTTTGGTGAACAGTGTCTACAGTTTTCATCCAAGGTCAGTCCTGAGGGATGTTAAAGAATAATAATCCTAATGATGCTTTGTCCTTCAAGGTCAACATCTTGCTAAGGATCTCAAAGCACTTCTAAATATTCATTTTTAACTGTAATACAACAGTATCCATAGGTGCCACCTGAGAACAGGAGGCGTTGTGCTAAGCACTGTTCAGAGCTGTCTCATGCCTTCCACAGAAGGGGAACTGAGGCACAGAGCACTGGAAGGTGTTGCCTGAGATTGTGCAGAATCTAATAAAGCTGCAACTGGAACTCAGATGTC
Source organism: Mycteria americana (assembly GCF_035582795.1). Lineage (NCBI taxonomy): Eukaryota > Metazoa > Chordata > Aves > Ciconiiformes > Ciconiidae > Mycteria > Mycteria americana. The sequence continues at coordinate 6,768,680 of NC_134381.1, read as the reverse complement.
TGCAAGAGCTTTGCTTCTTCAGTTGTTGCTCTTCATAGAGTAAATTATTAACCACAATATAGAAACAGCTCTAATTTCCAAATAGGAATAACTATCCTTGATATATACTGAGACTCATTGGATTGCTGGTACTGAAAAGGATCCACCTTGGTTTTTTGGACTTGCTTGGTCAGAAACCCATGGAAGAAGCGACTCCCAGCTGTTGCATACAGGGGAAAGAAGAGCCAGAGAGGCTGACAAGCTAAACCAAACCAAATTTGCTGACCATTCAGCAGGGAAAGTGCTGGGAAGGACAGCCGTGCTGAGAAGCAACACCCTCTTTGCCATGGCCAGCTGCTGCAGCCAGCGTGGTGTGGTCATGTACGAATGCACAGAACATGTTGGAGGCTCTGTGGCTGCAATTTCAGGGTTGGTGGTGGACAAGTTGGTTGGTTTCAATCACAGAGACGTGGGAACAATTCTTTTTTCCTTGATGACTGTGGTTCCCCTGAAGCCTACAGGGATGATGCATGTCCCCTGCTACCCCAGCAGAACGTTCTCTCTTGCGGTACAGCGAAACACAGCTCAGTGCCTCTCTCCCCCAGGGCCTGGTTTCTTCAGCTGCTGTCTCCGCTGCTCCCAAAACAATCCAGTGGGAGTCAAAGCAGCACAGCACCCAAAGCAGAGGATCCTACCCTTAAAACCTACATAGGTAAAGCCTGGAAATTGCCCTTTTAGGGATAAGAGGAATACACAGAAATGCATAATCTCTCCCGACCACAGCTTTGCCTCCTTGAGAAGCACAGCAGTCATGTGCTGTACTGCTGCCAGTACTGACAGCACATCCACCTGAACTGTGACTTTATCAGAGCACTCTACCGATGGAAAAACCTCCAGTTTACAATAGACACCATGGTCACTGTCACTGCTGTTTACCAAGAGCTTCAGCTGGACTAAGAGCACCCCAGCTGGAGCACCAGGACTATGGACAAGTTTGAGGTGGCCAGAAGCCCCTGGCCACTGTCCTCTGCCTGCACCCTGGTCATCCAGGAGACATCGTACACAGGAGATCATCAAACAGACAAGGAAAACAAAGAGTTTACCTGCTCACCAACTTTCCCAGGTCGTCCACGGTTTCCTGGCTCACCCTGCAGGCCAAGGAGAAACAAGGCACACAGGTTACTTGGTGCTCCCAGTCAGACCCTCAGTACAACGTGAATCTTTGTACACCCGTGATTTGGGCTGCTGCGTGTGAATCGTGGAAAAACTGCAAGGAACAACATCTTACGAAACCCACCGTGACTTGAAAGATAACCCAAAGCAAGAAACATAGCTGACACAAACTCACTGTTCTGGAGAGAAATGCCCCAAAAGCAGCTGGTCATGCTGTGGTACAATAACCTTCACAAAACCAAACTCAGACACTGAAACATAAGCTGTCTGCTTTTCTGCAGCATAGCCTAGTCCTGGTTGCTTTATCCTCATGTTTAATAAGGCATGAGTTCTCATCAGGGATGTTCCTGAAGTTGGGCTGTTTCTGACCCAAGGAAAACAGATGGAAGAAGACAGAAACACATCATCAGCAGGAAGAGAGTAGCAAAGGACCATGATTAACCAGAGGATTTGAGGAGCATCTAGGGAAAGCAAGAGTGTGGGTGCCATGGGAAGGTGTAGTTCCTGAATGACAGAGGAGAAGGGATCCAGAAAATTCACCTGCTGGTGGAAGTGTCACAAGAATAAAAGACAACCCAAACATTCCCAGGCAATGCTGCACCCTGATTCTGCTCTTGCAAAATCTCAAGCACAGGCGCATTACTATCACACGGAGCATCCACGTGAAAACCACAGAAAGAACCCACATGAGCTAAATCACAGTGCAGGGTGAGAGAAATTCAGAGAACGAGAAAAAATGAGGGGTGAAGAGAAAAGCAGGAGGAGGAGAAGAATTTCAAACCCACGAGGGATAAGGGCAGCCGTGGCAGCACTCGAAGGCTGGCGGAGTGCCCCTGGACAGGCCATCCAGAGGCCAGACTCACCGCTAACCAGTATTGTCTCTGGGTGATGGCAGCTGTATTTTCTCAGTAGGCAGATACTCCAGATGTGCTGCCAGACCACATTTTTGCTATTTACTGTTTGAAGAGGTTGTTTTTGTTGGGTTTTCTCTTTCCTTTTGAGTGTGGGTTTGTGGAGCGGGCTGCCCTGGGATGGCTCCTGCTGCTAATTAGGCAGCAAAGATAGGAATGATGTGCATTGTTTTAGAACAAAAACGTGGAGAAGCAATGGAAAATAAGATGAGATGATGGAGGGGGGGTTGGTTAGTATCAAAGGAAGAACACACTTGTTTATAATAAAGCACATGGCTTAAAAAATGCATCCCCTTCGTTCTTTTTGCTGAAGAAACCAAGCAGAAACAGAGACCCCAAAATTCAGAGAAAAAGAGAAATCCCCAGTTCCCCTTGCCCCCTCTGGAATGAACACCCTAGGCTTGGAGCATGGTAAAGTTGAGAAAAGATGCTTCCCGCTTCCTTTCCTCCCTTCCACCCACTGCTTCTCTGATCGTGAACAAACTCTTTCCTCACCTTTGGACCATCGGGACCAGGTCTTCCTGGAAATCCCTTCCGGCCAGATCGACCCTGAAATACATGGAAGAACAATAAACATAAAAAGCTTGCAGCTGCCCTTGGTCACAGCAGTGTGTCTACGAACCTATTTGGTGCAGCTTACAAGCAATGCTCCCAGTGAATTCAGGGTGCTAGAGATGTAGCAGTCCTTACTGAAGCCAAGGCAACACAAGAGGAAAGCTCTGTGTCTCGAGCGACAGCGGGTTTGATCCATGGGGAACATGCCTAGACAGCTACTCCAAGTTTCAGCCTGTTTCTGACCCTCCAGCTCGATTCCATTACTTAAACATCACATCAGAAACATTATGCATGGACTATAATCAACCAAGCCAAGGGCTTTGTTGCTGCCCTTTAGTTTATTATGTGCCACATTCAGCTGGAGTTATTCTACTTCCAGCAGTTTTCTTGTAGCAATGCCAGCAAGGACACCAGCAGCCTGAGCATTCAAAGATGGTACTTTCTTAGTGTTGGCAGGGACCTGGCCATATAAGCTTCTTATGGGCTCCATCTCTGGCATTCAGAGAGGATTTGGGAGTAGGACTGTCACTACGGTGGGGGAAGCCAGGCTGACATTCACAGCTACAGCTCAGAAAAGCAGAAATAAACCTGCAGACCCAAAGGTTCATCTTGAGCCTTCCCTTTGGCTAGAAGAACCCTTATGGTGCTGTCCCAGGCACTGGAGTAACTGGATTTATTATGTTGCTCCAGAAAGGAACAAAAGTGTCTACCAGAACAGTTGAGGAAACGCAAGATAAAACATTTATTTTCTGATCCACCTAGAAGCTCCAGCACAGTTACCAATTTTCAAGATATTTTACCTGGATATATACACTGCAGATATATCCTGCAATAACAATTATGTACATAAACATTTAAAAATCCTGAGCTGGCAAGCTCACAGATATGATAATATGTTTTTTGCTTCTTCTAACTGTGTTTCTGTGATACGTCATTGTGTTCAGAGAAATGTAGAGGTCAAAAAGGACTCTGTGTCACTGTCCAGTCTTTTTTCTTGCTTTTCCCTCTACTCATTGAAAAATACTATAAATCAAGGAAGAAACATCAGGGATGGTTACAGAGGTGGTTTCCAGTCAACATGCTTTATCTTGAGGACGAACTATTTAAACATTAGAGGGTTTTTCAAAGTCTGAGACTTTAAGCAAGTTATAAAATTAGAGTCCCACTCAACACCCTGTACAAGACACTGCCTTGACTTTCAGCCATCCTGGATCAAGCGACTGAATCAAGCCCTGAACCAATACAATATTGAACCAATACAACGTTTCTTAGAAGGGCAGATTACTTTCCAAACCAGGAGGTTTGAAGCTTTATGTTAATTTAACTACAATTCTATTGCAAGGTCCACAGAGCTGGTAGTAACTGAGTAAATGACTGAAACCTACCTCTGGACCAGGGACTCCTGGTGGTCCTAAGGGTCCTTCATCTCCCTGAAGTGAAAAGAAATTAAAATAAAAGGCAAAGTAGTGACAAAATTTGGACTCACCATGCAGCAAGAATGAAAGGTCTGTAGTATGAGCAGCAGTTAAACACAGGCTGTGTGCTCAGCTGTCACATTTTAACAACCAAGTCCTTCTGAATCTTAGAGCAGGCAGCTCAGCATCTCTGAGGTATCTCATCCCCCTTCCTCATCTCAGGAAAAAAAATCTAAAGTCAAGTCCTGCCAGCAAAGGCCATCCAAAATTTGACCTAGGTCAACACCAGTTGATTGGGCCTATCATGGGCTGGATTTGGCCCACAGGGTACCCTGGACATGCTCACATGACTCTGCTTCATTTGATTTGGCAGGGATATGAATGCTGTAGAGCTCTCTTTTTCTTTCTTTCTTTCTCTCTTTCTTTTTTTGCCCCACAAAAAGGGTGTTACAAAATCTCCCACAGAACCATTTGGCAACCGTATGAAGGTTTCCCTTTTGCTTTCAAATGGAACTACACATGCTGCAGGATGGAGCTATCTCAAAATCTCACACAGCAATTGGACTCGGTCCTCTCCCTTGGCTCTACACCAATTTCTAATGTGATAGGATCAGATCTACAGTTTCTAGGAGACCTTCAATTAAGCTTCACAAAAATTATCTCAAGTGTCTAAAACCAAGTGCCAAGAGAGAAATTAAAAGAGCCCTTGGCAGCCACAGTTCTGGCTGTTCTCATTTAGGTGGTCAGCCGTGGTAATGAAGTGGCACGAGCTGGCGGGCTGAAGATGGGACTGGAAGTCAGGAACCCAGCTCAATGGGCTCAGAAAAATCACCCACAACATGCCACATTTCTAAAGATGTAATCCACAGCCTTGACCTACTGCCTCGGGTAACAGCAGCAGTAAAGGCACAGTGGTGTGGTCTGGTGCACATTCGAAGTCCTTCAGCCCAGCTTATGTCAAAGTCCATGTCCGTGTCTTCAGTCTTACTTTTACGCTCACTAACTAGAGTAAATTGAAGGCAGCTTGGTCATGCCTGCCTGAACCTGGAATGCAGGGCTTCGATTCCCTTTGTAAATTGCCTAGAATATTTTTTTTCCTATTTCAGTGCAAATAAATGAGCTAATTTGCATTAATCCCATTTAGAGAGCAAGCAAAAGAATTCCTAGAAAAAGTTAAGAATTATTAGTGCTATTAGACCGAGCTCCTGCCCATGCATGCACTGAGTATTATTTGCACAATGTCTCATGACTCTGGACAAACAACTTACACTGGCCTAAATGAGAAGAAACTACACTGAAGTCACTGGAGTTACAACGGGGTAAACAGAGGGCACTCGGGCCTTCTCTGCTGGTGCTATAAAGTATTTTCAGCTCCAGGACAATTAAAGCAATGACAATTGTCCCTTTTTAGTGACGGTGAGTGGAACGATGCTTCAAGTTTTCACACCAAGTGATAAGTGAAAGCTGCAAGCTCTGAGATGCTGGGGCAAATGAATCTTTGCAGAACAGCAATTTCAGTTTCTGTGCTCTTTTTACATAAGGATATTGCCCCGTGTGAGAGAGCGGAGCCTGCAGGTCTCACTGTTGAAAGAAAATACACTTAAAAGGAGCAGAAAGCAAAAGCCAGGTCAGGGCATGCCTGTGCAAGGGGATGTGCAGGGAAAAGGGCATTAACGCCCGCTCTGGGTGTGTGTGGGTGTGGGGGAACAGACTTTAAAAGAAAAGCCAATGCAGAGTTTAGGGTCAGCAGATGCCAGCAGTGACTGGAAGCAAAGACCACAGGACTGCAACTGAGTGGGAGCTCCTCTTCTGCAGGTCTCTGATCACTGAATATAAATAGGTATTTGCTTCCAGATTCATAGGGACCGGAGGGTTTCAGGTCGCAGGCACCATTTCAGCATGCATTAATCTTCAAAATTCAACATTAATCTTTAAATCCAATCTGCTTTTGGTCTGAGGACACTCACCTCTTGTCCCGGCAGTCCTCTCGTCCCAGGTAAACCTCGTGCTCCCGGCTTTCCCTGAGAAAGAGCCAAAGGAAAAGATACTCAGAAAATAGAAACATAAGCTCAGAAGGGTAATTAAAATGAGAAAGTCTCTTTCACAGCCACGGGACATCATCCAATGTCAATTCTGTTACAGAAAAAAATTGAAAAAAGAAAACCCCACACTTGGAGGGACCTCAAGCCAAACAGACCAAGCTGAAACGCTGGCCAGGACAATCTTTAGGAATCTCCAGGGCTTTCTCTCTCCCCTCTTCCCACTACTTTGTTTTCCCTGGCTGCTTCCCACCCCACACAGAGCTTCAATCTCTGCTCCACTCACCTTCAGGCCTTCAGGACCATTTTCTCCTGGAGGGCCAATGTCACCTGGGAAGCCCTGAAGAAAATGAGAAATAGTCAGGGTGCATAGGTGGACTTTTGCAGCCAGCTTCAGAGGACAGCCTCTGTGAGAGTTTTAATTAAAGGCTAAGGGCCGAGGCATTTGTTATGTGCTGGCAATGTCCATGTGTGGGCCACCGCGCAGCTTCGAGAAACAAGACGATGGGAGCAGTGCTATCGGTTTGATTCAAGAGCAGCCTTTCCCAGCAGCTCCCTTTAGGTCCATCTTCTTAGAAGATTTATTGCTGTGAGGGCCTCCCTGTCATCACACAGCTAAAAATGGCAATTTAGATTTTAATTAATCTTTATGAGTCAGTGCATAATCTCACTGCTCCGAGAAATGAACTGCACGCCTCAGCGACAACGGGAAGCAGGCGAGGAATCGGGAAAGGTGCTGACATGCTCATTAGCTGCCGCCTTCAGCCAGGCAGCGACTCCTTTCCACCCACCAGCCCTTTGCTGAGGAAACAAAGGAATCTGTGGTTATTTCCAATAGCAACAAAGAGGAACGATTGCTAAGTGGCAGCACTCGACTGAGAGCCCTTCCAGACCCAGCAAAATACCAGAACATTGATGAAGGGAAAACAGACCATCAGTTGTGCTGGAAGTGGCTCTCGAGCACCTTACGGATGTTGTCTGGTTGCTTATGAAGGAGAAAAACGACAGTGTGCTGGGGGAAGCTGGTCCTGTGTTTAAAGTATCACTGTGACAATTTCTTTTGTAAGGGCAGTAAGGGTCTTTTTCTACTTGAAATGGTATTTTGTGGGGGAAAAACTGAAAAAACCCTCCGCAATATCTATGACAAAAAGTGGAAGGAAAAACCAGGAAACCGTGACATGTAGAATGGGTCACAAATCCCATCTTGGTCCTCCCTACCACTCATCACCCTAGGAGAGAAGCAAAGCCCTACACTGAAAAGAGGAGGGTAGGTGGAAAGTGAGATGCAAGATTCAAGAAATGAGTGTTCTGCCCTGCAAAAGCAGTTGAAGAACAACTTCAAGGGCCAGACAACAGCGTGGCGAGTAGAAAGACCAGTGTCCACAGAGTCTGGCCGGTGGGTGGGAGACAGTCTGGGGCTCTTGCCAGGTTAGAGACAATCTTTGAGGACTGACCTCTCTGAACAAGCACAGAACAAGCCGTTACATATAGGACTTGCATGAGAAGATCGGGAAGAAAAAGACTTGGAATGGTGGCTGTAGATCAGGAAATCTGAGTGCAGAGTGGTCGGAGGGTATAAGATGGACAGTTTGCCCCATCTCCCACTTTGAACAAAAGTGGCCCTCAATTCATTAAATAACAGTAAATCCTACAGCGCAGCAAAGCTCTTTCTGCCTCGGCATTTCTGGAGCCCTGGTGTGCCATTGTCCTAAAGCAACTCATCTGCCTGTCGTTAGCAAAGGCTCTGACCCCAGAACACACCAGTTTTGGGGTGGTAAATGTATCAGAGCTCAGGTGTCATGGTGAGCGGTAGCGGTGGCAGCCGTCCCCTCTCTCCATTGGGCTGGGTGCCCATGTGGGAGGCAGCATTTGGCTCTTGCTTTCCATACGAATTAGCAACAGCTACATGCATATGCCTCCTAATCAAAACCCTATGTGGGCCTGTCTGTACACGGCTCAACAGCTAAAAACCTCCAATGGAGAAAGGAGATAGGCATCTCTAACAGTCTCTCAAATGCCACATGGGTGTTTATCAGAGAGCCGATTCCCAGTGGGGCAGCAAGCTGCAGACATCGAATAACTACTGCTGCAGAGGCAAAATGAGACAGGGGAGAGGTGTTACCGTGTGGGATTGCTGAAGAAAGGGTGCTGCAGAAGTTACCAAAGAAAGGAAAGGTGCGAGAAGGAGATGGTGGGACATACCTCAGGGCCGGGTGGTCCTGGAAACCCGACTGGACCTTTGTCACCGACTTTTCCCTGCAGAAATCAGAAAAACATGGAGAAAAGTGAGCTGGCTCCTGGCTATCGGCTTTCCTGTTTAGAATAGCACACCTCTGCCAAGCTATCTTTCCAGCTGGGCACTGAACCTTTAGAAAGGGAGATGAGGAAGCAGAGGACACTTGGTTACTTACCAGGGGGCCTGCTTTCCCTCGCGCCCCAGGGACCCCAGGCAAACCCTGGCTGCCCTGAGAGAGAGACACACATTTTTTCAGAAAACACAATGAAGCATCAAAAAATACCAATTCCCCAGGCTCCAGTTCCTCTGCAGCAGAGAGAGGAGCACTTTCTAAGGGCTGAACTCAGCCTGCAGGGAGCTGGGACAGTTGCAGTAATGTCAGTGAGATGTTTCTGCTAAAGCCGGGGCTGAATTTAGCCCTGAAGAACACATGAGCTGTTGCAGTTAGCTGTGGCTCAGAGCCATGTAGGCCCCAGTGCAGTGCTAAGTACAGCATTAGTCAGCTGAAGTCAGTATCATATTGTAGTCACAGGGGAGAAGTCATTTGCTTAGAAGTTATGCACGGCATTAAGTGCTTCACTGGGTCAGGGTTTAAGTTGCTGCACTGAGCAGACAAAATCTCTGAGTCTGCAGCCGCTGGACCACACACATTCACACCCAGCCCCATCAATCCCATCCATCACTTCCAATTTCTGCATGAAGATATGGCCCCTTTTATAGAAAGTCCCTAGTAGAACTGCTTTTATTATGAATAACAACAAAATCCATATATTGACATGAATTTTAGAAAGGCACAGCGTGCCCCAAATGAGAACTATCTAAGCAGGGGAACCTGACAGCAGGATGCAGCTAGCTCCAGCTCATCGTGGCTTAAGACGAGCTGAGAAAGCTGGTGGCCACACATAGCACCATGTAAGGGAAAAAAATGATGGAGAAAAGAAAAACAATTACCTTGTCTCCTTGGAAGCCGATATCTCCTGGAACACCTGCTCCTCCCTGATCACCCTGGATACACATCACCAGAGAGTTAAAATAGGCAACAGCAATGGCCAAAACGCCCAGGTAGATGCCAGCCGGTGCACTGCACAGCAAAAGTCTCATCCCTAGCTCCATTCAAAACTGAACTGCTGGCAAACTGTAGATCATATTAACTGTAACAACAATCCTGAATGAAGTATGTATTTCCCAACATTGATTCTAAAGTGAGAAATGAAACTGCAGGAGAGAGAAAAATACGAATTCCCAAGCATTGTGTTTCTATAGAAGCTGCAAGAAGAGAGACTACGTTCCTCTGGCTAACAGCAACCGTGAAGGTGGTGAAGTGTTAAAATTCAGCTGAACAGAAGAGCTAGTTTAGTTTTCAATGAATGGACCTTTTCTCTCATAAGGCTCTATAGAAAAGAAAACAATACTCGGCGTTTCTGTGAGCGTATCCTAGTGCTGGCATCAAAGGTCAATCCTCTTCCATATGAAAACAAGAGTAACTTCCAGTTACGCTTTAGTACCATCTCACTGCCAATATCTAGGCTGAGGTTCCCTGGGAGGGGTGGGCTGGTGTTCATTAGGATGGGATCCCATCTCTGAGCACACCATCACTGACAATATTTCCTAGCCAAGCTATCTTTCTTTCCCCTCTTTGGACCATCCTAACAGATTCTGACTCCCTGGGTAGAAAATAAGTATCCCTGAAGGCTTTCTTAGGAGCAGTGGGCTATCTTGCATTGCCTCTTAGCCCTGCTGTGAGCAGGCTGTTGGACCAGATGACCTCTTGATGTCCCTTTCAACCTCATTTATTTAGTGATTTACTTAAACAAAGGATGAGTCCATGACGGGGCAGAGAAAGGAAAATTCTACTTGGGAAGCCAAAGAAGGAATGACTATTAAAACTTGGTACACTGACAAGACCCAACAGAAATAACTTAGAGGAACTCTGTCCCGTGCACAGCACATGCCTGTCAACTTGGCTTCCCAGCGAGGGAACAAGCCATAGCAGAGCAGAGAGCTATATGTTTAAACATAGTCCACATGGAAGACATACGGACCCCTGCGACAGAGCCAAAGTCTACAAAGAGATGACAGGGGAATTCTACTTCTACTCAAGGAAAAACCACCCACTTGTTATCAGAGAGTTGAAATAACTCTAACTACTTCAGTAACATTCAGGGGATAATGAAATTGTGAACGGTTAAGGCTCAAGTTGGGAAAGACTTTTTGGAGACAACTTTTTCAGAAGAAAAAGAATTAAGAACTATGCAGATTCAAGGATGGAAACATTTCATGGATTCATGCTAAATTTGCTTAAATATTTTGGTAAATGTTCCCAGAACATTTCACTGAACCATCTTCAAAACAAATCTTTTATATAGCAAAATTGAAATGTTGCTCTTAAAAAAAGGTAAATTAATTTTACTCATTTGGTTTTTAACCTAAAATATTTTAATTTGAGTCAAATAACCAACATTTTGCTTCATTTAAACTATTTTCCATCTTTTTTTTTTTTTTTGGCAATGCAAGCAAATGGAAACAATCAGCTATTTACACAGCTTCAGTTCGGATGAACCCCAAGTATCAGATACAATAGAGATGGCAAAAAAACTACTGTATGACCCAGCTCATTTCCAGCCATTGCCAGATTTCTCTCATCTTCTCTGAATTTTCTACTTATTTTATCTAGTCCAAGGCTTAAAACACTGAAATCTACTCTAATTCTGGCTCCTGCCAGAAGACAGCAGGAAAATAGTTTTTCTTGAAAATGAGAGGTTTGCTCTGAAAACTCCTTGTCTTTATCACCTATACTGAGGGTCAACAAAAAAAGATTATTTTTTTTTTTACTACGCAGTTTTCTACCCATACAGTATAAGTGGCCATTGAAGTACGGTTTTGGAAGAAATACTTGGACATTAAGAAATGACTGCTTATAAGAAAAGAGTTTCCTGAGCGTAGCAAAAGGCAGGAACAAACCTTTATCGCTGACCTTTAAGCAAAGTGGGATAGCGGCTGCATGACAGAGAAAACGGTTTCCCGACCACTCTGAGAAATGGGCATTGCGAGAGTAAGAAGGAAGCAGGAAAGGCAAAACACATCTCTCATCTTCAGCTGGGCTCCACGCAAAATGTTCACGTGCTCTTGCAATAGCACAGCAAAGCGTCACGGCATGAACGATCCATCTGCAATGGCCGTTAATGTCTTAAACCAAACCTGAGGACTAGGGCATCCCCTTTCACCTGCCTTGAGCACAGTAAATCTGAACTGACTCAGGGTGTGTGTCCTCAATGTGAGGGGAAAAATAAGGAGGAAAGAGGTCAGGCCTGTTTATTGTTAAAAAAAGCGATGCCGAGATGACGAAAAGGGGCTGCAAGGACTTTGCTCAGGGGGAGGAGGAGGAATGTACAGTCTGAAATTACAAACAGGCTCTACCCATGGGATATTGCCTATGTTTCATGTTTCACCTAAAAGAAATGCAGCTTCAGAGACCCTGAGGCCCTTCTTAAGGCCACACCGCACAGAAAGGCGGCTACGAGGGAAGGGACAGATTTGCGAGGCGTGTTTGCTGTCTGTAGGACGCAGAGGAGGTCGCTGTGCAAAAAAATCATTTTGCTCTCAGTTGGACACCTCTTTTCCCAAGGCTTTCTGCTTAGCAATACAAGGGAGCTACCACTGGGAAACTACTAGAGGTATTTTACTGAGCTGTGTCCTTCACAAGTTACAGATGTCCTGATTCATAAAACTCCTTTATGTAACAAGTAGCTAAGATTTCCTCCACTTCCTCCACCTTTCCTCTGTACTCATCACATCACGTGGTCTCCTCAAGCCCACTCTTTGTTTCAGGGTTATACAGTAGTTCCAATTCTCCCTGTAAGAGCAGATGCAACTCTCTCTGCCCCCTCTCCTTGCCTCCATGAAAACATATAAATGGAAACAGAGGGATGACCCATGTTGTGGTAAAACCAAAGCTGTAAAAAACATCATTACGTTCTGTGGTACCAAGCTTTTATGGGGGATGTAGAAGGGGTTGGCTAGCATTGGTGTGCTCTGTACTTGCCTGTCTAGCTGCTAGAGATACAAAGGAGGATATCTGCAGGAGGAGTGGGATGTTGCCCCTTATTCTAGTCCATGCCTGGCCTCCACCGTGTGATGCATGCGTTTGGGATTAATGAGCTCCACCTTGTAGAATATTGAACAAGGCAACATAGGAAACAAAGTCCAGTGGAAAACACCCTTTCATGGAAGGGGAAAACCCTCTCAGTGTTGAAACAGGTTTCTATTCCTGTCATGGCAAAGGGGAATGGTAGCAGTGTTTCTGAAAGACGCAGCACTGCAGTGAGGACCTTCTCCCCGGTGGACCGAGGTGGCAGCCTCGGTGGCATGCCTGCTGCCCACACGCACCATCCAGCCACCCTGTCATCATGCTTAGGTTTTAGTGGCGTTTGGTCTGACTGCTGTTGAGTGAAAGGAGTTTTCCTCAGCTATGAAAAGACAAACCTGTACAAGGCCACACACTTGGATGTGACCAAGACAGATGGGTTAAACAGGAGATTGCAGACATCTAATTAAATCTTCATCAACACTTCCTCAGAAAGGCATTACGAACTGCAGCCTGGAGCTGACGGGGCAGGCCAGGCGTGAGCGGTATGGGTTGTGCTCCAGGTACCCTGTGACACCGGCACCTATGGCTGCTGCCGCAGCCCTGCGGGGTCTCGGGAGTAATGCAGGGCACAGCACAGGCAGCTCCATGTGGATGTGCAGAAGAGGGCAAGTTCTGTAGAACTACGACGGGAGGAAAAAGACCATCCCTTGCCAGGGGGGATGTGGGAGACTCTTGAAATCCCTGTTCCCCCTCAAATCTGGGCTGGTCCGTGAGTGGCAGCAGATGAAAGGTGTGAGGCCCCCAAGGCTGCTCTCATCTGCCGTGAATTACACATTACGAAAAGTTACTGATTACCGTCAGCATGGAGCAGTGAGGTTTGCTGCTCTCCGCCCTTGCTGATCCAGCATTTCAGATGCTGCCAAATGTCTAGGGCTTTTCTTTTTTTTTTTTTTTTTAATATGAAGTTTAACTCTAAGTTTACCAGTTTTCTGAAAACCACGGCAGAGGAGAAGAGGGGAGAGCCAGGACATTTATCCCCCTCCCCTCTGGCCATGTAATAGGAGACTACTGCACTTCTGCAATAATCCCTCACATCCCTTTGGGAAAAGCCTCTGTTTCTAAATGGGTTTATTAGAAACTGCTTTCCAGAGAATCCACCTGACATCTTCATACAAGATTCAGCCTTCAGTAGGCTGGGACTCGCTGGTGTAAGGTGTTGATATGCTGCTGGAATGGGCATGTTTAGTAAGGCTGACAGCTACTGTTGGCTGAGCCTGGGCATTGTCTGTGCTTGCTAGTACCTGGATTCATTCATCTTGCACGTTCAACACACTTAGCATACGGCTCAGGTCTTTCGGAGATGGACTAGCCATTTGAGGCGCTCACTTACAGTCTCCGGAAAGATGCTTGGACAGCTGGCAGATGGCAGCTCAACCCCTGTGGAAAATCATGCATCTTCAACTGATTTCTGAACCCTCTTCACAAGCTGGGGTGTAAACAGGACTCCCGGACTCTAACACAGCTTTCTGTTGTATGGGCTGTGCATCGGCTCTGCGTGGTATGGTGCCAGCCCTTCCTTCTCCTGCAGCATTCCTGGTGAACGCACCAGCCTGGAAGTCTGAAATAATTTGCTCTTCAAAGGGACCTCATATGCTCAGAGTGGTACGGTGGGACGGGTGTGCTTGACCCACACCAATGTGCAGGGAAAAGGTTGCTGCATGGTGGCTGGACTGTCATCCCCAACTAGTTAGCTAAGTTCACCCTCGTAATTGCATCTTCAACATCCAGCAGAGAGGGGAACTCTGTTACTTGGGAGGTGACCAAGCTATGAATAAGGATCTCTGCAGAGGCAGATTGCATACGGCCGCGGTCTGGAAATGTTTCAAGAATGGCAAGTGGCAAACTTTCAAACCGACAGACACAGAGAATAAATACAAGATTCGGGGAGGCTGCTTATGTTTCTGGTCATAGCAGTAAGACAGTTTTGTCTGAAGACGACGATGGAGGGTTATAATGAAGTCAAAATCGAATGGACGGAAAAAGAATAGTAGCCAACCAGAGAAAGCCTTTAAATAAGATGTCACAGCCTATTTAGCAATAGCAGCAGAAACTAACAGTGACATGACTGGCGAGAGATTACAGAAGGGAGCCTGCAACACAAGTCAGTCCCTCTGCCCTACGCAGGGTCCTTCCTGTGACCCAAGCCCAACCAGGCACTAAGTGAACACAGAGATCCTGCCTCTACTTTCCTATATGTGGGATTTCCTTAAGTCAGCTATTTCCAAGATCAGCATCAGTTAAAAAGCATGTGGCAAAAATAAGGGGGGCAAAGAAAGATTTATGATGCAGCTTCTCAATAAAGGCTGAGATAGAAAACATTTTCATTGAAATGAGGCAGGCGGCAAGAGGAAAGATGGTCCCAGCAAGGAGAGGGTCCAAGAGGCCAGGGTGCACTTCCCACCTCTAGCAACCTCCTCCTCGGTCACTTCTGCGACTCAGAAGCCCTCACATAACATGAAGGGCATAAATGTCCCTTCCTTCTACCACATGTGCATTTAGACCACGAGCTCTTTGAAGGCAGAGTTTTTCCCTTGCTGCTAACTGAGCAAAAGCAGCAAGACCAGATATCATTTAAATTTCTTAGTGGTACCAGAGCATAAACAATTAAAACACAAATGTAAACAAGCTGTAAGAAGGGATGAGTGTTTTTGCTCATGATGCCCAAATCAGAGTGAGAGAAAATAAGAAGGCTTAAAGGTGCCATTCACTAAAGAAACATGGGAGTAAATGAATGCAACAGCCTTTTGATCAGTTGGAGAAGGGATGTATTATAAACTGGGCCAACTAGCTGAACAGCAAGACCAACAAATCAGAAAACCAAATAACTGAAAAAACCACAAAGCTATTTCAGGCCAAATCCTCCTCCAAATGTAAGGAGAGCTGACGAACTTTGCCTGTACTCGTGCAAGCAGGTGCAGCAAACTCAGATGCTTTGACTAAAACCCACAACGCCAGAGCTGCGCGCCTTCACCTGAGCAGATGAGAATTGTGGCCATCAATGCCTAAGTAGGTCTGATTTTCCTTTAACTTGTATTTCCCAGCGCTTTGGCTGTTGGGCTGCTGGAAGGGATATGCATAAGCTGTTTGGAAGCTCGCTCTCACTCTGAAATCGTCGTTGGTCTAATCTGAGTGTTTGATAGCACCCAGGATATTCCAACTAAAGTCAACTCATTAGGGACAGAGGAGGCTTGAGCAGGAGGGATGGTTTGTCAGTCTTGGATTAGGAAAGGGCTGTAACGAAAGCCAGGAAGGAAGTCTGTCCTGTCCAAGGAAAATGCAGTGGGAGAGGTAGCTAGGGAGGGAGTGAAAAGGTTTCCTGCATCTCAGGAGAGAGGCTGCAAGACTGAGCACAGGATTATTGGGGGAGGATGGATAATTCTGCACTTGGGACTATTGTAAGGTTAACTCTAGGGAGAGCTGCAAACCATTTGGTTACGGTGATAGAACCGGCTGGAGACATACTGGGGATAAACAGAGCAGTCTGTGGAAAGTGATGGAGACTGTAACGTCCAGGAAGGTTAATTTTGCTAAACAATGATTTAAATGTTGGTGATTCTTAAGATATTCAACCACTTCTTCCAAGGAGCAGACAGAAGAGTCTGTGGGCTCTGGGAATTGGTGTTGAGTCAAGAAACCAGCTTGTCCTAAAGAAAACGTCCTTCTCCTGCCCTGGCCTTCCTCTCTACAAAAGTGAACAGGCAGTACAGGGGAGAAATGGAAACTGCAGACACAGGAGCTGTGGCAAAGACCTGCTGTAATATAAGGAGAGTGGAATCAGCTGGCTTGACACTACTTCCTCCATGTGCAATTTTGGGCTGCTAAATCATTCTCTAAAAGCAAACATCTAACAAGAGAATAAAACATCAGTCAGGAGGAGGAGAATACACTTAATGGTCATTTTCCATTGCCCTCCTGAGCAATCAGAGCCAACAATAAATGATTGCACCTCCCACTCTTTCAGACTAAATAAATCCTACAGTTGAATATCTGTAGGAGGATGGTTCTCATGACAGTGAGACATTTACACACACAGCTTCATGCTGATTTAGCTCAAGCTGTGTGTTTTTGTGCCAGCAGCACCAAATCATTGCAAACAATGCCCCTGTCCTTTTTTCTTTTTCTAAAGTGATTTATATCAGTTTGGCATAAGGCAATTTCCTCTCGGCAGGAAGCTGAACTGAGGTGCGCCTCTCCGAACAGGAGCAGAGGTACCTAACCCAGAACAGTTTTTCCTGGGGATCCAGCTGGTTTGCCTGATCCGGTGAGCTGTGCTGCTTTGTCACATCATCTGTTTCCCCCAAATGCATTAATGCAAACCCACTGTCAGTGTTGTTAGGTCTTCATCCTCCTCCCTATCGCATCACATAACCAATATAAAAACATAAAAGCCCAGTGAAACACCAGATAATCTTACAGTTACCATCATCTTCAGTGGGAAACAGAAGCTCCAAAGAGGATCTGAGCATAATTGAGCTACACTAGAGCTCTATAGAAAAGAGGATGGGGCAGATATCATAAAAGAAAGAAAAATCAAAACTGGAGTGTCAAGAAAGGAGGGAGGGTGGGAGGATGGGGGCAAAGAGACAGCCAAAGAGGAACAAGTACCATGGGGCTGAATAGGAAAGAGAAGCTAGAAAGGGGGTTTTACATGCAGAATTAAAACACAGTGCAATAAGGGAGTATTCAGATCACCTTATCACCTTTCAGTCCATGTTCTCCAGGGTTTCCCATCAGCCCCTGAAACAAAAGAAAGTCCAGAGTGAGACTGAGCCACCACGAAGACTTGCTCAGGTCTATGACATTGATGTCCCTGATGGGGCTGGTGGCTCAGACCCACAGCACTGGCCTGGCCCAGCCCCAAGTTCAAATGCCAGGCTGCTCCCAAAGTGTGCTCCATCACACATTCTTTAAACACCCTTTGTGGGCTTGAGGTGCACAGGGAAAATGCCCCTGGGATTATCCGGTGACTTACACCTTCTGCAGACCGCCAGTGGGATGTTGCGTTCAACAGTCTTGTGCCTGGGTCAATGGACAAGCATTAGTACCGCCCATCCTTTCTCTCAGGACCATCACCGCCACCCAAGAATAATCTTCAGCCCTGCCATGGAAGAACAAGAGCTCACACAGCTCAGTTAATTCTCTCACCTTTAAGCCTTTTGGTCCTGGATAGCCTATTGGTCCAACAGAGCCCATGTCACCCTAGTAAGAGAAAGAAAATTACTGAAGTCATTAGGGGCAACCAACAGATAGCTGTATGTGATGTGAAATTCCTCTCTTATCTGGTCCCTCAGTATCCCTCAATTTATAGGAATCGCACCACTGACTTCAGCAGAAGCAGCATCCTGGCACGAGTCGAGACTTGTAACGTGTAGTCAGCCTCTAAGTAAAAGAAGCACAGGGTGTCTGCCTCGCAGGCACGTGAGGGCAGGAGAGCAGCTCCTATCTGCATCCTGCTCTTGCCACAAAGAAGAGACCCCAAAGCAGCTTGACACTAAACATTGGAAATGTGAGCTGTCCCCCACGATCAGCTCACCTGGCCCCACCGTGCTGCTGCCCCTGTGCCTGGCCACGGCAACGGGGCAGAGTGTGCTGGATGCCTGGATAACACGAGCATCCTGCTCCTGCGCCACAGGAGATATGGGTGTCGGGGAGCGTGGTCAGGCTCCAAAACCGGGAGCCTAGGTTCCTGGATTCACTTAAAAATTAGATAAGGAATTCAGGCTAGTAAATTAGTGGCAAAAATAATGGAAAAGTAATTAAGAAACCACCGTGAAGTCTGCAACTGTGGATCTGAGAATTTTTTTTTGTACATTCCTCCTGACTTTTGAATGGATTAATTTCCCTCTTCCACCATTTGAAACATTAAAATATTGAGCTGGTTTAAGACAATCCCAGAGTGTATTTATTCTCGGTGAAATTACTCATGTTCTCAGAAAGAATCTACCACAGTATTCCTGAGTTCTCTGCAGGGAGTCTGGGGGTGTGTTAAAAAGGACACAGACCCAAACAGCAAAAAAGGCAATAGTCGAGAAATTTAGATATCGGAGCTCGGTAGCAACCCAAAAGTGATATGGGGAGGAAAGAGGAGAAACAGGAGGTTAGGACAGCGGTGTCTCATCAGCATGGCCATTCTGCTGCAGCGAGAAGTCAGCACGGCATCACGTATTGGGCCTTGTACGAGAAACTGCAGCACAGGAGGACACTGGAGTTCATGATCGCTGTGTGTACCTGCATGTGCATGTATAAAAGAAAGCCTTCAGCGGCCGGCATTTAAACAAGCTTTGACTGCTTTCTGCCCATGAAGGGAGTCAGTGATACGGTGCACCAGCCTTGCCTGCAATGTGTAAATAAACAGGGTAGGGTCTGCTGAAGGAGCGCTTCTCTGGTCAGCAGGCATGGGCCCACAGCCACGCTGGGAGCACTGGGCTGCCGCCGCCTGAACAGACGCCCTTTTCATACCTCCCAGCATAAAGGCTTCTTGTAGAAACGCGTTTACTTAAAGCTTTGCCCACACAGTTAATTAGGAGAGCAAGAGGTTTTAGTTACATCTAATTCTGCTCTTCAGCCTCTCTTAAACAGCGAACCCAAACACCTGCGGGGTGCGTGGAGGCAGCCGGGAACCCGGCCGGTCCCCCGGGGGTGGCTGTAGCTGGGAAGGAAGGAAGCGACTGAACGGGGGCCAGCCCGGAGCAAACACCCAGCCGCCTTCTCCATGCCCTGCAGCGTGAGCCCCGTGCTGCAGGCCCCAGGGAATGGGGCTGGTGCTGTCCTGTAGAGAGGAGACGGCAGGATGGATGTGCCCCCTTCTCCCCAGGAGGATGGAGGAGGTCACGCTTAGATCAATCCCACTAGAGATGCTTCAGCATCCTGAATTCAGGAGTTGCATATTACCCCGGGACGCAAGATCTGACTCAGTTTGACCTGAATCTGTTTGAAATTTTTATCTGCTCAGAGCGGTACCAACAGACAAACTGGGAAAGACAGCGGCCAATTGCTACCGCTGCAGCAAGTGACTCCTTGTCATTTGAAAAAACAGCATTGCAAAGGACTGACTTTCTGCCTTAAAAGTAAAGCTAGGAAGAAGCTCACAACAGGAATGATGATTTCTTCATCTAGATGGGAAGGGAGAAGAAGTTTAAAGTTTAAGACAGGCCAGGCTTAGCAGCAAAAGGAGAACTGCTAGTTTTGCCCTTTTCCAGCAAAAACATTAGAACTTGGGGTGTCAGTAGAAACCAACATAACAATGGATCAAGACGGAGAAGGTGACAGACTCCAGATACCTGGTGATGGAGCTAAATCCTGGTCTAGGACATGCAATGCCAGATCTTGGGGCCAGTCAGGGAAAAAGCAATTTAGTTGTACCTCACATAGAATTTGGTGCTGTTTGGGTTGCTGTAGCCAACATGGGACAAAAACATAATGATCACAAAGGCAGGTTAGAAACCACACACTGCCTGTCCTCTTTGCAGATCATGTCCAGGCAAAACGTACCCTCCCTGGCCCTTGCAATCTATCCCAAGCACATAACAGCACGGCACTTGTGGGGCCAGCTAGGAGGGGAGGACAGGCAGCCTCCTGACTCCATCATCTCTGAAGGATCTTAGTCACATTTACCGTGTCTGACCTTTCACCTTCCAACAAACAAATATCTGGGAGATAATAGCAACCAGGTTAAGATAAATCTTTCCAAAGGCTAGGAGAAACACGATCCAATTTGGACAATACCTTCACTTGTATTCTTTTAAATAGCAATCTTCCTCTTACAGCTCTTTGCCAGGAGCACACATCCTTTCTGCTGCTATGGCTAAGGTAGCCACTTTCATTTCCACTAACAAAGGCAACACAGACCTGGTTCCTGGCTCCATGAAAAACTTTCCAAAGCCTTAATCCCCCTTTGCCCCAATCCCCCATCTGCAAGACGGGTACACTTGTTCCACCATGTTCTCTGCTTTTCCCCCATGGAGTCTAGGATTTCTGGGTTTGGTGCTCTACGTTTGTGCAATGTCTAGGGCAATCGAGGCTTTGATCTCAGCTGACATACACACTCCTATAATTTAAGCTATGGAAAGGCAAAAGGGGAAGGTTTTTGACCATTCATTGCAAGTCAAGTTTTCATGGATTATCATAGCCGAGGAGCAATCTTTTTGAAAGAATGCTGTAGTGCTAACAGACCCTACCACTTTTTGTGCATGGAATGAAATAACTTGAAACAAGTACTGAGACCTAAAAATAAACCGCAGTATGTTCAGCTGGGCATTCACTAACCCCCAGCACAGCTGCCAGAGGATGAGTTGCCACCCATCCTTACAGCCATTTATCTCCTGCTGGGGAAGAGTGTAATGAAGGGTGGAATTTGGCTGCGTACATAATTACCTGGATTAGTGATGGGATGGTGAAGGTGCACATAAAATTCCTGTATACCCAGAGGACAGACAGTTCCTGCCCATGGTCCCTCCAGTGAGCAAGAACTGTGCGTCCTTAGGTTACTGCTTACAGGGGCTTGCTTTTTAAAAGATGACAGATCCTGGTGTGGAATGAATATTGCATTTTAGAAGAAATACCCTGGTAAATGTTATCAGAAGGGCGAGTTATCTAGGAATAAGGGCACCAACAGCAAAGCTTTAATGTGTTCCCTTTTGCTTAGAAAGGGTTTGCCCTCCTCCACCTCCCAGTCTACCAGGCAACCTCTCCCCAGGCGTCACGCCTCCTCCATACAGTCGTCCTGTTCACTGCCCTGCCACAGGAAGAAGAAAATCTGTGCGTAGTTATGCAGACTGAAAGGGTTAAAGCCCTGAGAAGCCAGATCTCCATTTGTTTTTGTACTTACAATGAGTCCAAGGACTCCAGGAGGACCTGGGGCTCCCAATTCTCCCTAAAAGGAAAGACAAACCGACATGGTTACGGACACTTTGTAGACAAACAGAGGCTGAAAGGCAGCTCAGTGTTTCAAGAGCTTGAGGGAAGGGAAAAGACTGTCCCTCCCCCTTCCGTCCCCCCCACAGGCCCTTCCCCAGCCAAAGTGATCGAGAGCTTCCATCTTAGTGAGCGCGCTTGCGAGCACAGCCTCTCCAGACACAGGGCTGATTGTTGTTCTGCAGTTATTTGCAGGGCCGACTTCCCCTCCCAGGAGCAGGCTGGATAAAAGAAGCATTTCAGTGTGCAGGCAGGGGAGCGGGTGGGAGCTGCCCCAGGTGAGATGAAGGCACGGGCAGGGAGAGGGACCAGGGCAGGGAGGGGGCACGGGGCCAGCAAAGCTAAGGTGGGAAGGAGAGGAAACCTGCTGCTCTGCATTGGGAAAGGTGAGGTTTTTGGGAGTGGTTAAGGAACAAAAAAACTCATAAGAAAAGGAGGATTGGGATGAAAATTAAACTGGATAATTTGGGGAGAGGGTATGCCAGCTTCTGGCGCTGGCTGATGGGCCCTGGGAGTGTGTTTGGCACACGGGGTGCTCCAAGGCTGCTCCTCCTGTATCTAAGAGCTGGTTTAAGGTGGGGAACCAGCAGCATCCTCTGCACTCTGCCTCATCCATCTGGGCTCCTGCCCAGATCATCAACAAGCCATTTCTTTAATTTTCAGAAAAAGCTCCTAACCTTTGGGCTGCAGCTTATCTGCAGGGAGGTGGCTCAGCGCCTCTGTCCCTGGAGCAGGGAGCTCTCTGCAGGGAACCCAGCACTTGCTTGGAGGACGAGTCACTTTAATCACACCGCAGAGAGCAGGAGATGGACTGCAGAGATTTCATCTCGGGCTCTGTGCCCGTTTGCCATCTCTTACTGCTCCCAAGCAGGGTGTTTTGGAAAGCGCCAGCTCCTCTTAGAGGCTTTTCAAGAGCACGTCAGAGCGCACCATTTCAAGGGGCAGAGTGCTATCTGGGTTTGCGGGGCTGGTTTGAATTCTCAGCTTCACCACAAACTCCCTCCGTGCCAGCTTTCCAAAGACGTGCAGGTGGCAGGAGTGCCGGCAGGTGCCTGATGGCATTTCCAGGTGAAGTGCAGCAGAGAAGCTGTGTCAGACCCACACAAATCACCTATCTAGGTACCTAAGTACTTCAGCAATCCCTATGTGATGCTCAGCCCGTCCCCGTGCCTCCCTCGGTGGATCACCCACTCCCTTGCTGCATCGACAGTGGGTTGCTTGTCAGGGCAAGGACCTGCTCTTACACACCTCCGTCTCCAACAGGGCCTCTCGAAACAAGTGCATTGGAAATACTAAACTTCCCGTTGGCTCAGACAACCCTACCCCTGCTCTGGATCACGCTGGCTACTTTCTTTGACAGACCAGCTCAGTTTATGGTGCACATCTGGTGGAGTCCCCTTCAGTGCAATAAAGCTCCCCTTTTATGGAAAGATTTGCCTAGTGAAAGAATGAAAGAGAAGGGGACGCAACGTGACTAAATGTGCTCAGCCTCCTTGGGTAAAGGGTTACGTGTGTTTATTTTATGGGAAGTGGAGTAAAGGACTATTGGGCAAGAGCACACAAAAAGCGTTTCATAAGCTCAACCAGCCTAAAATTGCTTTTTTATGGCCGGTTCCTTTGCTGCATAATTGGGACATCTGTGGAGCGATTGTTCCTCACAGGTGGGATTTCTGCATCCTCAGAGCTACTGTAATAAGGTCAGTTTCAAGCTTTTGGTCAAGGCCTGGCATTACTAGGCTCAGCAAGAAGAGGGAATATCCCCATGAATGCTTGGCACAGGAGCTGCATGGTGGCCTGGGTTTCCCAGTAAGCTCTGCAGGCTCTGAGGGTGGCTGGGATGAAGACCGGGTGGATGGTTGTCTCTTGGTCCCGCTAGTTGCAGGAGGGACTGCCCAGATTTCTGAGTTATGTCGCGTGGGTATTCCTCAAAAGAAAAAGTAAATGTGGAAATGCATGGCCTCATGTCTGACACAAGAGGATTTCCTCTTGGAAGAGGAGAGGGTGGATTCCCCTGGGAGAGGTGGACATGACTACTTGTTAATTTGAGCCAGTCCCTTGCCTGGGAAATGGAGGATTTACAGGTGCTCCTTCCTGGCCATCAGTAATGACAGGCTGGTCCCTGACCTGCAAGGGAAATCGGGCTCTATTCTCTTTTTCTCAGTGCATGAACTGGGCACTGGGACAAGAGACAAGGAGATGAATCAACAGTCCTTTCCCATGTCTAATTCCTGTTATTAAGAGACTAATTGGAGTGGCTAAAGCGCTCCAGGAACAGGGATCTGGAATGTGATGGCTCAACAGTTCTCAGTAAGTCGCTAGGAGGGAGAAACGTCCCTGCGGTTGGAAAGGTCTTTGCTCTGTCTGGAGGGGACGGAAAGAAGATCAGAGACTGTTGGCTTCGGCCATCCCCATGTGACGGCAGAGGTGGCAGCAGCGTAAGTGCTCAGTGGATCAAACAGAGGATGGGGCAGTTCAGGACCTGTGGCAGCCTGCCCGCCTGCCTACAATTTGCTGCATACTCCACCTAGCAAACTCGGCATATTTGTGTGTTCCACAAACAGACTTTCTGGCATTTTTCTGCGTCTGTGACTCCGCTTGTGACCCTGTGAACCTCCCTTTAAGTCAGCCGAAACAGTCTGTTTTCATTCTACAATCTCCAAGGCACATTAATATTTAAAAGCTGTTGATAAGATGAAAGAAGAGCAATCCTTCTGGATGAATTAACGGAAGGGACATTTGCTTCTCTCTGATGCTCTGGGAACTGGCATTCAGCTAACATTGAGCACATCTTCTGAATGGGGCTTAGACAACTTGCAAATTTAAAAGAAAACAAAACAAGTTATTTGGAAAAAAAAGTCTTTCTGACCTCCAGGATTCCTGCTTTTCCTGGTGGGCTGGCTGGAAATACAATCTAGAAAGTCTTCTACTTTGAGACTACTGATTCCACTCTGACCCATGGCTTAAGTTGACTGAAGGATGGGAAAAGTTCTGCAGAAGTATTCCTTGGGAATCTAATTCTTTCAGTTGACTGCATTTGTGACTCTTGTGCTGAATTCCCACATAGGCTGGAGTGTAGCTGAGCTTGGCTTGCTGGTTAGAGTGGCTTGTGAAAATAACTTTTAAGCTGCATATATGATGAATGGGAACTTGAAGACACATGTGGAGTGGGTTATTTTGCACAAATCATTCCATCAAACACCAAGAGCAACACTGTGATTATGTGTGAATAACCAAGACAGCAGGAACTTCAAAGATGAATCAGTACTGCTCACATGCTAATTGAGGGAGAACTGACAAAGTCATTCAGAAAATAATTTAGAATAATTAATACATCTGAGAACTTTTGCATGGCAAAAAGTTGCATGCAAAAACTTTTTCACATGGGCATGTTTTGTGAGTAGCGGAAAACACAGCACATACCCAACTGTTTGGTATTAGGTGCTACAAGAGCAGAGCAAAATAAACCTTATCAGCATCCAGCTGCTTAAATGGTCTCTGTGACCATCCTGATCCAATTCCCAGGAGACGCATCCCATTCTTAGAAAGCCAGAAGGGGTCAGATGAAGACCAGAGAGAGGCCAAGAACTCAGGAGCCTGGAGACTTCTCCCACTGCAGTGCTGGGGCCGGCTGAGGCATGGGGCAGGGCAGCAGAGGCCTGGGCTATGGTGTCTGTCCCTCAGTGCTCCCAGACACCAGAGCGGGGAAGCTGGCACTTCTTGCACCAGTGTTAACATTCGCTTCAGATGAGGAAAGGTACTGAGCTTGGAGTACTTTAGAACCTTACTTCTACAGGCTAGTGAGATGTAAACCAAGTGGTACCAGCTTGCTAACCTGCATCAGAAAATGAAATGTGGTGAGAAGGAGAGGAACATGCCTCTTTCTCTATGTACCTCAGACCTCTACACAACTGAGTACATGGCCTGCTCCTCGGAGGGTTCACATGCACTCACGTAGCCATCTGCAGTGCCTTATGATGATATGTCCCTATGTCTTTGGGTGTATGTCTCCCTGCTATGTTCATACAAAGCTTCATCCAGAGCACACCAGTCAACAAGGTGATTCCTGTGGCTGTCACAGGCTTTGCATCAGGCCCTGTGGTATGGACAACACGCTCCAACCACTGCCTGCTCATCAGGAGCAACATCCCTATCTTTTCTCTCTTGATTTTTCTTCTAGTCATATCCTCAGGATGAGAAAGCATCTATCAAGACCAGGGTGCAGGAAAGGCAACAGATGGAGACAGAAAGCAAAGGGCAACACGATGACCTGGCAGTTACAAGATGTTGAGTTGAACCCAGGAATTCACAGCATGCTTGAGCAGGGCAAGGGCGTACATTTGTTTTTCAGGAGGGACAACAACAAAATGCTAGCAGTTGCCACCAAACTGAAAAGTTTCTTTCAGCTCTACCCAGCATGATGCAGTACAGTGTGGTGTCTACTGCAACAGAAAGAAAGAAGGGAAAAAGCTATCAACTTACTGGGTTCCCATCAATGCCTGGAGGTCCTCGTTCCCCAAAATCACCAGGAAAACCCTGAGGAGAGGAGGCAAACATGAGTATTAGTTATTGATGCACCCTTGTGTAAAGACAGTCAGCTTAAAAACTGCTCCCCCTGCACTCAGTGCAGCACTTTGGTAGACAGCAGGTCACAAGGAAGCGTGGGCCAGCCAGCCTGCTCGTCCTCATCCAAACCATTCCTGCTCCACCAGTACATCTGCTCAGGGAGAAGCTCTTGTGAGGCCAAGAGCTCTGATTCCCTGCTCTTCTCTTGGGCCAATGAAGGGTAAGCAGAAGTACCGTTTACAAGGCTCAGCCATCAGCTGCACATTAACTAATGGGAGCCTTGAGAGGAAGAATCAGGGAGGAGACAGGAAGGCTTTTTCCTTGGCCATGCTATGAAAAGCACCCATTGCTGAGGCTGCTGGACCTGATGTGTCCACACCTTGTCTTGCAGGCTACGGCCAGCCCTCAATCAGCCGTGCCTTTTCTTAGCACCTGTTGTCAGCCCTGGGCACGCTTCATACGGCAGGCAAGGCTTTTGCAGTGCCACGTAGAAAGACGACGAGAGTACGCATAGCAGAGAGAAGGGGTGGAAATCAGTGCCTCTGTCCTCCTTTTGGTTCACCCAAGTACTCCAGTATGTCCAACAAGGAATACGCAGCCCTGAAGATTATGTTGTGTAGTTTACATGTGAAATGATAATCCCACATTTGGAAGATCCAACTCTGTATTTAAAGATACAGTGCTTTCTATCCTCTTTCAGGAAGAAATAGCCTACTGATAGGATATTTCCTTAAAAGTCAATACCTCCTTAAAAGTCAATCGCAAATCCCTTATGTTCTGGAAGAATTCATAAACTTCACTGCAATGACTATCCTCAAAAATGGATTGTCGATCTGAATTATTTCATCCTGTCTACTAACACAAGCATTTTAACAGTACCCCCTTCTCATAGGATAGCTGAATAGTGTAATGCCTGTTGGAGCCCATGCAGATGCTTAATGGAGCTGATCAAAGATGCCTGGTGAATTCACTCCAATGCATTCACAATCTTTCAGCTTGCCAGAGGAACAAACAGTTCCAAGCTCATTATGGTCCACACCCCAGAGCTGTGAAAGACCATGTTTCCTACATGAAAAAGTCACCACAAAAGACTTCTTCATTATCTCATTATATCCGATACAAATTTGGAAGACTTCAAACAATTATAGAAATGGGAGTGGAGGTACTGAGCCAGAGCCAGAACATGGTGGTATGACACGTTCTCTCTCGCAGTCTTAGACAAACCCTGTGCTCCCCTAAGCCCCTCAATTCCCTGTTACAAGCAAATCATACTGCAGCTTGCTCTTCCCTGTCCTGTCG
This sequence comes from Mycteria americana, assembly GCF_035582795.1. Classification (NCBI taxonomy): domain Eukaryota; kingdom Metazoa; phylum Chordata; class Aves; order Ciconiiformes; family Ciconiidae; genus Mycteria; species Mycteria americana. The sequence goes on along the minus strand of NC_134381.1, from coordinate 6,741,450 downwards.
TGCTGTGTCTCCCTCAGAAAGAGCTCAGCACAGGGGTACATAACCTCTGTGGTTAGTAAACCCTCTTAGTCACTACACCTACATTTTCAAGGAGGAAGAAGTTGAGTTTAAGACGGATTGCACTCAATTTTCCCCTGAACTTGAACTTCATTCAGCAAAGGACTGGCAGGGAGCAGGCTGCCAAGAGCTATCAGGGACCAGCTCAAACATCAGCATCTGCAGGGCTACTCTGAACTTCAGCTGCAGTGGAGAGTGCTTCGGGAGGCTGTGACACCAAGGTGAGAGAGTGCTGTGACTCTCCACTTCTTTTTCTTGCATGCCCCTTAAGATGGAGTAAGATAAAATACGACACAGCATCCACTTCCTTTGACTCTGAGCCAAAAGGGAAATCATCGTCTGCTAGAGGAGCTCCCCATGGACAGAGAATACGCAGAGCCTAACCCCAGGCTCTGACACCTGGACTTGGTTAATTCAGCCAGGGCTAAAATCCTGCTTTATTCTCTACGCTATTCTGACTGTGGGCATCAGGATGGAAAACTAAGGAATATATTTGCATATAAAAGGCTTCCTAGCCACAGCATCTACCTTTGTGCTTCAGTTCAGAGTGGGAACTTGCGAAACAAAGCTCCAATCACCCCTGCTCCCTCTTCTGTTTATGGTGGAGCAGTCTTGGAGAGTAAGCGGTATTGCTTAGATGATGCCACCAGCAGATGAGCTCCAGAGACACACCAACAAGCTGCAACTGCTGGTGGGTGCGTTACTTTTGACTCAGACTAGGAGTTGCAGTAAAACTGCCTTACATCCTTCCCTGGCTCCACCAGACCGTGAGATACGAAGGACAACACAACCACGTTCTGGGCTAGCTAAAAGCTTAAGAGACAGCGACGGAGCAGACAGGGAGGGGGCGTTCCTTGCTGAGCCAGAAGGATGCTGGTTGCCTGCTCCCCTGTATACTGCAAACACTGGTTACCTTGGAAAAGCAAACCTGAGGGAAGCAAAATGCTACAGCCAACAGCAACACGCTATCTGGAAACCCATCAGCGACACTGAAAACTGAAATGATCACAATGGACAGAACAGGAAAACTATACTGGGAAGCTCTGCAGTCAAAGATGTCATCCAAGACCTCCCTCCACCTTTGAGGGTTTACAACTCCTGGTCCACACAACTAGGTAAAAACATACCTGGTCAAACCTAAGGTGAGAGATGAGAGACCTGTTTAAGACAACCAAAAGTTTGCCACTGACTTCAGAGCCCGCATTTCACCTCTTCTGTACCAATTCCCTACAGTATTCAGTACGCACTCCTGAACGGACGCAAGCTATCGCTTGCTTGGCTTCAATACTTCCATTTTATGGGCATCACTGCGAATGGGAAAGTTGTCTGCCTTTTTCCAGCTGGGCACTACATCCCTCAAGCCTGCGCAAACGCCAAGAAGCTGTGGTAAGCAACGGCTGGAAACAGCCTTTTGCCATTTAGAGACAAAGACGTCAAATATAACAAGAAGGCGGGGGGGGCTACAATTTTCTTTAATGAAAAAAAGGGGAAAAATAACTCTGCTACATGCTGAATCAATAAGATCAGAACAGAGATGTGCAGGGAAAACTTATGGCAAGTTTGCTCAGGCAAGACAAAGAAAAAGACTGCCTCGGAATATTTTGCTGTTTACAGTCATACAACTTGCCAAGGAAAATATGAGTGTGTATAGACTGATACTGTACTTATGCTGCCACAGACCTCAGTCACAGCCTTCAGCACTCCCCCAGATGTGTCTTTCCTTTCTCAGAGGGCAGAGCTGGGCACAGAGTGATCCACGGATGCCACTGAGCAGCCTGGCCCTGGGGCTGCTAAGGTCTTGCCAATGTGGGAAGGTTTTACTACTTTGAATAGTACAATTAAATCAATATAACTACAGCAGCATAATATCATCTAGAGGAATGCTTGCTCCAGACTAAGAGCATTTTCTAAATTCGGTTTAAATCTCTTCCAATGTGATACAAACAATGCACTTCTCTGCCAGAATAAAAGTGTCCAGATAAGGAATTATTTAAATTCATATGTTTCCCACTGATCTCTTTTTATGCCTCAGTTTCTCGTACTAACCTCGCTGCTTAAAGATAAAAACATAGGAGATTTGAGGCACTTGGTAATAGAGTTAATAAAAAGCTAGCTTTTACACAGGCTTTCCAACAGTAGATCTCCAAGTATTTAAAAAAGCAGATTACTCCTGTTTTGAAGTTGGAGAGCTGAGTACCTGAGGCCACTTGGCCAAGCTACCCAGTAAGTAAGAGATCTGACAATAAAACCCGTTCACAGCACAACGCGTCTCACCCCGCAGAGCTAGGATTTCTGCCCATCCTCAAGATGGGATGGAAAAGGGTCAAAGTGGCAGGAAACAGAGAAGAAAGCCCAGAACAGTGTGGGCTGGCATCATTGCTACAGCGGCCAGGCCCAAGACAACACTCAGCAGCGAAGCCCCGTCCTTGCCAACACCTGCTCATCCTTAACGCGCCATCGCTCTCCGGGCAGGAGCCCCCCTCCCAGCCGAGGCTCACGGATCTCTGGGGTGGTGGGTGGTCCCCTGGTACTTTCTGGCCCGAGCTGTAAAACAAACCCAGAGGAGGAGACAAATGGAAAGAGCAGCTTCAAATTCAACTAACTCCAGGCATCCTAGCCCAATATTTGAGCTTGGCAACACAAGTATTAACAGTCTTTTACACATTAAATGAGACCAAGGCTGGTGGCTGTGGCATGAAGGAGCATATTTCGGCACCCATAGTCTCTCCAAAGACCCAAACCAGGTTGTGAAAGCTACCCCAACACAGTCCTGTGCACAGCAGGAAACGATCAATCTTCTAAGCCCCTAATGAAAAAGAAAGCGCTTTCTTTCCATGGGGTAAGCAGTAGCAGTTTAAACCACAATAACAGTTCCAGTGACCACAGTGTCCTAATTTATTGGATCTCACATGTCTGTAAAAGCTGTTTTTTTAGTGCCTCTCCCCTCCTGCCTGAGCCTAAAGGACAGAGATGTTCCCCAGGAACAAAACCAGCACTATTCAACCGAAACAAGCAGCCTAGGAATTACAAGCAGACTTTGTTATCCCATTTGTTTCATTCCTGTAAGCAGCGCTACCTCTCCTCTCCCGTGCACTGCTCCAGCAGCCTGAGGAGCCCAAACAGAGGGAGAACACATGGGGCAGGAAGCTCATTTTATGGTGCTGGCGGACAGGCAGGTCGCAACTGGCAGCCCATTACAGGAGACTTGTGAAAGGGATTAAAGAGCCCAGCACATTCAGAGTCTCCTGACCTTCCCAAAGTGAGTGCAGAGGGTTTTTTGGTTCAGAAAATCCACCGTTTTTCAGGGTGCAGCTGTTTTTCCAGGAAGCCTGGTCCCTGGAAATTATGCTCAAGAATTGGGACAGCAAAGAAAACACCCTAGTGAAAAATATCGAGCATCCTGCCCACTCTGTGGGAGGGAGGGGACATGCAGAGAAGGACCAGGACCAGGATGGGATGGCAAATGGCAGCAGAGCTAGGAGGAAAATGCTCAACTAACAAGTTCTGTTGGCCAAGAGCCAGCGGGGTGCTCTTCCGCGGTGGCTGAAGTCAGGTATGACAAAACTTTTGGCTCTATCTCACAGCTGGGAAATACAGAGAGGAGGTGGGGAAAAAAAGTCCAGATGAATGCATTTCACATTGTCTGAAGGAGAAAGAAGCAAGATGAAGCTTGAAGAGGAGTTGGAGAAAATGCATACAAGCAGATACTTCGCACCGAGCAAGATCCAGGTGCTTCTGTGCTCTCCAGTCCCCACCCCAAGCAGAGCTTTACAGAGCGGTTGCACAGTTTGTCCTCACTGCACTCGGTGAAGCTGAGGAACCACTAGTAGAGAGGGAACTGAGACAGAGAGATGTAAACTGATTTATCCCAGGTAACACAGAAGTCCGAAGCTGAACCAGTAACTAAATCTCTATCTTTGAGATCCTACAATAGTGCCTTAATTCCTGTTCATCCACGCTCCCTGCAAAAGCCATCCTGCCATATGCCAGGAGACTCCTGCTGAGAACAACCAGACCTAGACAGACACTGGAACCAGCTCCTCCTGCATCAGGGGATTACATCCCCCTCCACCTCCCCTTCCTTTCTTCCTCTGCTTAAAACAAACAGAGCGGCCTGCCCTTTCTTGCTGTTGTCAGCCAAAGGACTGCTCCTGGTCTGAGCAGATGCGGCCACTTCTTGTCTCTTGTCCCTGGAAGCAGCTGTCCTCAGGGAACCAGAGACCCGTGAGACGCAGCGCGTCCTTTGCTTCCCCAAGGCCTTTTCAGGTGTGCGCACGTGGGTGGGTGTGTTGTATGTATACAACATCTGATTCAGTTTAAAACGCTTTCCCTGATGGAGTAAGGGAGGCAGTCTGGCAGCTGCTGCTCCAAGGAATCCTGGCAGGTCTTCACGCCAACAGAATCCTTCTCCAAAAATAGGATTTTATTTTCCTGTTGGCTGAAGGTAAAGCTGCTCAAACCAACCAGCCCTCCTGTCTTGTCTGCGAAAGACTCTATTTGCCAGTTGGCTCCGGCCAGGTGAATCACTGCCCAGGAGCCTCCCCAGGGATGGAGCTTGCAAGTCAAACAATTTAAACAACAACAAAAAAAAGGTGGTGGTGGGGAAGCAGGGCTGAGGGTGAGAGGAGGCATTCACTGGAAAAAAAGAAGGAGAATAAAATAAACAAGTGTAGTTTATGTTGGCAGCTTACGCCTCTGAGAGCATTCTTGGTGGAGAGAGCAGACGTGAGCCCCTCCACAGGTGGGCGCGAAGGCAAGCAGGCTGGCTCAGACCCAGCGCCGGTTCCTAGAGCGGCGAGAGCCACCCTAAAGGGAGCCTGGCAAACCCTGTGCTCCCGGCGTGCCTGCTTGCTAGCTTTGACTCACGCAGCTGTGCAGGAGCCTTTGCCTTCTGCTCAGTCTAGACCTGGGACTGTGACAGCTTTCATCTGTGCAAAGGGAGATGCCATCCTCAGCTGGGTACGGGACTGACGGCCCTGCTGCAGTTCTGCTCCTTCGTCACCTGAAAGGGAGGTTTGCTCTCTCTGCCCGGGAGGTTTCACAGCTCCGTGCCACATCCTCTTTGGATGAAGATTTCATGGCATTTGTAAACATAACTGTCCCTCCAGCTGTGGGTGCACAGCCCTCCAGGACAGCCCATTCCACCTGAACATGAGCAGAAGTCCCCTGAAGCCCCTTCAGCCAAACATCACTGAAGTTAACTGACAGGCCCTCCACCCTCTTGCTCATCTGCTTTGTTCCTTTTACTCTTGTATACGATCTCTTCCCGTCTGTGGGGCTCTAAGAGTGCAGATTACACAGACCCAATTACCTAATGCTGAAGAGCACTGAATCTGCCACCACTCCTAATTATTTATGGCCAAGATTTCCAAATCAAGCAGCTCCCTATTTAAGAAAGTGAAGCAGCTTTGGTGATCAAAATGTTTTCAGACTCAAAAGTAATATTTGCATTATTTTTTCCTTATAATTTCTAATGAAAATCTGATATATGAATGAACATTTCCCTGAAGGAAGAAAGATGCTCTTGTGCTTAGGAGACCTTGCTTCAATTCTTCACAAGGTTTTTGAATGACGATGGACAAGTCACCTAGGGACATTCTTGGAAACAAACCATCTTTGGGTTTGTTTCTTTTCTTTCAGTAGAAGTTATGGGCCTTGGCGCCTTTCTAACCCTTTTCCCTGTGTTTTCAGTACTTTGTTTTGCCCATTCTTTAAAAAATGAAAGACACACTAATATTGTCCACCTTCCCAGGTTCTTTGGATAATGCAATCATGAACGTAGGAACACGTGCTGATATCAGAGTGACAAGTAACCACGCAAGCACCTCACCACAGAGATTTGGGGAACTCCAGACATGTGGAACACAACTCGGGCCAAAAAGAGATGGTGACATTTGCTCTGGGCTCGCGCCTGCATTTCAGAGTGGTGAACCAGGCTCAGAGGGGAGGAGAGCCCAGCTGCCCAGTTTCAGTGTCCAACTTAAGCATTAAAAAAGTCACTGACTGCTCAGACCAAACCTATTTTAAAAATTTAGGTTAATAAAGAAAAATTATAGCAAAGAATTGACTTAGATGGCTGACAGGAAAAATCCAATTCATGGGCTAAAACTCTCTCAGTAACAGAAAGTTTTTTAATTACTAATTTTCAGGACCTCCACTTGACTTTTCATGCAAACAGAATGATTAAAAGCATATTTTTTTTTTTTTAAATCAATCAGGTCTTGAAGAAGGCACCAAACTTTTTGGTGCTATGCTGGGGTACTGGCACAAGACAGAGCGAGCTACCCAAGTCCTGTCCATCAACTCCTACAGGCCATTTCTGCTCCTTCCTGCGGCTCATCTACGGATTTACCTGCACAAATAGGTCCTCAGCCTGCCCATTTCTCCGCTAACTTTAGCTGGCCATATCTGAAAGTACATCTCTATATGCACAGGGCCTACAGCTGAAGCTGATACTGGGCCATCAGCTGGGAAGGAATGCTTTATGGGTTGGAGGATGAGTTCACCAAGCGCTCCGGTGAATCAGGGCTGAGCAGTGAAGCTATGTGGAAGAGTAAATATTTATTTTCTGAGGATATATATGGCTAACATCATTTAGGATCAGTTTAAAAATCATTCCCATTTCTTTCAAATCTTAGGAAATGGCTTGTGGACCAACACACTGAACTACCGCCTAGCTAAGTGGGAAACCACAGTTTATCCCTACTTCTTTAGAAAATTTTCCATTTTAATTACAATATTTCTTTAAAATGTTTCTCAGTGTTCGAAGAGAAGCACAGCTCCATTATTCCTCCTTTTTTTTGGTAGGTAACAAGGTCTCAGTGACAAAAGAGACATGGCTGGACCCTTAGCAGCCCATGTGAGCCATGACACTCAGTGCTGTAGGTGAGAGCTCTTAGGGTGTATGCCTATGTCATGTTTCTTATGAGAAAAGCCGTATGGGCTGCCTCTTTCCACTCCCAGGGAGCCCACTTAAGTCAACTGGAGTTTGGCAATTATTTATTAAGAGCTACTTTGAAGTGCTGTTACCAGTTTGCCATATCTCAACTTGTGCGGTGCAGGAGACTCTTGCTTGGTTCACTCCAAATGCAAGGGAGGACCTCAGCTGTATCCAAAGCAGAGAAAAGATTGGAGCAAGAAGAGAGGAGCTGTTTATCGTCTTAGTCCCTACAGAGAGGAGCAAAATTTATTTTCTCAGTAATTTGCGGTTATGCCAGCCTTTCCAGACACATGGCAAAACATGTCCCCCCATTGTTTGCATGGACAACAGCTGAGACTGTGTAACTTGGCAAAGCCTCACGCACTTACGTTCACCACTAAGTTATCTTAGCCATATATCAAAAGGTTGGGGGAAGCTGTAAAACGAAACCTTCCTAACCCAAAGGCAGCCTTGCTTTTTGCTGTCTAGTGTCTCCCACAAAGCAATGTCTTTCCATATGATGCAACAGCCTGCCCGTATTGGTGTGGAGTGCAGGGGTATCACATGCACTTCTAACAACTTATCAGATGAAGAAAAAAGTATATATTGAGACTTGGTGTTCACTGGAGGCAGGAGTTAAGACGTTAACTTTAAAAGTCAACATGGAAGAAGACAGTAGACATGAAAAACAGCCTGGCAAGAAGGCGCCGCCGCATTACAAGCTGAGAGCTGGCAAGGGGGACCCCAACTGTGGTCAGCTCGTGGAAAATGGATGCCAGATTCGGCAGCTTGCCACCGCGTTGATGCTCACAACAAATACTGAGGCTACGTTAGAGCTGCCAGATCACTGCTGGCTCTCACAACCTCCACATTGTGGCTGACAGGCAGAGGGAAGGGAGACTTCCGGACTCACCTATGCACTGATCCCTAATACTTAAAATCCACATGCCACTTTACAGCAGCTCTTCCTTGACATCTGAGCAGTAATCCTTGGCATTTACATGCTAAGTTTCAACCACTGAGCTCAAAGGAGAGCGGAGTGTGTTATCCCTGTTTTGCACACAGCCAAGAACAGCCAAACAGCTTGTCTGAAGTTGCATGCCATGGGGAGAAACCAGGTCTCCCATCCTCTTCCTCCTCCTGTGCAGTCACCAAGCAATGCAGCATCTCCCCACCTTGCCTTGGCAGACTCCAGCCATTCTGGCGGGCAGAGGTGTCAGAGTCTGGCCACGCATCCTGAGCACAAACCCTCCCTCTGTGCCTGCTACTCACACAGCCTACTCCACCTGTCAAGCTATCTCCTGGGAGCAGCACTTCAGCAACACGTTGGCACTTGCCAAAGGCTGTGCAGGGCCCGATGGCAGAGCCCGTGCTGCCAGAAGGCGTGTGCCTCCTTTGCCTGAGGTTAGCAGGCGGGCAGGAACCCCCATCGTGCCGCCCGACAGCTGGTGGGACAACGCTGCGTATCACTTGCAAACATGAGCTACAGGAGGACAAAAGAAAGAACAGTAATGATGAGCACAGCTAGACAGGCAGGGAAGCCGAAATGCCTGCTTGTGGTAATAATGACTTGCTCATGCTACTGTTACCTAAACCTTCCAGCCCTGGGGATGCCCTGATCCTGTGCTGTTTTGTAATCCAAGTGATGGACCCTTTGGGCCAGGGCTTTTCTTTCACGAGGCATTTGCATGGTACCTGACAGGGTGAGGTTCCGAGTGTTCAACTGAGCTCCAGCTACAGGACCAGCAGCACCAACAGGTTCTCAGAAAAATATAAAGAAACCTCAGCTGTGTTTGGCTAAATTGTGAATAGACCTCAGACAAACCCAAGAATTACTAAGTATATCTTGGAACTAAACTTTGCTCCTTCCTTTCCATCCCTTTTAAAATAATACTACTAATAAAACACATTGTAAGCAAAAATCAGGCATAAGATAGCACAGCTGATGCAATATTGATACTCTACATGAAAAAAGAGATACAAGCACCCATCAATAACGAAGATGAACAAAAAAAGAGCTTAAAGCTCTTTGGATACATTTCCTGAAAGTTCCCCTTTAAGTCTCTTTCTCTAACAGGGCTTGAGAACTTCTGAAAATATTACACTCTATTTGAAGTTTAATATAATCTGCAGCGCAGACATTTCTGATCGTAGCTACCCATCTCCCGCAGCATACGAAAAGCATATCGCTTTCAGCTTTGCACTCCTTCAGTGATGACTAGCTGTATGTCCTCTTCCTGTGGGTCACCTCCTTGAGTGACAGTACCTCTCCTTTGTAAGGATGAATTAGGACTGATACGTCGCCTATGCATGCCAAGATAAAAGGTGACAACAGCTTCTCTCGTTCCTTCCCCCCAGCACGGTGCAGACCACAGCCTTGCTGCCCTCACAGCAATGGGGCTTTTTTTAATCCTCTATTTTTTTTTTTTTGCCAGCTGCTCAACCATAAAAATCCAGAAAAACGCCATAAAAAGCCATTCTTTTCAGCCACTGCATTGGCAAGACGGAAGGTTTAAGCAACCAGTTGCTTCAGCTCCAGGCCTCCAGCCTACCTCTAAAACAGGCAGCAGATCCAGAGACGTACAGACTCATGTTATTTCAGCCTCCCTAGTGCGTTGTACTTTAATCGTAATTCTCCCCCTAGCCCACCCCCAACCCTTTCCTTGCTCAAGAGTTCGCCAGGGCCCGTATGTTAGAAATGCACTCGCCTCCTACGTCGCTGATGCACTGCAGGGAGAGCAGAGCGGGAGGTGGAGTCAGCCGTTTCCACGACAGATTCACCATGTCCCTCACAGCTCTGCAAAACTTAACTTCCCTGGAAGGGTTTCAAGATCTGACTCATGTCCAGTTCTTCTATTTTAATCATTCCCTCTTACATCATTCTCGGAGGCCCACGGTGTCACATGCAAACTCCCCCAGCCCCCCGCTCCTCCTCTGCCGAGCACTTAATCTGTTGCCATCTCTCATCCCAAACAAAACTAGGTAGAGAAATATATTTGATACCAACTCCTTCCCTACTCTCCAGAGCATTTACTAGCTTTGGATGGTAGCTAATAAGGGCTTCCAAGAGCTCTCCATCGCAGTGACAACACTGAAATAGAGCAGGAACAGTAGCTGCGCCAGCAAACCTAGCAGTGCGGGGATGCGAGAGACCAGAAAAATCAGAGCAGGCTCACTAACACTGCAAACCAGCTGGGAGACAGCACAGGCCAAGAGATAAGTGTTGGGAAGGGAACAAGGTCAGCTGGCTCCTACTTTCCATTCTCCCAGTGACTTCCTGAATAACTCTGGATGTCACTTAATCTTTTTGTTCACGCTCGGAAATACAAATCATCAGCATCGGTCCATTCAAGATTTCTTATTAAACCTGATATCATGAAACGGGGATGGAGCCAAAACTCTCCGAAAGAGCCGAGTAGAACAAAGGTGCTCATGCGCAGCCGTTTAATCGCTTCTCTAGATCCCAGCCTAAATGCCTCCACGGTTGAGAGATTCCCCGCTGATCTCAGGGGAGCCCCTTGTTTGTAACAGTGACCGCCAGACAAAAACTCTTGCCTCGTAGATTACAAATGCTAGCCAAACAACAGCTGGAACGCTTTGAGCCTCCAGCACGCTTGCACAAGGCAGAGAGCAGAAACCCTGTACCTAACGACAGTTGCTTTGTTTGTTTTACTCTGGTCAATGAGTCATCATTACATCGACCGGCTCTCTGGAATTATTCATCACAGAGGTTTCTGGTGCAACCAGCAGCTTACAAAACTATAAAGATCTGGTACAGACTTCCACTACCCCCTAAAAAAAAATCTGTTCGACCTCCCCCCGTCCCAGGGAGAGACAAACAGCCAGCCAGGATGAATGTGGCACTGTTGGGATGTTTGCATGGCTTTTACTGTGAGAACACCAGCAAGCGGTAGGCGTGGGACTCCTGGAAAGCACGCGTTCGCATGCAAGGGTGACAAGGGGAAGGCACTGCATTTTTCCGTGTGTGGGTGAGTGGACATTTTACAAGGAGCCTGTGAGTGCAATAATGTCAGGAGATCAAGAGAAACCCAGGCTAACACGAAGGGCAAGGTGCAAAGGCAATGAGACACACCAGAGCCTGAATGTGCCTGATCTCTCCACTGACTCCTGGAGCAAAGAACTTTATACATTTTGCTAAAGGAAGCACGCAGAACTGCTTCGAAGAAGGCTGATGTGGGAAAGGCTTTCCTTTCTGTCCTTTCCCTGTTTCCTCTACTCATTTCAGTACTTTTCCCACCTGCTTTTATTTTGCTTTTTGCTACAGCCAGCACAAACCCCCGTCTTCTATGCAGCTCTCTCAGTTTCCACCTTGTATTCAGCCCTACCTGCAAGCACCTCTTCCTCCTGGCCAAGCTCTCAAATCTACCTGGTCTCCTTGCTCCTCAAACATGTCTTCATCCGATCTGCTACTGCTCTAACTCTGTAAGTCTGTACAACCACCATGGACAAAAAGGTTTCTATACAAAAGTGCACTTGCATTATACAAAGCAGGATGGTACAAGGATTGGAGAGAACCACAGCAAGAAGAGGCAAACGTGACGGGACTGGTGGGAGCACAGCGCAGCAGATGTAACAGAGCGAGCACAGACACCTGGGATGCTGCAGTCACGGTGGGGAATTAAAAAGTGCATTCAGGGAAGAGGCTGGCCAGAGGGAGGACAGAGGGGAAGACGTTGCAGAAGAGAATCTGAGAAGTGTCAGATCCAAGGGAGCGTGGAAACAGTGTGAAAAAGAAAAAAAATGCTTGCGAAGTGGGCAGAGCATGGAAGAAAGGAAGAGAACAATACTTGTATCTTCAGTTTTCTTCCTGCTTGAGAAAAGAGACATGGAAAAGTTTGTTTGATCTCCCCATTTAGTTCCCGTCAGAAGATATGAAGGGACCCAGCCAAAAGCCAGGTGCTTTGTTTCCAGTTTCATTCAACAAGGTCTGCATAATAGACGAGGAAAAACTTTACCGGCCTACCCATCTTGCCCCTCTTCCCAGGAACTCCAGGGATCCCCTGCAAGGAAAACACACAGAGAAAAAAAATAATAGGTCTGGTTGAGAAAGCAAACAGCCAACCAACAATACAAAACAAAACTAGAAGAGAAGGGGGAATGCAAAACAGGCTAATGACTGCGGCATTGTTCAGGAATCAAAATGTCAGCTACTTGCAGTCAGCTGCGAGAGCAGAAGACAATTAACCTTCACCCACTAACTACGGCCCTCCCTGAGGGCACACGCAGGCAGCATCCACACCCAGGGCAACAGGCTGAAGCTGTGCTTAGCAGGAGCAGTCATTAAGCTACTGGTCTGGAACCGAATGAAGGCCGCTGCCAAGGCACTCGCTGGAGAACTTCTGTTTATGTTTCTTATTTAGTTATACAAGCATTAAATCAGCGACTCTAGAGCGCAGGGTAGTCCCCTCCCAGGCAGGCACACACACACTCACTCCCACATGCTCCCGGGGCCTCTCATTTCTGGAGCTTGCATTTGAGGGAGAAAAAGCTGGAACAAAATAGTCTTCATCTTACAGCGACCTTCCTTAGGAGCTCTTGCAGTGGGAAGAGGGGGTCCTTGGATGGGTAGAGGTCAGGCAGGTGGGGGGACGTGGGGGAGAAGAGCAAAAAAGCAAGGGAGGTCCCGCAAAGCTCTCAACGCACGGATTTGGAGAAGGCACAATGAAAAGGATGGGGGGAAGGGAGGATACATGGCAACAGCAGCCACAGCTGCCCGTCCACAGGCCCCAGTCTTGACTGCCCAACTCGATGCAACTGGAAGGAAAGCCATTGTCAGAAAGCCCCAGGCACTGTCCCTTCCAAGAACCGGGCTCTTTCCAGACGCCTCCAGTTGGACACCCAAAATGCTGGGACACTGTGGCTGGGATGTCACTCCTGTGGGAGCAGGGAATTTCCACGTACATTCCCCCCGCCCCCCCCCCCATCCCACTAAGATGAACTAGTAAGGAGGAGGAAGGCAGGTTTTTAAGTGAAGGAAAATATAGAAAAACTCCTCTCTACTCAACAGTGAGGTCTGAGGACCCTGTCTGAAGCCTAGGTTTTCCTGAGCTGCTTAGCAACATCACACCTACATGTCCCTACACAGGTCTTCATGCAAGGGTGGAAACAGGCTAAAGAAGTTTAATGGCTAAACATTAGGCATGCTTGCCTCCTTTCCTGAGGAACAAAGGATAGAGAAGGTTACAACAGGCTCTGAAGAACTGTGTTCAAGCAACACACCAAGGTTTTCTTCACAAAATACTCACTCGTTCTCCATCAGCCCCTGGTAGCCCAAATAATCCTGGGAGACCAATATATCCCTAAAGAAAAGAGGAAACAAGTAGTCAAATACATTTCTCCATTAGCAACCAGTCAGTCTGTCTTTCCTGAACAGCAGAGCATCCTCCAGCGTTGGTCAGTGGCAGCCGTGATGAAATAAACCTTGAGGCAAGTGTATATGCCCATGGACTGCATGGTGCTGGCTTCCACGATGTAGTCCAAGGGCACATACCCTCACACCAGGGATCATGAGGACTCCAGGCAGGAAGAGGCCAGCAAGAAGAAACCTTACCTGGGCTGGCTCTGAGTGTACCTGAGGGAAACGGAGCTTGGTTCAAGGTTAGCAAGAGTGATAGCAAAAGTAATCCACGTGCCTACACCTCCTTTCGTCTCTCCAAGGGCTCTTTCCCTGCCTTTGGCACTCATTCCCAACTGTGTTGCGAAAATGTCCTGTTGTGCCAAGCCCTTTCTGCTTGTCTTATGTCACGTGATGGTCGCACGCTGCAGCCCCTTCTCACGCAAACACCACCTTCTCCTGGCATACCAGGCTGCTGACCACCTTGTTGCTGAGAGAGGAGCAAATCAGTAATGGTTCTGCCTAAAGCCTTTCCCTGCAAACTCTGTTGCACCACCAAGACCTTTTGCAAACACTTTGTCAACTCAAGCGCCAAGGGCCCTGCCTGGGCAGGGAGAGGCTGAGCGTGCTACTCCAGGCTCTTTGGATTGGTGTACGAGGCTCAACTTGTACATACGTACAGATCCTCTGACACCCAACTGTAAAGAAGCCTCCTTTGCACCAACGTGCTTCACACAAAATCCGCTCCTTTCACACTCATTGGCAGGCGTTGCATTTTCAAGTATGCGACATTTCTCTACGGCCTTGGGATCCTGCTCTGACAGGACACAAATGCTACATTTCCCTTCTCTTGCAACAATTGAAGCCTTGTGTTTAATCCTCTTTGCTCAGCAGTTAGGACAAAGTTACCTTGTGTGCTGGTCCTTTGCAAAGGACTAATTTGTGCCAAACATGCAGAATCAAGAGGAAGTGAATTTCAGCAGGGAGCCCCCTCAGTGGCACCTCACTGTTACAAGATCCAAGTGTTAACACTGATTTTCTCTCATCTTTCTTTCTCCATCATCGCTAAATCTCTTACTGTCAACCCCACCACATTTTTCCACCAGTCCGTTGCTCCCTTTAGGTTGCGCTTCCTTTAGGGATGATACCTAGCTGGAAAATATGGCCACATTAAAATGACGCTGTCTGCCTTTGCCACCTGAGCGCCAAGACAAACCATGTAACTCCTGAACTACTTCCTGCAGAAGAAAAAAATAGAGGTGGGGGATGGAAAAGAGTCCATAGTTGGCTCCCTCAATCCACAAAATGCAGATATCTCACCCTCGTACCCAATACCGATTGACTGCAGTTGGACTGAGAAATGGCTTTCTTGGGCAGCTATAAATATATCAGTCCTCAGCACTCAGGGGTGCAAAGTGGAAAATAATTTTCAAGTCTTACATTCTGCACATCTACCACATGATAATTACATGAGCTCCTGGTTAGGCCAGTGAAACAGATGCACCAGGGAAAACTTTATCACTTGCAGAAGTAAGGTGAGCAAGCTGTGCTATCTCAGATCTTCTGCTCTCCTGCAGGACATGGAACATGCCATCTCCCTCCCCAGCTCAGGAATATAGCTAGCTACAGGGTCAGCATTTGTTTATTCCTTGCAGTTTTCCTAGTGATGAAAGGCAGCTGGTTGAATTTACTGCATATAGAGAAAGTATCACATGTTAGAGAAAGAGGGGATTTTATTGGCTCAGAATCTCATTGTGAATTTATAATTCCAGGAAAAGAACAAAATGTGATTAACGAGAGTCTCAATTGCTAAAAAAATAAAAATAATCCTTTGTGGTGAGAATGAACCCCCAGCAATTCAATTTGGTGAGCAAAACCAGGCAGAACAGAGATATTAATGTTTGTATTTGCACATGGCTTCAAGATGCTGGCTTGCTATTCTGCGTAATGATATAAATCACTCCCAAACCCAGGACTGTACCCAAAAGAGCCCATATTCAGCATGGTCGAAGACCGCTGAACCACACTTATTGAAACTAAAGAGGCCTTTGGGAGATGGGGCTTGCAGAAAGTTCAGACTTTGGTCTTTGGTAGGAATTTGTATGCCATTCTTTCCTCTCCTGCAATGTGAGCTCTGAAGGGGTTGACTTTGTATCATCACCACTATTAGTGAACTTTGATTTTGGTACATTCCATGTTTAATTTAAAAAATTTAGCAGTGCTTCAATAAACAAGTGGTGCGCAGTTCAAATCCCCCGAATCCAACAAATTACAAGAACTAGTCTCAGGATTGCAAAATTAAGCATAAAGTTTCTTGAGAAGCCTTTGGTGAAAACAAGTAGAGAAAAGACAAATGAAAGCTGCTTACCCGACTGCCTTTTGGACCAGCTTCCCCTATGGGGCCAGGTAAACCCTAGAACAGAAGGGAAAAAACAAAGACAAATGTGGACAGGCTTTAACTTAACTTAATGAGCAGTGCCAAATCCCCAGCACCGTCCCTGCGTGGTTCTGCTTTCAGCGCCGAGTCCAAGGCGTATCAACAAAGCAGACAAAAGGACAAAATGATACAAATAACAAATCTCCCATTGTTGGGGAGCTGGGACTCTGCAGAACCTGAGACTGCTGCACATAGCGAACCTCCCCTGCGGCTGAAGCAGAGATTTCTGACCATAAAGACCAAACGGCTAACGCAGCAGGGTGCCCAGAGGTTGTGTTACACTTCAGATGCGACATACAGTGATGCTCTGTACCCAGCAGCTCTCGGTTCATTTTCCTGCCTAACTGAACACATGCATAGCAAATGGCAAATGTATTTCAATACCTGTTTAGGGAACACAGGCTGGCCCTGATGCAGTGAGAAAGCCCTTCAAATTTCTACAGCCTACAAAGTCACTTAGCAGTGCAGGTACTGCATACCTCTAACCCTTTGCAGCATCAACAGCTATGGAAAAAATTGAAAATATGTTCCCCATTCTACTTCTATGCCTATTGCTGCTCACTTAAAGTACTGTGAAAAAGAACCCTGTAAAAATGCATGATGAATTTTCATGTTTATTGTCTTCTAGCAAGTTTCCAGCTCAACTTTTTTCTAGTTCCAAATGTTGTTGGGCTTTTTTGGATGAGGTTGAAAAAAAAAAAGGCTAAGTCCATATTTTCTTTAGCTGGCAGCACTGCACACTCAGCCTGGGATCTCAAAGTCAGGTTGTGCTCTTTCCTGTCTCTTGCATCGTTGCCAAAGATTTCAGCCATCGGGGTGAAGTTAACAATTCTGCCTATGATGCGCAAATCAAAATAGAGCCAAGCTCTCTCTCCCATAGCACTGCAGAGCCAGCACAGCTGACAAGAGTAACAAGTAGTAAAATCTCAGTTAAGTAAACAGCTCTGATGCTGGATACACACAGCATTCAGATATGCTGAAGAAAACTGCCTTAAAAAAAAAAAAAAGGTCACTTTCCTCACCCAACCCACATTTTAAGAAAGCACTTTTGTTCACGTATGTCAAGTGCAAAGATTTCACCCTGCTTATGTGATGGGCAGAACCCTGCTGTGAATTGCTGAACAGCATTCATTAACCTTGTGTGACCAATATAGTTCGGACCGCTTCATATTAGTCATCTAACACACATTCACACCTAGGAGATTCTTTGGCACGCAAATCTGTAAGAGCTTTTCAGAGTATGAATGGAGCATTTAGTCAGGTGCATAAAACTCTCATCCCGTTCTACCATTTGCGCTCTCCAGCATGCATCTGTGTATTCCACCTAAAATTTGCTAAGTGAGGTATCAATTTAATTTCAAATTTAAAATAGTCTAAGGCAGGGGGAACGCAGACTTGTTCTGCATATCTAGTTGACATTTAGTCCCATAATCTGCACATCTGCGTAAAAACTCACATACGAACTCATGAGAAGTCTGAAACGCTCATGACGGGCTGCTTTGGGTCTTTGCATCTGCCTAGCCTCTTAGCTATGTACTTAAATATAAACATGGGGGGATCCAACATTAATGCGTCCGTTTTAGAAAACCATGACAAACTCATTTTCCTGTAAAATGTTACAGGGCTAGGTCTTCCGCCCTGCAACAGATTCCATTTAGGGCCTTACAAATTACTCCTCTTCATTTTCTTCCTACTACTCAGCATCTCAGATCATTAAGACAATAAAGCATCCAATCTTGATCCATTTTCCTTTGCACACTCCTCCGTTCCTAAAGTTGTCCTCGTGCATTTTTGTCAGAATGAAAACAAAGACTTGGTTTTCTTTCATCATCTTTTTTGCAGCTGCAAATACGATTTTTAGATCTATTTATGGTCCATGCATCCTTTTGTATGTATGTATATATATATGATTATGCTAGTGAATTTTACTAGTGAGAGTCCATTTAAATCTTTTCTTTCGGTAATACGCCTTTTTCTGTCCCAGGTTTCTCACCTGTTCAGCATTAGATGTAAACTGTGCCTAAAAGTGAAGGGTTAGCACCTTGCAGGTATGTTTCCCTGCTCTGCTGTTTTGTTTTTTTTTTCCCCTGTTATTATACTGAAGCAAAAATTTGTCAGATTTTGCTACAGAAATTCAAGTTTTATCCGTCTAGGCATAAAATACTTTCTAACAACCTTCCTGTCCCCCAGAGTCGAAAGGCTGTGTCATTGATACAGCATCTTGGGGAGGGAAGAAAGAAAATATTCAGACATATTCTAGAGGTCTGCGCTGTCTTTAGTGGGGCATGTATTTAGCAGGGCATATATTTAGCTACCTGCACACCCAAATCCCTAGTCTGTGCACAGCACGATGAGATTTACTGCACCTGCCTGCCAGGATAACCTTTGGCACCTGGACTTCCATCTGGTCCTCGTTCGCCCTTTGGAAAGAAAAAAGAAAAGGCACAGAAGGTAAGGGGAATGTCACACTTGGGAAGCCTTCTTAGCTGCTTCATTCTTTGAGCTGGGAGGAAAGGAGGGTGGAGTGGATTAACCTGCTGCAAATTTATAGAGAGGAAGAAAATACTAAGGGTAGACAGTGGAATAAATTAATGAGGGGGAATAAATTAATAAGTTAATGACACACAGAAGCCAAGTCAATAGGATCCATGCATTAAGCAAGTGTTGCTATTTCTCCTTCTCCCTCCATCTGCAGTGAAAGCAGCAGATAGTTTGAAACAAGGAGGCTAAGAGAAGGTGTAAGGCTGCATCTATATCTGGCATATGGAACCGTTTTACTGGTGGGGAAGCACCGCCAAAATTCTTCAAAACTAAACGGATTCATGTATAATATCCTTTAACATCATTGCTAACAGGGCCTGCTATTCATTGCCTTTTTTTTTTTTCTGAACTGCAAACATCAGACTTAACCAAATAAAGAAGGGGGAGAAAATGGGAGAGGGGGAATGGGAGGGGAATTACATGTTAGTACGCAATATGATGTGGTTAGTAAACTCCAGGTGAAATTAATGTAAAAGGAAAAATAAAGGGGGAGTAGGGTAAGCTGGTATTTCTTCCACCACGTAACCTTAACATGGTTGAGCAATAAAAATCAGTAATTAAATTTAGAAACTCCAAGGCAGCCTCCTCCCACCAACCTGCTGACGCTCGGTCAGTGCACGTGCACAGCTGCCGGTCACTGCGCATCCCCCGCGGGTACCCAGCCGCCCCGGGAAGGAGCTGGCTCTCCACACTGAGCAGCCTGTACAGGATCCAAACTAGCACCAGAGTTAGCAAATCCATCCCTCTTTAAAGGTTCAGCGTTGGAAACTGGGAAGACTCACCTGGTCTCCAGGGTGACCCGGTGGTCCAGGGTAGCCTTTATATCCCTGTTAAAATAGGATGGAAGAGGTGAATGAGAAGAAAAAAAAAAGAATAATAAAATAATCTGGTTTAGGTTTGAATTTCTCTTTGCAGGGGGGAGTAAAGTTCTGAGGAGAAGCAGGTCTTTAGATACGGGATAGCACTACACAATCGCACAAACTTTTAATGTGCTGCTTTGTGCTTGCACCACCCAAACCCTGCCGGTGTTCCCAGGCTGGGCAGCAGCAGCCGGCAGCCGCTGGGGTCTGCCCCGGTGGGTACTCAAGGACTTGCTCCACGAACAGACTTAGAGTTGTATCTACGCTCAGATCTGTCTGTTTGTAATCTACACCTTTAGCAAAGCTTAATCCTTAGGAAACCACAGGCTTGTAGGGTAAAACGCGGGCTTTGGGCAAGCTGGGGGACTACACAACACGCGCATTTCGGAGTGCTCACTTTCGCTTTAGAACTTGAAATGCCACAGGAAACACCAAAACGACCATTTACCGTCACAGGAAACTTCAATTTTGTTTCTGGCTCGAATTTGTCTAGCTTCCAGCTTTTCTAATCTAATTATTACAAGGTATGACAAGATCCAGAGTCCTTCGTTATGAAGCTACCTAAAACTGTGAGCAAGCTGTCTCTTAACCTGCTCTCTGCTGAATTAATTAGAATGAGTTTCTTAATCCAGCTTGCTAGCTGGCAAGTGTTGCAGGCTTCAAATCATTCTTGCAGGTCTTTCATAAACCTGCTTCAGTTTTTCAGGTTGGTTTTTTTTTTTTGAGATGCAGACACTGGAGCAGGACAAAGGCAGCCTGTTCAACTGCAGGCTGATCAGTATGTATTTTAAGAGAGTTTGCTTTCTCCAGGGTTTACCTAAAGCTCTCTTCAAACACTGAGTAAATTCTGCAAGTGACAGGCACTTCAGTTTTTTTTCCCCTCTCCTTTATTATCTTGCTTCAGCTATTTAAAACAAACTCGTTTCCATCAAGTGGAGTCAGAGCAGATTAGAAGATTAAATTCAGTTACAGACAATGACTGTTTAGCTGGGCTACTAGCAAGCTTAAAAAAAAGGGCAGAAAATTTAACCTGAAACAAATGGAGAGAGAAAATAAGCAAGAAACACTCCTTGCACAAACACTACTTGTTATTTCTATAACAAGATGCTTTCAGGGTGGGTTACAATTGCTAATTGTGCCTCAGTCTCTGCTCCTCACCCTGTCCCAGCCAGGGCTCCCAGCACGCGCTGCCCGTCTGCGAAACCCCCAGGGAGCATCCCCCTGCTCTGGAAGCCATAACCAAACCCTGGTTTGGCCAAGGACTTGGCCTTTTGCTTCACTCGCCAGATGAACCCAGGCCTGTTTCTGCTCCCAGGTCCACACCTCTGCTTAACGGCTTTTTTATTCTTCCCATGGGCTATTCTAGACCTGCAGCCTAAGCCTTCGCTGGCGGAGGTATGCAATGCTCTCAGCCATCCTGGCTACTACCCACTCCCCTTTGCGTTCCTCCTTGCTCATTATTTCAGACATTTTGGCCTGGAAAAACATTGATTCCCTTTTCACCGATTCTCTCCTGCTTGATCTTGTTGATGTGTCACAACCTGGTCTTTTGACTGAGCTGCACCCCCTGAGAAGGGGGTGGCTGACCTAAAAGACCATTTGGCTACCGGCTGACCCTTATTTGAACCACCTAGAAGGTCCTGAGCACTGTTAGTGCATTTCAGCCGGTGGCTCCTAATTGGAAGCGCCTCAGCAGCTCTTGGAGCAGGACCAGCAGATGGGACTCCCTGCCCCTCTCCAGGAATCTGCTCCATGAGATCCTCTCTTGCTTATCCTCTCCCTGGCTCCTCGACAGAGGCTCAGCGTTAGCAGAAAGGAGGGAGGATGCTCCACCCTGGTTGGGTGTCTGACCTGAAGGAGAAGGCACGTTGTGAAGGTCCAGACCCACCCAGGCGTGGAAGACCCAGTATCGGTATCACCCGTCCCTGGAGCGTGGACCAGCAGGGCGTTGTGCAGACGGAGAGCGTCTGTTCTGGCCCCCCCTCATCTCTTCCAGAGAGAGCTGCCAACAGAAACAGCCCTGGGTTCAGCATCTCCAGACGTGCCCTGGGATTTAACACGGAGCCCATGGGGTTTCCTCCTGGGGCCTCTGCCCAGCTCCTCCAGCCACTGCCTGGAGCAGGAACCACCTTTGTCTCCGGACAGCCGGAGCACCTACTTCCACGGATACAAACACTTAGAGATGTCTCGCTCCCTCCACTGATAAGAAAGAGGTGCCCTGCTTGGCCGCTTCAAATCATTCTGCTCTATTTGGGTTCCTGCAGGTTCCTTTCAAGCCTGCAATGTCCACCCAGGGCAGGTGGTTAGATGATAGCCCCTTGAGATGCTCAAAGCACGTCCTGAGCTAACGTCTGCACCAAGCATTGCATTGCTATCTCTATAATGGTAACTGAATGGCACTGAAGTTAAATACGTAGACACCCTACTACTGTTGCATCCTATTAAATATCCTCCTCACTATATATAATGAGCTCTGGGAAGCTCCGGATGTGTGTTTCTTCATAGTACACTGCAGTTATTCTGTCTCAGGTTAATTATAGCGAGAAAACAGAAAAGCTTGTGTATGCTAAAGTTGGCTGCAACGTGAAAGTATTTACCTGCTAAAATCCTCTCCAAATAGCACTAAAATGACAGGGCAGAGGGTATGAAAACAACTGCATTTGCTCTTTTATCCAAACACTTCCTGATGATTACAGGGTGCTTAACACAAAGGGCTGTGATTTAGAAAGGAAATTGCACTCCAGTGAAGGATTTACTCATCTGTGATGATATTTATAATCCACGCTCTCCTAGCTAAAAAGGATCATCCTGCACTTTGATAGGAAATGTGAAGAGTAAAGAGGCCAGCGAATGAGATGTGCATGACAGGATGTGTTTTGAAGCACTGACCAATTCCCAGCTCCATCTTTACTCTCTGAGTGACTTTAATGAAGCTTCTTCTCTCTCACTGCTGCTGTCTTCTACAGTCTTGCACTTTGCTACAACCATTTTCTCCTCCACAGCTGGGAGGCTGGGAGCAACGATGCAGTGCTCTGCTGAGATGTATCTGCAAGGCGGCTGGAGTCTGCAGCCCACAAACAAAAGCCAAAGCCCACAGACACCTCATAGGCACCAGAGGGAAGGGCAGAGCGGACAGCCAAGTCCTGCCACCTTTCCCGAGAACTGCTGGTCAGCAAAACCAACCAGCATTTGCTCTGCATGGAGAGGATGAGAATTACATCTGCTGCTTGAAAGGCAGTTTCATATACTCATAGACGGGTGCAGGCAAAATGATTCTGGGGGTGCTCTGAGATCGTGCTCTCCAATCCTACAAAGAGCAAAGGTCTGCATTCACAAGGCAGGCACTGTGGTGTGAGCCACACTATCCAAAACCACATGCTGCTTGGTCGTGGCTCCAGCTCATGCTGCTGAGCCAGTTGTTTCATTTAGTGGGAAAACTATTTCGTTTCCCTTGGTGAAATATTTTGCCTATTTGAAAGTTTCTACATGTTGTTTTCAGATCAAAGCCCTTAGAGCTCTTTCCACAGTCCCTCCACGGAGTGAGCAGGAGGGACGTCCATTTCCAAGGCGTTGCTGTTTTCTGGTAGCCAAGATGTGTTGCCCACCTTCAGCCAAACACCAGCATATTTTCCCTGGGAGAATGCCAGCAGGGAATCCAGATAAAAAAAGATTTTTTTTCCAAACATTTCTCCAACAGCTGTAAATCTTTTTCTTAATGCAGGATGCTAATAAAAGCCAGGTTACACCAAAACCACTGCCAGACTAGTGCTACTGGGAGGTGGTTTTTTAAGCTACACCAAAGGAAAAATTTCAGCATCCAACTTGCTCATTACTTGAAGAAACAGAAGCATACCCCTGCCTTCACACTGTCCTGGGGGAGCCGAAATCAGATGTGAAGGCCATGTGCTGGACTCAGGAATGTGTGCTCAATCTTCTATTCCTTCTCCACTTTTTCCACTATGAGTCCTTGCACTTCTGACATTGCATTTTGCTGATCGTAACCACAAGGTTTTGTTTTATGAGCTGTTATACCAGGAAAATGGTATTCTTTGCACCCTATTTGTTAGAACTTATTTGTGACAGCAAAAGATCAGTAATTAATAATTCTACTGCTCCTAGCTCCACACAGCACCCCAAGCATGACCAGCCTTGGGAGCAGAAAAATGAATCCAGCCCCTACTCTTGGCAATTTGATTCCAATATAAAGCATACAATAAACATTCATGGAGAAGGAGGGTTTCTTTCAGCCTCCTCCACACTTTCTTTCTCTCCCCAGAGTCTTAAAGCATACCTGAGTAGGTGTTTGTGTGCAGCTAATTGGCCCGAGGAAAAGTGTATCTTCAACGGCCCATTGACTGATGAAGTGATTGAAACAAGATGCTAATTTTAACTGTTCAGCTTAGCTATGTCAATATTGGTTTGCTGGGAAGGGGAGTCATGTCCACTGAGCCCAACTATCAAACAGCTCCCTGCAACAGGTCCAGCTTCCAAAAAACAAACCGACCTACCAACACAGCCTGGAACTGGAAAGTCAACTGGTGTCCTTGATGTATAAAAGATGTGAGCTCAAGGTATGGATTGCTAAGGTGTTGCTGTGCAGACTTGCACGCATGAATACAAGCACGCACGCTGCTGCAACATGAAGGCAGGGATGGAGCTTATGCTCTATCCCTGCGTGTCCTTTTCTAGGCATAGGTATGTTGTTGGTGATGTTAATGATGTTGAAATATCAATATGAAAGCAAATAAAGTAAAACCTGACTAGTGCTGTCAGTCTCCAAGCAAAATAGGGGGAAGGCATACAGATATTTTGTTTGAAATGTGCTTTACCAGGAGAAACAGTCAAAGTTTCTTTGGAGTGTCTAAACCTGTTCTGAATCCAGCCTTTGAGTATTGATGCCGGTTGTAGATCCATTTAGTTAACACGTTGGCTGAATCAGACCTAAATTCAGCTTGCTGATGAAGGCCCAGTGTCAGGGTGCAGAGGGATGATGCAGTGCAATGGGACATGGAATACAAAGAAGGAACAGAAATCTGGATCCAGAACTTCATTTCATACTCTTACACAGTCTTGCTGGTACAACATTTAGGCAGTTGCTTCAGCCTGTGTCCCAGTTTATACACCTGTGAAACAGGCATACGACTTTTTCGCTGCGTACTGGGACTTTTTGCTTAATTAAAGCTTTTAGGCAGAGTTAGAGGCGAACATTTTAAAATAAAGATAGTGATCTAATTCACTAGAAAAGAACATATTCTTACCTTTCTACCAGGTGGTCCAGGGAACCCAGTCAAACCAGGTAAGCCCACGTCTCCCTGTAGGAAGCAAGCAAGTTGAACTAGTTTTCAGCAACGTCTTCCCTACGCCTTGCGTACTGTTACTGAAATTATTTTGCTGACAGTAGCACCCAACTATTGATGTCTCTGATTCTAATCACAACTCTTCAAAAACTGACTGGATAAGAAGTGTAGATTTAAACATCGTCTCTGTTAACTGGCTCATATAAATAATAAGCCCAGTTAATTAATGGCAGCTGCTGCTAGAGTCCAGCTTTTTGCCAGCAGAATGAACTTTTTTTTTTTCAATGATCTCATTCAGTCACATGCTTCATTTGCCTTTCATAGGCATCTAAATCACCAAGGCAAGAAAATTTTAGCTTTTAAATGCAACAAGAACAACAGGTACCTCCTGCCAAATCCTGTGATTGTGCTCATACTACGCTACTGCACTGGCTCAGCCTAGGGCTCCAGTTCATGGCGCTACGGTATAATTATTTAACCTGCCTGTATGACATGGCTTGAACCTTTGCAGGCTGCTGGTGGGAGGGTTTTTTCAGTGGCCTGTACTTCTGAAAAGGGATTGCATCACATCCCAGCTGGCATACCCAAATCACCATAGGAAGGGAGAAGCGCTTTGCTGTGAGATCTCTCTAACATCCAATCCATCTGTACAAGCCCGTTTTGGCCTCCTCTGATTAGGATCAAAACCCCCTTTAGAGTCTCTACCACTGTGCTGTGCCTGCTTACTGAAAACGCATTTGGATTATCTAGCTTGAAAATTAGGCATCACTCCAAACTCCTGCTGGAAACTCCTTGTTTCTATTACTGCTAACAGGAATAAAGCCTTGTTAACATGAGCTAAAAGTGATCTGGATCTCTCCCTTTCTTACACTGAGCATGCTTGCAAGAAAACGGTTCCAGACTCTGCGGGTGGATGATTTCCATGTGATGCCATTCTAATGTAGTGTACCAGAAATTTCAAACGGCATCCCGTGCTGTTAAGTTAAAAGCATCGTTTCAGACTTAGCCATCTCAATGTTTTCTAGTGTCACCCTCCATCTTGCATTTGTGTGGCTTGCTGTGCTTCATCAAGGCATCTGGTTTCCAATGAAGGGCCTAAGTTCTTCATGGCTGATGCTTTCTATTAGCTGTGCATTTATAGCAAGGCTTACGATGAAAGGAAGAGAACCAGGCTTCTTGCCCTGGACATGAGTTATGAAGTATTGTGCAGGCACCACTGAAAGAGCTAATTGAGGTAGATGTTGCGGAGCCCTGATCACTCTTCTATTCATTTCTAGACTTCTGTGAGGCCTTGTTGCCTCAGTAAAAATCGCTCAGCTGTGAAACGGCAAAAATGGGAGTTGTAACTTATTGAAAAGAATTAGCAGAACTTTGATCCCTAACAATTGCTAAATCCAGAAACCAGCTACACTTTCCAGTTGTGTGCTTTGTGTTGGTTTGAGTAGACCTCGGTGGAAAGGCCTCTGGTTATCGCACAGCAGGGTCCATGCGTTGGCAGTGCCATGGTCCAAGAAGCCTCCCTTTCCCCACCAGTGGGACAGCAAGGCTGCTCCGAGTACCCATCTGCTGTAGGCTGCGTATGTGACATGAGGCAAAGCACTGTTTCTCAGCTCCTCGGCAAGAACACGCTTTCCTTTGCCTTCGAGGTTTTATTACTTCCACTGGGATTGCCTCTTTCTACAGCTGCATGCCCAGAGCTGGCAAGGTGTGGCTGTATCTCATATGCGCTAGTTTAAATACCTAGCCTAAGTAGCCACAGCAGCAGGGACTTAAGCTTGGGCTGCAGATTGCGCATAAAATGGATAAACCCCTGGACAACAAAAAGCTGTGGCAGCAGGCTCTTCAGCGCACTGTGGTCAATACCTTAGCTAACTCTCTTTAGTCCTGAATCTGGGGTCTAAGTCTTAATTTTCAGTCCTAAGTCTACTTGAGTAGCTGTGATGCTTGTGGCTGCGGTATGGACTCCCTCCGTGTGTATGCACAGGGCTCGAAGCACACCGTGGTCTTGATGCCTGTGCACTCTGGGCAACACCTTACCTTCTGTCCATTGCGAGCTTTTCCAGGCGACAACCCAGGATCACCTTTCTGACCCTGAAATGAAAAACTTTAATTAATGACATAATCCAAGGACCCAGGCTATAGAAGTGGTTCAAGCTTCCACCAAGCCTCCAAATTAGAAAAACATTTTGTTTTATCTCTGTCTTGCCCTGACATCCCAAATGTATTAAAGTCCCCGGGTATAGCTTTTTTTCTAGGGCTGGTTTTGGTGAGTGATTGCTGCTGCTAAAGCACTGAGTTTTAAATAGTATTTGACAGTATTAAATTGACTAAAGAAAGGATAAGTGGAAGAAGGCAATGTCAGGACTTTTGATACTTATTAGGCTAGACAGCTGTGATTTCTTCCTTGTCTACAGCTACCATCACAAAAATAATTACTGAGCCTATTACTGTAGCTAAACCGTCCTTCTTAACAACTTGCTAGTTGCTGTTGCTTTTTTAACTATGGGGAACAGATGAAACTGCAGAGAAAGTTACACTAATTAGACACTACCAACAGCCAGAGCAATTGTGAGGCTTTCAGGCTGGCAGAAGAAAGAGGCACACTCTTAAGTGGCAGTATTCTTTATTTTCCTTTTTAACAACTGTGACAAGAGAAATTACAATTTAAGACTGTGATCTGCTGATGAACATAGGCTGGAATTTCAGCATCATTTGAACATCTAATTCCAGTAGATTCCTTTGAAAATGCCAGTTCAAATTCTTAAAAGGTGGAAAGGTGATGTGTGCACCTAACAGGGTGAGAGTGAGAAGTAGGAAAAACTAGAAGAGATTTGAAGCGTGCCAGATTCTTTCGGCAGGGGAGAGGTAAGGCTTAGCACACAAAGCAGCTTAGGTCTGTGTACCATCTCTTCTGGTACAGCTAGGACACAGCTATCCCAATATCAGGCACCGGCCGTTTAACACGCCTGGGATCAGAAACAAGTCACGACCTGTGTGCCACATCAGCAGCACGGGATTCAAACCCAACCACCGAGCACAAGAGAGTCGTGAGGGTTAATTAATGCTTGTCAAGTGAAGTGCTTGGAGGGAAGGTGAGACCATACACAGGAGTCATAGTATTTATTAACTGGCATTTCTCATTAGCAGCACAAAGGTCTAGTTATAGCTAGCTGAGCAGTTTTTCCATGCAGCCTCATTGTGACTAGGTTTGACACATACTTCCCACCTCGCACAGAGTTTAAACCTCCCTTCTCCTCCACCGTCCACCACAAGCTGCAAGGTTCAGGGAGGGAGACTACTTGGCTATGGACTGTAGGGAGCACTGCTGATTCAAGGCAGATGCATCCGTACAAATTCTGAATGAAGCTGCCTGGTTTCCAACCAGTAAATGAAGTCATGCACATAATCTTGCTTTGCATGCAGCCGTTATCAGGGCAATTCTCCCACTCTTTGAGCTTCAGAGCAGTCAGTGGGTGCTATGACTGCTTAGAACAGATTAGAGCAGTCCTCAGGATCGCAGGGTATTAATTTCTACTCTGCAAAATTAATTTGCTGCAGCAGATAAGACACCCACCACCTAAATCTTGCCACGTGCTCAATGCAATGACTTCGAGCCATGTAAAGGAATACAAGCCTCTTACGTGTTTCCCTGGGAAGCTCCAGATCACATCAGCAAAGTCTGTGCTTTGCATCATGCTTCTGTGTTCAACGCTGCTGAGAGCATCACACAGGTAGAGAACTCAGCCACGAGTAGGATCACACTTCCCTAAGATTAATCAGCAAGATGGCATCAGGGCCAGAGAGAACAGATGCCTGGATGCTGAGGGCTGAAATTGTGGATTAACAGCCCAATTCGCACAGCAACCACCACATGGGAATTAGCCTAAGCCTTGGCACCGTGCCCACAAGCTTCTCTCTTTCCCAACCCAACTGACTGAGCACAGTACTTCCTCTCGTAAAGGAAGAAATTGTTTTCTTCTGTTTTATCCATACCTGGGAGAAGTCTAGAGCTGTGCAATTTAAACACCTCAGCTTTGCAATCCCACTAATAGCATGTTAAACACCAGTGAGCCAAACTGATGAGCTATCTTGGAGCCAAACCATTTACTAAAAGGAAAATTCAAATTTTCCTAGTGCTATAACAAGAGAGATTTACCCAGAGAAGATAACTAAGCAAACCATACTAACGCCCGATGCCAAAAGCCTCCAGATGAGAGATGCAAACCCAACTCTTGTAATGGCTTTCGAAAACACACCCTGTCTGACAGCTAAACCCTCCTCCCAGTCCCAAACCCTATCAGGGCATCCTTGGAGCTACATCCAGTTGCCAGCAAAAAAACCCCTCCTGCCCCCACCAGCAGCTTACAGGCCACAGAGCCAGCCACAACCCTAGCCCAGCAAATGTCTACAGCCATTTACGAGGTCATTGACTATAATCAGTCTTTGCTGACTAGATGCAAAAGCCATTTTGCAACTGCCAAGGACAACAAACAGAATGCAAAAGGTGGCAAGCAGCCCCCTTTAAGCAGTTGCACATCGCTGAGAAAGCACGATGGGCGAAATTCTCAGGTGGCACAAGTGGGCGTAATGTCACTGAAGTCAGTGGAACCATGCCCAAACAGACCAGCAGGAACATGGCTCAACAGCTACCTACAGCTCTGTGCAAAAGATCAGCTTCCTAAGTACAAGGGCCTACAAGTGCTCAGCTCCAGTGCTGAGAATTGATTGGGGTGGACTCTGCACAGGATAGATTGAGGAGTGCAGCAGTCCAACAACACAACGCCGGTGCTCACCAATGCAATACAACTGGACAAGAGGCATGCACAAACACACACATCTCTGCCAGCCGCAACGCCACGGCCCATCCCTCAAACGCAGCTGATTGCCTGACCTTATGAGCGCTCTATTAATGCAGCTGAGAAAAGTTACGCTCCTGGGTTACTTCCAAAGTGACAAGGACTTGGTGTTAGTCATTGTTTCCAAGCTGTATCTAGCTGGGAAACTTCAGTTTCCTTTCTTGGATTGCTTGTCTCTGACATGGTATTAACTGCTAGCTGGGGAAGACCTAGTCCAGCAGCCACTTGAAGGCTCTCAGCAAGAGAAGTTCTAGTTGGGGCTGCTCTGCCTTGTTGCCCAGGCTGAGCTTTCACAAATCTATAATTTCAGCCATAGGCTGGGTCTACTAAGAAGATATCAGGTCCCAGGTGCAGGCTTGTCAAGCCTGGTGAAGGGTAGAGGCGTTTAAAACGTAAGGGGGTGAAATATCGAATTTTTGTGCAAAGTCCATCTTCTGGGACTGGTGTAACACCAGAGAAATGAAGTGAAGGATGGAAGTCAAAACTCTGGGATCTGATACACACCTTGCAAAAAGCGCTTCATACGCAAAGATCCTGCAATCATGGCTTAGCAGGCTCTCCCTGCTAGAGGTGAAATTATGCCCCGGCCTGGGCTGAGCTACAGCTGTCACATCCCATTGCAAACTTAATACTTCTCTTGACGAAGCATCACGTAGAACAGCCTAATCCTGCTAATGGTGGCTGGACAAAATTAAAATATATCTCACAGACTGATGACACCATATCTCTGCCGCAGACTATTACCGCTATCCATCCACTGAGGGCTTCCTGCTGCCAGACTGCGCATCAAGATGGAGGAAAAATGCTTACAGGAAGTTTTTATTTCTAGTAGGAGACCAACTGAATACAGCTTTACAGCCAAATGATGATTTCTGACAAGGTATCAGGCTAAAAGTGTTTTTTTAAAAAAATCCTATAGCATAGAAACATAGTTTGACTCTACAGATTGGACCAGGCTGAATTTGCGGGACTGGAAGTTAGATAAAAGAACTTTGATTTGACTTATAAAACTCAACAAGTGTGATCTGGAAGTCATTGATGGAGAATAAATGCACAACACTAAGATGTAGAACTTTTAAAGCCTCACTTTTCAGGCCATATAACTACACTTTAGAATTTAAAACAGCTGCTGTTCACCAGCATGTCTCCAGTGCCTAATTTTTAATCACGTAGAGGCAGCATGCCAAGTTTCCAGAATCTTTTTCCCAGAGCATCAATAGTGTTCATAACATCGCTGCCTACTGATGAGATCACGAAAAGAAAGGACTCTTGCTTGTACCTTTCTCCATGTTTGGCTGAGACATCCTACGGCTTCCTCGGTAGTGAAAACCTCTATTAAGCATTGCCTTTAAAAAATGCAACTGTTCTTTAGTCCCAGATAGGTGTTATAAAATAGAAATCTATTTCTGTGTAAACAATGACACCAAAACAATCCAAACCAATTTCCCAGGAATTTCACAGTCTTTAGGTAACACAAAGCCTTATACACAGGAACAAGCTGGGAATTAAAACACCTTTCTGAAGGGTTTTGCAGCACACTGGATCAGCTCCCCTCCGGAGCTGCACCTACGCTGGAGTCGCATGCGAAGGGAGGAGGTCCGGCTGCAGGGGGGTGACTCCCCCCTCGCAGCGCTCCAGCTCCCAGCGGCTGCAGCACCCTGGGGGATCGCGTGTACAGGAGAAAAGGACAAAACGCGGGGCTCCTGGCACTGCAGGAGGAGGTCTGTGAGACCTCATGGGAGAGATGAGGACATCCAGAAGGAAGCAACGGGATCAGCTTAGGAGGACTGATGGAGGTCAGGGTCCCCAGAAACTCTGGAGAGGGAAGGAGAGATGAGGGAGTTTGAGGAGGAGGAAGGCAGAGGAAGAAGCTGGGTGCTGCCAGTCCCCACCCCGCTGTCTGAACCCAAAGGTGGATGAGTAGGCTGCAAAATCCAGAGAAAAGAAATGGGAAAGGAAAGAAATCAGGGCCTGGTGAGGCTCTGGAGTGGGAGGATTCCACTGCCCTCATCTCAACATAGCAGTCTGCTCCCTAGCACAGGCATAGCTTAAACAGGATCCTAATTAGGCAGTCTTTGAAATTAGGGAGAACCAAGAAGCGAGGCACACAGCAGGGTCTCTCACAAGCACAGAAAAAGGCTTTAGCTGTGCTGCTGGAGGGCCTGTGTGTGAGCGGAGGGGAGGGGAGAAATGGCTTCAGCTACTCGTCATCTTGTAGAGAGCAGGATGAAAAAGTCTGTCCTTCCCCCCTGGAACGTCCCCTGAAACAGGAAGGCAAAAGCTCCTCACGCCAATTAATACTTACTTTCAGGCCTGGGGGGCCAGGTGAGCCAGGGTTTCCGTGGGGACCTGGGGGACCCTAAAAAACACAACAAACACAAAACAGAGTCAAAAGGAGTCGGTAAGCATCTGCCTTAGTCCCGGGAGCGGCAGAAAGTCTCAGGCTGGGCTGTGGCCAGCCCTAAGAGCACAGCCCCAGCCCCTGCACCCCGCAGGGAGACAGCTTCAACAGGACCCTCGCCAGTGCCTCCGGAGTGGTGACGCTTGGCTGCCGCTTCCCAGCCGCCTTTACAGAAGGTGACGTGTGTCTGTCACCACAAGATGTGCCATGACAACAAGATGATTTGGGTACGCCAAATATTCCACAACCAGGAACAGAAACTACCTTGGGGTCAGGGGAGTCAAAGCTCTGCAAGGAGCCCCAGCAGAAAGGGATGGAGGTAGGCAGAGGGGAGCGGAAGCGTGGCAGGGTGTTAACCACTTTTTTGGTCAAAATGGAAGAAAACACAACTAATTACTAAAGGGAAATTTTAAATTGTTTAGCTATTTGAGATGAACTCATTTCCTCAGAAACCAGATTTTTGCCTTTAGAGGTTAGAAAGAGAATGGATGACTGGACAGTAAAATGAGGGGAGCAGAGATAAGTCCCCGTTTAAACCATTTAAATCTGTATTTCTGCATAGGTCTCACAAGCCAATGACACTTACAGATCACATACAGCAGTATCTCCTTTGGCATCATATTTTAAACCACTCTGCATATTTTCCAAAGACTATTTAAGGAGTTATCTGGAATAAGCAGCTAAGAATAGTTTATCCTGGGATTGTATACAGCACAGAAGATCTGTTAACCTTTCAGGCAGAAGAAATAACAATTCTAAGTCCTCTTGAACACGTTCCTGGGAGATGAAACAACCTGAAGATTCAATTCCAAGGGCTCCTGTTCTGCCAAGACTGTGTGTGAGCTTTACACCACCATGAGGAGCACTTTAATGTACCCTCTAGCTAGAAGGAGCACAGGCTGGGGGATAAAAAGCCACTCAGACACTTTCTCAGTAAGCCGTAGTATTTCCGATGAGCTCTTCAGCATGTGTGGGGCCAAAATCTTCAGGGTCTGATTTCTAAGGAAAATCACTGCAGTTAAACATCGCCTGCCATCCAAATTCAGCGCCCTTGCTCTCTTTTGAGAGAACATCAGTGCGCTGATGTCTATTCAGTTTTATTTTTACTACACTGTAACAGAAAATAATGGCTTTTTTATTTAGCTATTGTATCTTGTGGTATAGACAGTTGTTGAGTGCTCAGTGCTATTTCGCAACACATCCTGCTCTGCTGCAAGAGGCTGTTTAATTAAAAGGCCGAGGCTGAACTTTTCAAATGGCATTTTTTACCCAAATAAATTTAATGTCCCATTCTTAAATTCCTTTCAAATTTTCAGCCTGAAACTAAATACATTTATTGTCCCATTCTTAATTTCCTTCCAGATTTTCACCCTGAAATTCCCCAGTAGTTTAGGCTGGCTGTGAATTTCCAATGAAACTGAAACAACTTTAATTAAAATTAAGGCCTTTGAGTATCAACTTGTCATTTGAAAACCCATATAGCTGCTCTAACCAGAGTAATCTTCCCAGCAAACTATGGCATCATCTGTTCACCTCATTGGGTGGGACACTGAAACAGAGACTTAATGTGCTGCTTCAGGTAATTCAACAAGTCTGGGGTAGCAAAAGCGCTTCAACCCAAGTCTTCCAAGTCTCAAACATGTATGAAAATTAATATTAAGCGACAGAAATCAGAACAGTAAAGTCTCTATAAAAGATGAGTTCCTAAAAAGCTCTTACACGTAAGCAATAATCTAGGTAGCTCTGAACAGGGTTCATAAATCCAGACTGCTGCTAGATTTGAGGAGGGAATTCAGCTGTTATTCAACTCTGGAGTCAGGCAGCTTGGCTCAAAGCCCATTTCAGTGCAGTTAGTTGAAATCCGTGCTCCACCATAGCCTGGGGCAGGCTTAAAACAGTGTCAGACTGGAAGGAACAGCATGTTTGGTGTGACTCCTAGCTGAAAACGATAGTTTCCAGGAGGAAACCTGGAACGTAGGAAGCTCAGCTGCCGATCAAGAGCTCCTGGATAAGAGACTAATCACACCTCCAGCAATATTTGGTGCAGGCTCTTCCAGAGCTAAACCGAAGCGCAGCAACACAATCATAAAAAGCCTTAACCAAAAGGCGGGAAGAAGGGAGAAAAAAATCTAGTCCCATTATTCAGTGACAAAACATGTGATTATGAAAAACACAGGCTATTGACATAAGGTGGAGCCTTTATTGAATTCAGCCTTTACTGAATTCAATGAGACTCATAGAGTGTAATCCAGGCAAAGGAAGGTCAGAAACCCGTCCTGTTCCCAAAGACCAATGTGGTCTTATCCTAGTGAGAAGTGGCCACATCCTGCTGATGAAGTGACAGTGGTAAGTCCAGTCTGGCACACAAGAACCTGCTGTAACCAAGTCTGGGGCTTGTGCTAGGCATTTTAAACTGCTCTTGTAACTGTGGAGAGAAAAGGGTGTAGTCTGGCAGCAGTCCTAAAAATGGTAAAAAATAACTGATCTTGATGTGTTTCAACACGGTTAGTCCTGAACCTGTGATTACACCCACATTCTTGGCAGAGGAGGAAGATGCGGTGTGGTACAGTTGGGCTGAGTAACAAAAGGTACAGGACAGCATCCATCTCAGGAGCTGTCAGCAATACAAAATCTGAACAGGCAGGCCTCACAAATTAATCCATGCACCAATCTGCAAGCCCCAATAACAGTCATCATGCCCCCAAGCTACCCACCCTTGTTTTATTAAACCCAGTCCAACGTTCATTCCTCTTCTCCTACTGCGCCCAGCAGAATTACCAGTCTCCAACCAGTGCTCCCAGAAATAGCCCTCTTTTCATGGAGAAGCAATTCAAGAGCTAATCGCTTTGTAGTTCTATAGTTAATTGCTATATTTTACTCAGGCTATCCTGGATTTAATTCAACTTCCCACTCATATGTAGAAATTGGGATTCTCCTAAATAATTTATCATCAATACATTAGTTTTGCTTCTCTTCTCTACACACAGGATGGGACAATGCTGAGACCACTGAATAAAAATATCCCACAGCACATATTACTATTTGCACGCGTGCCTGTTTACCCACCCACTTTGGCTCCCTTATAACTGCTGAAACTATCCAATCTAGCGGCAAGCAAACTTGCATCTGAAATCTTCCAAGCCTTGCACCAGAAATTCCATGGAAAATTTTACCATGGGACAGCAGTAGCCCAAGGCTCAGTGGCACAAAGACCAGAACAATCCCTGAATGTGTTCTCCAAATGGGGGGGGGGGGGGGGGGGGATCCCAAAGGTGACGGGTTTGTAATCTCCCTGGAATGCCTTTTACGTGAACGATGCTACTGGAGAACTACACTGTGCCATCCAGTTCATCTCGGTGACGTGCCTGGAGATGGGACCCTGCTCACAGAAGCGCTTTTATGTGTACTGGTTCACAGCCCGCAAAAATTAACAAAAGTGTAACTGTGCACAGCTCCCCTCATCCTTCCAGCATTCACAAGGAGGGGAAAAAAATCCTCCAAACTCCTGTTAAATGCTAGAAAGCTTCAGTCAGAGGAATGACCAGTCATTCAAAACTCATTATGTCTTGGGGTTTCACTGTGTAAAGCAACTTTTTCTGCTCCTGACCTACAGATCCCACTCTGACCTCTGGCTTGCTGAAAAATGAGCTAAATATTTGAAGTGAAGCCAAACAAACTGTTTCTTTAAACACTTCTTTTCAGAAATTGGAAAATCTTTCGAATGGAATGAGGATACCGGGGAACCTCTACAGCTGACTAAGGTCTTGCTTGTTTTAGGAGGGAAGCCCTGCATTTTGAAGGAAAGAGAGATTTTTTGCAACCACGGACAAAATGTAACAGGGACATGTTACACCGGGACCTTGCAGTCTTTCAAGCTGCTAAGGTTCACAGGAGGATGGCAAGAGCACCCCAAAGCATCAGGAAGTGCATACATATTCTCTTCAGCATCCATCTGGATTTCTCCTGTATTGTATCAGAGAGGTTAAATAAAACAAGAGCAATTGCAGCATGCCGGGATTTTTATTCCCGATTCTGCCTCCGACCCGTTGCGTGGACATGGGTAAAACACTCCCCTTGCATCTGAGTTTGCTCACCTGTTAGAGAGGGAGATCGACTTCCAGGGGGAGCTGGCTTCCTAAATTATTTCAATGTTTTGGAAAGTTTGACCACAGCTCCTTTCTTGCTGTCCTGGGAGGGAAGCCAACAAGTGGACTCCTGTCTGTCACG
This sequence comes from Mycteria americana, assembly GCF_035582795.1. NCBI lineage: Eukaryota > Metazoa > Chordata > Aves > Ciconiiformes > Ciconiidae > Mycteria > Mycteria americana. The sequence continues at coordinate 6,705,500 of NC_134381.1, read as the reverse complement.
TGTCGGCTGGCTGTCTCCTTCACGCAGGAGGGGGACAGATAACTAGGGTTTACAGAGCCCTTCTCTGGAAGGCAGCATTTAAGACCAAGTATCATGGTTCACAGGACTTTTCTGCAGACCTGACTAAATCGTGGGTAGTTTGCTGGCCTAACTATACCAGTGAGGACTGCAACGAGTCACACTTCGTGATCAACACAGACGTGCTGGCAAAAGCCCCTCATGCAGACAGCCTGGGAGTGAAACTAATTGAGTCCTGGGTCAGGCAGGAATAAGCTACAAGGGTGCAGAAGTTACTGCTCCAGCGGGAGCCCTTTGTTGACAGTTACTTGTAGAGCTTGTTAGCACAGCTCTGCTAGCAAAACCCACCCTTGGTCACTGCCTCCCCACCAAACCTTCGTGTTTGAAGAAATGCAAAGGTCACCTGCAGGAATGAAGCGCAGCGCACACCGCTTGCACAGAACTGCTCTGTGCGAGCTGCTGTGCGTGTAGCCGAGTGCCACCGCTCGCACACGCAACTGTGGAAAGGGTGTCCCGCTACAGGCCCAGCAAAGGGCTTTCACATCACAGAAACCTGGGGAAACCCTTCCTTGCTAAAACCGCCATTCCCTTCAAGAGGCAGCTCGGATCTTACACAGACACTTGCCAAGGCACGTGGCACGTTCATTTGAGGAGAAGCGCTGTGGACAGATCTCTTGCTTATGCCTCAAATCCTTTAACGCAGACATAAAAGCTGAATTCTTTAACGCAGACATAAAAGCTGACAACAATCCTAGCTGGACACAGAGAGAGTGAAAACCTTCCTGTAAAGAGCACGTGACCAATATGGCAATATCTGTACAGGTTTGCAGAGCTCCTGAGAAAGTGTTAGTAGCCTGACTTCCAGTCACCAGAACTGCAACATTTTTACTCCTTTCCCTTGGAGTCCCTTAGGCAATAATGAGACAAAGAAAACCCAGCTTTAATTTGTTCTAACATCTCTGCCTTTGTAGTTGCAGAGAGTAGAGCATAGGTAGAGTCTGAATCTGCCTCAATGGGTCCCTGATGCTGAGTAATAGGGTGTAAACTTAAATCCATGCTCCTAAAATGGGGATTGGCTTTTAAAAATTGAGAAATTGTAATTTTCAAGGAGACTGCCACTATCCACTTAGCTACCCTACCTTGGGTTGCACTTGAATGCTGAGATGTGTCCTGAGCACAACCTCTTTCGCGCTTTTACAAAGACCGGCATTTGTGATTGCGAACCAGGTGGCATTGCTTACATGGAAGAGCAACATTCAGACTGTACAGGCAAGTCTAGCGATACTTATCTGCTGGAAAAAAGCAGACATGGGATCAGCCAGCTTTTCTTACAGACTGTCACTGACCACAATCTCGCCCTCAAAGCAAAAGCTAATCAGAGCTTTCGTTTTACCCTGAGCAATATGGGGGGAGAAAGGGAAATAAAACAGAGATAATACAGAATTCAAAGGAGTGGAAATACTGCGCTACATCAGCAAGAGAGCCACTTTATGAACTTCACAGCTATAGAAGGTTGTGAGTCAAATGCTGTGACTAGATTTTCAAATGAGCCAAGTGATTGTATAAGCATTAATAATGTAGAAATTATGCAAGCTACAACAAGGGCAATTATGTCTCATGCTTTAGGCCATAAACTGCATTGGTGACAAGGAAAAAAATCCTTCCTTTCCCCTGGCATCGAGCACTGCAAAGTTGCATGCAATGTTCACCTCCCCTCAGGAGCTCCAGTCTTGGGCTGGAGCCTCATGGGACACCTCATGGGTTACCCATGGGCTGGGCTGGTGTAAGAACTGTGCGGCTGCTTTGTTGGAGGATCAGGTTAGGCAGAGGTAGAACATAACCCCTGCAGCGTTGCACATTTATTTTTAAGTGGCTCATGCACAACAAAAACAAAAGATGCAAGAATTCCCCTAAGCCTGTCTTAGTTTCTGGCAGTTCTTCTTCTTTGCAATGAAATCCTTAAACCCCAAAAAGCCACAAGAAAAAAAAAAATACTAGAAACATGTTGCAAAGTCAAAACAACTTATGCACAGAGCAGTTCTGTCTCCAGTGCTCCAGGCCAGACATTTACAGAGTGACCCTTTTGCCCCCTCCCAAAATTAGCACAGCCTCTTTGCAGAGGTCTGAGCCAGGCCAGGCTCAGCTGTGCTGAGCACTTCCTAACTGGGAACTCTTTCCTGGGCCGATTCTCAGCACCTCTGGCAGGGACTGAACTCAGAAATCCTCTGTTGCTTATTGTCTTTCAGAGGATCATCTTAAATATAGGATGGAGCATGCCACAGCTGGGGAATAACACAGAAAGTTATGACACGGCTTCCACAATTCTTTTTCCTTCAGAAAAACTCAAGTTTTGGTAGGTAGTGGAATTCAGATGTAGAGCTGAAATTTGCTCATTCACACAGCAGGCAGGGGATGCAGCCGGGGTTTTCAGGCACAGGGTCTATTTTGCACAGCACAGGATTGCAAGAAGTAACACCAAACACCTCTCCTGAGTAATGAGCTGGGGTGAGAACAAACTTTCAGCCTTAATGGGGACTTGCTGAGAACTGCAAACTCCGGGCAATTTGCTGATGTGGTTGCTGCTCAGGTATTTGTAAACAGAAGACATCAGGGCTGTACAACCAGTCGTGCGGACTTTTCACTAAAGAGACTATCTAATGTGGAACAGATTGTCCTGTCCATAAAACACATCGGCCTGGTGCTATGTAATGCCTTGCACTTATGGCCAAATGGGTATTCAGGTCTGTTGCTATCCATGCCCAGGCTGCAGGGGGTCCTGCAGACCTTTTGGTTTTTACTGTTGTAGAAAGGAGCTGCGCTTATCTTTACTGGTTACTGCAAGATCTCACAGGACTGTAACAAGTGTCCTCAGGGAACACACAGCCTTCTAGTTCTTAGCCTCTCGGTTGTTCTTTAAAGACATTACATGGGGTTGAGTTTTAGCCAAGTATGTGTGAGGAAATCTCCCTCTGCTGCCAGGCCAGGATGCTGCCTGGATCACGGATCCAAATATTCCTTCCTTCCAGCCTCACACACTTGCATCTTTTGATTCCCAACCCACATCACTTCAGTGCTCAGGAAATGGGCTCCATGACCATACCTTGTGGGACATCACCTTGCTACCACGGAAATGGTGCCAACAGTTAACTGTATCCAGGTCAGGCATGTTGCCCAGCTTTGGGAGACTACTTCTGCAGCTAGGCCAATGCAGAAAGCTTTTCTCACAGCTAGCTGCAGCACTCAGCACCAGATGTTTCCTCAGCATAGCACTCAGTGTTCAAAGATCTGCATCAGAATTTAATGTAGGGAGGAAGAAATTCAGGAATTTGCAATAGATCTTGTAGAACAGCTCAGACATTTTGCTCTAGATGCTGAAAAGGAGTCAGAAAGCAGGACTCAGTCTGGGGAACACAAAAGCTCATCCTCGTGTGTTGAGTCCTTGGTCCTAGACCATGGTCTGACTAGTAAAGGCACAGTTACAGTGAAGGACCTCAAAGGAAGCAATTTGGGAAGCTGGGGAGAGTGAAGGACAGAACAAAAAGCAGCTAAAGCTAATATTCAGCGCTGGGTTTGCAAGAAGGAATGGATACTGGGAACAAAATGAGACAGACAGATCTCATTCTTCTGACAGCCATTTGGAAACATTCATCCCCGGCCTTTGCTGATGCCAAACCTTAGCTCAGGGAGGCTGCAAATCACCAGTGTGGCCTCCTGAAAGCCTCTAACAGGGAACGAGGGAAAGGAGGAAGGCCAGACCTCAACAGTAGGGCTTGAAGCAATCATTACTCAGCCATAGGAACATACAATAGCCCTTGGAACAGTAGGACAGGCAGATGCAAGTACAAATGGAGAGAAATTTTTAAACCACTTACTCGGGAACCTCTTTTGCCAGGTGGTCCTGGTAAGCCCGGCAGACCTGGTGGACCCTAGAAAAATAAAAATAAGTATTAATGATGGTTCTATAACAGGATAGTGCTCCTGACAGTATTTCAGGGAGACCCATGGTACAACCATTTGGAGAAGACCTGAGGAGAAGGGCCAGTTATAACACCACGGCCAGAATTTCCCTTCAACTTATGCTATTATCCTAAAGGAATAAAAGCCACGCACAATAACATCTGCAGAAGCATATATTTCCATAGAGTAGAGACAGAGCATTCACATCTTTCAGCTGTGGACCGCATTCCCGTGATCACAGCTGTGTTTCATGCTTCCAGTTTCCTGGACCCGTGCTGTAACACAGGGGTAACACAACTGTCTCTCAGCTTTGGAGTTTCCTGCTACGTGCTAGCACACAACAGAAGTAACGTGTTAGCACCTTGGCGAGGGAGGAACAGTGTGTGTTGTAATATATACCAGCTGAGGATGTACGGTCCTTGGTATTGGAGGTTCCTACATGAGTTGCAACATAATCACATCCTAGCACTTCATATTTTAAAGCAGCATGTTATAAAATGTAATAAAATTGGTGTCAATGTTGGAAATTCTTAAATACGGCTCTGTAATATAGGAGAGGTCAACTCATACATGGCAGAGTAGTGGGGGTTCTTGGAAGAGGGTGAGAACAAAGTGGAGATATCAGGCACCCAGCTGTGCACTGATCTGAAACAGGTTAGGAAAAAATACTTCACCAATGAGGTTTGAACTCCTTTGAATTTATTCATTTATTTATTCATTTTTTCCAATGGGCCGGGGAATTCAGATTTCTGGAGAGCCATTTGCAACTCCTAATAACTCTTCAAAACTTCTTTTCCCCCAAGCCAAACATTTCTAACAAGAATAACTGTTAATTAAAGTGTCTCCCAGAGGATTTATATTCTAGTAGCTTGTTACAAAAGACAAGTTTTCATTGCGTCCAGGGGAGAGAGTGATCCAGAGCAGCAGACTGAAGGATGTTTGGAAGGCAGCCTGAGCTCTCGAACTGTGTGGTAGTCAGGAGAGCAGGTCCCAGGAGCAACGCTCCACGGGGAAGATGGGTGCATCGCACGGAGCAGGTGCAGCACAAGCTCCACGGCTGCACTCTGGCCCCAGCATGGCCTCGCTCCTTCCCACTGGGTCATCTCTGTAGGACCTCACATGCACGATTGCCCCGAGCGGAGCCTGCTGCTAGGCTGACCCTGTTGCTGCTGAAGGATTGCCAGGCAGGACTGCTCAGGCTCCGCAGCGTGTTACTGGCCCCGAGGAAGAGTGAAAAGTTCATGATCTCTAATGCAGGAGTCATCAAGTGCGTGATTTAGTAACAAAAATAAGCCCTGGAGATCTCTCCCCTAAATCTCATGCCCATTTGAACAGAGAAAACCTGCCTGAACCGTATAGATAACTGATAAATAAACATTCCCCTAATATTACCAACCCTCCTATACATAGGCAGCAATTTAATTAGCATAAAAGATCTTCTAAAAAAGACATTCAGCCAAACTTGGTACAGTAGAAAAAAGTCAGAGGGAGGAGTAAGCAAAGCCCAGGGTAGGTCTCTCTGTGCTACTAATTTGTCAGGACATCAAATGAATTGTAACATATTTTTTTTTCCTGTAATTATTTCTATCTGTAGTAAAGATGACAAGAAAAGGATTGTTTTAAAAGAGCCTACACAGCATAGAATAGCTATTGCCACACACTTAGACACACAGGGATGGACTTCTACCACAGCATCACTCACTGCTACTACCCAACACTGCTGCCTGTCCCAGAGATTTCCAGTCTCTATAGCCTGGGAGGCTTCATCTGACCTCTTTGCAAGTTGCTTATTGCTGGCTAACACAGTATTACTGGTCCTTGTACGAACAACTCTTATTGATCCAGCTGACCCTCATTTTAGCAATACACGCAACATTTTAACCTGCCATTGTGCCAGCTCAGGGCCCCGTGCATAATGCAATTATACAGCTGTCCAAATAGACACATGATTGTAGGGGTTTTTAAGCCTCATGTATAATTGTGCTCCAGAATCCAAGCTTTTATTAAAAAAATCCCCTTGCCCTTTTAGTTGGGAAGATAACTATCAAAACATGAATCCAATGCAACTGATCCAGCGACAGTTAATAGAGTTCACCAAAGATTAATTCAAGTCCTTAACCTCTTCTCCATCAAAACCCATCCCCATTTAGCACTAGAAGAAGAAGTAAAAGAGAAGATGCAACTGTCTGAGAACTGCGTTCCATGCGTACCAGAATCGAGGTGACCTTTTCCACCTTCCTGCTAACAGCAGCTGCAATTGTACTTGGCCACTTGAGTAAAAACGTTCTCCAAAAACGTGGGCTGTTCAGAATAAACGGAAGCTAACATAAAAATAAGGAGAGAGTTAATACCTGCACTGGAGTGGGAATATGGAGTTAAGGGAAAGCATTTGGCTGGAACAGCACAGAAAGAGCAGTACATAATTCAGGAGTCCCTATCACTTTGCTTTGGTTTAATGTGCCTTTCCTTCAGCCTTTCTTTTTTCCCCTCATGAAGAGTAAGAGGAATAAGGTGACTGTAGGATGAGCGGCTAAAAGTTGCCAGCCACTATGGTAACTGCGTAAGCAAGAGTGTGACCACATATAAATGAGAAGCAAGCCAAGGTGGAAGAGGACTGGGTAGCTGGATGAACACAGATAGTTGTGAAACACGGCGCACTGCAAGACCACCTTCTAGCTTCTCACATGGTTCCTTGGTAGTTGCATTGGATGGGACACATACTGTGCCTTCCTAGTGACACATTTCTCCTCTGCCCTGTGCCCTATACACATGCCTCTATATCATCCAGCTCAAGTTCTCGAACAAGAGGCCCACGTCAGACAACTGGCTTTGCCTGGGGAGAGCAATACTGAAATACACACGAAGAAAAATGCACATCCGCAGTGGCAGCCAGAGAAGAATAAGACTGGATCAGGGCCCAGCTACTTACAGATGATGGATGCAATCCCACTTAAAACGCAAGGCTCTGAGACACAGAGAGTAAAAGGCGTCTATCAACGAGCCACCACGCAACAAGCCGCTGAGAGTCTGCCTGGAGGTAACGCCCACGCAGTCCCTACCCTCACCAGAGACATCTCCACCCTCACCCCTAATGCAGGGAAGAGTTAAATTGATCACACAGAGCCTGTGTGGACCTTCCCATTGTACCCTTTAGAGCATCCCTAGGGAATTCCATAGGGAAGTGCTCGGAGAGGCAGGAAGGTTTCCTTTTCCTGGCAGCTGGAGGAAGACATCACTTCTCTGCTCCTGCCCTCCCATTGCAGGGACGCCCCACGAGATCCGCAAAGCTGACAGCCTCCTGCAGCTAGCTACCGTTCCCGGCACTTTGGTTCTTGTCTCTCTGGCTTCTTGCCTACTCCTTTCTGCAAACTGATGGCAGAGAACACACACCCTGTTATCACACAAAGCAAAATCAGAGATCAAGGAGAAACATGGCAGAAGCAGATACTCTCTCTTCTCAAGCCAAACAGCTGAATTGTTAACCAGCCTGAACAGTTCTGTGAAGCAGCTAACGGCAGCCACATAAAAGTTTAACCCTTCTCAGTTTCCCACGGTAGCATTAGCAATGACGACTGATCCCACCAAATGATTATAGGATTTATTCTAAGCTGCTGCTGGGAAACTTTCTGGCACAAAGGGGACTTTTTCTTAGCTTTTTGAGCTTCAAATCGCAACTGGAAAATTAAGCTAAGTTGTCTGAAAGGGAAATACATCGGACCCTGAGGACAAGAGAAATCTCACCGTTTCCTCTTGCTGCTGAGATCAGCCAGTTCATACCTCTGCCTCTCCCACATCGTGACCCTCCTCACACTGCTTCCTCTGCCCGCAGCAATGCCGCTGGGAGCTAGGTGCCTTCAGATCTCAAAACCTGAACAAGGCTGAACCTGTTCGGAGAGGGCTTCAAGGAAAGCACAATTGGTACAGGAATTGGGGCTGGTGATTTGGGAAATGACTACCGAATCAACTTGCTCAGATAGCCAAGTATTCCTGTAATCGTTTCCCCAGGGGCAAGTACTCGGCCTAGTAGCACATAGCTGACAATTACCCAGGACACAATTCAGCTCATATTCCAGTGCACACCGATAGACTCACACATCTGTATTTTAGGGTCTCTCCAACGTACTGCTGCCTCCCCTGTTCCGTACCCCTGCACAGCATTAGTGGCCCAGCTCTCCTCTATCCCCGAAACGGTTGCGTTTCAGAGGTGGGCATCCTGCACTGTGCAAAACACCGCAAGGACTGCAGAGAGAATATTCTTCTTTCTCAGATGCTAATGCACGTGGTAAAACCCAACTTAAAAGGGAGTTCAGAAAATGCATTAAAAGCTTCTCCTCACATTGGCATCAAGTTCTGAGCCGTGACCTTACCCCTGCGGATAGAGAACCTGTCTTGTTTTCTTCCTGGAAAGGCGGATGAGGCATATTTCATATGCAAGGCCACTGCCACAAATCCACCGTTTAGCCTTGTACGTCTGGAAAGCACCAGCAGGGAGGGACTGAGCAGCTACAGGGGCAGCACTAGAATTAAAAATCCCCTGCTCAGGAGAACAGGAGAAGACCTCACCTTCAAAAGACATGCCAACCCCGCTTCACCTCACTGTCCTTGCCAGGCACTGCGCAGAGAGGGAGGGAGACAGGACCTAAACTAAAACCTGGCTTGAAGTACTGCCTAAAACAAATCTGCAATTTTAGGGAAAAAAACAATCCAGCACTTTGGTTACTTTCTTCTCCAAGGCAGGCTTATCATATTAAATTTGGACACATCTGGGTTTCAACCAGTCTAAAAAGAAAAAGCCCTCATAATTCTGGCAGGAGCTGAGATGTTGGTGGAAAGCCAGCCTTGTAATACGATTTCCGCAATAGACACAGATGTTTATTCTGGGTCTGTCCAACACCTATCACAGAAAAGTCCTTGTCCACAGTTGGATTCCTAATCGAGTGGCAGCACAATGCATAGCAGTAGTATGCATAGTAGTATGCCAGCTTGATGAAAGCAGCTTTTCTATAGAGACATTTCAGGAACAGTCTCTGCATGAGGCACTTCAGACTCTCGAACAATCTCAGACCTTGGAAGGAAGTCTGAAAGGGTGTGAAGAAATAGAGGGATCCCATACTCTATCACTCACTTTCTATTTTTAAAGATTTATAAAAATACCTGTATATACTTTTACAATACATCCCTACATCCTTTGCAGCACGTTTATCTCAATCACACTTTCAACTACTGCTCTTCAAAATGAACTTTGTTGTATGCAAATAGAGCTCTCTGATGCTTAGTCATTTGCCTGCAAGAAGATTTCCCTTTGGGGATAGTTCTGGTTAAATTAGAAAAAAATTATGATCCAACTGTGTGAGCGAGGCTAAAACTTTTCCCATGTATTACACAAAGCGTGCGATTGCCCTTTTTTTTTTTTTTTTATTAATATGACTCATTCATTAAGAGACATTCAAACACATTGTGTGTTCCTTAATTTATCATAGACCGTCAGCTTGAGTAGCCTTTTCTGGTACAAGCAGGACTGGAAACAGGCACTTCATATTTTATCAGCGTTCCTAATCACCTCTCTCTCCCCTACCCACTGATTGAATTGGCAAGGATTGCTTCTTTATGAAAGAAGCTGGGCTCCAAGACAAACTGCTCGTATGGAAGATGGCAGCTGGAGCAGTCTAGACTGGGGACGCGCTCAGAAACACATCTGCCTTTGGAGAAGGCTGCCTGCCAGAGTAACGCCACACCTCTGCCTGGGCCGCTGCCACCAGGGTTCGAACCTGGGGCTCCTGGCCGCGCACCGCGCCGTGCGGTGGAAACCGGAGGCTGCTGGCACACCCGCCCGGGGACTCTTCCCACTCAGATACTCGGGGAGTCGTTTGAAACACGCTCCCTCCCTCCCTCCCTCCCCGCTCCTCTTGGGTTACTCAGTGCTTCCACAGCCTCTTAGTGAACTCGGCCCGCTCCTCGGCACGTTCAGCATCAGGTATGGTTTTCTTGCTCTAAAAATAACCCTCCGACACTAGTCAAAAGAGTCAGTTCGGGGCTTTTTGTTTGCAGGGGCAAAAAAGCTATGGAATTACAGCCTTATTATATAGGAGGAGAAAGGTCCAACTTGGGGTACACTGCGTACAACCCAGCTAGACCCCAGGGCTGCGCCAGGGCAGTGAGTTTGCTGCGGCTTTACCGTGGCACACAGAGCCTGCACATCCCAGCAGGCAGCGCTGATGGGCGGGGGGAGGGCTACAGCCCCCTAAAGCTCCCCGTCAAACGTGCTGCTGGTATAGACGAGCAAATGATACCCCATCCACCAAAGGACTCAAAACACCTATCACATCACAGCCTTGCAAGGGCTTGAGGGCTTGACATGCAAGCAACAAAACACTATTTTTCTTTTTCTTTTTCTTTTTTTTTTGTGAGTGTCCAAGCTACTTGCAGCCATGTGCTGGGGTCACGCCACTCTGCAAGCTGAGCGAAGGCCCGTTTGGCCCCGCGCAGGGAGGGGAGATCTCGAGCGAGGCTCGGCAGAGGTGCTGCGGGCAGCCATGGGGATGATTCAGAGGGACGTTTGCCAGCTGCTGAGTCAGTGCTGAGTTACTGACTTAGCATGACGTTTGGGTGTTCTTTTTGCTATTTCCCCCCTCCAAAGGAAATGTAGAGCCGAGACCCAAATGCTTGTGGTTATTAATGTTTCCCAAGAAATTTTTCTTTTTTAAGAGCATATTATCCTCCCTCCTCTAGCTGCCCAGAAAAACCCAACATTCCTGAGGAATTAATGTTCTGCCATTAGTTGCATGTGGGACGCAGCGTCTCCATTTCCTGTTGTGCAGCACCGTGGTGGTCTTTCAGGACAGATTAATCCACGGAGGGTGCTGCCGTTTACTGCTAGGTGAACAGATCCTTTTAGCCCCTTGCTTGCTCTCCTCTAACCATGCGGATGCCTCCCTCAATGCTGGGGAAGGGGCCCTTCTGCACAGCTAAGATTATACCACAGTTAGTTTGGTAGCATTCACAAAGCCAGAATTGCAAAGACCACAGTGCCTGAGTCATCACTGCCTCGCACCCCGGCTGTCAATCGCATCCTGATTTTGGGACGATGAGGATGAGAGATGGTCCTTTCTCTCTAAGTGGAGAGCCTGCCTCTGCCCATAAATCATTGCCAAGGTGGGCCCAATCCTTGCTGAAAAGGTAGAAGGCAGTTTCTCATTCACACTTCTCTGCCCAACGTGACAGTCTTCTTGAAGAGACCTTGTATCAGGCAACACAACTGGGAAAACTCATTAATCATCTTATCCTTCCACCCGTGCGCCAGACTCCGTGTATGGCGTTCCCAGCCCATAACCTGCCCCGTCCAGGGAAAGCGCCGGGCTGCGATATCACACAGCAGAGCAGGAAGGGCTCTACTGACCTCATCAGAAACGTCTGCCCAACAACACGAGGACGGCGCCAGGTAATTACTCAAGCACGGAGCATTTATCAGCACTAGTTCTGAAACACGCTCGTCTGGCCATAGAAGTGCTACATTAATTTCTCAACATGTCATCTCCATTCCGGTCTTTTCTCCTCTTTCTCTTCCCACGTCAGAGACATCCAATGCAGTATGGTACAGAGATCTCCGAATGAGTCACAGGAGCTATCAAGCGCTGCACGGCAGCCAGCTCCAGCCGAGCCATAACCTTTCCCTCCCAAAGTGCCGACTTTGTTTCCAGCAAAGAGGATAAGGCCAGACAGAGCCTCAAAATGTTCTCCTTTCCCTTGATTCAGGACTCCAGTTGTTCTCAGACAGGATGGAAAAATCCTGCCATCTCTTCCCTCGGCCCTCCACAGCCTGAATCCGTTTCTTTGCTATGATTCATAAGCTGAGAGGGATTTTCCACTCCAGTTCAATAATAAGCTCTTTACATTGCAGGGGGAACTGGGGGCTTGGAGCTTGGTCATCCTCATGACACTTGCAGGGCAAGAAGGTGGAAGAGGCCAGGATTTCACTAGGCTCAGAGCAGGCCACCCAGATTTACCCCTTACAGGTAAGCAGTGTTTTAAGAGAAGTTCACAACTGCTGAATTTCTCCTCTTGGAAATATGCCTGAAATGACTCTCCACGACACACAAAAGACTGCCCAAAGATAAAATCGCCGAAGCTCATTCTGTCTACTCAGGGATTTCGCAAAACTTCTCCAAGTACAAAGACTACAATAGGGATGTGTGCCTGTAAAGTCAGGCAGGAGCACAGGGCTGCCTGCGCTGCATCCCCCTGCATCCCCCTGCCCGGGGCCGCATCTTCACCTCTCCCAAAGGTGGGAACCTTTGAACAAAACACACCCCTCGGTGACTCCCCACCCAAATTCCAAGGAGAGAAATCCCCACGCTGCTTGAAATGGGACAGCCAGGAAAGGCAAACCTGGAAGGTAAGCACCCACTGAGGCCTTAGCGAAACACAACCGTTTCACTCTAGGTGTTACTTGCAACAATGAGCAGCACATCTGCAGGCACAAGTGCTGTTGATTGTGTTCCTTAAGCTAGTCTCAATATTTCCATTGTAAACCCTTCTTTCACTATTTTAAGAAGTCAGCTGTAAAAATTTGCTCTAGGCTGGAACTTGGCAACTAAAGACTCTGTCTGGGAGAAACTTATTTTACATGTACAACCCCTCTCTCGTATACACAATATAGCAAAAGGCTTGGGTTGGAACACCAAATCCTCCTAAAAGTTGGCCAGTTTAAAGATCCTGTTTGCATTCTTGCATTTGGGGGGGGGGGGGGGGGGGAAGCTAGCAGATAATTAGTGTGGCCTGACTGCTTTTAGCATTACAAAATGTGTGTATACTTTTATGATAGCCAAGATATACACCCTGAGAGTGGTTATTGTGTGTGGAATGCAGTAGTTAAATTTATAAAGGAAACTCTTTGCATGTTTTAAGTGTGGGTTATGAGAAATAAAAAAAAATAAACGTATACCTTAAAAATAGAGGAGAGTTTGTTTAAAAAAAAAAATCTTGAAGCAATCTCTGTACTTGCATTTCCTGAAACGGCACTGCTCTGGAAATGTGAATTTCAGGTACAAAACAGATTAATAACCAGGGTTAAGAAACAGTTCATTTGTGGCATTTTTCTGAGGCACCTGGGTTTTCTTTGTAAGGTGACTGGTGGTTCTGCCCTCTTGGCCCTGAGTAACACCAGGGATGTGGAACAGAGCCCCAGCCTGGCCATCAAAATTTTAACCAGCAACTTGTAGGAAGGAAGGTGGGAATGTTTTTTCTTTCTTTTTCTTTTCTTAAATCTACCATTAAGCAGCAACTTTAATCACAAACTTTCAAGGGGCATCCACCATCACAGAGCACTCAAGTTTACACTGAGATACATGCTAAAACCGTGATCATCAGAAATGTAATAGTGCTTGGCTGCTATTTCGAGTTGTCACACTCCACTAAGCTTTATAGAAACCCTTGTAGGTTATGGTCTGCCAACCATTTAGCTGATCTGTGATTGGGAAAAGTTAGAATTAAGAGCTTGAACTTACCTGAGGTCCTCTCTCTCCTTTCACTCCTGGATATCCCAGTAAAAATGGAAACAGAGTGGGTCCGAGGGGATCAAAGATTTGATAGCCATCAGTCGCAGCTGGGGTTGTGAGGTTGAAGGCCTGTGCCCTGGCTCTGGAGACGGGATGGACAGACCCCAGGGGTGGTTTGGTGTACACCAGAGGGACTTTACTAGGATCCACTTTCCTGGTGGGGGACGGCACGTGCTTCTTTGGAACAGGCCCCTTGCTTGGGTTCTGTGGGGTTTGCTTTAGGGTGACAAAGTGGACATTGCTGGTTGTGTTATCAGTCATCCTCCTCATTGGCTTTACAGTGCTGGGTGCTTCAGAGGGCTCAATGGTGGGTTTTTGGTTGATCTTCTTTTTGGTGTCTTGCTTGGACTCCTTCCTGCTGGCCGCAGCAGGGCTCTGGCTTGTTGGTGGGGCCTTTTTGGCAGTGGGAAGGGGAGTCTTCTCCATGCACGTGCTGGGAGTGGGCTGAGACACCCTGAGGGTCGTCACCATCCCCTGCAGGACCGAACGGGTGGGTGGCTGCGTTTCAGTACTTGATGGAACAGGAGATGGGGCCACTGTGACCTTTGTGGCTTTGGTTTTCAGTCTTGGCAGTGATGGCGGGGATGATACCAATGCAACGGTTGTTGCACCTGAACCCCGAGTCTTGAGGGGTGCAGTGACCCTGCCAAACTCCAAGGATGGGGCAGCAGTGGTCAGGTTTCCCAGACCCTGCAGCGAGGGCTCCATATGCCGTGGGGTACTTGGGGAGGCACCGGGATCCCTGGGCAGGAGGGGGATGAGGGGAGGCAGGTTCGGCCGGTAGGTATCTGCTTGCCTGCACTGTTTTTTTAGGTATTTACAGTAATGATGAGCTGCCTTGGCGGAAGGATAAATATCGAACTGGCAGATGGCTCCTTCAAACTGCACGGAGTGCTGGTTCATCTTCCCAAAGAGGAAAGATCCATGTGGATCCAATGCCTCGTCCTTTTTAAAATGCAAATCCGCATGTACTCTGCGCTTCCCACAAGAAGTAAATAAAGTGACTGTCTGGCCACGGATATCGATGGCCATATTGTGCCACTGGCCATCATGGACATTGTAATCAAAATATACAGAGCGCTTGTGGCCCACATACACTATGATCTTCCCAGGCACAAACTGGACCCCCAGCTGCAGTTTTTTCTTTTTGCTCTTGACAGCAAAGAGAAAAGCATTGTTGATGCGGTGGGAGCAGAGGCTCAGCACTAGGAGCAGGTCACTGCTGGAGCCTGCGGGGAGGATGGTGCTGACCGGTGCTTCGACACGTGCTCGCTGAGTGAAGATGACCCCTGATTTGAAAGGAATGACCCCTTGAGGAACTGTACGTGATGAGGACCATCCACTCGATGGCCTTTTCCCTGACAGGCCCAGTCTTTGAAGAACATCCACATCTGAAAGGGAAACACAAAGAAAACGTGAGGTGTTGGGCAACCCAAGGGCTGGATGGGTATGGGGGTCAAGCCAGTCCATGCAAAAGGGTAACAGGATACAGGAAACCTCAACCATCCTCTCACACATACACGTTCAAATAATCAGAATAGAGAACACATAGCTCTTCTGCACATAGTGTGAGGAGCAAGTGCATGCTCAACTTGGTCATCAGCAATTACCAAAACGCATCAGCTCCATAGTGCATCTGTCTAGCTGTCCTGTCCCACCAGGGACCAGCTCCAGATGTTCTGGAGGGAGCTGACCTCACTACAAGGAAATTTCCCACTGAGCACCAATAGTCCACTTCTCTGGGATTTAATTCTGAGTACTGACCACACAGTTGGAAAGGAATTTGAACAACAGACTGAGCTGGGATTGCAAAATTTTATATCCCCAGAAGGCAAGGAACAGAACTTTCAAAGGGAGCAAAAGCCTTGTATCTGTCTCTCTCCAAATTAGTAAGAAGCAGCTTTTGATCTTTGAGGCTCTGGAGAGTTTAGGGAAGCAAAGTTGCCTCCCAGCATGAAAAAAATTGCACCTAGATTTCACTGAACCACTTAAGGTTCTCAACAGCAGTACTTTTTTTCCCAGATGATCATCTTACAGCCTTAAATTATTTTAATAAGTTGGAGGAACCAGACTTGGTTTGTGAAGAGCTGAGAAATTAGTTATGGCTGCCACTGAGCAGCAGAGGTAGGACTTGCCTCCAGCATTTGTCACCTAGGAGCTGGGTGCCTTGTTCAAGAGAGGGTGAGAGGGATTGCTGTCCAGAGGAACATATCTTTCTCCACTGACTCCAGGAGAAGTCTGCAATGGACAGACAAGCAGAATCCTCTGGTTTCTGGCCCCAAGGTCTAACAGGAGTCACACACAGCTTGGAGTCCAAGGCAGATTAGCAGGCAACAGCAACGCAAACTGGAGCCAGCTGGCGGCAGTCTCACCTGAACTACTTAACTGGGGAAGATGCTGAGGTCTGCGTGAGAAAAGCTGCAAAGGTAAATGTGCCCAGACCTGAAAAAGGTGCTTATGTGCCCAAAAGTTTGTTCTCTTACTCCAGCACAAACATTTGGTCTAATAAAAGACGTTACCTACATGGTATAGACAGATAAAGGTAAGGCTATAACGATTACCGTGACACTACCACTGTTGAAAATGAGCTAGGATAACTGTATTTCCTTCCCTCTTTCCTGCCCAAATGCAATCCCCATTACTCGACGACCAGCTAGCTCTCCTCTACTTAAATGCTCTTTGGGGAAGCTAGCCTGGGCTGTATAATCCAAACACTGATCGCGCAAGGTAAGAATTTAACAATCAGAAATGTGGCAGTGCCAATCATGGCCGCATGTCAGTTAACATCATGGGATTGCAGCTTTCCTAGATTAAAAGGAAATGTAAATCAAAGGTTGTCCAAAGAAAAAACAAGCTTCTTTTCTAAAGAGGCCTTGGAATTTGGCCTCTTTCACCCTTAACTATTAAATATTCAGCACAATACCCAATATTTGGAGAACTGGCACTTAAGAGATTCTCAGTGTTGGCCAGAAGGGTTGTAGACTCAAGCTAGGCTGAGGCCTGTAATGTTGCTGGCCTAGAAGGGAGGAGGATAACGAGAAAACTTCTGTTCCTTGACTTTGGCAAAAACCTTGGCCATTTTTGTATGTAAGAACAAGTCAATCAATATTTACTTTGTCTGAGCTCAGCTTTATTCCCACCTCCCTTTTCTAAGGGAGCTTGACTCATTTGCTCGCGGAGACTACCCTGGAGAAGATGTGTCAGATGCGACAGGGGATGGAAATTTTCCCACTCTATGCAGAGGGGATAATTTACTGCACAGCATGTGCAAGTGTTAATAACGGTACTTCTCCCATACTAAGAAATCCTTAGTCCCCCGCTGTTTTTCTGCCGAATTGCCCAACGGCGCTGTCCCTTCGCATAGCAAAGGTAGAGCCTTCCCCTCTCTGCACTGAATGGAGGAATCACAGCAGTATCTTCACACTGGATAACGTCCAGAGCCCGTGAAATAGTAAAGGCCAAAGCCTGGCTCTAGTGAAGTCAAGTGGGACCCTTGCCACAGACTTCAAAGGCATCAGGATTTAGCCCTAAGGAAATAAATTTACCACTTAAACTAGGAGCTAGACTCCAGCTTCCAATTTCTGCATGTATTTTTAGGTTCTCTCCCAGAGACAGACAGTGGTGTGTCTCTACTAGGCAGAGATGCTTTACCCTCCAGGAGCTATTCATCTGGTAGCTGCTCTGCAAAGACGTAAGGATGTTTCCCTGCTCAGAGGATGCTGCTGCTGTTTGCAATACCAATCCAACCGCCTCGTTAGCAACTGCATCCAACAGTGCTTAAGAAAAAGGAAAAAAAACACAACCCAACCACTCCTTTCCCTCACAACCCACTAAGGTAGAGCCAAATTCTAGATGCCTACGCAAAACCTGATGAAAACAGACCTCATGCAGGACACGTATGTGGATTTTCCAGCACCAGGTCCAGGCGCACAGCTCATGACTCCTGTGCACCCAGCCCGTCTGCCTCTCCATCCCATGCTGACTGCCCTGGGCTGGTGGGGCACATCCCCCGGGATGATGGGATGTCATCAACTAACGTAAAATGCAAGGTAATTTTGCCTTCCTTAAGCATCTCCAAGTTTAGCAAAGCATTTTTTCCCCTTCAAATTTTTTCCTCTGTAGATTTTTCCATCAAAACACATTATTTAAAAAAACATTCACTTGGAGCTGCCTGGTCCCAGGTACCTTGAAGCTAGTTGCAACATTCCTGTAGCAACATTTGAGCAACTGGGAAAAACTTCTAGCAGACCCTGCGCACGAAGTGAGACGCACAGAGATTCCTGAACAATCACATGATCATCTCTGAAAGAGGGGATAAAATGTTTTATTGCTCTCCTTCCCATCTCTTTCTTTCCCTCCCACCCTCCCCACGCAAAAAGCTTTATAAGAAAAGAAGCCAAAAGGCAGGAGAGAAATAACTCGCAGCTTCCTAGATTCCAGCAGCTGAGATGTGATGCCCACAGCTAAAATCGGGTTGAATAAATGCTGCATTTCCAAGAGTTACTGCCCAGACCCTTAGTCAGTGCACATCAGATGAACTCACTAACCTCATGATCTTTTGGATTGGTAACACTTATGGAAAAATCATCCTCCGTGTTCCCTGATTTTCCAGTGTGCAGGAAGACCCCTAAGCCTTATAGTAATAACTGTGGTGTTTTCAAAAGCCACGGCATTGCCTCAATTTTCTCCTCACACAGATCTATGAAGAAGCTCTTATTTGCTTTTATAAATCTCATGTTTGAAAATCCTGAGTGATAATACAGTTTCAGGTCACCAATGTTTCCTTACGGCCTTTCCTTCCTTGGAAGTTTTTACTTTCTGGTACCCAGAAGAGCAACCTGTGTCTGATCCTGGGGAAACCAAGCAAGATTTTTTAAATTCCTTTATCAGAGAGAAAGTATCTCAGAGGGGACTTACCTACCACACTAACGTAATGCAGTAAGAGTGAAGTGAAAGAGTTTCCTTTAGATTGATAGTAACAATCAAAAGACATGGCACCATCCCATAATTATCAAGGGAGTAAAATGATGGATAGAGACGAAACTAAACAGCATATTAAAATCTACTTGCAAAAAGAGACGCCAAGACACGGTATTTGTTCTGCCTCTTTATGAGCTGACATAAAACTTGCTCTGAAAACTGCTTGACTAAGTAATTCAGCCAGATGTTCACCTCTTTTGCATTGAAGCAGAATTTGGAAAATATTACATTTTTCAAAATTGCTGATGGCAGGGATGTATTTTTTTTTTTTCCCTTCTGTAAAAAGTGCTCCATGGGCTGGTTTACAGCTGAGCATTGACCAACTTTCTATTTTTCCTTCATGTTTTGGAGACTGAGAGGAGAGCCCTGGAGCCTGCTAGTCCACTTATTGTTGTCTACTGATTGCGGGGGAAGCTGTTCAGTTCCAGCATATACCCGTGTAAAGCATCCATGTGGAAAAGGTGTTGCTATTTTAAGAGGAGATGGCTCCTTTACAAACAGATGTTGCAGAGATGCTCAGCTCTCACTATCAACTGTAAAAGACAATTTATTTTTATTTTTGTTGACTCTGAAGCTTTCTATCTCCTCTTGCGGGGTCATTGAATATTGTACCCCAACCTTTTGTCCTGTCCCCAGCAGCACTGGGGAGGGGATGCCTGGAGAAGGGGTGTAAAGATAGGGTGAAGGTGTGTGATCACTCCCCTATAGAATACTTCCCCTACAGCACAGGGCCTGAGCCAGACATAGTCATTCTACTATCAGCCACCCCTGTGGGATTTTTCTTCCTTAAATTTGCTTTTACTTTTAGAACTCACATCATTTCTGTAGGCACAACATCCTCTGTGCCTGCACAGGCACGATCGAGTCGCATTCAAGTCAAGGAAAAACCCGGCTGCCAGAGATGCTTAATTCCTTAATGCCCCAGCCTCAAGGGGCACTTTCTCAAAAAGCAATTAAGTCCTAGCAAGTGCAGGTAGATGCCAGTGACATTTTAGACACACCAAAGTGCTTCATTCCCACCAGACAGACAGGCACTTCTGAAAATCCCGTGGGGCACGTAATCACCTCTAAAACCCTGGTTCTTTTGGCAGCTGTTAACTGCGTCATCTATACCATCAGTACTGCAATGATCAGCCATAAATGCATTTAATTCTGTACACTAGACATTATTAAACTGATACCAAAGCCCTTGGCCTTTACTTTGGTTGAAAGAGAAGAGGAAAAAAAAGAAAAAAGTGTGATTTACCTTCAGAATTTCCCTGTGTGAATCCCAGGAACCAGGTAAAACATAATACAGTCCAGAGAAAGCAGAATCCCCTAAAATTGGAAGAGAAGAAAAAATAATGAGTTTCTACAACGTTAGTAACACAAACTAGCCCCTCTGTTAAGGGCTTTCTCCTTGATCACAAGTCTAGCGAAGTCAGTGGCAGTGTCCACATGTCTCTGGGAAATGGAGATTGGGTGCTCAGCAGAACAGCACTTGCTTCCAACTGAGATTTCATTTTACTACTTAATAATCATCTAAAGCCCACTGAATTCAGTGGAAAGTTTTCCCACTGGTATTAGAGGGGACCAGACCAGTGTTTTGAGATGCAATGTCATCGGTGCCAGGTCAGCAGTCCCTTCGCTACTGCTACTCTTTGCACTCATCCCGTCTAGGACACCAGAAATGCAAGAGGATGGAGAAATAATTCAAACTTGGAAGGTCAAAAGACATGCCAGGAGTGCATGTGCATGTCTGTGAGGACACGGGTAGAAAATGGGCTGCCATGCAGTGACATGTCACCTGCGTCTCCGCAAACAAATTCTGAGTCCTCTTGCTTTACTACATGCTTAAAAATATTCTAAACGTACAAAATCCTACATGGATCTCTTCCTCGTTTTACACCCAGAGGCAAAGATGGGGGGCAGCTTCTAAGCACTCAGCACCCTATGCTGTTGCCACTAATGACTTTCTCATTAGCTTGGTATGGCAGGAAATTTAAAAAGTGTGAGAGCTGCAGACTCCCAAGCGCAGTGTGCTCGCAGACCCTTTCACGCCTGAGGGGGAATTGGACAAACCTTTCAGTTAGCTAAACTGAGCCTTGAAGTGCCAGCAGAGAGGAAAACTTTTACCAGAAAGGTAGCTGAAGCCCTCCCTTCCCCCACCAACTTCCTTGATTTGTAGCCAAATAACGAACATAGGAAACTCCTCGGTTAAGCTCACTTAAAACTGCAGTGGAAAGTTTGAAGATTGAATTCCCTCATCTTCTAGAGATGATATTTAACAGCTTGATCAGCAAGGGCTGCTGGAGGAACAGAGACAAAAATGTAAACTACAGAAAGTCCTCAGCCAGAAGAAAGCAGTGTGGGACATCCACAGGTTGTTCTTCATTTCAGCCAAGCCAGTGAGAACACTGGGATATGCAAAGCAATGCCAAAGTGCAGCTTGCTCCTCTCTTCAGATCTGGCAAGGATGAAGAGTTTTATCAAATGGGATTAGAGACCGCTCTTCTCCTGCCATGAAGTCTCAGTTTTTGCACACGAAAGCACCCTCTGAGGCAATGATCCCTCTGACCCTGGGCCAGATCCTCACCCAGTGCAGGAGACCCTTTCCCACAGCTAAAATGAAGCCACAGTGATTTACACATCAGTGGGGAAACCTGGCCTTGAATGTAAAAATCCATGCAGGAATCCAGCCACTAACTAATATTTTAAGGCTTGAAGGGACAAAATGCTGGAGCGGCCCCGCATCGGCTGGGAAACAAATGAGATGAACCACATCATTCTTCGCTGTTTCCATTACCTGGACACTGGGCTGCACATGTCAGGAGCTCTGGGGCTGCTTTAGTTTATGCATGAAGGAACAACAGCTTGGAATAGCCAAGTCACGGTATTCTTTCGCCATGTCCTATAGCCAGCCATATGCTAACCAGGAAACCCTCACTATGCTCAAGGGATCTCCAGCTGGGGAGGCTTGGTTGTTTTCTGCCCACTTCATCCCACGGGACACAGCTCTTGGGCTGAAGACATGGCTGAGTACAAGGAGAGCTGTTGTCCCAGTTCGTTCAGGGGAGGTAGGAAAGGAAGCAGAATAGGATGATTCTTCATGGCTACCTCTAGCAGAAGTCTTTTGATGACTTAAAAAAGGCTAAAATTCACTTCATGGAAAGACCTGCGTTTCTGTGCTCACCTCCAAAGCAACAATGGAGTTTTAAGACGTGGACACAAGTCCACACGTGCATGGAGCAAAGACCTCTCCAGGTATCAGCAGCTGGGCTTGACTGCCCGATGAAAGCACGGGAAGATGAGGGGAAGGAGGTGACCAACATGACGTGAATGCCAAGGGCAGCAGGAGTCCCAAGCGTTAAGAACACCTTTTCTCTGGTGAGGATCGGATTTGTACAGCTATGTACAAACACTGGTACACACAACACACCTAACTGAAGTCCAGATCTTTTTTTCAAGGGATACCTTCACAACCCAAATTTGCTTCCAAAATCCCCGTTGACCAACACAGTGAGGGGAACAAGCCTTAGGGGAAAATCCAGCACGTAATTTCATTCCAGTGACACTGACAGGGCTATAAAGGAGACGAATGTGCAGCGTGGGATCCAGCTGGCCTCAGCCCTGCTCCTGGACCCCTCGCACAACCAATACCGTAAGAGTTGAGAGTGGGGCTGAATGCCAAAACACTGAAGAAAAACACTTTGGCAAAATTTACCAACTTAATGGAAAAAGCAAAAGTAGCTTCCAAATGGCAGACCTGTGACCGATGGGGCTGTTAATTATTGCAGGATTTTATAATGCAGGCTCTTTTTCCGTTACAACTCTGCAGTGACAGGATTGCATAAGCAGCTTGAGTAGCAATAGTAAAGGAAGATTTTTCTCCTTATATAGAGCTATCAAACCCACCTTGCCTTTATCTCGGCTTCTTCCCACAATCAGTGATTTCCACAGAGCCTCTATCAAGAGCCACCCACTAAAGGCATTTATTTCTTTTATTGCAGAGGGCCTTTCAATAGCAGACTAAGGATCCCACTGCTATAGTCACTAGGTGAAGAAGTGCCCCCAAATACCTATGACGTAAGCCTCACGTGAACCCTAAAAGTTTTCCAGCGCAGACAAACTCCCTTTATAGCAAACTGAAGCTACTGACTACAGCTTAATTTTGCTTTGCTACTTTTTGCGAGCTCCTGCGATCAGTCCATGGGAACCGACCAACGTCAAAAGTGCAAGGCAAGAAACAACAGACAGAGAGGGACAGAGAAGTACAGAGACCAGCAATAACACTTCTCAGCCTTGGTGGTGATTGTAGTATCTTCTCAGTGAGGACCATGTGCATGCAGGTAGCAGCCAAGAATAAACATCCTGAGGAGTTCCTACAAAAAGCAACCAGAAGGTCTAGGGCACCACTTCTGCTGGGGCTTCAGGACAGGCAGGAGGTCCCCGCATGTGGTGGTATGCACCAGTCCAGAGACCTGATGAAATCACGGCTGCTAATTAGCATACAATTGCAGAGCTGTGGTTTTCAGCTTCCAGTCTCACTTGCCATCTTTTTACTGAGCATTAAGAAATCAGACTCCTGAGAACAGCAAGTTGTGGCTCGGGGACTAAAGACGAGTTATCACCTCTCCAGGTGCCTTGTGCACAGTGTGTCTTGCTGCGATAGCCCCAGTAAAGTCATGTTCAGGGTGGCAACCTCGAGAGCAAAAGTAAAGGAAAAATCCTGTTGAACATATGGGTTCTACCTGACACCCACTGGCTTCTGTATCAGAGGAATAAAGCACTTCACTGAACTCAAGCCAACAGTGAGACAACAGCCTCTAGGGGAGGCTTGGTCAGGAATTCTCGATAAAATAAAAGTTTGACAAAGCTGAAGCAATCTGTAAAATAGTTGTGATCAGCTAATTCTTCACTCTACAATTTCTGGAATTGGTTGGAACAATTTCTGCATTTCTGCATTAAAAGTTTTGCCCCTGCCTAAAAAAAAAAAAAAAAAAAAAAAGCCCAAATGGTTTTGACATCTTGTTCACTTAGATAACGGGCTGAAGCTGCAGAAACTGTTACAAGGGCCCAAAGCAGCATTTAATTTTTTTTTCTCCCTCATTTAGAGTGAGGAAATGTCTTTGAAATTGCAAACATTATTTCAGGGTGGAAAAATGATCCCCCCCCCCCCCCCCCCCCGCCAATTCAGGTGTATTTTTTTCTGTCCAAAAGACCAGAAAGCCAGCTGGATGCTGAAAATTGCTTTGCAAGAAAGGCAAACCTACATTTCTAGCTGTAGATCAGACAATGTCTCTTAAAAGAAGAAAATGTCTATATTGCTTAAGATCCTTTGCACATGACCGAGGTGATATTTTATAAGACTCCCAAGCAGTTTTGACAGTCAACAGGAAACAAAAATCACAACCTACATACTGAGGCTTTAAACTGCACCATGGCATTGATTCCACTCCCGGCTTTTTGGGGTCGAAATCTTATTTTGTACTAGTATCATCCTTTGCACAGCAGATTTCTGCTCTCTTTCCGGGCCTTCTGGAAACTATGGTATTTCTCCTCTCACCCTCAGTTTCTGGAGAGAGCTATGGGAACATATCATTATGTAGTTGTCCCTGTATCGACCCTGCATAGTCCTTTGCTGGACCTTTTCTGCAGTATAAACCAGCTATCGATTTACACCTCCAGCCAAAGATTTTGTCTGGTATATGCAGGCACTGTTGCAAAACTCAGCGTGCTAAGGGGAGAGTTTCTGAGATGACTGAAATGGTATTCATTTTTAACCCCTATTCAGCATCTAGATTTTTAAGAAAAAGGAGAAAGCAGACAAGCAGATGTGGCCCAGATACACACACTTCCATGGTCATTTAAAAAGAAATCTAAGAGTGATCTAGAAACTGTCAATATTAAGTGGGGAAGAATGAAATTCAGTACCTCTTTAAGATTTTAATGTTCAAAAAAGCTTCCCAAAATATCATCCAAGTACACAAAACATCCAGAATCCAACCCACTGCTTCTGGGAACACATTTATCAAAACAGATTTTCAGATGACAACGAAAAATTCATTGCACTTGCAGCCATAAGGGGAAAGGATGAAGAAGTGGGATGTCAGTGCGGCTGCCTGAGCTTGAACAGACCTCTGAGCAGACGACAAAGTGAAGGCTTTCAAAGATTGTCCCACCATTATTACTGGAAACTCCAGTAGCCCAAATGGATGGGAAACTCTCTAGGCCAGACTCCAAGCCATCCTTGGGGTGATCCTGAACAGGAATGTCTCAGTTGCTCCACCCTGCCCCAGAGTTTGGAACGTGAGCGCAAACCCAGAAATTCCCAGAGAATTCTGGCACCATTTCTGCCAAATGTAATCTTAATTCAGGATGAAAATGCACTTAGTGCTGCGCCTGTAGAGGTTTATCACCGGGTTTTGGCAACTGTGGCCCAGAAAAAGCTGCTACTTCCTTCAAAGGAGGCCCCTGGTAGCATAAGAGCGTCCCACCAGGGGCTGATGAAAGGGAGGAATCCCATTGACAAAGGGGAGGGACCTCAGCTCCTGGCAATGGTACAGCAGTAGGTCTCAAGCGCTGCAAAGAAGCTTTGCTCTCCTAAAAGCCTGCATATCCGCCAGGCACAAGGAGGGTCTGGATGCATAAAGGCCTGGTATTTGCTCCCCCAGCACCTACAACTCCTCTTAGGTTTTCTCCGTGAGGGAAATGCGGATCTGCAGTACATGGAATGTGGAGATGAAGCATCGTTGTGGCCAGTCCTCCCTCCTGCAGACACCTTGCACCTTGTTCTTTCAAGGTTTATGCTGATATCTGAAGACGGAGGGCTGATGGGTTTCAAACCACTGATCCTTGTCCTCCTAACTGGGAACTAGAGCTTGTGTATTCACTGCACAAAGCTGGCCCAGAGCTAACCAGCTCCTCTGAGCTCCTGCTGGTGGCAACCTGCTTCCTCACCCGCTAGATGCAAGACTGACTGACGAGGCTGTGATGACTCAAACACCCTCCCAGATACCTCCCATCAACTTTCTACAATGGGGGATCTTTCCTGACAACCCGTTACTTGGTCTTCTCTTTGCTCACCATCCCTGTCTGCCTGGGTTATTGACTTTGCTGCTGTGTGAAGCGACAACACTCACTACTGGCCCTTGCCTTTGTGTTCTCAGTTAGTAACTGGAGCCCTCGACAAACAGAAGTGCTAAGCATGATCTGTCATCTAACTCCTTTTTTGTCCTTCCAACAAACGCCTTCGCATTCCTTCATTTTGTGAATGGGGTTTGGCAGAGCCGTATAGAATTCCCCATTGTTTCCATTTGCACTTCACTAAGTGTCCATCATTTCTACTTATGCCCCAACAAATTGGTAAAGAAAGAGATAGGGGGGGAAAAACCCCACATGCTCTGTGTCTGTCTCTGGTCAGAGATTTCCTACAACCCCCGCACCACAAGACCTGGGCAACCCTCGGTCAATAACGTAACCTCCATAAACACTGTTTTCAAGCAGGGCAGATTTTATCCTCTCAACCCATTGCACAAAGGGGATGAAGCTGGAGCTTTATTAAAAGGACCTGCTCAGAGTGGTGCATCAAGGCAGCAGGAGAGGGGGGACCTGGACACTGCACTTCAGCTTGTAGCCCTGGCTGTGGCACTGCCCTTCCCGCCCGGGACACAGCTCCAGGAGGCTGTGTAATTGTCTCCTTTCTACTCCAAGACACCCAGCACACACACATCATTTGCCTGCCTTCATTGCTGAATTTGCCCAGCAGTGCCATAATTTGTCCCCAGATCACCTGCCCAGCTTGCATGCAATGGTCTTTTCCTCTTAAAATAGGAGCCGTGCCTTCCTCCAGCCCTTCCAGGCCTTCCTAGGAGCTGACCCACGTTGGTGGTGCCAGGTGGGTGCTGTACCACTGTGTGTGCAGCTTTCTCATCCAGCACATGGGCCAGGCAGGCCCCAGAGCAGCATTACGCCCACAACCCAGGGCTGTGACAACAAGCAGGCACCCATCGGAGGCCTCCAGGAGCATCAGGCAAGCCTCCTCCATGGCCAGCACGCAGCACAGGGGCTGGAAGGGGCCAAGGTGGCACAACCACAGCTGAACAGCACAAGCGCTATGGTCTGGACGTGTTCAATGCATAGCTGAATGCAAAACCTTCTTCTGTGGTTTAGTGAGTCTGCGCTCACTAAAAATGCATCAACAGAAGTGATCGAGAGGGGCATTTTAAGCTTGCAGAGTCTGTCAAACATTGTGTTCTTCTGGGTTTACAAGCTTTGGCTGCTCGAGCCAGGACAAGGCTTCAACACACTCCGCAACTTCTCCTTCCCTGGTGAACCAGCCCTCCCACTTCCATCCATGGGTCTCCTACACTTCTGGCAGGTCCCCAGCCACCAGCCCCGCTCTGGAGGATGCTGCAGGAGTGCTGGGACAAGCGGGAACCCCGTGCCACGTGGGAACGCATCAGAAGGTTCCCATTACAAGCTGCCTTCAGGCAGCACCACCCTCACCCACCCAGAGGAAGGCTTGGTAGCACAAGGGTGGCCTGGCGAGTCCAGGCACAAGCCAGCTCTGTGCTCAGAGGACCCTCTCCAAGACTAATAGCCTCAACAGGAACATCCAGCTGTGGGAATGGTAGGACGCACAGCACTCAACTCTGCCAAGCAAATCAAAACCCAGCACCTTTAAAAAGCCCATCGAGAGATAATGCGAAGGGTAGCAAGCGACCTCTGCTGAGGAGGGAACGGATCAGCAGCATGCCGACGAGGTATTTAACCCAGAGAAGATCCTGGGAACAAAAGGCACACATATTCAGAGTCACCAGAAAAGACCAAAGCGCAGATTTCCCATGGCACTGCAACACTCAGACCCCAGGCAGCCATGCACAGTGCTAGCCTGGGACACTGAGATGCAAGAACATAGACCTCCGGCAAGCAGGCAGCCACGCTGCCTTCTCCTGGGTCCCCGTTTCCTAACCCTGGCCTCAGCAGGGTTTGACTTGCCCTGGGACTCGAGCAGGATCTCCCTGTCCTCATCTGCAGCACGACTGTGGTCAACTTCTCCATCCTGCTCAGAAATTGGTGCTCTGTGAAATAACCGTGCTTCATGCCAACTATCTCCCCAGCATCGGGGCCCTTCCCCTCGCTGTGACGCGGCGCTGCTCTCGGTCTTTCAAAGGGATCTTTATCTGTCTGTTCCCCTTTGAACTTCTCCATTTTTGACAGACAGCCACCCTTGCAGGGTCCCAAGCAGGCATTTCACTCCAGACCATGCCCAACATTAAAAAGATGCAACTGGGAGACGCTGCAGTTACCAGCATCTCCAGACATGCCACAGCCACATCTGGGCAAAACCCCCCCCCCCCCCAAAACCCTAAAGCACTAAAATTCAGTCCTTGTGAGTATATAAACACACACAAAACTTCTCAAGGAGAGCTGGTTGCAGCCCTTGGGAGCGGTTCTGATCTCTCCACATAACTTTACGCACAGACGCATGCAGGCGGGAGAGCGTGTCTGAGCCTACAAAGGAAACTGCACATTCATCCACCTCCAGACTCCAGTGCTGCGCTACTGGGGCAGCCGCCAGCAGCGGGGTGACCCTCGGGGCGAAGGGGGGGTGCCCCAAATCCCCTAGCCCCGTTTCCACCCTTTCACCCCATCGCCCAGCCCAGCCGAGCCTGGCTGAAGCAGAGGGATCCTGTCCACAACTTTTTCAAACTGCCAGGCAGAAGAATCCCAGTCTTTCCAAGGGAGTGTCGGTAAATCATCATTACATCCGACAACGCAACCAGAGGGATTAACCCTTTGCTAGTCCCCGGGAAAATAATAACAACGACGACAAATTTAACAATGAAAATCGTAGAAGCTGGCCCCAGCCGGGTGAGAAAGCAGACGGGCAGGGCGTGTGCTCTCCTTTCTTATATAGACATATAGAGACCGAAAGAAGTATTTGTGCTGGCGTGTGTGTGCCCAACGCACGAAGAACATGCCACCACGCACCCGCCTGCCGCTCCGGCCGTGCCTCAGCCCTCCCCGTGGCTCTCCCACTTGCCGGAGGACTGCGGCGGCGATCTGCAGGTACTCGTGCCCCCACGTCCCCGCGGGACCGGCCGAGGGAGCAGCATTCCCCCCGCTCCCAGCAGGGGCCGGGAGCCTGCCCCCCGCCCGAGCCCGAGCCCGGGAAGGCTGTAGGTGAGCCACGGGGAGCGGGGAGGCGGAATTGCCCGTCCCTGCATCTCGCGTGGGTGCAACGCCGGCGCCCACCCCCCGCACCGGTTCCCGGGCTGGGAGCTCCTTTCCCCGCGTGCGTGGGAATAGGGGGGGGCTGCTCCTGCCCTTCCCGGCCCCGAGCCCCCCGCTCTCACCCCCTTGCCGCACACCCCAGCCCCGTTCCCAGCCTCCTGCTCCGGCGTGGCCTCCCTTCTCCCAGCCCATTCTCCTCTCCAGCCCAGGAGTTTTCACATCATCCCCTGGCAGAAGGAATGTCTTCCCCCACCCCATCCCCAGCCACCCGGGAGCGGAGCTCCCCTCTCGGGCCGGCTCTCCCCTCCCGCAGCCCTCCCGGGCTCCCCCGGCTCCCCGGGCTCCCCCATCCCCGCCCGGGATGCCCTTCCCCAGCGCCGGGAGAAGTCGGACTTTGTACTCACCCCCTGCCTGCTGCTGTAGCTCTGAGTCTGGAGACCGGCTCTGATTCCGGCTCCATCACGTTTAGTGCATTGTCTCTTTCGGGCAATTTTTGCGGCAATCCATCAGAAAAAGGGGGACAGGCCGGTTTGTGGGTACATCCTTCCCAGGAGCTCAGCTTTCTGCCTCTCTAAGGGGCTCAGCTGTGTCAAAGACACCCCCTGGCCCGGACGGCTCACTCCTTCCTCCTCTTCTGGGTCCTTTTGCTTACACAGATCTTTTAATCCCATTTAACTCCCTCTCGGCAGACTGCAATTACCTTGGGAAAAAGGAGAGAGAACAGAAAGTACACGCTAGGAAGCCAGGCTGGCCCATGGTCGCTGGATTTCTTGCCTCTCTTTCTTTTTTTTCCCCTCCTTATTAATAGTACAATTTCTGTGATCTCTGATTTCCAAAGTCCTTGATTGAAAGTGTTTGTTCTTAGCTGTTACTTTTTTTTTGGTTGGTTGGTTGGTGGTTGTAATTATTATTTTTATTTGCAGTGCAGATGTGCCTCCCACCCCCCCAAGGATCTCTCCTCTGGACTTAGAGAGAAGACGAAAAGGCAGATTTTGAGAAATGAAAATTATTTAAGGATGTCCCTGCTGCCTCTCTCTGCTGCCCTCCTCTGTAATTCCGAAGCACTTGCAAACAATAATACAAAGTAAATAAATAATAAAAAAAAGAAACTCTTTTGGCCAGAAGAGCTGCCGAGAAGCAATCAAAGACCCCTTCCAGGCTCCACGGAGGAAACGCACAGGCCCCAGCGCTGGGGGAGGCCGCTGCTCCGCCGCGCTCACCTGCCGGGGCCGTGAGCCCCCTGCCCAGCCTGGCTTCCACCCACCTCGCCACGGGCTGGCAAAGGACCCGCGTTGTAAGGTACCTGACACGGCTTTTCCCTTGGGCTCAGTGCTCAGCCGAGGCAGTTGGGAGCCTGTGGAGGGGGCTCAGGCCCGCAGGAGAAAAGGCCCCCCTGCCCCTGCTCCCCTCCTCGCCCTGCCCCGCTTCCACGGGGAGGGGGCACAGGGGACTGGGTGCGGGGCATCTCCAGACCCCCCCTCTCCTGCCAGCACCAAGTGATGGAATGGAAGCTGCAGCCCGGAGGGCAGGGAGACGGGAATGAGTTTTCTTATGCACAGTCCATCAGAGTAAATCAGATCCCAAGTCCACCTAGCCAGCTCTGCCAGGAGAGGGGACTTTCGCGTTGGCCAGAGCGGGTAAAACCCGCGCCCCTGTGCCCCCTCCTCTTCCAGGTCTTGCAAAGTCCCACCGAGCTGGGACCCAGCCGCTGCGCACACCCCAGGGTGACCGGCAGGTCCCTCTTGTCCACACCAGGACACGGCAAACCCCTCAGCTCTATGGGATTCCCTCGGGCAGATGAGGGCAGCCCACCACACCGAGCCCTCCCGCCTCCTCCCTGCGCCCCTGGGTGCCCCCTCGGCCCTGCTCCCTTCCCCCTTGCACAGCGTCAGCCTTGGGCACTTACTTTGCTGCGAGGCAAGAGGCTGTGCACCGTTTCCTCACAGCCAGTTCATTGGCATTCATTTGTCCCAGCAGCTTACGGCAGTTTCTACTTCTTATAAAATAATAATAATAATAAAAAAAAAGCAAAAGGAGCAAAAAAACCCCACCAAACAACCCCAAGCTCCTTCCTCCCTCCTTCCCCTTCAGTCTCAAGGTATCTCCTGCGCTGGCAGCCAGCGAGCGCCTGCCAGGCTCACGGGCCCCGAGCGAGCCAAGGCTTTCTGGCAAGCCTGAGGTTCCCCCAAGTTCAACAGATAATCCTTCCCCAGGACTGGCGCGGGCAGCTCTCCCTCGGGCCGTCGCTCCACTCGTGGGTCATGGATGCTGCAGGGATCCAGGAGAGAAGAGAGCTTGGGACCGGGCGCTGGGAGGGACATGGATGTGAAAGAGGTGGAAATTATAAGGCTGCCCTTGTCCTTTTAAATAGCTGCAGCCAGGGGACTCCGCTCGCTGGCTGGGGTGCCCCAGGTATCCGGTTTCAGCAAACACCAGCTAATGAGCAGAGATCCAGCCTCCGAGGGGCAGGTTCTGCGCTGCTCTGCAGGCCTGGGGGGGCAGGGGGGCACCCCGGGCACCCCACCAGCAAGGGATGGAGCAGGGGTGAAGCCGGAGGAGGGAGAGGGAGAGGGCTGCGGGTGAAGAGCTACATGGTCACTGCTGCTCAGGGTGGAGGGCAGGCTGCAGGGCTCCTTGGGCTGCAAGGTCTACAGGGCAAAGGACAGGTCCTGAGAGGTGCTGAGCATCCAGCACGGGTCTGGGCACCAAAGCTGAGCCACCCCAGGGTCTTGCTTCATCCCCCGAGGCAGGGGGAAGAACCAGGCAGAACTAAAGCGCCTCAAAAATGGATATGGGCACTAAACTGAGACACTCCCCACGAAACCAATACGGCCACAAACAGGATCAACGTCGACCCACCAGGTACCTGAGCTTGAAGCTGGAGGGGAATGATGTTACGCTCAGAGCAGAAAATTCAAGGACCCACTGGCCTGACTCAGCAATGCAGGTTTTACTCAAAAAACTGACCTCAGAATGCGGCCAAAAATTAAGGTTTCTACCATAAATCAGATCTCCCGTATACATGATGTCTTCTGTTACCATGCATGCTGAGGACTTCTCTTCTTTAATACACATATTTGACTTAGTTGTGGTTGCTTGCTGGGACTGTGGTTTTGCATCTCCCGATTTCTATAAGCATAAGATTTTATTCATACCTTTGCTCTGAAGCATCTGCATTTTGCTTCCTTGCTTGCTATAACAGATGAAGCTTTCAGTAATGATAACAAAAAGGTAGAAACGAGCAGTGTTATGACTGGGGTAGATAACTAACAGCCTCACAGTCCACTGTCCTCAACAAAACCTTTTCAGAAGGGTGCAGCTAAGTTACACATCCAGATACTTGTAAGGAGCTCATACTCACAGGCAAACCTGCCCCAAAACCCTCTGAAGGCCCAGGAGCTCGGACAACCCATCCAGACCAGCTTTGAGGATTGGGACTTTAGGGACAAAAGCCAGTCGCATAGCTTGTCAGAAATCACATAAAATCTCTATTTTTCTTAGCTATTTTTTTTCCCCCAGCTGTTTTTTCCATGTTTCTCAGTCACACATTCCTCACTGAGAAACATTCTAGCCAAGCCTAAGTGTTTTTAAGATAAAGCTTTAATCTATTTAAAAAAAAAATACTTTGCAAAGAAGTGTGTGAAAATTCCTGCGCTGTTGAATACACCTTGTATCCTCCCGCTCTTTTCTACTTTTTCTCTCTTCCAAAAGCAGCAAGTATTTAGTAACCTTCTTTCCCCTCCAGAAACCCCACGAAACCCCAGAAAAGAGCAAGGCCCTGGCTTCCCAGAACAAGGGACAGAGAAGAAAGCAAAAAGACGTGCTGCAGCTTTTTGCAAAGACGTATGCAAATAGGACGCGTATGGTAGCTGGTAAGGACTGGCGATGCTTCAGGTCCACAGCACTGCTCCAAGGACCCCCATCAAACACACTTAGATCCCCATCCTCAAATATTCTGCCCATACCTAACCTTGCTCAGATGAACATTTTCAAACCAAACACATGCATAAAAGCTTTGCTAGCATGGAGACGTAAATGTAGCTCAGCAGTAGGAAAAAGGGAATTAGTTTAAAACAAAAGGAAACCCAACGTTGCTGAAGCCAAGACTAGTGCCGAGTGAATTCAGGTTCAAAAATTAGACCTCATTCTTCAAAAAGAGAAAAGCCACAACATACGATGTGAATAGAAATATATTTAGCAGATTTATTTTTCTTCCCTTCCAAATTTAAATAGAAGCCATTTTAAAACACTAAATAAACTGAAGTAAATCAGCACAGCACTGAAATGAAAAAAAAAGGAAAAAAAAAAAAAGGAATTGGAATTGACTGTTCTAGTTTAATTAGCCAAAATAACAAAAGTACAGGGGAGGAGGAAATGCCACCACACATCATCGGGAACGGGGAACAGAACACTTGCTTTTGACAAAATGCACCTTTCCAAAAAAGCAGCATGTCATTACTGCCTGAATAAATACAGCATTTAAAATATTCATCCGTATTTAGCCAGTTTCCAGAAGAATTAGTACCCGCCTCTCCTCAGGATCCGTAGCTTGGTTAAGCATCAAGGCTCTTATTAATATAATTTTGTACCTTTGCTCCTCTTGGAAAAGCAAGCGTGAAGGCATCTAGGAGCCATGGCGAGCACACGTTACAGCTGTGCTACATGACTCACACTGCCCGGCTTCAAGGACCAGAGGAATCCCAGACGCTAACCCGGGCTTGCCCTCCCAGTTCGGCTTGGCCTGAAGGACAACACTGCATTACAGTTCAACCATTGTCACCTTTGCACAAGTCAGAAAAGTATCCTGAATTGCTCACTGCCCCCAGAACTGACAAGGAATTACAGGGATATATTTTGATATATTTAGATAAATAACCTATTCAGGTTTAAAACCGTGGCATGACCAGGCAGAAGGCACAGGCAGCGTGAAACCCAAGGCACCAGAAAAACTTGTGGGAGGGATCAAACAAACGTGAAGGAGAGATGGGATAAAGAGCCTTTCACTCCCCTCCGGGCTGAGGACCAGCACCCAGCCCGGATCGGGAGTTTCTAAACTTGGTACCTGGCTAAGAGTTGCTGGAGCCACAGGGACAAGGGAACCCACCCTGTGGGACGTGCCACTGCCACAAAGGGGTGACGGTCACTGCGGTCATGGGAGGACACAGCTATGCGGCCACGCGGTATGGCCCAGGAACACATATCACATGGAGCAGGGCCGCTGGGGAGGGCTGGATCCACACCTGTAAACCCAGGAGGAAGGAAGAGAAGATTAACCATCCACAGAAA
The DNA here is from genome assembly GCF_035582795.1 of Mycteria americana. NCBI lineage: Eukaryota > Metazoa > Chordata > Aves > Ciconiiformes > Ciconiidae > Mycteria > Mycteria americana. The sequence continues at coordinate 6,671,487 of NC_134381.1, read as the reverse complement.
CAGGATTCATCTCGGCACATGCACAGTTCAGGTAGTGGCATAGGAGGGACTGGCCATGCCAGCCTCCAGCTCCTGGGGATGTCTCGTTGAGGGCTGACCTAGCACCTACGCTGCAAATGTCAGCAGCCTCGGTGACAAGAAGCCCCGGAGAGCTGTAGGCAGGGGCTCTGGTGCTGATCCCTAGCTGTCGCGGCGGCACTGAAACCATTTCTGTCCCTTCTTGCCCCCGTTGAGGGCAGCCCAGCCCCTCTGCCCTTACGTGCTCCACACTTTGCTGCGATTTCCTAATCCCTACACAACTTTTCTGTTCAGATCCTGTATTTAACATGACCGTACCAGCACTTCTCACACTCAAGAGCTCTATTTGAATGACTGGCATTAGTTCAAGCCCTGGACTAAAGTCTTCCCTACCCTGTAGGGACCTGGTCATGAGCAGAAACCTGCTGGTGAACTTCATTTGGCTGCTGAGAAGTCTCTCCACCCATGGCAGAGTCAAGATCTCCATGAAGGCAGAAGCTGGCCTGGCTGGGGTCCAAGTTCGCTGATGCTCCTGGTTGTTTTCTCTTTCTGGCTTCAGCCATCACCGCAAGAATAGGAGGTTTCAGCTGAGGAGCAGAACGTGCAGCACTTCTGATGTTAGGGACTGCTGTTTGACAGCTATTTTGTGATGCAAAAGCTGCTGTGGGTTATGTTTCTTGTTCCCAGCGTGCTATGGAGAGTATTAATTATACAGGAGGAGATGTACAGAAAGCTCAAAAATCATGTATGTAACCAAGTTACTGCCCAGTGCCATTTTCCCCCACTCCGCAGCCTTTCTGACAAACCCCGTCCCATCCTGTGCCACAGGCTAGCGGTGACATGTTTGAACTTCTGCAGCTGTTTGATGTAAAATGTTTTAAATTCTTTTCGGGAACACTAAAGGCTTTTGTCTCTTGACCAGTGCTGTGGGGATGCCACGTCTGGCAAGGAGTGATCTTTCTGGGCTTTCCAGCTACACCGTATCACATCGGGCTGCCCAGCTGGCCGAGAGGTAGGAATGGCTGTTAATTATTAAACACAGCCTTTTTCCATCGGAATGAAAGGCAACACAATGCAGTGATACAAGTCCAAGCCCACCCTTCCCAAGGAAGTGCTGCCTGCTGATTACAACTCTGTCACATGCTTCTATTTAGATATTTAGAGAACTACAGTTTTACCGGATGGCTGTAAAGCAAATTGTTCAACTGATGTTACAAGCAAACAGTGTTGAACTGACAGGTAAGCCACGATGGAGTGAAGCATTGGCATGCTTTGACAGGAAGGTATTACAGCTCCTAGATCCTGATTGTCTCTATTTAAGATATCAGGCAAAGGCTACCTGGTTTTGGTAACATCCCTTTATTTTCCTTGTTTGTCCATCTGTTCCTAAGCTGGATTCAGTCTACCCCTGCTTTAGGATCTATTCAGTCACTGGTACTACCAGAAAATACAAGAGTCAGCAATACTTGGCAGCTTTGAGCTGTGTCCTCCAGTCTGAACACCAGAGCAGGCTGCTCTGCCGTCCTTGGCATGGCGTGGTGATCCTGTGCTATATTTTGAACTGCACAGTGGATAACCAAGGCCAGTTTCCCCCCTTTACCATGGGGGAAAAAATAATCCACCATCAAAATCCACACTGGGCTGCTGCACAGAGAGCAGTAATTCTTCCAGTCTAGAGGTTTGCTAGTTAAATGCAGTAATGCGTCAGCAAGCACAAGTGCTTTTCCCCCGGCGTGCCCAAGGACCCTGTTGAGTTGGTAGAGATGGACATGTGCTATCCTGGGTGAGTGCAGGTAACGTGGTCTTTCCCTAAAGAAACAGCCCATCTTTTCTTCATGAAACAGAACCACCCTGAGAGACCTTCTCCTGTGGCAAAGACGGACATTACACCAGTACGTAAAAGTGCCCGGTGATCTAAATAATGTCCTGCATATTAAGGACAACTGCCACTGTGATTGCTGCTACAACAGCATATTACTACGGCAGGAAGCATAAACCAGCGTGTAAAATTTAAGTCTAAATTCTGCAAGTCACACACGCCCAATGCTTACGAGTTTTAGGCAGCACTGCCCACTTCGGTGTGGTCTGTCAGCTTTCCGGCTATCCCGGTAGCACTGACGCAGGTGTGGATCAGCGCTCGTGCCAGAGTCCCTGCACGTGCAACGCCGAACTGCTGTGGGTAGGAGCAGCGAGCCTGACCTGTTCTCAACGCGTTGGACACTGCCAGGTAGCTGCAGGCAACAAACATTGGAAGGTACCAACTACCGAGTCACGCTACGTCCTTTCGGAGAAGAGATGCTGTTTGCTCTGTGGATACACCTGCCTAAACGCGAGAACATGGTGCTTGGGGCAGCTGGAGCCCATTTGCACACCCAGCAAGCCTCAAGGGTGAGTTCAAAAGGGAGACAGAAATCAGTGCAAGATTTTGGCCTTCAGGAGACAGCGTGTTACATGGCAAATGCCCGGTACAAAGACTTCGTACAAGACAGACAGAAACCAAGCCTGGGTCAGATTCTGAGTAGTTTCAATAGGGAGGAAAAAGGAAGAGCAGCTTAGAAAACGTCAGAAGACTTTTTGTTACGACCAACATCTAAGGTAATACTATTTTAAACAGAAAGAAAATAAATGTTTTTTACAAGTAAAACAAGATGTATTTTTTTGTTTCTGATTTTGAAAGTGGAAAGTTGTGAGTTCCAACTGCTGTAGGAAAGATAACCCCTGCGTACTGGTGTTGGGCAGGCCTGGGGGGAGCAGCTTACTGGTAAAAGGGAAATCATACCTGCCTTGTGTCAGGAAGAAATTGAAGTGGAAATGGTAAGTCCAGGGCAAAAATGAAGGAAGGGTAAGACTAGACAGAGTTGAGATGAGCATCTCTTGGCCTCCACCCCGCACTGGGCTCACTAATGGCACCAAGAAAGCTTCTTTAGCAGAGACAAGCATGAGACACCCCTTGCGTGTACACACACAGGCATGTTAAGCAAAAGCTTGTACTCCACTAAGTTCTTAAGCATCAACACCAAAGCAAATGTAATTTGATTTGGGTAGTCCGAGAGTAACTTTAAGATACAAACCAACCATAACAGAGAATTGCTTAACTTAATCTAAATGTGCTATGGCATGGTTTTTTAGCAATTGTAGTCAGCTATTTCCGCAACCTGTTGCCCATCCCTGTGAGTCCCATGAAAAGCGATGCGGCTCCCTTTTTTCCCATGAAAAGTGATGTGGCTGGTTAGTGAGAAAGCGGTGTTGCCTTGTTTCTTACAGCTCTTTAGTCCTGGATGTCTCAGGCTGAACCAGTCGGCTCTTCTCTGCCTGGAGGCAGTAGTGTCCAAAGCATCACACGCTAACCTAGATCTCAGCAGAGCTCGGTTTTGGTTTTCACTGTTCCAGTGACCTGCAGGGTGACCTGAAGCAACTTAAACCATTGCTTTTGTGCCATTATTTTCTTGTCTCTAGAGTGAAGCTTGTGATATAGATCATCTTATGTGTAAAGAGGTTTAAGACCTTCAGACATAAAGCGCTGCCAGTGAACTGTTAGTACTTTACTATGCCGTTGGCAGCAGCCTGTCCTGCAGGAGAAAGTGTAAATCTATTTCCCAAGCAGCTTTTATATTCACTACAACCTGCCATCATCCAGATGCACAGTTCATTACAGATCGTTCGGTTTTATCTGGCTGTAAAGTCTCATGTAAAAAAAAAAAAAAAGCCCTGCTGATTAAACATGCAATTCAAATACATCTTCTGGAGCACAGTAGACAATTCCTAGCACTTTATCTGCACTGACTGAAACGCAATCTGTGCCACTTAGAGCAGAACAATGCTCGATTTCTTCATACTTCTCTTGAACTGTTAACACATAAACCAGAAACACAGCCCATTTTCACAGAGAAGTTCTCTTCTGACATACTCAGTATGTTAACCAAGAGTATACAAATCTGCTTCAAAGCTAATAGGCTCTTTTTCTTTCAGCAAACACACTCCACATCTGCACACTCTCACTCTCTCTCCACTTCAATAGCAATAGTATTTGGTAAAGATCTCCAAACTGGAGCCACTGCAGAAAGACTGTATTTACTGATGTTTGGGTAAGAACTAACAAGAGACCTGGTTGTGTCTCTGTTCCTCCAAGTAAAAAAAAAAAATTAAGTCAATATTTATACGCCCACTTGTGAAATAAATCCCCTCCTCCCCAGAGAAGAGGGAAATAAAATGAAGCGATTGAAATGGGTTTCATGGAAGGGGACTGTGTTTGTTTGCTTGTTTGTTTTCAGAGCTTGGGAGATGGGTGTTTTTTAAATTTGATTGTAATTTAAATGCAACTGTACTGCACAGAGTGCATCAAAGCAGCTTTCACAGTGGGACCTTCCATTAAGGACCAAAAGCTCAGGAGCCCTTGCATGCTGCTAGACTCACCGCTGGATCTGGTGGACACGAGGCTCAGGTATGTCAGGGGCTGGACCCTCGCCATTCCCACTAAACACCTTCTCGGGATGCACTCGGCTCAGCCCTGATGGGGCCAAACTTGCCAAGCGAGAAGTGGTTAATGTTCCAGCGAGTCAGATACAGTATAAACAATTTAATCAGCATTGTTCTAGCTCTCCCAGCATGGAGATCCTGTCCAAAGCCTGTCAGGGCCAACGGAAAGACTCATATTGACTTCTCAGGTCTCCAGAACCTGCTCTGGTTTCACCAGGACTTCTTGCTTGTATAGACCCACGACTAACTCCATCCTTTCTGGTGCACAGTTCCTTTGAAAAGGAAAAATCTACCAGTAACAGATTTGCTCTTTGCCTCTGTGACAAACTGCTTTGCTGGTCTTCTCCCTCCACCCACATTAAGGCTCTTGGGCTTGTCTGTTCCCTGTGATTCATAAATCCCTTTACTAAAGCCGTAATCAGAGCATCTGGGACTCTGATCCCATCAACGCGTCTGTTGAAGGTAGTTTCTCTCTGCCAAAGGCAAATCCCCCAAACTACGCACCTGGACCAAATCCCACACAGCTCTGCAACGCTTGAATTTCCAGTGTGAGCTACCCCACGGCAGCCAAGCAGAGTATTACGTGTGCAGCATGACTGGCATCTCTGCACCGTTAATCAGGATGGAACAAGAAGCCTTTATTTTAGTTAGGATTTTCCTATCAAAAGTATCTATTGTTCAATCCTATATAATGAAGGCACTATTCCTACCAGTATTGTTTGAAAAAAAGCATTCCAAATCCTTTTGCACAAGATACCTAAAGTTTTTATAGAAGAGAGAGTCACTGGGATGCATTTCACTAAGCTGCCAGAAAACTGTTTCCTGGACTAGCTACTCCATGGCAGGCAGCGTATCTGCCTTCCTAAAGCGGTTTAGGAGGATTTACACTGCCAGACTTGTTCTTGATACAAACTGACAGCCACTGACTGCAGCTGGGCATCCCCCATTCACCATGTAGAGACCTGGGAGCAGATTTGTATTGACTTGCAAACAGAAATACATACATAAATACTGCCAACACCCAATAGCAACCTCTCCATGCGTTCAGAAAAAAAAACCCAAAACCAAGCAAGGAAATGCGTCCAGCTCTGGAGCCCTCAGCACAAGAAGGGCTTGGAGCTGGTGGAGCGGGTCCAGAAGAGGGCCATGAAAACGATCCGCGGGCTGGAGCACCTCTGCTACGAGGACAGGCTGAGAGTCGGGGTTGCTCAGCCTGGAGAAGAGAAGGCTGCGGGGAGACCTTATAGCAGCCTGCCAGGACTTAAAGGGGGCCTATAGGAAAGACGGGGACAGACTTTTCAGCAAGGCCTGTTGTGACAGGACAAGGAGCAATGGTTTTAAACTAAGGGAGGGCAGATTTAGACTGGATTTAAGAAAGAAATTTTTTACAATGGGGGTGGAGAGGCCCAGGTTGCCCTGGCCCAGGTTGCCCAGAGAGGTGGTAGATGCCCCATCCCTGGAAACATCCAAGGCCAGGCTGGACGGGGCTCTGAGCAACCTGATCCAGTTAAAGATGTCCCTGCTCTTGCGGGGGTCTGGACTAGGTGACCTGTAACGGTCCCTTCCAACCCAAAGCATTCTGTAATTCTATGAATGAATGTTAGGAAAGTTAGCAAAAATCCTGCAATTCCTCTGCTCACAGTTACAGCAATAGAATTGCAATGAATTTCTGTGCCTTCAGCTGAAATTTCCGTTTGTGGAATAGCACAGAGAATTTAGCCCTTATACATTTCAGAAATGTAGCCAAGGGGTAAGTCCTCATTTGCAGCATCCAGTGGCATCGCTATAGGGGAGCCATTGTCCAGACCAGATCAAGACATTTAAGCCTGCTTCCCATTTCCCATTCCCCCAAACTCTGTGGGCCTGAAGAAGAGCCTTGTCACTGACGAGGGTTAGCTCAGGGTCAAGTTCTACGCTCCAAAAAACAAGGAAGAAACTCTGTTTACTCTCCAATTTCTCAGAAAACAGTCAAATCCCTCTTCCTATGGAACATCTCATTTGTGTGTCATCAGCAAACTTTTCCACTGGCAAACTCGCCATGCTTCGACATTTGCTTCATATGTAAATAACATTTATGCTTTATAAGTGTCATCTCGCTTTATGGCCAGCCTGAACACCTGCCTTTCTTCTCTTATATTGTTTTTCTCTGGCATTTTTTTATTATGAGCTAACATTAAACTATTTCTTGTTTAGATTAAAAAGGGCAACTTTTAATCTCATTCCATTAGTCAGTGTATCTTGAGCTGCTCTTCTCCAAATGGCTCTGACTGCGGCTCTTTTCCCATCAAATCCCATACTTAGCACACAAGCCAGACCAAAACTCACTGCAAGACTTGCATTAATCAGCAGAATGGAATAAATGAGACTATTTAATATTTTACATCTTCAAAGTCTTGAATAAACAACGATACTCTGTTAATATTCTTGTCAGTAGATACGCCCCAGGCAGGGAGCAGGTACAGTATTTTCTCTGTAACATATAGTGCACCTGACAGCCTCACTGTCAAATGGCTAACGCCGTCTCAGTCATTAATTGATGTGGGTAACGTGGCTCTCGCCTTTGCCTTCCTCCAAATAACACACACAAAACACCCAAACCAGCCGTCCCCATCAAACGCATGATGAACAGGTTGTTAGTACAAAAAGCACTTTGATGCCCTTAACGTGCCTTTCATCATAGCATCCTAAAAGCACTTTGCAATTATTAATGCGATCCCCAATTCATCACCCACCCACGCGGTTTTTCCTAATTCGCCAGCTGGATATACAGAAAGCCCCAGATACATAAAGGTGCGATTCTGAGAGAGATGCCTGAGCACTCAACGCACTCCCCAGCAATCTCTGGGAGCTGTACTTATCACCCCAACTTCAGAAAATAAAATCAGACCATTAGTAACTGGCCCATCCCAATCACAGTGAGTAGCAAAGCAAGAAGGAGAACCCAGGAATCTGTCCCCACCATGCCACGAGTCCAGAGAGCCTCCCCTCGACACCATTGCACTTGGTAAGTATTGCGAAGCACACAGGGGTCAGCAAAGGGACCTTGAGGAGAAAATAAGTTTCTCTGTACTCTTCACCCCTTCACCCTGAGCTGTTTTTTGCTTTTTGCTGACATGCCATTATTAAACAACAAGAACAAACCAGTTTCTGGGTAAAACTTTCCCCAAAGTAGTTGGAAGATAGCAAGAAATGCCAAGCTTTCTATTTTCCTCCTCCTTTAAAGGGGAAATAACATTGAATTAAAATATTTGCAAACGGCGCTGATCAGCATTTTATTTTATAGCTTTGATTTTTAATTTTTTTTTTTTTTTTTAGTCCAACAAAGACCACCCTCTCCCCCCTAGCAATACTAGGAGGGGACTATGCTGAAAATTATAGATTCCAGAGTTTGCAAGAGAACCACAAAAGCTTAATTATAGTTATTGACATACCAAACACCCACTGAAGGCTTAACCTTCCCTTGGCCAGAAATAACCACACGAAGTGAAGGTAGCAGACGGACATCAACCAACCTCAACTAGGGACAGCTTATTAACGCACCAGGGCATGAAGACGTGCCTTGCTTGCCTCCTGTCACAACCTGGAGGAGACACAGGCAGGGACAGTTGTTGCTGTCATCCCATCAGCAGGATGGACCTGGTTTGCTTAGGGGGGTTTTATCCCCCATAGAGTAGGGGTTGCACAAGTTACCCCCCGTCTTTCTCACAGAACAGGCCTGAAAGAGCTCCTGGCTCTGCTGCGAGGTTCAATACCCGTGTTCTGCACCATTAATGCACGGTGCATCCGTGCTGTGCTCCCAGACTGCGCGTGTGCCCCCCGTCCTCCGCGTGCGGCCCCCGTCCTCCCTGGGTACCGTGACAGTGGTGGTGGAGGGAAGCAGCCTTCAGCTGCTGGAAAGCTTTGCCGATAGAGGTGCGACACTCCTGGGAATTAGCAAACGTCTGGACGGGTCTGCCCCAGCCCAACCCTGTTTGCTCTCAGGCTGTGCTGGCAGATCCTGAAGGAATGGTGCTTGTGGGCAGCTCGCTGCCCTCCGGGCAGACTCCACGCCGCCAACAGCTGCAGTCACATCAAAGGCCGTATGTCTAAAGCGATGCTAAAAGGGTTAGGGAAGGTGAAGCATCAGCTAGGGTGTTCCCAGGGAGCCCAAGGAGGCCACTGAGCATCCGTCCCTCTGGAGGGATCCCCGACTGAGAGCATGGCCATGTGGCACTGGCTGAGCACACTGCTAACGGGGCCCAGCCGCCCCACAGCTGTCAGTGATTTATGGCCTGTCCTGCTGCACTGCTCACGCAGAGCCCCTCAGACTGTGAACGCGACCTCGTGACAGCCTTGGAAAGGCAGGGAGATGAGGTGGAGGCAGGAGCGAGGACTTGGTCATTGTCACAGGCAAAGAGTGGTACAGAGCTGGGGAGACAAAGCACAGAGCCATCAGAAACAACCCAGCCAAACATTCTCTTTCATTTTCGTTTCATCAGCATGGGAAGTCCCCATCTTTGTCCCCACAAATCAGAAGAGGTTTTTCCAGGGGATGGGGAAGGCTGTTCAACCTGGGTTCAATTTGCCCCAAGGCCCTGCACCCCTGTCACCTTCCACTGCAGTCACGTAGCCCCGTTTGTGCAGCGGTTCCCAGCACTCTTTACAAATAATAACAGGCTGGACCACAAAGCTTTCATTTAAACTGGAGCGAGTGTATTCATGCAAAAACCCACAGCGAAGCTTTTAGGACCTGTAGGAGTAAACAGCTGACTGTGGGAACACGTTTCACACTCACACCCAGCACCTTGCACCTCTCCTGTGTGGCTGTTAAAGACCAGGTACAGAAAGACCAAGGGCTGGATGCGCTCCACTGCAGGCTGGGGCTGCGTTCTGCTCGAGGGTCGTGGCTATGGTGAAGGCAAGTTCAGGTTGGCTTAACATCAGCTTGGGTGCTCCCAGCCCCCAGAAGGTCCCCACACGGGCATTTTTCCCATCAAGAGACATTGCCTTTGCCTTGTGCACTGTACAGCACAGATGTTACCTACGCAGCTTCAGCACCGATCCCCTCCCAGCAGCCTGCGGGTTTCCACACCGTATCTGTTTTATGCAGCGGTGTTGGTGTTCACGTGACAAGCTTTGATGGGAGCTGTTCCCCAGCCAATGCACACGGTAGACAAAAAGCTTTTGTAAGAAGCGGGAGGTTGGGATTAACCCTTTTCTGTAGTGAACTTCATGGCATGTACATCCAGGAGATTTGTCACTTAACAGCATGGCCCAGTGCCCAGCATATCCCCTTGCTGACACGCTATTTGATTCACAGGTGACATCTGCAACCCCAGACACAACAAAGAGGCCGCAGTAAAACTTCTAAAGAAAGGAGGCTGCCAGCGTTGGGCAAAGCAGAGACCTTCCCAGGAGAAGCGTGGTACCAACACCTAGATACGTGGTTACAGCAATGCTTGGTACTCTCATTTACAACAGTGATCAAAGAAATCTCCTTAAGTCTGGAACAGAGAAAGTAAATGGAATAAAAGCTAAAACTGAATGGGCTTGTTATTGAAAACAGCAGTATTATACTTATTTGTTTCTCATCTCCTGTGCACCAGCTTTAGTCCACTGAACAGCTACAGAATTCACTGGCGTTATTCCTAATTTCATGATGATTTGGGGGAAGAGGGGACAAAGGCAAGCAAACAAAGCTAATTGCCTTCAGTGTTTTGTTTATCTGGTTTTTGTTCAGCCAAACAAAGAGGACCTTCAGGTCCAAGCTGACTGTGGAGCCACAGAACTCTTTTGCTCAGCTGGTCTGTTTAAAAACAGTTTGCAATTTTGGCATCCAGCATCTTCGGCAACTACCACGAGCAAGTACTTTCTTATCTCCATCTGGTCACTATAGAAACTCTGGTGACTTCAGCCACTATTACTACAGATTAATCAACCTTGCAAAGCCCCTCCAAAAGAGCAGGAAGTCCTCTAAGAGCCAATCCCTTGGTCATAAAAAGAACAAAGCCAGGAGGAGATTAATCACTGGATGCTATTTCCAATGCAAAAGTCCAAGCAGGAAAAGTCCCAATTTTAATAACAAAGCTGTGCATTCTCACCCATCCGTACCAACATGCTTTTGTTCTTTGCGCCAGAGAAGAACACACTGAGCAGAAATGTAAATAATATGGCACGCTACGCAGGGAGAGCGTGCTGCTGGCAATAGGCAGCAGAATATGGACTACGCAAACCACAGCCAACCAGTTTTGCCAGCTTTGGTTGCCTTCCCCGCATCAGCCAGCATCTAAGATTTCCCAGCGCAGTCTGAGCGAGGCAGCAGGATTTCCAGTCATCAAGCAGAGAAACAAAGCAAGGAAGAGGGAGTCTGCGAGGGCAAATGCAACCTGCTGTGATTTCTAGTCAGGAGCAAAACAGCTGGTTGAATACAGATGCGCCAAAGGTGCCAAGAACTGAGGTCACCTATACTTGTAAGTCCCCGAGAGAGACTCTAGCAAAACAAGATCACCAGATGTTAAGTAATCTGGTGAGAAACAGGCATGGCTATCTCCACATGTCTGTGAGAAGACTGCAAGTCTGTCTCAGCGCTGCAAGGTGGGACTGGACAGACTTTGAGCAGCCACCCAAAAGAGAAAGGCGAATCTGGACAGTGTTACCTGTCCTAAAGTGCCGAAGCCAGCAGAGCACCTCCGTGCAGTGCTTTGGGAGGCAGCCTACAGGTCATCCTGATGCAAAGCGCCAAGAGTTTGGTTTAGTCCTTGCATCTTCTCAAATAGGGAGCAGTGGTTGCAGGGCAGGTGTTAAGGATCAAAAGCGCTCTGCTACTAACTCTTAGAAGTGTGCAACAGTAGAGGTTTCCTAAGGCCCTGGGACTGTGAGTATCTTTTTCTCATTCAAAGAAGACAAACGAAATGTGTTTGTAGTAATTTGTATTTCTAGAAGGCAAAATGAAAAAGTCAGATTTGAAAAGACAACTACTAAACAAAGTTGCAAGCCAGAAGGCAAAGAAAAGCAGCCCCAAATCTATCATCTTTATTATGACATTGTGAGCGTGACCTTAGGCCATCTGGAAAATGGCATTGCCAAGTATCTCCCCACTAGACACCAGCACAAAGCTTCCGACTCCCAGCAGAAAGAGCAGTTGGGAGGCTCAGGGAAGCCCCTCTGGTACCTGCACGGAGCAGGCAGGAGAGCCCGGTGGAGCGTGTCCTGCCCATACCTCACCCATGCCTTGCTGCTGGCAGAAGCTCACGGAGCCACTGCTCAGTCGGTAACTCGTATCCTGACGCCACCTGCTCCCGTTCTGGGACATAAAGCTAACCCTGAAAACTGGCCTTTGATTCAGGGACTGGGTTGGAGTTTTAGTACATTTTCCCAACCCTTGCTGTGCCCGCTGGCTTGAACACCTTGCTCAAATGAGATTTTACAATAATGGTTTAATGCTTCAAGTTACAAAGCTTGGGAGTTTGGGAATAATTCTTCAAGTGAGGTTCCTGCATGCTTTTATGTTTCTAGAGTACAATGGGCTGCCCTGTGGCACTAACAGGAGGATGGATTTGGATGAGCCTTTTACAGTGTCCAGGACAGACAAGCAAAAGGGTGCCTAACCAGCTCAGGGCTCGTTGCTCAGTAACCATAGCTGTTACAAGAATTTGCCATTAATCCTTCCAGCTCAAGTATAAGAAAAAGACTCTTTCTTTTTTATTTATATTATTATTTTCTATTTACACAGTCCTTTTTCACAGCGGACCCACAAGGAGCAAGGGAAGGTAAGAAACAAGGAGAAGCCAATGCAAACAGCTTGGGAGGGACCCTTTGAAAATCAGGCAAGTTTCAAAGATTTCTCTTTCAAGTGTCCTTCACTCTCCTCACATCAGGGAGGGAGCACAGAGGAACTAGGTCACTGAATCCGGGGAGAAGTCCAACAAGCAAATCTCAGCTGAAACCCCTGAGGTTAGTATGTCGTGATCCTGTTCAAAAGGGGAGAGTATCTGCTAAGCTTGACTGAAATGCGAGCAAGATGGGCTTTAAATAAACTAAGGGGGTGGAACACATTAATGTCCTGCCCAAATTGCTTTTAAATATCAAGGAAAATGAGAAAGAAAAATTGGGTGCAGGGTGCTGCATAACTAAACCACCATTTTACATTGGGATGAACGCCAGGAGGGGAAAGGAGAGCAACAGCCCGCTCTAAAGTCATGTTGGACGCAGACCTGCATTTGACAAAGGGCTTTTGGGTCTTTTGTTATTTGTAAGGCTCTTAAAAAACCAGCTTTCATTAACATAATGGAAATAAAGCTCTTAATCTCAGTTTGTAAACACAGATGGAGGCTAACACGCTAACGCCAAAGATTTTGCAAATGACTGGTTCAAGGTGCTTCCACTCTTGTAACCCTACTCGCGATCCCAGAACAAAACCCATTGTTTCGACAGCTTGATTGACCAAAAGCACTCCACATCCGCACCCAGCACCACCCAGAAATTCTCCTATACATAGGAAAGGGTTTCCTACACCCAAAAATATTCATTTGATATCCTAACACTTTCCCCATCTTTTCTATTCATCACCTATTTTTTTTCTTCTGATTGTAAAACATTGATTGACAAGCACTGAGCATCATATTAACAATCTTATGATTTGAGATTCTTCATTTTTCTCCTACATGCAATAGGCACAAAAGCTTAGTGCTTAGGTGCAAGCTAAGATGACTGTCATTTCCAAGATTGTTGCCAAGGTGCTGCTCTCTCCCCTCCTTACAAATTACCGACAAAACAACTGGATGCTCCCCTTGGTTTGACTGGGGTGGCGTGAAGACCACAGCCGCCCTGACACATGCCTTGGCTGGGTTTGGAAGATCCCTGCTCCCTCCTGGCTTTCTGCCCTCCCTTTAAGCCACCATACAAACACAGGCTCTGGAACGAAAGAGACTTTCACACAAAGCAGCAAATCCAGCTCAATTTTCCACATTCTGTGCCTTCGACTGCCAGGTCCTGAGGTGCTACCATAGGACCTCACATGCCGGATGCACTGCTCCCTCCCGGGCTGTCTGATCCTCGCCCTCACCAAACACAGCGTGAAGGTAAAACTAACAGCATTTCACACTGTTCCGTTCTGGGACTGTCCTGGGACATCAGAGCAGCTCAAACCAGAGCCAGGGTTTCACCTCAGAATACCAGCTGGTCTCACTTTCTGCATTTCAGCCTGGCACGACCCAGGTGTTTCCTCAGTACGAGGCTTGGCAGTTGCAGGATCTGCGAGTTTCTTCCTGGTTAGAGCATCCCAGAACAAGCACTGACAAGGATTTACTGGAATTCAGAGATCATACCGGATGGCAAGAGACATTCACAATGGATTTGGGAGGCTCAAAATAGAACTTAAACCTTCTTCCTGGACTTGCAATAACTATGGTTGCCTTAACACATGCCTCTTCCTCACTTCTGCATCCTTGTGTTAACTCTTTTTCTATTATATACATCTTTTCCCCACACCCTTTGAACTGCAATAGATTTTTTTTTTTTTTAACATCCTCTTACACCATACACATCAACAGAAGTTATTAGTTTCCTTAGGATGTGTGTGTGCGTACAGCAAAGCACATCCCCTCCATATTGTACCAAAAGAAGCCTGGTCATGTCCAACCTCCTTCTATTATTCGACATGTTATAGAAACTCCAGGCACCCAGCTGGGGCCCTCATTGTGCTCAGGCTGGACAAGTGCAAAGAAAATGTTCCCAGCACTGAAGACTCCACAGTTGAAATTTTTAAGAAAAGGGGGAAAAAGAGCCCCGAGGGGACACTAACCCCAGATCACATAAGCCACAAATTTCACATCCTACCTCACTTCCCTTACTTATGGACGAAGCAAGCTTAGAAACAACCTAAGACTTGGACAAGCTGAGCAAGCCCTGCCCAGCACATTTTCTTTTTAGTGCACTGAGCTGAAAGAAACACATTATAACTTTCTCAGGCCACTCAAGAGTATCATATCACAGTGACTATTCCCTCTTTTAACATCATTAGGCTGTATGCATGCAAGTCTGGCGGGCTTGACACACATCAGCCATGTGCTGAAGATAATGAGTTATCACAAATTTGCCAATTTATTTTTGGAAAGTGTCTGATAGAAGCTGATAGTTCTAGCTTTGACCCGCTCTCTCAGAGAAAACCTTATTCACAGTAGCCGGAATATTTAAAGAACACCAATAAAGAAGGCACTAAAATACAAACCTAGAATTAAATCCACCACCACAAAAATCAAAGCTGCTGTGGACATGAGAGGGAGAAGCTCTGGTGCTGTGGACAGCAAACATGCCGTAAAGCTGCAGATATTAACGGCACCTTCCTCCAGAGCTTGTGACGGGGCTTTTGGCTTCACCGCTGGTTCATTTACTGTGGAGACAAGCGTGGAGTTCATCCATGCTTCCTTGCCCATTACACATTCCTCCCTCCCTGTTCCAAATTAATGAGAGTTTCTGCTCACTCAGCAGAAATTAGACTGGTCTGCTTTAAAAAAAGGGCAATTAGGAACCTCTGCTTTTGCTGGCCTTCTTGTGTGCCAGGTGAGAACAATAGTGAGAAAGCAGAGAGGTAGGATTGTGGGGTTACAGGAGTCTCCAGGCATCCAACTTCTACAGCTAGCAAAGTTCTCACTGGCAAGCGCCAGGATTTCTTCCCTGCGTAATACTTTCTCCGGGCTCATTTACCTTGTCACGCAGACGCCCGTCAGCAGCAGCGCGAGAGCGGCAGTCTCTAGCTCTCTGTGCCTGGGAGAAAGAGGAGCGGGGAGGCTGCCTGCATGGAAAGCCCCACTGCCAGGCTCCTGTCCCTGCCTCCTGCTCCCTGACCCCGGGGTATGCCGCAGAGCCTATCTGTTTGCTCAGGCTTTTCCTGATCAAAGTGGGAAAAACTCTTTCCATTCTTGGAGCAGGGGAGGAAAGAGCTACTAGCGCTGTTGGCGTTGCTCGCCAATGCAATTCATCTTTTGTGTACGGAGTTTCTAAAGCTGCAGTTGTAAGGACATACAGGGGTGCGTAACACCGCTGGAAGGACACGCTAATGCAGGTGTGGAAGCAGCACAGTCCAGAGAGGAGAAAGGGGAGAAGGTGGGGAAAGACAGCCAGGATCTCCATTCAACTTTCCATTTTAGAAGCCATTTTAGAAATGCAGAACACCATATTTCTTATTGAAGGACACAGGGGGATAAAGGTGTTTGGCAATTTTGAGAGTTAATCAGCAAATTTGAAAAGAAACAGAAAAGTTAAGACAATAACTCAATCCACAGGGAAGTACCAGCTTACTTATGGGTAATTTTGAAGTCCTTATGTGACTGTAAAAACTCTATAAAATTCTAGGTTGCTACATAAACATCATATGAAGAAAATCACTAGAAAGCTTCACTCTTATCCCAGAAATCTAATTCCATCCTTAAATTGCAAAAATATGAACCTGTCCTTAATTATAAAGGACTGTCTCTTGTTAGCGTAACAGTTGGTGCTGAGCCTGTCATGAACTAAAAAAGGATTCAAACATTGTCTGGAGAAAAAAATAAAGCAAAATGCCTAAAAGGATTGTTTTAATGGTCCTACCTTAATATTTAATGACTTTAGCAGACTTTAGTTAAGCCTCCAGGCAAAGGGAGGTGTCTTAGGATTCGTCCTCTATTCCCTACGAAAAGGAACTGGACATTTTCTCACCTTGCCAAGACCCAATTCCTGATTCCCCTGCCTTTCCTCCCAACCGCAGCCACCACCCCTGAAAGGCAGACACAGCCCTGCTGCGGGGCGAGCGGAAACCCTGCGGATCATAGAGGCTCTCAGGTCTTAATGGATAATTAAAGCTTTAGCCATGGGTGCCCCCTTGTGACTTGGTGAGTAATTAAGCACAACCGATGGAGTCTAACATGGCACATCACAAACCCACAGGGGCTTATTTGAGACCCCCAGCCGATGCGCTTGTGCTTTTCGGCGAGCAAAACCCGAGTACCCGTTGCTTTGCTGCCGGATTTAGAGGAACGGCTGTCTGCGACATCCCTCGGCACGTGTCGGGGCCAGGGAGCAAAGGAGACCCTGCCGGGCTGCGCGATGGACAACAGCATGGCGCAAATCCCTCTGTCCCACAGCATTAAGTATTTTTTAAAAAAGTTTTTCCCCTCACAACATGGCACTCTCAAACTGAAGCAAAAGAGGTTTCGGAAAGCGCTCGTGCTCAGCTTGCCATGCGTTCGGGTGGAGGTGGGCATCTCCAGAGACCTCATCCCAAAGGCCTCGGGGAAGTCTCCGAGCTGCCCTCGCCCACCAGCTTCTGGATGGGGACGAGACGCCAGGCTCCTGGTGCCGGTGCTGCCCCATTCACACAGCTCCATGTGTTTCCGTTGCAGACATGCCCTCCTTGTCCTTCTTTCCACACCCACCTCAACACCACCGGCCCTCGGGCAGGGCACTGCAACAAGAGGAGCAGACAGGCAGTCGATGGCCGGCTCCTCAGCCCCGTGGGGTAAGGCTGCCTGTCTCAGCTGCCACGTAACCCACCTGGAAAAGCAGACGTCCACCTCACCTGGCCGCCGGCCTGGTACCATGGTCCTGGCAAGTGGAGATCACCAGGCCTTGACCGAGCGCCTCAGCTGAGCGCTGCCATTAGACAGACCAAACCCTTCCCCTTCAGACAGTCTCTATGAAATGAGAATTTGAACATCCTCAAACGTTGGTTCTGCTTCCAGCAGAGGAATCGAAGCGACCTGTGGTTGAGTCCCCCTCAGGCAGCCTGAGAGCTGGAGCACAAGTGGCAGAGCCGAGGCGCGGGGCTGGCAAGCCCGCAGCCACCCCGGGCCGGTCCCGGTGGCAGCACGGGCACAGGTCTTCAAACTGGGTTTTGTCGCACGCGTCCAGCCCTACACAACGCCCACCCAAATCCAGCAAGTCCCGACGGCATTCACAGCCAGCACAGGACATTGTTTTTCTGAAGATCGGTCTGTTTAAAGCAGTGCTAGCAGATATTGGGCTGAGATCTTGCCTCGTGGGATGAGCTCTGTGGAGGGCTGCTGGAGGAAATGGCGCCAGCAGGCAGCCTCCCACCGCGGAGCACCTCGGCTCCCACAGCTACACCACCGCATTGCCCTGCAACCCGCTCGCCTCCTTCACTCTGCCCAAGGCCGCGGCGTAGCCATGCCTGCCAGCTGGTTAGCTGATCCTCCTGCTTAATCCCCCCACAGACAATTATGTCTCCAAGAAGCAACCCACGTGTTTCTAGGCACAAACCTCCACTCCTGAGGTAATGCAGAAGGGACCCGACGCCACGAGGCACCTCTCCAACCGAGACAACAGCCTGCCAAACGCCCCTCTGGGGGTATGTTTCCCAAATTTCTACTTCCTTTCCTAAACTCATCTGTTTACTTTCTTTTCACCTATTTTCTCTCTCTTCAGAGGGAAAGTCGAGCATCCAGCCGGAACATGACAGATACGACAAGTCAGGGTGAAGATGAGCTGCGTCCACCCTCAGCCTGTCACGGGACTACACAAAGGCTGTGCTGAACGCCTGCCTTTCTCGCAGCAGCATCCTTCAAGGTCTCCGGCGTTTTGGCACAACTAAAGATGGATTTTTCTGTTTCCACTACTTGGCAGCTCATTGCCTGGGGCTATTTGTCTCTATTCTGATATTTCTGCTGCAGAAGGGCCAGTACTAGCACTCCTAATTTGCTTCGCTTTGAATATCACAGCAGAAAGGAGCAGAGTCACGCTGTGCCTCTAAATCCAACAACAGTCACTTCAGTACTGAGCCTCAATCGGTACTTTAATGGGCCTAATTTTCTAGCTTTTGATCAAAATGTCTTTAGAGCAGTACATCTTCAGATATTGCCGCTGGCCTTTGAAAACAAGCAGAAAGAACAAGATAACCTTTGTGAGACTTTGCTCCCTACAATCTATAGCCGAATCGTCACAACCTCCTTTTAGTATCTCCTTAACCCAGCCTGGAACATGAGAGTTGAGCAAAGCTGAATGTGAAATGGCTCCCTAACTATGTAAACCCAACCTCTCAATCTGCCTATTATCATTTTGGGAAGGCACGGCAGTTCCTTCATCTTAGAAAATATGAATGGATATTTTGTATCTGAAAACCCTGCACAGCATGCAAATCCAACATTTGAGATTTGAAGTCCAAGCTGAATTTAGCTGTGACCAATTACACAAGTCAAGCGGTCTAGCTTTGGTACTTCAATGAAGGCAACTCTTCAGGATGGCACCAAAAATATAAAACCACTCTAAAAGCCCCAAACTATTCCCCTGCTGTTTGAATCCCTCAGTACAGACAAATCAGAGAAACAGTGTTAGGGCATTTAAAATTGCTTTTATAATTCATTCAGTATTGGTTAATACTCCAACAGGCTTCCTTTAAGTCATTGCTAGAAAAATGAGGGTTGCTTTAAGAGTTACTTACAAAGATTAACTCTATTGAACGCTGAGTTTAAAGCGTAGTTAGTTGTGTCTCTCATCGCCAAAGTTATTGCATGTGTACACAGTTTTAGCTGCTCTAGGACTTGGCAGAACCTCACCAGGCTTCATTGCTTTGGTGCCAAAGGTGCAATGAGAAGTTTTGGGAAACCAGTTTCAAGATCCTGTCAGTCAACACTGCCACCCTATAGGATGTCTGCTTTCCATAAAACCATCGTAGTCACATCGAATTAACGCAAAGCTGAAAAACTGCTTCCCCTTCAGAAATGTGGAAATGCCAATGGAAAAGATTTCTGGTGCTTTGCACCAGGTCTATAGCACAGTCAGGCTGTTCTTGTAGCCAACACCAGTGCTGAGAACAGACAATACTCTGGGTACCATAAAGCCCCAAGTATTTAATGATGAGCCAAAACTTTCTGATCACTTTTCAAAGTTTCTTTCAGGAAAATTCTGAAATCAAAAAAGGTAACCTTTCAGTGTGCAAATGCTGGAGAAAACGTCCTGGGTTTGCTTCAACTTTTCCTTCTCCAGCAGAAAAGTACTTAGAGCTGGGCAAGATTCACAAATACTTTTGGTTGACCTAAAGTGAACAACTTTTAGCATGTAAACGATTCATCTAGAACTCTTTGCCCAGTTCCGAAGTGACACATCTTCCAAGTTATTTTTCACGGTGCAGGTGGTCCTGCAGCTAAGCAGAAATGTCTGTGGTGGGGATATTTACTACTTACGCACAAGACTCTAGACCTGCATTAGCAGCAAGATCATTTCCCTGTTGCTTTGGCTTCAGCTTAGAGTCAATTCCTGAGGCAAAGCAGATGCCTGAAGCCCAAGAAATGCTGTTGGGCTGAAGCGCCCAGAAGTCATGTTTGTTTGCATCTCTCTCCTGTTTGGTGGGGACATCAAAGCCACTCAATAAGTCCACATCACAGGTTCCTCTTCCACAAAGGAAGCAAACCTTGTTTTGACATTTGCTGTTGCCCTCCAGAAGAGCAGCAGAAGACTGTGGTCTTCTGCTCAGAAGACTGTGGTATCAAAGAGGCGACAGGATTGTTCACACATTAACAGTTAAGTATTTTGAAGCAATTTTGGAGATGTACACACAGATTTCTGGTCCTCATTAAAATTAATGAAAGGTTTGTATTCGAATGCCTATGCTGCCTCAGAAACCTCAGTCATTATGGTTCAGAAGTTGTCTCTGTCATACAAAACCTCCCAGGATGATTTACGAAGTTGTACATGAGTTAGTTACTATATTTAAAGTTACAATTATTATTTAAGGTGAAATTGCTTATTGGGAGGAAAAAAAAAAGGGGGAAAGAAAAGGCTTCAGGACGGACTGATGGAACAGAGTAAATAAAAGGGAGCACAGTATTTTAGGGGCTGAAGCATCAATAGCACATGGGCATAAAAAGCAAAGAGAGCAAAAGCAGCTGGAGCGAGCACAGAAGCAGACAGAGACAGCAGGGACTCTTCAGAGCCGAGTGTTCAGATTTTGTTTTAACATTCACAAA
Organism: Mycteria americana; assembly: GCF_035582795.1. Lineage (NCBI taxonomy): Eukaryota > Metazoa > Chordata > Aves > Ciconiiformes > Ciconiidae > Mycteria > Mycteria americana. Next base: position 6,651,058 of record NC_134381.1, on the reverse strand, counting down.
GCCAAGAAAGCAACGAAAGAATAGCAGCAGGAATAGCGCAGCACGTCCCTCTGACACTCAGCGACAGAAAGCGCATCTCCAAAGATTTCTATTGACCTTGTATTTTAACACATACAAACCCCTTCCTCTCCCTCAAATGATCGTATTTTCATAGTAACCATTTCACGGGCTCTGTTGCCAAAAGCTTCTGCTTCGCACCAAGCTTCTGCTTTCAGAGGCACTGCAGAGCGGAATACAAGTGAAATGAATATTAAGCAGAGTCAGGCTCCAAAGATTGCCATTACCTAATTCCGTACCATTACACAAATTTATTTGTTAGTCATATTCCAAGGTTTTGGGAAAAGGCTTACAACAGCTCGCAGTGTTCCTGCTGCCCACCACGAACACTGCCTTTATCCATCGTGGAACCGCACTTGCACTCCTACATGGAAAAGACAGGGAATTACAGTGAACCTCAGAAATGTTGAGGAAAGATTCCTTCAACCTCTGAAAAGACTGGCTTATTATGTTATTACAATTCCCTGGAAATTGCTACGTAGTCATCACTAGAGCATAAAATTTCATCAGAAGCCTCTGAAGCATTCCTGCATATACATTCCAGGAGAAGTTTGAAAAAGCCTCGTATGCACAGAGGATCACAGAAAGCCCATTATCCATCTACAGCACCGGAGTATTGATCTGTCAACACAGAACTTTTTGGAGAGTATTGCAGCCACCCGCTAAATGGATTTTTGATTAGCCACGTTGTTTAAAACGACCACAAACTTTTATAGCAAACATTGGGCTGCCAGGCAAAGGGTCAGTCCCAAGGCTCAGCCTAGCTTCACAAAATTCTTCCACTGGTTCTGGGCTGAAGTTCAAGTGAACCTCTAGATGGGGAGATGGGTTTCAGTTTAAAATTGGCAAGCCTGCCTGATTTTATCAAAAGTCTCATGATGCTTGGCATTTTGCTTAAAACCCCAGCTCTTGGAATCTCATGCAAGAAATTCAACTTCTGCTTAAAACCCCCAAAACCTCTATTCCATGTAAGCATTCTGCAAACCTGAGACATGAGTTCTACAGACCTTCAGAAGTCAGAAGGAAAGAACTATACATGACGTATCATTTCAATCTCCTTATTTTTGGGAAACCTATTTATGATCTTTTAAACATCTGGCATTAATAGTGTGTTTCTGGAATCATAACATGAAGTTTTGCTTTCAAAACTGTGACTTTAACTTGTTTGCTTTGAAATTTTGGATATATTAATTCAAAGAAAAAATGCAAAAGGAGAGAAAGGGAAATGAAACAGCGGCGAACATTCAAATGTCTTTTAAACCAGAATGAACTATTTCCTCTCTAAAACACTGCACTTATTCTGGTGTGGGTTTTGCCCTACAAAAGACTATGGGTTAGTCAAGATATTCCTGACAGACCTACAGCCTCTAGAACATGGCAAGTTGTGCAGGGCATAGAGCAGGACCTTAGAGTAAATCCATCCCGAAGTCCTAGTCAATGATCTGCTTTAAAACTGCAGATCGACTCCAAATAATCCCACAAAATCTGCACCAGCAACCATACCTGACGCCAGTTTACAAACAGCGACTACAATTTAGGGTCCGACAGAGCTGTACCTGTGATCTCTTTCTGGCTTCTCTAACACCATTTACTTCCCAGCACTGGTATTATCTTTCTCTTTTCATCCTTCACACCTCCTCCTCCCTCTCACACAGTAGCTCTTTCATCTGCTCTCAATAGGTGCTGCTCTACCTAATTAATTGAGGACTTAACAAGTGCACTTTCTAATTAAAGTAAATAAGCCCATGCTTGGAACAGTGGCTCACAGTGTTACCCAGCGCTCCTTCCTCAGGAACAGGATATTATGGGCTCCACCTCCTCTGTGCCAAATTAATGCATTAAACTAATAGAGCAGAAGGAAAAAAAGTCTCTTAAAGCTTCATTTAGAAAAACAATTCTAAAACATAAAGCAATTCCTTGCTTGAATCTCTGAAGCCAGTGAGATCTTCTATAATATTTGGTGGAAGACCAGACTTTAGGAAGGGGGGGGAAAAATAATAGATCTAGATTTCAAACCCAAAGTCCCATTTGGTGCTTCCAGTGCTCTTGCTGGAGATGGCTTAGTACATGGGTTGGGAGGAGGCAGGAGGAAGAGGCAAGGGAACAGAATCACAGGGGGATATTTCTGTTACCTCCTACGGTGCCTAAATGAGTCTGTAGGTCTGGCCCATAACAATACCCAATATCAAGGCTGCCCTCCTTCAGAGTCACTTCTCTGCCACGAACCCGAGATGAAGATTTTGAGGGGCTGTTTGGAAAACTCCCATCTGTCCTCACCCTTCTCTCATATCTGAAATTATATGGGGGTCTCCACCTGTTACTAATCTGATGATGATATCCATAATGTACACAAATTCCCTGTAACAGATACATCTAAAAGAAAACTGATTATTAAATGACGCCACTTCCTCCACTAGGTCAAGCGGGGGCATTCACCGTCTCTCTTATGGAAGAGGTCAGACTGTGGAGGCATTTGCAAACGTATCCTCAGCTGAAGGAGAAAGTCTGCATTTGTGACTGTGCAGTAGCTTGGTGAGCGACAGGACTGGCTTGATACACAGGCACAAGACAGAATATAGGGGCCGAATACATCAGACAATGTTTTGACAAGGAGGAGAAACGCTTTTTTTTTTAATTCCTCCCAGTGCAACTAGTTAAATGAAGCAGCAGGGGTTCTGGGGAGGTGGTTGGCATCCAACTCGAAGGCCTCTTGGGCAGCAGAGATCGGCTGCACCATCTGCAAGTCCACCCTGTGAAAATCCAGGCAAAAAGTAGATTCCCAAAACAAATCAAATCAACCACCATCTTCGTCTATTACTGAAGACTTTTCTGTAGTGGTAAGGACGAAACCAAAATTCTGAGGATCTCGGAGTATTCTATAAATGGTCAAAAGTGCTTCCAAACCAGCATTTGAATTTATGTCTGAATTTGTTTCCACAGATGGGTTGGGAGCAAGACTGTGTTAGTTTAGGCCTTATGTACCTAAAGTTCATTAAGTCAAAAGAAAGCTTTGTGTCTTTCAGTAGTTTTTGGATGAGCTTATAGGTTTCAATAGCCTGGACAGGGCTACGGGAAGAACTAACAGGAAAGAGGGAACAGAGGTGTATGGAGCAATGAGGAGTGTGAAAACAGGGTGACAGAACTGTATTTTGCATCAAATTATTCTCAGCTTGCTGTAAGCTCCTGGCTTTGAGCAATTAGTCCAGAAATAAAGATTTGTTTGTATTTTCACAGTCTCTCACTGTTGTGGAGACCAGACAGAAAGCCAAAAAAAATTGTGCTCTTCCCACTGCATTTCCTTCAGCAATAAACAGCTTCTTCATTTATATATATTTAAGAAAAAAAAAACACACAAAAAAGCCAGGAAACTGGAGCTTAAATCTTATTTAGATATATGCAAAATCAGCCTGCATCCAGACAGAACAGTTGGGCAGACCTGGGTTCAACCTCTAGTCTTTAATATTCATTTTACCTCAAAATTCTTCTGTGCTTGCATCTCACAAAACAGTATGAAAAAGAGATCCCTCAAAAATGGGTTGAAGTTTGGATCAGGGTCGCTGTCAGAGCTCATCTGCGTGCCAGCCACACAGCCCTTGATACAACCGCTTCTCCCTGATGCCGTACATCCTGGATATTGTTTAACAACAGTTAGAAGCACAGATGTGCCCACTGAAGTAAATATGATTTTTTTTAAATATTATTTTTAAGAAACCAGAAGTTATTTTCTATGCATGAGGCTCTCAGTTATGCTCAGTTTTCCAGAGGAAATCTGCTCTTTTTCAGCAGGTCCAAAGCCTCAAGTTACCCCTTCAAATATGTATCCACTTGCCTTTCTGTTGGCTAGAATTAAAGCCGGTGGAGAAACGGTAACTCCGCTCCAGCCTGACATCCTGAGCTGCGAGAGGAGGAGAGAGGTGAAGCAGCTGAGCAGGGAGCACGGTTACGCTCGGACTAACCGCCAGCAGCTCCCTCAAGTCACTGCGCCTTGTTATTGTGTTAGCACTGGAAGCATGACATGAAAAGCAACATTTCAGTTGCATTATGTTATTAATTTGGCTAACGGCCATTGCCTTTTCGAGATTGTCTTAAAATAACCGTTTCCTACTGAAATAGCTTCCTTTCTCCCCAGCCAAATAATAAAAGTAGTTGGGTTTGGGGATGCGGGGGAGAAAAGGGCCCCAGGTTGTTTCCAGTTTTTAGGCCTATGGAAACTTCACAGCACATACACAAAAGCGATGAAAGCCCAAAGGGCCGGAGTGTTTAGTGCTTGTTTTTGTTCCCTCCTTGCCAAAGCAGCAGCAGTTGCCCGTTCTTTCCTTTGGGCCTGGCAACCTGACCACTGGTAGGACAAGCCTCTAGTCTTGGTACCTACCACGGGGCGTTGGCATCCGGTCACCGCTCCGCTGTCCTGAGCTGATCCTTTTATTCCATGGCATTCACCTCAGATGTATTTCAGCTGGCTTGGTGGCCTTGCTATTAAAATAAAAACCTGGATGAATCACCTTCAGTTTATACACGGAGGGAGTCACAAGTTTGCTGCTCCTGTCAGCCTCTGTTTGTCCCGCATGCCAAAATATCCACCCTCTTCTGGGTGTTTCAGCCACTAGAGTCACCGAAAAAAACCTTCTTCAACAGGGTGGGCATTTTCAAAATTTACTTTAGCCTTTAAAAAAAAAAAATCCTGACTCCTCCCTGTAGACTTGCTCCTGGGAGCAGCCTCCTCACTAATTTCATTATCTATTTCCAAGTTATGTTTTTTTGGAAGTCCTTCCTGTTCACTTGATGCTGAAGCAAAAATCCTTGGGGTATTTTTGTTCTGTAAACACTGATATTTGGTCTTGCATTGACCTAAAGTGTAAGGATCTGCTCTTCAGTGCAGAGAAGGTCAGGAAAGGATGGGAACTCAAGATACACTTCAGACTGTGCTGTTTGAGGCCTCCTCACCAAACCCAGAAGAACACGAGCCCCATTTTGTTGTCACTATTTAAAACCTGACAAATTCTTTGAGTAAGTCTGATCCTGTTCTCCAGGTAGTTATTCCTGCTGCCACTGAAATAGAGTCTTGTGATCATATGGAAATATGGCACGGAGGTCACTCTGAAACCCCCAAGAGTTTTGTCACCGGCTTAAATAGAGCCAGAATTTTCCTGCAAATCCATCCGTAGTGGAAATAGAGATTTGTTCTGCTAACAGTGAGGCTGTGAGGCTGGTAGAAGAAAAGAGGATTATCAGTAACATATCAACAAAGCCACTGCATTAAACAGGGACACCTGGCCAGGACCCAGCAAAGGTGAAAACGTGGCAGAGTAGGTAGAAGAGAGATGCGAGGTGAAAGAAACCCTGGGAGCTCAATGCAGCCAGCATTCGCAGGATCCCTCCCGCCACATGAAACTGATAGTGATGTACCTAACGTGTCACATCCAGTATACAGCTTGATGACATCGATACAGGTCTGCAAATCAGGCATAGCACTGGCAAAATGAACGCAGTCAGACAGAGTGTGAAGCAGCCCCGCAGTGAAGCAAAGCACGTAATTAAACTGTGAAACCCATTCTTCAGGACATTGCAGAAAGCAATTGGAAAAATCTGTCAATGGATGTTAAATCCAAAAGGCAATATCACCAGCTGAGAAACCCCCTGGACAGAAGTCACTGGAAAAACACACATGGGGGAAAAATTATCACTGTATACGGACCATTACCCGCTTCCCTAGCTGCTCCTGCTATTGCTGGGGAGAGGAGCGTGAGGCTGGGCAGATCTACACTACGTTCTCGGAGTCTTTGACCCAGGGACAGAGACTGCCTTCACTCCAAATTAGCATTGCTGATTTTTCTAAACAAGATTCAGGTCAATGCGAAGCTTTGTGCTCTTGTGATTTGACTTTGAATCTACACTACTTTGCCTGCACTAGGAGTCCAAAGCACAGGGGCAATACACAAAGGGGATCATTGCCAGGTAAGAGTAGAATCACCACAAACAGTGCATTTGCACATCATCTGTTAAAGCTTTCGGGGCAGGGACCATCCTGCTGGCACAAGCACATCTGACATCTCACGTGCATTGCCCGGACGCCCGGATACATGTCTGTTCCTTTTATTGTAAACAGCCAAGTTTCACAGGCCTGCACTTATTTGCTTCTTGTCCAAGCTGACAAGATCTGTCCCAAAATAGTGAACAAATATATTGCCTTTCATGTGACGCAAACACACGGACAACCACCAAACCCCAGAACAGGACTTCTAGAGAGACTCCGAGAAAGCCACAGGTACACATTGCAAAGGAGACACGAGTATTACGTCGGTACGGCATCTGAGCAAAGCAAAGCGAACCATGGCTCTGGTTGAGCACAAGGGATAGGCGAGCAGGCCTTGGTCTCTGATCACCGACCAGTGCAGATTAGGGAACAGATTACTGCCCCCAGGAAAAAAACAAGGCTGGGAGGGAGCAAATCCTCTTGTGCTGTGATCCTCCCAGGTCATTAAAACATGCCACTTAATCCTGGGCAGGATGATCGGACACCTCTGTGCTCCTGTCAGGGGACCGGTTTTCCCCAAATAACGCACAAGAGACTTCTCAGATTGATTCACCTCTCCTCAGAGTAAGGATTTAGGCACATCAGGGACTTTAGGGATGGAAAAGGGCAGTTACAAATGCCAAGCTCCTGCCTCTGGCTGCCTCCTGCCTGGACATCCCTTCCTCCCTTAGTGTACTTTCTGACCAGTTTACCTGATTGATGCATGCTCTTTTCTCCCAAACCCACAACAAGCAACCTTAGGACCCTCAAGGAAATGAACCAAAACTATTCAACAGCATTTTTAAGGCAGCAAATGAGCCAACACAGCCACCTCCCGCGAGGGAGAAAGAAGGAAGGGGTCTGAACTCAAGGTCTTGCAAAAGCACGCGTCCATCAACTGAAGGAGGGTTTTTGTATGTACTTCACCACTTTAACATGGCACAACAGTTTAAGGTGGTGAGTGGATTTGTACCAGTCACCTCCTCTTCCTATTACTGTCCAGCCAAGAGAAGGATTGATTCTCTGATGGCTCATGCACCCTACTGCAGAGCTCAGCCCCCCAAGGACCACTCTCCTCTTCCAGCAGTAATTTCCCATGTGCCCTTCCCGGGCCGCTCTGTCTTCTGATCTTCTACTTCTCAGAGACCTTTAAATATAGATTTTAAATTCCAACCAGATTCTTGGACTTGGCAGATAAACTGTGGGTCCCGTAAGAGTTATATTTTCTTTGAAAGCCTTGAATGAAGTCTTTATAAAAAACTTCATTAATATTGCTACCTATATGCCTGCTCCCCACTTCCTGTGCAAATCCAAACAGATTCTCCACACAGAAAGACTTTTGAAATTCGCATATTTACTTCCCCCAAACAGTGAGAGTGTTACTGAGGAGTTTGTGGTAGAGTCAGTCCACACGTGTGTTGTCCTGCTGGAGTTTAAAAAGATGAAGCCTTCTATTCATTGGAGATGAAAAAAGTAGATGCAAGGTGGGAGGATATAAAGCTGGGGAGATTAGGGCTGGGGAGTTCTGTGCTCTGGCTTCATGCCATTGGCAGAATTTGGCCCATTTTTGCAATTCAATTATATGACAGTAAAGAGTCATTACAGCTAACGCAGTACCGTTGCGTACAAGGGTGTTAAAGCTGTTTCTGCCAGAATAGTCAAAATTAGTAAAGGAGTTGTTTCAAAAGTATCATAGGTGTTTGTTTTGCTTGGGTTTTTTTTAAACAAACCAAACTATTGTGCTGAATTCTGCAAGCTGCAGATGCGCACCCCTGGCTTTCAGCACGAGTCATCCACTGAGAGCCAACCAGCACGTCAAGAAACTGTGCCCACAAACCAAGTCCTGCTCCCACCGCAGTCAGAGGGTGAGCTCCCCTTGCCGAGAAAGGGGTTGGAACACAACTGGGATGCAGAGGTGGGAGTAAAACAGTCTACCAGAGGACAACAGAACATCTCATAATATTTCTATTTTTAAAAGTCAGCTTCTTCCATGTTCACTACTCTGTCAAAGTTTGAGTAGCAGCAGCAATTAGCTAGACAGAAAAGGGCAACATGCAGACACCAGGCTGGATAAGAGACAGACGGACAGACAGCAACTGAAAGAGTCATCTGGGACATAGTCCCAGCTCTGTCATTTACTACACTTTCAATTTCCCTTTTCCAATGCAAGGCCAAAACATACGTAACTTCACGAAGAGTTCTGCAAGCTACAGCCTGCATGCCATGACATGCAAGTAATCCCTCTGAAGACTACTTAAATGTTTAAAATTATTCATGCTTTTAAATACATCTCAGGGAAAATGATCGGTACAAGAAGCAGCTAGTTAAATCTTTCAGACCTTTACACACACACTCTATATAGAGTGGTCTATAGGGCTAACCAGCCAGGTGTGCACACTCATAGGACATACATACAGCTGTTTAAGACCTCCTTTTGTATATTGCTAGAGCCAGCACAATTCAAGGAGGAGATCCCCACATAGGCACCAAGCCTCCTACACCTCTAAATGACTTAGTGTTCTCATTTCCTTTGACCAGGGATACTTTACTGATGGCTTTAGAAATTCTCCTTTGACCAAAACTGTCCCAATGATTGAACCCTTGAGTATACCACAAGGCTCATATATTTGGGCAGGCATCTGGAAAGGGCCACAGACTTAATCTTTATTTAAAAAGGATTAAAGATGGTGGATGTTTTGGGTATGTCAACAGGACTTCTTTAAAGAGAGTAGTTTGTTTTAAACTGGGCTGTTTTGATTAAAAGGTGGCAAGCAAAGGAAAACAAAATAGAAAAGAAAATCAGTTTGAACTTCTTCAGTGGAAAATTAGGCTTCTGATTAAGAGTTGTGTGACGTTTCCTTCTAAAGGAACATCAAAAATTTCTGAACAAAACCCAAAACGTGACATATCTCATGGGAAGTTGTAATCAGTTATTCAAAATCCCTCTGCTCCTCAACAGGCAGCATTCCCAGGCACAAAGCATCCCGCACAACACTACTGCTTGGGGCTCCCACGACACACGAACCGAGACAGGAATGTATCGGGGAACGCTCAGTGCGAGCAAGGAGGTCTGCTGAAGAACAGCAAGAGCACAACACAAAGTAACACAGAACTTTTGGAATATTCTGGGTTTGAGTTTTTCCCCTACAAAAAAAAAAATTCTTATCGGAAGGAGAACATTTTCCAACCAGCTCATTTTTAGTTTACTTGTCAAGGATAGTTACAGCCCACTCCAGGTTCTTTGGTGTAAATAATCAAAATTAGAATTGCATCAGATTTTGGCTGCAGGAGGGAGATACAGAGTAGCTGTTTCGACACCATGCCGGTAGAGCTGTCTCCCACCCTCTTATTCCAGTGCTTCAAACAGCTTGCTGTTCAGCTTGAACACACTTTGCTTTTGCACCACGCAGCTGCAGGAGAGTTACTGGGGAGAGCTGTGGGACAGCTCTGCTCTGCCTCAGGTTACGGTGCAGATGCTGCAGCCTCTGAGCACGGTTGTCATCTCCCCAGAAGTCCGTAGGAAAGCCACATCCATCCCTGAGACCTTCTGGTTCTTAGTGACATTCTTATATGACCCCCTTCCCCAGGTGGGTGTGGAAGTTTTGTCCTTGGTACCTGGAAAGCAGTCCACCCTTCTGCGATAGAAAGCCCCACAGAATTACAGAAGGCTGAGAGTTTGGAAATTGCCCTGAAAAAACCTCTGAAGTCCACATGAACACATGAAGTCCTCTGTGTTAAGGACTACCTTGGAAGGTGCTGAGCACTCCACTTAAATCAGAAAGCCTTTCTGGGGCAGGGTTTCCATCACGAGAAACCCCTGTATCACAGCACCACGATACCTACCTGCGGCACGTGCTGTGCCCCAGCCCTTGCAGTCGGAAATAACACACTAAATTTGAACTACCGCAACTGCGGATAAGTGTTCAGTTTTTAATGGGAACCCACTGTGATGGGAGAGAGAACTCCAGCACTGGCTACTTCTTGGGAAGGAACAAAGGCCAGTAATATCTCAGCAGAGAGTACAGGAAGGGTAAATATCCATGTGCAGCGTAGCCAAGGATCATTGTTTAAAAATCCTTTACAGAACAAATGGAAGGCTGAAATCTTAAGAAGTTGTGGGTTTTTTTTTCCTTTTTAAGGAAGGAACAAACATCTGTGGGAAGTATTTATGAGACATATAATGCACCTCACATAGTACCCTAAGGGCCATCTTTAGAGTGGAAATAAAGCTTCCATACTAGGAGTTTGTTAACATTGTGACAGGAATCAGATGCAAACACAAAAGCTCACTTGTTCTGTAATGACTTGCTGAGATAAGTGTCCCTTATCAGCAATACTGTTTTCTTTTGGAAAGGAAGGGACTCTGTGTGTACAAGCAGGGGATGGAAGTCAATGAAAACAGAAGGCTGGAGAGGTCTGAATGGGTATTTTGTACTGTAATTCTAGCTTGGGGCTGCTTTTTTGGGTGTGGAAATATCAAACACTGACCTCCCACTGACGGTCCTTGGCAGTGGGATAAGTCGCTCATTTATTTTTGCTCAGCCACAAAGCTGCTGTGTAACATGGCAAGGTCCTTGCAAAGTTACACAGGCCTGATACATCCCCCAGGCAAACAGCCGGCACCCCAGCACCGCCGCACCCAGCCCTCGCATGCCCCTGCCCAAAATATCACCGAGCTCATGCCCACAACCAGGTAATCCCCACAGCCCTCATCAGGCAGCTCTTTCATTTTGGGAAGAAAAGAGGATTTGTGCAGAAGAAGGTTGGGGTGGGAGGGGTAGAGGACACCTAAGGCATCCTTCTATTATAGCCGACAACACCCTTGCTAACAGGGACCTTTGGTGGTGATGCCCTCCTGCTTTTGACCTGGAAACCCAAAACAGGCCGGTCTGAAATGAACTGCATGAAAGCATCACACACACAGGAGAAGTGAGGTGTGCAGGAACTCTTCTCTCTCCAAAGTAGTCACAACATTCATTTAAACAGGGAGGAAGCAGCGGGGAAAAGGTTTTGCAGAGAGGTGGCCATCTCTGATCTGAGTCTTGCTCAGCAGGAAGGCGGTTATGGACTCTTCTGGGTCTTGGCTGAGGCCGGCTGGCATCCACAAGGAGTTGTGTCTTGGTCTTGGAGACGCTTTAATACCAGAGAATGCTCTGTTAGAGGCTCATGATACATTAATGAAGCGAGAACCTACAGGGGAATGCTGGGCTCTTCTCTTGAGCAATGCAAACTCAGAAATTAACATATGGCATTAAGATTCAAGATAATCAAAGCAGAACCACGACAGCCGGGAGTTCTAGCTAAGTCCAATCAGAACATGAACAGACTCGGCATCTCTGCTCGCGGGAGAGCATTTCAGACCTCTCTGCTGCATCAGGGGGCTCAGCCAGATCAACTGAACAGCTCTGCCAGGTCATCACGACACTGCAGCAGGCCACAGACTCTCTGACATTTCAGAGACCACCACCATTTCATCGCACAGCCGAGCAGCAGCGCAAGCTTTGGATGTGTTGTCACCAGCTCAGAAGAGGTTTCCCCTCCTCCCGCATTAGCTTGCCTCTCAGTAATTTTATTGGCAGATCTGGACATAATGTGGAGCTGGACAGAAAAGCATGGGATCCATCAGCAGGATACATCAGCAATACTGTGTCAACAGTCCATGGCAGATGATGCAGAAACTCACTTGTTCCCAAGCACGTCATCTCTCTTACACGGCACTAGCTATGCGCGGTCACTTGCTGTTCCATTAGACAGAGGGAGGCTGAAAAGTCTGGATTAAATAAAAGGAAAACAGCTCTGATAACCATCAACGCGTCAGTTAACACTGCATTTTGCCACTGGCTTCACATACACAGAGGGGAAAGAGTGCAAGACTAGAGGAAACTTCCAACATTATCTTGTCGGACAACAGAAGCCAACTTACTGAATGAACGGCTGTGCTGTCAGGTCCCACAGCCAAGTCAACACGGGTAATTGGCCAAGATACCACAGCTAAAATTTTACTTTTCATATTTAAGGCTACCCAGCTCAGCTCCACTCTGCTCAGAGGGTGTTCCAGCTTGGATCGCTCTGGAGGCAATCATGAGGACATGATTTTTTTGTCCTATGCCAAGTACTGCTGAAAATCCAGGCTGATGCTGTGATACGTTTCTGCTCCTCCGTTGCCAATTCAGCCACTAATACCTACACAGGCTCTGTTCCACAAACAAGTCTGAATCTAGACAGGGGGGATCAAGGGATTTTGAGGGATTTGCATGCTACAGCCAAGGAATGCTCCAACACCATTCACCAGAGACAAAAAAATTGAAGAAGGAAGAAATGTCAAGAAAAGACATCCACCAGGAAAGCACTCGTGCAAAGGAGTGGTTTGAACTTGAAGCAATTGTCAGTTTAAAACACGTTCTCTTCTGACATGGATTCAGCACTTCTGCTCACCATTGGCCAGCCGTGGAAAGGTTGTTACCATCACGAATGATGAAGGTCATCGTGAAAGAACTGGGCTTTAATAAGCAAAGGCCAGATCCCCGAGACAGAGATCCTCCTACTCGAGCCTAGAAGGTTTCTGTCAAAAGACTGGCAAGCAGGGAGCGAACCAGAACAAACTAGAGCCCCCGTGATCCCATCTAAGACAGCCAGCTGGACCCTCGCAGCGAGCAGCCATCCGCTAAGGCAGAGGCAGGAGATGGGGAGAAGCTTTCAGACAAGACCTATGAGGTCTGCTGTGCAGCCAGAATCGACTGGTGCATGGTAAAGTGCAAAACATTAGCAATCCATACCTTCCTGGGCACCCTGTTTAATTGCTTTTTACAGGCAACTTCATGGAATTTGCTGGATAAACCCTGCCTGTGGAGACGAGTGGGCTGACAGGAGGTTTTCTGTCAGCTGCCTGCATGCGGCAAGATGGCTTTTTGAAGCCTTCTGGCTACAAACCAGGAGCAACAAGGAAAGCAGGCATTTTGGTGCAGACTCTCTCCCTTCAGTGTGAATTTGATGATGAAAAATAAGGCTCCAGACTGCAGAGGTGACAGGGTCTGTGCTTGCGCACTTCGGGACGGGCGGTGGAGGAGCTGGGGGAAGGTATGCAGGTAATGTTAAATACATAGACAGGAAGATATATTGCTGCCTTTGCTAGAAACCAACCAGGGCACCTCTGGCTGTGCCATCACTGCACTGGAATTTGAGGCACGGGACAGGAGAGGAACGCAGGAACAAGCAAGCTCCTCTGTTTCCAAGTAGCTGGCATCTGCTTGGAGAACTACCAAAGGCTGAAATAGTTCGTCTGTGTTAAAATATAAACTCCCTACACTTACTTGGTTTGCCCTGGCTCTGTAAAGCAAGGCTTCACGGGGGCTTTGAGAGGTTTGCTTAGTGTTTGACAATGCGCAAAAAGACATTTCAGCAGGTACACACGGCACTAGCTTTTGCACGCAGTATTTTACTACATAAGGCACAGCATTTGTGTTTCGCAGCCAGTTAGTGAGTAGCAGCCAGCCTGCACCCCAGATAAGCTAACATTGCCATCTCAGACAAAGGCACAAGGCTCCAGGTGCTCCAGCATCACTAAAGGCTTGCAGGAACATCGTGAGAACCTCCGTCACTGCAAAGCTGGCTGCAAGCAGACCTCTGATGACACTCTGCAGTGCCAGGACGGCATCTCTACTCACGTTGTTAAACAGACATGAAAATAAACAGTAATATCTTCTCCTGCGAGAAGATACGCACATCATCAGTGTGCCCCTATCCTGGACTCTACCAGAACAGTCAGTTCTAGACAAGACCATGATTTGATTCTTTTTTTAGTGGACTGCTTTTTCTTCCCAGCAGAATTGAAAAGTAGCATTTCCCTGGAAAACCCATGGAGCTGTCTCAGAAGCAGAGCTTTCCGAGGTCAAATTTTTACCTCCCTCTGCCCCCAAAATGCTCAGAACAGATCTCACTAGCTGGCAACAACAGACACACCGTACTAACCTGTGGGTGAGGGAAGTGGCCTTATCTGACTTCTTATACTTAAGAATACAGCATGGCCTGCTTTGAATCAGGCCTCGTTTACGTAAGTCCTCAAAATAAAAACAACATAGAAAGAAGAAATGCAATCTAATCCTTTTCAGGTTTCACAAGACAATAAGCTGCCTGTACACAAAGAAAACGCTCATCGAGGGAAAGAATTATTACTGTTCTGAAAACCCATCACTTAAACATTTACACCTGCTTATCTCTGACTAGAAGGGTGGATTTGAAAAGCCTCACGGGTACAACTGAAATGGGGATTTTTACTTGTGATGCTTACCTGAAAACCACCTCATGTTTTTCCTAACTCGGAACAAATATTTCAACCCATAGCCATTGATTGGATTTGAGCAAAAGTGAGCTCAAATTGATAAATTTTGCACTGAAATTGAGCTTTGCAAACAATCCAAGTGGTATCGAGATTTACATTTGAAAGAAGCTAATGCTATGGGATCGGCTGTTTGCTTCCCTAAATTGCATTTGCATTGGAATCTGGTTTTGTACTGTCACCACTGCGTGACAACCACTGCCATTACACAGATTAACTTGTCTCTCAGTGGATGGATATCTATCACAAGTTACTCTGACAGAGCCACTTCATCACAACCTGGAGGGATTTGGAGAGGTTCCCAAGCAGCAGGTGCAGGGAATTTTGTCCTAGGCATTGCCAGCAGTCCACTGGAGGAAAAGCAGGTGAAGACACCACTGTCACCTCCCCAGCCAAGCACATGGTGAGCAGAAGCAGAGCGAGCCCTGGCTGCCAGATTACGGCTTCCTCCTGTCCCAACATTCCCACCAAGCAACAGCATGAGAGCTGAAAAAGCCTATTCGTCTGGAGATCTCCCATAAACTCTTCCCAATTTTGAATGTGGTACCTCCCCTTTATCTCCCCTCCCATCTCTTGGCAGTTTCTGGGGACCTTCTGGCAAAGCCAACACCTCTGGTCATTCTCTTTGTTTGCCCCAGAACTGACTTAGCTTGCCTCATTTTCCTTCAGCACAAGTTCCAAGTTGGGTTGGTCTTCTATGGAGGCCTTGCCCACGCATGTAGAGTGGGAGGGGGCTTCACAGAAGCGGTGCTCTGGTGTATGCGTCCCAGTACGGTGCTTAATCTACCCCCTCCCCTTTTTACAATAGTATGACATTTTTGACTTATGCTCAGTCTGTGATTGACAGAAATGTTGTATTATTTTCTGCAGGATTGCAGTGGCAAGTTCTTCCATCCTGCAGTCATGCAGTGGACTGTTCCCACATATATTCAACTCTTGGTTTTAAGAAACTCTGCCTGTTTCTCTTCTCCTCTAGGAGGGATTCTCTCAAGATCACACTGACTCCCATCTTCCAGCATGCTTGAAGCCCTTCCACTTTGCTGTTACCTGCAACTTTAATAAGACTGTGTCCTATCCTATCATGCAGTTTATTAATGCAGACATAAAGTGGTCCTAAAACCAGGACAAAGCACCACTGCACTGTTCTTGGCCTCTTTGGAACCTGGGAGATTCTTCACACCTCCAGCTTGGTGATATTCCCCGAGAGTAATAAATAGCTTGGAAAAATGAATTATGATATATACCTTGCCACATTACAATCTATGCCATGTTTCTCTAGCTTGTAGACAAGAGCATCAAGAGCTAAAACATCAAAAACCTTACCTACATCCTCATCATCTACTCTTCCTCCCAATCCATAAGCCCTCTTGCTATATCACTGAAGCAAACTTGCTTGATTTAACGGGCTGTATTTTTGACAAGGCCTTGGGACCACCTAGGGGATAACAAGCCACTGCCTTATTCCAGAAACCAGAGGTGAGCTACTCTGCTCTGCAGTTCCTGGTTTCTCCCCCCGCCTCCACTTTCTAAAGCCAAGTACTAGGTTTGCCCTTTCAGTTCTGTGTAACCTCACTCATCCCCAGGAGTCCTTGAAGGGAGCCAAGAACAAACTGGTGCTCAAAAACCTCTTTGGCACTATTCTGGGTACTTCAGGGTGAACTTTATCCCAGCCAGTTATTTAAGTACCTCTAGTGTGAGCCCATACCATCATCAATGCCTGTAGAGCATTAACTGAAATAGCAAACTGCAATCGTGCAGGTTTGGATGGACATGCTGAAGTCATGAAAAGTTCTGGCATCTTTTAACATTAGCTTCCCTCTGCAGTAGGCAGAGGATAGCTGCCTGTTTGGTCTCATTCACAATGATTTTTCCTTCTACTATTTTTGGAGGCATGCCTATTCGTTTGATCTAATTTCTGCTTTTTTTTGTCTTTCCTTTTTGAGTCTCAGGGCACTCAGCAGCTCCCAACTCAGCTGAGCTGATCTCTTCTTATACTCCTCTGTTTCCTTTGATCGGGATAATATGCGTTTGTGTCCTTCATAAGTTAGTCTTCAACACATTACAGCAATCAACTGATCTGAGACAAACAAGACAAAAATGACTGTGTTCTGGGGGGTATGTGAAGATACTGGAGGCCATATGTTCCCGTCCCCAAATGGTATGTAACTTATGCTTTCCATCATAAGTTGCTGCTAGAGAAGCCTCTTTTATCCAGCTTAAACCTAAGTAGTTTAAGTCTCTCTGCTCCCAACTAGAAGAATGAGGCCAGCATCCCTCAGCTGGAAAAAGGGTGTGATCTGTGGTCAGGGAGGCGCAGCCAGGACATGCCATACATACAGCCCACGTATCCCGTTCAGACCGCAACCATTCATGCGGAAGCAGTGTCGCAGAGCGCAGCCTCCTCCTGGGCCACAAAGGTACTTTGGAGCGCTGGAGAAATGCCGTGGAGCCGCACTGTGCATGTGACACCGTGCGTGCATCCGCGTTATATAGCCTCCCATCCCTGCATTTATGCTTTCTCTTCCAGCTGCATTTGGAAAACCCTGCTACCCACTGAGAGTGGGCTTCTGGAGCATTGGTTTTTCCACTGTGCTCTAAATCCCCTTTGATGGATGGGGAGAGCACGCTATGAGGTTGGGTGTTTTCCGCCTGGTCTATGTGTGTCTGGGTGAAGGCCAGCACTACCCCCACACTTCCCTAGCTCATCATCTCACTCCTGTATTAAGGCTCAGTCCAAACCCACTTATGAGCGGAAGAGCAGTTCATAATCACCTACATCAACGTTTAATCCTTAGTACCTTCTTGCCTTGTGGAACACATCAAACAATTTTAGGCTACTTCACGTGCCACTGATTTCCCACCTACGTCCTCTGGTATATACGTAGTCTTCAACCCAGCCTTATTCCAGTTAAAATTCTTCATCTCTCTCCCCACCGCCCAGAAAGTCCTCCCCAACATGTCTTTGCTTGCTGTGAACCACCACCTTTCCCAGCCATCCTGCCAATAACCCGGCCATTGCTTCGACTCGCTCAGCTTGCTCCCTGCTCCCGGACTGGACCCAAGCACAATAACCGCGTGGGGTTACCGCTCCAAGAACACGGCCTCTCGTATTCCCCCACCCTGCCGAAATCCCTGTCTCCACCCTGCCAAAATCCCCGTTCAGGTCCACGCATTAGCTCATAGTCAGATTACTGCAACCGCCTTTCCTCTGGCCTTGGCAGACAGTCTCGCCTCGGCGCATATCTGCCTGGAACAGTACTGTAAAGACTTCTCTTAATCTGTTTGCCTTTCCCTTGTGTAAGTCCTCCTTTTGCATTTATCTTTTGATTTTCTCTACTGCACCGAAACAAAGCCACTTCCCTGCACTCTCAGGGACCCTTCAGAGCTCCACCATAAACAACAGCCAAGCGTACCCCTCTCCTCCCTCCAAGCTTTTGCAGCTTTTTCCTCTGATATCTCAACTCTCCCTCTGCAAACAGCCAGGCTTCTGGTGTGCTAAGGCCATTGCTTCTTCTGAAAAACGTGGTTTGCTCTGCTGTTCTTGGTGCTCCCATGCTTCGGTCGCCCACACCCTCACCGTTGTACACCTCGAAGGCAGGCGCCATCGCTTTGTTGACGCAGACCCTGTCTGTAAGGGAGAGCCCTCCTTACCGCGCTAACACAGCTGATAAACTATGGTTTAGGAAGACTCGTGCATCCAAAGAAACTCAAATTTCTTCCATCTTCCTTGTAAAGGAAAAATTCATCCGATGCAATTTCTTTTTATGAGGCCAGCTTTTACAGACCCTCCAGCTCTCGTTATGGAAAATAAGTGGAAACTCCTGGCAGGGGATTATATTTTTTGTTGTTTTTTTTTTATATATATGAGCAAAAGCGTATATTATGCTCTGCCTACATAGCTTTTGCCAACAAAATTTGCTGATGCTTGCAAAACTATGGGACAGTTGTCCAAATGCCTGCCACTTGCTACTCGTAGACAGTCATGAATTGTCCTTCTTGCTGACAAGTTAACGTTGCATCATAAACTGCCCGTATGAAGTTTTGTTGCTATAACACATGACTGAATTCAATATGTCAGAAAAATGATTAATTGCCCTAGAGATTTGGATCTTTACAAATAGCAGAAATTCAAAACCCTGATGTTCTTTATTCTGATGCTGGTAGAATTTACATCACGGTTAATAAATAACAGGCCTCCTTCAGAAATTAGGTCATTAGATTATTCTATTTGCAAACACAAAAACGCAATCAGATGGAACTAGTAATGTTTAGGATACATAGACTAGACAACAGTGACATCTCAAATGCTTATGAAGATTATTTCAAGGAAACCTTGGTCTGACTTTCAAGTGTTTGCAACTTTAGGTGCTCCAGTATTAGAGGTAAGATTAAAAAAAAAAATAAAAAGGTTCTTTACAGCGACTCAGAACTTGCAGAAGATTTGTATCTTAGGATATCCCAAAACTTAGTGTATCTCCTCAAAACAGAAAACGTGTAGCTGGCCCAGGTGACGTAACTCCCACTGTGCAAATCAGTGGCACCCACCTGGCCAAGCCACCTCCGAGGGGCAAACTTTCCCCCGCGGGTGGCTCACTGGCCCGAGCCAAAGGGATCTATACTTTCAGCATTTGAGATTGCAACTGCAAGAGGTTCTTCCAACCCCCGTCTGCGTTGTACAGTATCATTACTATAAACATGCTCTGAACTCACCTATTCTCCACGCGTTTTGCTGCTTTTCATGCCGCTGTGATGCATAAGAACAGCATAATGAAAAAAAGCTAATTCCAGGCCCAAGTGCATTACGTTAAGCACTCTTCTCTGGAGCTCCTCTGGTGAGCATGGCCCTGCAGCACCACAACGAAACGCAGCCTCCCTCCGCCTTCCCCAAAATAACCGAGTGGTTGCACAATAACTTGGTTACTGCACCATAACCAAGTGATTGCAAACTTGCCCACCCCAAACACGATGCACTTCAGTGCATCAGAAGCCACCCAGCCATGACATCCATGGCCTTTGCCGGCGCTTGACGGCAAGTCTGCGGAGGGAAATGCTTCTGGTGGGATGCTCAGGCAAACCTAGAGACAGGCAGGAAGGGGCCACGTTGCCCTTCCCTGAGCCAATTCTGGCCATTTCCACGTACCTCTCATGCAGAGAGCAGCCTTCTCAGGCCCAGCACCCTGCTAGCAGCCTGGGAAGAGCTGCTGTTGCCAGGAGGCGCACGGAAAAATAAAAGCCAATTATACGTGATGGCTAGGCTGACAGCAAGTACTTTTAATACAACCACCACACACAAATGCCAATACACTGGGTTGAATCCCTTTCTCCTCAGCCCTTTGTATGCTGCAGACCGTCGAGGGGAGCACGGCCCCTGCACAGCAGAGCCTGACCTCAGCACTGCCTTGCTCAGGGTGCGGGAATCGGCGTTCGGAGGCTGCAGGAAGCAGATGCAGATAAAATCAGCTGGGACATCACCACTCGGTTAAGCTGGTACCTTCTGTCTCGGTTTCATTTCTCAAAAGTCCTGGCAATGGAGGAAGAATCAGTAGTTCCCCAGCGTTAGAAGATGCTTTGGCCACTCGGAAGAGAACAGGCTGCTTTTACCAATAGCACACCTATTCGCAAGAGCTACGGGGAAATTTGGCACATAAATACAATTGATTGAATGGCTTTGTCATAATATAGACCCAGGCCCACACTGGGGGGAGGAGAGGGAAGCCCTCTGGGGCCTGCGCGAGCCCTCGTCTCCTGCAGAGGGGCATGGACCATCCCCTGGGGACAGCGGGGACTTGCACCCAGGGCTCTCCATCGCTGCTGCTCCTGCCCTGGGGCCAGCGCTGGCTCCGACGGCCGCTCTCAGATGAGCCTTGATGTTAAACAATACATCTGTCAGCCTGCAGCGCTGTGCCTGTGCTTTAGCAGGCCTTTATGGCCCAAGACACCAGAAAACAGGACACACCAGCCCTTGGGACAGAGGGCTCTCTCCTATTTTCTCTTTAAAACACCTCTCTGCTTCTCTACGGGCAGAGGAAGGGTGGTAAATAGACCCCGTGCTAGTACAGAAACACAAGCCTGGCCTGTACCTGGGTTGTTTTTTTAGAAAATGCTCTCCACTGAGGCTTTTCTGTTCCCTCCAGTCTCCACACCGGGACCCCAAGCTTTGGCCAAGCCTCTGCTCCTAACACTTTTTTGTTTTCTTAAATGGACTGAGAAGTCCTTTCATAAAGTTCACGTGGGGAAAACACATTCGTCCCAGGGTCCAAGCGGGTTTTCAGCGAGCCCCTTGCTCACATCAGCAGCAAGCCCATCTCATGACAATGCCCGGGCCTCGAAGAACCACATACACGCACAAACCCCCCTTTTCCGTGAAGCTTTTTTGCACGCATAGGGCTGCTAGGAATTAAAGCAATTCTCTCACCACAGCTCTCCAGGTGATGGGACACAAACGTGAGGCACTCCCTCTGCTGACTGCGGAGAGCCTCCGCCAGCCCGCTGCTGATGTGGTCTCAGGAAAATGCAGTATTTAAGACATTTTCCCCTACTATTTTCGAGTCCGGGCACTTAAGCGTGAATGTAAGTATCTGTTTTTGCAAGTGCCTTGTAGTTTTTCCAGCCTAGGAAAAGTGTTGAAGGCAATGTTTAAAAAATGGATAGAAGCGCTTCTGTATCAGATTAATGGTTCAGACCTGGGTTATTCCACATTACGACGACTATCTTGCCATATGGTTATTTCTTCTCAACATTTCTGCAAGTCCTTTTGCCCAAGGACCTCAAAGCATTGCATAGCCTTAGGCACGTGGCACGTCCTAGCACCATCAGATGAGCGTCACCTACCCGCGTTACTGGGAAGGGAAAAACAGGCAGAAGTGACATGGAGAACTGGAATGAGAATTCAAAGCCACCAGCATCTCCTCTGCAGGTGTCCTCCAGGGCTAGGTGCATCTCCTTTTTACAGAGTTCGGTCTTTTGTACAGATGGGGAGAATTGGGGCAGAAAAGCAAACCAACCCTACCCTGCCCAAATCTTACACCAACCCTTCTCTGACACCCAGACTGTCTTCTGGGCTTCCAACACCTTTAAGACTGCTTCCTCTTCTTGGGACCAGTTGAATACAGAAGCAGAACTGCCATTAAAAACAAAACACCCCATGCCCTGTGGTTTTTCCAGCTCAACATACCAGTAGAAGATAGCTTGGGAAACACAGGAACTGCCAAACACAGCAAACACTGATGCGCTGCTGGAGCTCAACACCTTGCCTCCAGAAGCAGCCTCAGCTTTCAGCAGTGGGGCAACAAGGCCTGCTATGGAGGATGGTTGCACAATTAACAGTTTTTAGACCATTTATGTGCTTTAAACTGTTTATTTCCATCTCTGACACATGCACACCGATCTCCTTCCCTTTCATTGTGTTTATCATAGGCACTATAACTGGAAGGGTTATTACTCATAATGCAGAGGCCTCTTCTGAGCCCTCCTCAACATCCAAAGTCAGGTCTCACCTTGGTCTCTTGCCCAGTAATGCTGCTCCCTCCCACACCTTCCCATTTTCTTGAGTATTTTTTGAGGAGTAAGTTCTCACTGCTGATGAAGGAAGGCACAATAAAGTCCACCAATGCTTGCTTTACAGTCAACAAACACGTCCTAGGACTAACTCTGACCCTGTTGCATGGACCTGGGTAGGCAACTTCTCCATCTGGTATGCTAGATTTCTATCAGGAGCTGGGTGCTCAGGGATAGGAACAGAAATGAGGAAGGAGGCAGCAAGGAACTACAGAAACACCTGGAGAACATTCACTGCAAAATAATTCAGTAAAGTCACAAATAAGCCCAGCAGAATGAGTTGTCTTTCCTGTCTGTCCAGTCACAGCCACCTCCCAGGATGCACGAAACATCAGCATGGGATGGAGATGTGTTTCCCAGAAGCCCGTGTCAGAAGGGACAGGGCGTGGAGATGGTGGAGAGCGTTTGGTGTCCCAGGGGAGCTGCCACAAATACTGCTCCAAAAGCTGGCCTTACAGTCCTCCCCACCGAGGGGGAAGCCTTAACGGTGTGCAGGACAGCTGCTAAGAAAAGCAGGGAGATGGGGAGGGGTAGATTTAATAATTAGAGGGGGTTCCCTTCCTGTAAAGACGAGTGGGGGACCACAGGAATGAGAAGTGAAGCTCAACACAGAGGTGGAGTCTGCCTGAAAACTGGCACGACGCATCGCTGGACTGAAAGATTTCAGTTTTCACATGCTCCGTTTTTCCAACCCAAAAAGATGAAATTTTCCACAGAAGCAGATGCTTTTCTTGAAAGATTTCTTTGAGTAGAAATGCCAAATTCTCCATCAGGAAACTGTTCTGATGGAAGCATTTTCAACAAGCCCGGTTCGAGCTCTATTTCAGGACTGGCCTTTGCTGGCCTGAGTCAGTTCTTTAACTCATCATGGGTTGTTTTTTCTGCTGTTATGTACTTTTAAATTGAGAACGCCTCTGTTTTAATTGAGCTCCTGCTACTGTTTAAACGAGCCCTTGTTCTGAGTCAGGTCGTGAACGCGGCAGCCCTGGCACAGCCCCCCGGCACGACCCGGGCTGCCGGGCAGCAATCGCCTCCTGGTAGGGAATCCCCTTCCCAGCAGGAGCGGGGCTGTCGGGCAGGGATCGCTCATCCCTCTGCAAATGGACACACTTTTTTCCAAACTCCCTTTTGAAAATCCAGCCATTTTAAAGCAGCTTTAAGGCATTTTCAGCTTACTCCACCCATTTCCAGAGTGATGTTTCCGGTGTCAGAAGAGTTTAAAACCATTGTCTGGTTCCACAGGGTCATTTCCACTCGCGTTGCCAGTGGTGAGCTGGGAATTATTTCTTTACTCTCAATTTCGGCTCCATATTCTGCCACATTCACGTTGCGTCCCCTGCCCTCCAAGCGCAGGAGGAGGGTGCCACGAAGCAGCGGATGCCACCTGGACAGCAGAGAAGGGCATCTGTCTCCGCACAGCATCGAACAGCCTGGGATGCTCCACCACGTCCCCAGGCTTCGCTCTGGTGTTTGGCCACCCTCCGCAGAGAGGGCTTTTATTGAATACCTAATGGCATTTTCCATCGCTGCAATGCGATGTGGGCAAGGCGGGCTGTAGGCTGAGCCCCTTTTCGCTGCCTTCTGCACGCAGACTGGAGCCTTCCTGGCTCTTCTGCAGGGGATGGGGCAAGGCGGCTCAGCTGCACAGAAACCTCAAACCTCCTTTAAGACTTGCAGCAATAGCACCCGAGTAAGTTCTGCTAGGAAATGCATTTCACACCTTTAATTTCAGCCACTTTGCTGCTTTGGATGTTGGCAGACAGTAATTAACAGAGTCCCAGAGCACTAACCTGGACCGGTAGCAGCAACCTCTGCCTTGATCTGCAAGACGGAGAAGCACCTGGCATGAATTCAGCCAATGCCGACAGATCGCTCCCCATTGAGAAAACCACCTGCAACGAGCACTGCTGCATGCAGTCGTGTGGACACCCACAGCACAGGCTGCCCCAGCCACCCCTCCTCTGCAGGTCCTGCTCTGCACCAGGGAGGTGGTGGCTGGGTTTTCCAGCATGTCACCCTTTCCCGGTGCTCCTACCAGCTTCTCCCAGGCGTGAGCAGAGGATTTGTGGCCTCGGGTTGCCCTCTTGTGGTGCAGCTCAAGTGGGACATTGCAGCAGATTTCAACATTTTTTCCCCTTGCTGGAAGCACATCATGCATGCAGAGCTGGCATCAGAGCTGGCATTCAGACCTACTGACATCAATTCATCTTCCTTAGTTACCTTCTGGGACCCCTTTGAAGCGGTGCATGGATCGACGGCTGAAGTCGGCTGGACTGAGCTGTACACGTTCTGCAGCTTAGAACAACATTCTTCCACTCAATGCTGGTTTTCATAGAAACAATTAAAAAATCTGTGTGTAAGGGGATCGGACTTCCAATAAAAACGCAAGCCAAAAAACTATTTAAAAGTTTGTTTAAAAAAAACCACAAATCAAAACAAACTCTGCTTTAGCCAAGAACTGAACGAAAAAGTTATTCTTGTCCTCCACAAATAAGTCCTATGAAACACTAGATCCTTTCAAACCAAAAATGAAAGCTGTACCACAAAGAAAGATTACTTGTTTTCACTTTTATCATTTCAAGTTACAAAGACACTTCATCTTTGATTGGACTGACTCTTGGTTTAAATTAAAATTTGTTTTTAAATAGAAATATTGTTCTCTTCACTCAGCGGTGTACGTATACTAGGGTGGGAGATCGATAATGTTGGCAGCTGATAGACTCCCCCAGATCTGTCATTTAGGCAGGTAGTTTAATTCACAGCACTCCCTAGAAGTGAGTTAAATACATCTCTGCAGGAGATGATAGACACGGGGTCCACCGAGCCTTGGGCCTCCTGAGCTAAGCCCTCGCCTCCTAGGTGACATACCACTGCAATCAGCGCATTGTCATGGCGAATGCATAGGAGCTTCCAGGGGATGGTTTCCCCAGCATTGGGCCAGACAGGCTGCCCGGCTTGCAGCTGCGATCGTTCACTGCAGCACAACCTCAAAAGGACCAAAGAGGTCTCCAATTCAGCGTCCTGTCTCCAGCAGCGGCCAACAGCAGATGTTGAGAGAAACCATGTGAGAACAGGCACATTTGCAGCCGTCCCTCCCTTGGCACAACCTCATGACGTCATGGTGTTTTGCTACGTAAATACATGTATTTATACCTTGGAACACCCATTGAGGTAGGGCAAATCACATGGAGACCACATCCTTAGAGCTTCACATCCTGCAATACTCTTGTGTGCAAGGCTTTGAAGCAAATCTATGCATCTATCTGCAGCTCACTGCACCGCTTCAACTTTCTCGAGAAACCTGTAGTCTCTCTGGGAACCTAATGACCCAAGCAGATGAAGCAGGACGTGTTTGAACTTGTACAGTCACACCGCTGAGCTGGACAACCTTCAGGGAGGTCCTGCGCATCCCTGAGGACGTCCCACACCCGACCCCTTCGTTCCTGCCCTTCACTGGTACCATTAAGGACCAGAAGATTTTCACTCGAGCATCTGCTGTGAGCTCCCACCAACCCTACCAAGAAACACAGGATTAAAAACTACAAAGGCTGCACGTTCCATTACAGCCACAGTTTAGTGCGAGACACTTAACCAAACAAACCCTATGAGGGAAGTCACCGTAGCTTTCCATTCCCCCAAATGACAGAGCCTCTAGGCAAACAGAGAGAAATCTGCTCTAATCAAATGCCACCTCGGTACAGAGCCCAAAGGATGGAGCTGCATGGCCTGTGTTGTAGGGTAGGTAAGACCAGATGATTTAATAGCTGCCTCTGGCTTTGAGATCTTCTATCAGACTTGGAATTTCAGAAAAAACAGCAATCCCAGGAAAATCAATGGAAACACAATTTGATGAATCGTTAAGACATAAGAGCCAATCTGTATTTTGACCAGCACATCACAAGCACACCAAGCGCTTTAAAAACCCATCAATACTCCGACCTTCTAGCAGTCTCAGACACAAAGAGAGAAAAAGCACATTTAAATGCCTGAGATGCAGGGCACCAGGAGTGCTCTGCTGCCATCTCCAGCGCACAGGGTAAAAGCACACAGAGAAAGCGTGTGCCTCGTCTGCGGGCAGATGCCACACGCGTTTTGCAAGTTAGAGAAACCCACTGGCAGTTTGCTGGGGGAGAAGATGAGTTCACATGTGATTTCCTTAAAATGATCTCCCGTTTAGGGAGGCATCTCCTGCTGTTACTGCTGGGAACTCCGGTCCAACGCCCTGGGGCGTTTCTTGCTCCCCAGATTTGGGCACTGTCCTCTCTGATCACGCAGGAGGAGAGGTAACAGGTCTGAAGATACGCACACGATGGGCCGTAACAAACTAAACGGCGGCAGGCAGCTGCCTACGGAGAGACACGGATCCACCCAGCAGCTCCTCTCCGGCATCCGCAGCACCGAGATCCCAGCAGGATGACACAGGTGGCTCTTTTCTGAGCTTCACCCATGAAGCTCGGAAACCAAACAAGACACCACGATCAATCATGCACATGTTTAGACTGGAGCTTCATTCTCTAAACCTCACTGAGCACATTAATGGGGCTTCAACGTGCCCCAGGCATCACCCAGGCTCAGCTCTCTTTTACCCGTACAGGCAGGAGGCAATGGGCAGGACCTCTTTACTCCCTTAGTTATCATCCACTGAGATGTCAGCCAGAGATGGGAACAAATAAAAAAACCCAACCAACGTTAATTGGTTCCGTGCATCCCCTGCCAGGGACGCGGCGGCTTTCCGGAGCCACCGGCACCCCCAGGCTGGGCTGATGCTGCACCCCGGGAAGGCAGCTCCTGCAGGGACACGTTTCTCCTGGCTCCCACGTCTGCAGGGACCCTCCCGAGATTTACACCCGCCGTGGCTAAAGAGCCTCGCTAGAAAAACAGCAAACTGAAATTCTACAAAGCAAAACAAAACAAAAAAGCCCACGAAGCGCGTATGCCTGCGGGGACCCAGCCAGCCCTGGGGAGCAGCGGCATGAGCCACTCGCCAGCTACACGTGGCACCGCTCCCGGCTCCCCCCACGTGCCACCCTCCAACAGGAGGGCTCGGTCCCGACTGCAGCCCCCGCATCGGGACCCCCTCTTGCACTCCAAAATCCCCGCTCCCTCCTCATCCGCGTTCACGCTGCGGTCGGGAGGAGGAGGCTCAGGGCTGCCAGCTCGCGCTGCCGCCGGGGCAGGACCACCCGGCCGCAAGAGCTGCCCAGGGCCCGGACACTTTAATTCCTGCCTTTGCTCTCAGCCTGGAGAGCAGCTTGAGGCCAGGTTCTCCTTACTGCACGGCGTTAGCTGGACAGGAAGAGGGCCTCCCCTTATCGCTTTCCCACATTGACACTGAAGGAGCTGCATCACCCTGCTCCCGGCAGGACGATGTCCTGGTTTGGGCTGAGGTGAGCAGCCTCAACTCAACCTCAACCCCAGAGAGCGTTAACCCTTTCTGCATTCACGTAACAGCTTTCATTGCCGTTTCAGACACTGAGGACATCCCTCAAGACCCAAGCAACTGCTGTCCTCAGAGGGCAACCAAACAGCTTGAAAAAGCAAGAGCTGGGCATGTTTCACTGGTATATGTTTTCAGGACTGACGTAGTTAAACCAGAGCCAAAAGCCCATCTGGAAGGTGATTTCTGTTAAACGGGAGCCATGTCAGCTGCTGCCTGGGACCCTGGCCATCCCCTCCAGCCTCCTCCACCGACAACCAGGCCAGGAGCCACGGGGGTTTAAAATAACTGGTGGAAAAGCATTGCTCAGCCCCCATCGCGCCGCAGCCCCGCAGCCGTCAGTGCCAGCACAGTGGATAGAGGGGAAAAGGAAGTTTGGGGATGCCTCAAGTTAGCATCTTCACCACCAATTTGCTATCAATTTAACTTAATGCCTGACGGCTCATTCAACAGCAAGGATTTTTACAAAGAAGGCAAACTAGGGAAACTTTGCGCGTTAATGAGCGCAGAGCTACAGGTAACAGAGGCTGGTGAAGGTGACAGAGAAACCTTCGCTACCCTTAGTGGCACCGGCAGGCACTGACCCAGTCCCGGAGGTGTAAAACAGGGACGGGCGTTCCCACAGGGGAAGCAAACTCCCTACAACCCCGTAGCAAATCCCTCGGCCGAGGCCGGAGGGTGCTCTCACCACCTGCCTGCACCTCTGCCCCCTTCCCCACCCAGGACCCGTCAGCCTGAGCCCCTGGTTCCCCCCGTGCTTTCGGGGGAGTGCCCATACTGGCACCAGTGCACGTCCTCCCCAGTCTCGCCCCGGCCAGGGCACCCCCAGATGGGTTTACACAGCCAAAAATACCCCCACGCTTACCCCAGGCAATCCCGCAGGCAGCCCCGCTGCGGGGAGGAGATGGCTGGAGCAGGGCTGCCGCAGGAGCCGACCTCCCCAGGACACATCTCACACCGACTGCTCAGAAACAGGCGTCAAAACCCACCTCCAGCGCAGCTCAGCGGGTGGCAATTCACCTCTAACCGTCACGCACAGCCTTGGGTCTCCCCGAGGAGCCCGCACTCCTCCCTCCGTTGCGGCAGCCGTGGGGGCTCTGTTTAATGCCCCCCTTGGGAAATTTGATCCTCACCGGCGGATTCAGGATGCCCATGACAAGCTCTGACCCCAGTTCTGACCGCTCTCGCCCACCCAAAGGGCACGCTGTCGTCCCCTCGTTCCCAGCACCATCTGTTCTCCCTTCCGGCTCCCAAAACACCTCTTTTTTTCCTCCCAGGTATTTCCTATTGCTGCACGCCTGCTTCAGGCACGGCAACTTTCCAGCACCCACCACGCAGACCCTGTGCAGATTACAGCACTCTCCACGGTGTCTGCAGGAACTGCTTAGCCTCTGGCTGTATCCTGTGAATAATCTACCAGCTAATTAGTAATTAATTATTTGCACATCTCTAATGCTTCCTTTCCAGGCTAGCAGAGCATTTTACAAGCGTAAAGGAACCAAAACTCCTCCTTCCCAAGGGCCACCGAGGAGCACAACACACCCGCGGACGCCAAACGCTGCTCAAGTCAGCTGCTGGGGAGCTGCAGTTTCGGGCCTGAGCCCCAGTCCTCATCTGCGCCGTTCACATCCCGGAGCTGGGACAGATTTCCTATGGCTCCTCGCAGCTGGCCTGTTACGTGCCAGCTCCACCCGATAAAGAGCCACGTGCAGCCACATCTACCAGAAAATAGCAGTAACCCTTCTCTCCTACCCCCCCCCCCGCCTTTTTCTTTTTCCTCTGAGCCACAACCTCAGTATTGAAGAACACGATTTAGCAGTCTAAACGCCATTGAGAAGCCAATGCAATTTTCACGTATGCCAGCGAAGACAGCAGCGTGCCATGAGTCTGAACTTCTTGCCTGCTGCAGAAGCCTCTCTCCTCTCCCAGCTACCAGGGCTGCGGAGGGGAGAAGCAGGACCCCCCATCAGCAGCAACTGCCAGCAACGACGATGGCATCTGCAGCGTTGCACTCCCTCGGCCCTCATAAATAAGAGGAAAAGAAATAAAAATTGCTTTGCCAGATGACTGGCAATTGAGCTGTCAGAGAAACAAACCTCTCGCTGCTTTTCCCCATAGGATTGAAACATAGCTGGGTTTCCACTTCGATAACACCAGAAAGCTCACCCGTGAGGGGAGGACCAACGCTAACTTTGCAGGAGCTCGAGATTCAGGCCCAACACAGTCGCTCCCTCTGTGCTTCATGCCCCCTCCTTTTATTTCTTTTGAAGTCAACAAAGCTTTTCCCAGCAAATCTGAGCCCGATACAAGGCAGACAGACAGTTACGTGATGCTGCGTGGGGTGCCCGGCACAGATATTCCCTCCTTGACCAGCTGGCCCCCAGGACCACCGCCAACTTCTTCTGGGCTCTTAGGGTGGGCAGAAGCCAGAGACCACTCCCCAGAAGTCCATAAGCTGCAACTGTTGTGAACCTGCTCCGGGAAGGCTGTTTCTGACTTTACACAGAGATTAAACCCACCAGGAACTCTCTTGGGTTTCAGGCAGCAAAATACAGCAAACCCGGGCGGGTACCTGGAGCAGCCTCAGCCTCAGCACGCCAGGCACTGGGATAAAACACTCAGACCAGCCTGTTGTTATATGTTGGTGGTTACCTCCTAGGTAGCCCGTGCTCAGCGATGCCACCAAAGGAGATGCGTTACCACATCCCCCTGGTTGGAGACAGCAGCCTTGCCTTTCCTCACCCCACCAGCCCCTGCATCGCGCTCCCCCCAAACACAACCGTTTCCTACAACGCGCAGCGCTCATTGCACCCCCGCGTGGCCCTACCTGGCAGCCGGGACAGCGAGGACATCCTTTACCTAGCACGCACCGCAGAGAGGAGAGCAACCTATGCTTGTGGTGGAGATCTCTCCCTGCCTCCTGGAGCTCGCCCCCAGCCAGCACAGCCCCTTGCCGTCACGCAGACGATGTCCCAGCTGGGCTGGCCCCGCTCATCAGCACCTCTGCCAGGGCAGGACCTGGGGCACAGGTCTCTGTTACCACCTTGCATCCACTGACTCTTGCTGGAGCTGATGCAGGAGCTTGCAGGCCATCCCTCCCTCCTGTCCCCCCCAGGTCAGGGTAGACCTTCCCCTGCGTCATTTCATCACGTTTGCACCAGTAAAGAAGCTTCTACAAATGACCAGAGCTTGTACTGGGCTTAGCAGAGAGCCACAGGGTTTCATCCAATGCTGTTGTTCCCCTATTGCTATTTTTGAAGGGAACCAAACAGGAACTAGCCAGAGATAGGGGATCCAGAAGCAGAACCTCTTCATACATGTGCACAAAAGAAGAGTGGGACAGGAGACACCACCGCTGCTCCCTGCCCCATTAGAAACCATTACCTCCAGCAGAGACCCTGATGGGCCCAACATACCTGCCAGTCCCTCTTCTTCCAAGCTTTTTTGAGTCTTTATGGGCCAGGCTGACGCAAGAGGCATCATCCGAAGCTCCCTGTCCCGACATTCCCCTTTTTCTCTGGTTTCTGGCCTCAGCCCACCTTGCCCACATCAAGCAGATGGTGTCCCGAGCCTCGTGCTGGAAGTGCTGTTGGCCCAAATGAAGCGTAACGTGCTGAGTTGTCCCTAACAAAGGGGTCCTCTGTTTGGCTTTCCCGTGAGGTTTATTATAGCCGGCGCTTGTTTTGGACTGGGACCAAAACATGCATTAGTGTTCCTCATCCTGTGGGTTTCTGCGCGTAGCTCAAAGGAGTGTAGGGGGCTTACAGCCGCTGTGCCAAGCCGGAGGAAAGTTTTTCAGGAGTTTGAAGTCTTCTTCCTATACACACAGTGCTCAGAGAAATGGGCCCTGGGCTTCCCCACGCGCTGGGGAAGGTGCGGACCGGCCCCATACGTGCCCATCCTTGCCCGGTTTGCTGTGGGGCAGCCGTTAGCACGAGGGGCGGCTCCAGGATCTGCCCCGCAGTCCCAGCTGTGCTGCTGGGCTGTGCAGTAACTCATTTCGGTTTCTCGTATTGGGATAACGATACTGAATTCCCATCATAAATGTTTCAGGACGTAATGAGGAAAGCAACAGGTTCCCGGACCGGCCGTGGTCGAAGAGGCGTTCCCGCTCCCCACGCATGGAGCTGCTGGAGAAACGTGTCTCCCGCACCAGGTGCTGCGTGTGCCATGTGTGAGTTGCTCCGAGGAAGCTGTTACCTCTTCCCTGCAAACCTCACCAGCACACCTCCTGACCGAGGTCAAGAGAAGCCCTTAAATGGCTTTTTGTAGCCTCAAAAGAAACGCCAGCAGGGTGCTGGGCAGCAGCAATACGGGGTGACGTGAGCCCCCAGCCGCAGGCTCGGACGCCCGCTCCCCACCACGCGGCACCGCCGCCGCAGGTGCTGCTGCCATCTCCCTCGTGCTAGCAGTTTGCTTGCCGTGTTTTTGGCACGTCCTTTGCTGAATTGTAAACGTCAAAGCAGACTGCATCTGCTCTCTGTGCCGTGCTGTAATTAGGAAACAATATTATTAAAACCAATTCCCATCTCTGCTTTCTTTTCATCTCCCCTCCTTCTTGTTGTTCCTCTATTCTCTTCCCGTTGCAGCCTGTGGCCTTTGGACTGAATGCTGATGAGCCGTTGTTTGGTCTAATCGGCAGTGCTTGTTAACGGGGTTGTTAACGTAGCTTCTAACCACCTGCTCTGCGTTGGCTTCCCCAAGTCCTTGCCTCAGAGCCAGTTCAGTTCCTCCGCATCAGAGCAAAGGCGCTGGGGTTATTGCTCTTTTCTAATCCAGATGCTCACGGGCGCAGCTTCGCTGCCCGTGTTGAAACCGTGCCCTGCCCAAATTTGCGTGCCTTGCTGCATGGTGCAGAGAGGCCAGCGCAGCTCCGTGGTGCGTCCGTGCTGCTGAGATTTTTTGATTATAGGCATTGCATAGAGTTTTGTGCCAATCCGTATATCCTTTCCCACAATTATTTGTTTCCAACAGGAGCATGGCCAGAGTTGGCAGCAAACCCTATGATTTCTCCTGGGCCATCTGCTCCCACCCAAGACATCCAGCTGCCACACTGGGTGCTGGGTGCTTACCATCACACTTCGCCCAGCGAGGATTTTAGCTTCAATTCATGTGTCTTACAGTCAAATTTCAAATCTAAAGTGTAGGCACAACACCCACAAACACAACTCCCTCCATCGAATGAGTCGAGTGGGAAGAAGCAGATGGGAGCTGAGGAGGAGTGGGGCTGCGGGCAGGGACGGGGGGAGGCGGGTGGCCCAAGAATAGAGGTGCCTATGGAGCTGAGATCTTGTGGGGTTACTGGGCCAGGAAAATGGAGTCTCCTCTCTGCAAGACAAAGCACGACTCACACTTCTCTAATAAACGCTTTGAACTCAACGGGTGACAGCAAGGCTGTAGGAGTCGAGCACTGTTTATACAAGGCACTCCAGAGCGTGCCGAGACGCCACTTCAACCCAAGTTCGAAGGCGCGGCCCCTTTGCACGCGCTCTGCAGCGCGACGGCGACAGCCCGAGCTCTGCGTTACCCGCCCGCGCTCCTGCGAGGGGCTGGGAATGGAAAGCAGCGACGAGTCACTGCTGGAGGGGCAGCTGGGAACCATCTACCGCCTGTCAGAAGGGCACATCTGGGCTGCGGGAGCACCATTCCCCGCAAGTCAACGGCCAGATGCTCGGGCGGTTGAAACTGGCCCCTTACTGGCGACCGAGCAGAGCTGTCTCTTTGCAGCAGATGATTTAGGGTACGTTGTGAAGGTCTCTCTCATTTTCGCATCATTTTAGTATAGGAGTAGGAGGAAAGATCTAGAAGCCGAGGTGACTTTCAAAGGGAAGGTTAGTAGCAACGTAAAAGAATAACAAAAAGGGATTGAAGACATTTGTACAGTTTTCCTACTTAATTTTCTCCTTGTGTTGAGCACTGTGCTTTCTGCTGGATGAGAACCTCTGTCTCCACGTGCTGTGTGCCATCAGCTCCCGGGGCAGGGTACCAGGAGATGGGTTTGCTGGGAGCTGCAGACAGCCATTTGCCAAGCACAATGCCGCCTTTGAACCTAGTAACTTGCAGACAATAATACTCTTTTACATGCTAATAGATAGTATTGTTCTTCAAATGTCTGACATTTATAGCAATATAATATCTCTGGCGAAAAACATGCCAGTGATAGGCACGACTTCCCAAGGCAAGTGCTGGGGAAGTAGAGGGATGGAACAGGAATTAATATACAAGATTTGTGACTGAATTTCACTTTAGGTTTCCTCCAATTGCTGCAGTTTCCTTCCTATATTTCAAAACTGATGACTGCCCTGAAAGGTAATTCACCAAAAAAAAAAAAAAAAACCCAAGCCAGTGTAAATATAGCAGCAAACGTAGATGGGCTGTAAATCAGCATCATCCACCTGGGAGCTTTGCTGGCCGGCATCCAAACGAAAAATCAGGACAGGCCTAAGTAGCCCTGCTTAATATCAAAGAGAGGCAGTAGGCAGGAACGACTGCCTGGAGAAGACGTTTGCTAGAAATGGACAAATTATTAATAAACTTATTGTTATTTATTATTGTTCTTAAGCAGCTTGTCTCGCTGCACATGTTAAAATGGATTTCACTCTTTCCTTATTATACCTAACAAATATTGGTGTCCAGATGTGGGGTGAGGCGATGTTTCTCTGGGGGATGGCACCTACATCCCCAATGAGAGACGCGCAGAGGGGAATCCATGCATACGGGGCAGCAGGGAAGGATCGGGAATCTGCACTTCTGTTTGCATCCCTACCCACCGGAGGACACTGCTGGTTCGCTTGAGTCAAGCATCTTGCCATGGCCAGCCAACCCGTAATGTTGCTGGAAAACCTTCTCGGAGGAGACGTGCGGCAGCTCTGAAGGGGAAGCCGCGGGGTGAGCTGCGTGTGGAGGCAGGAGGCAGAGGGCAGAGCTGGCATTTGACCCCAAACCCCAGGTGACTCCTTCCAGAGCTCAGGTCCCGCCAAGCAGCCAAACAACCTCCCTGCCGCATTCCCGACAGAGAGGAGGGCTTGAAGAACAGCAAGCCTTTGGTGCTTACATTTTTGGTGCTAGTTCTGGGCCGAGACAGAAGCAGAAACGTTGCCATGATGTCTACTGAATAAATATGCGCTACTGCTGCTCTCATTTGTCTGTACAGCTTTGGAGGAGATGCAGATGGCCCTTTAAATACTTGCAAGGCCTGCAACTTTTCCAGAGTTTTTTTTCCCCCCCTTTTTCTAAGCTACTTGGCTCCCTGCAGTAATTAATATTATCTAATGGGGTGAAAAGCAAAGCAAAGCCTTCATATTTGAGATTATTCACACAAACAAAAATGTAAACAGCTGTCCGAGAGACAAGGAAGAAATGGGCTCTGAGACAGGACCCTGCAGGAACGAGCTGCCTGGAGCCGTAGCAAAAGCCTGTGCCGGGATATTTGGTGCCCGCTGGGTACAGCCAAGTGGGAGAGGTGCCGTGCAGCCAGGTCCTCAGCAGAGAGGGGGGCCGCTGCCAGCCCCAGGGGACTCTGTCCAGGGGGTTTTATTCCCGGGAGCATCTCAGCGCCCATAAAACCCGCTCCTCTCCAATGCTGCCACGCTGGGACTTATCGGCACGCTCATCCGAGGGCTCAGTCTAGCTGAAAGTCCTCAAGGACTTGGGGAAGCGCAAAGAGAAAAATATGCCCCCCCTCTAAACCGCAGCCACCGAGTTTCAGATCTATTCCTAGGTAACGGAGAACAGGATCATAAAGCTGCGTAATTTCAGAAAAGAGGAAAAGGACAACGGAGGGGCAGATCATTAGCTTGGCTCCGTGGTGGCAGGTGGCTCTGGTCAAAGGCAGCCCTAAGAGGGGCCCCAGCAGAAGTGTCCCTGGTTGCACGGAACAGCTCTGTAATGAACTGGGCTGCAAGCGGATGCATTGCACTGTTTTGGAGGAGGCATCAGCTTTTAAACCGAGCAGATAACCTCAGGAGGAGTTAATGAAGCATTTCCCTTTCTGTTCGCCTGCCTTTCCCCCTTCGCTTGCCCTTCGGGGACAGTAACCTTCTCCTGCCTGCCTGTATAATTTGTCCTGACTTTGCTTAGATCTTGAAACGGGGCTTTTCCTCCTATGGCCTTTATAAAGATTCAGTCATTTTTTTCAAGAAGTTTAACAACAGAAGTTCCTGCTTCTGGGGCTGAGGGAAAAATTGTGGAGCTGTTTGGCTGGTGCCTGTCTCCCGCAGGGCTCTTTGCAGGGGATGGGGAGAGGAGCAGCAGGGTAGGAGCATCTGGGGAAGGCAGAG
The DNA here is from genome assembly GCF_035582795.1 of Mycteria americana. Lineage (NCBI taxonomy): Eukaryota > Metazoa > Chordata > Aves > Ciconiiformes > Ciconiidae > Mycteria > Mycteria americana. The sequence continues at coordinate 6,615,380 of NC_134381.1, read as the reverse complement.
GAGGAGAAGGTAACCATGGGGAGACCGCTCCAAAAGAGCTGGGAAACAACATGCGATCCTGTCCGTAGCAGAGGGAAATATATAATGGAGTCCTGCAAACACTGACTGCTAACGGGGGGGGGGTTGGATTTGCTCAGAAACATGTGGCTAGACGGCTCTGGGTGAATTAATGAATAGATGTACTGCAAGGGGCTTGAAGGAGCCTGTTATTGCAGAAAGGCTGGATTTCTCTTTGGCTCTGTGTGTTTGAGAAGGATGCTGCTGTTCTTTGAGCAATGAACATCTGAGCTTGTGACTCACCAGTGAGCCTCAGCAGCAGGGGAATGGCAGAGCCCTGTGTTCGCATTAAGCAGAAAGACAAAGCCCTGGTTTTAAAAAGAGAAAGCCCCACTTTCCTTCTTCCCTTTGGGATGGCTCAACCATCCCCAACACGATGGCTCGAGTCCCTCAACCGCTTGAACGTAAGAATCAAATAACTCATAGCAAGTCTTAGACTCAGGGCGTTCAATAACAAGTCCCCTGTAGAAGCCAGGGCTGTCCTTGCCGTAGACATGGCCAAAAGACGTGGGGAAGGGCCGAGGCAGGAGAAGGTGCTGTGCACTCCTCGGCATGGTAGAAAAAGAAGAGCGGCAGCAAATTATCAGTTACCGTCTTGTTTTCATGGCTCTCACGGCCAAAGTGGGTCCCCAGACACGTGAGCCGCCTTTCTGCTCCCCTTCGTTGGTGGCTCGGCCGTACGCACGCTCCGCCGGGCTGGCAGCTAAGCTAGCTTTAAAACCATCCGCCTATATGTATTCCTGGTGTACTTCCTATGCCTGTGCTGGGATGGGATCCTTTTCCACATTTTTCCTTGCAAGCCCTAATTACGTGGATGCACAAAGTAGATAATAATAACAGTGGAAAAATGTTGGGAATACCACACACTTTTTACGGTGTAAACATGCGCAGTTTCGCTACCTGTCCATGAAGCCGAGGTTCTCGGCCCTGTGGGACTGCTCTTCACGTTAGTGACCTTGATGAGCGCTTTGGTTGGAAAAGGGGGCTAAGCCTACCCCCGGCAGATTCACAGCACCCACTCCGTCTCTGGAAATAGCATCCCCTTCTCGCCCCTCCAGCCCGGTTCACCGTGTGGTTGGGCATCCAGATTAAAATGACTTTCTGAAGTCACAGAGGAAATCTGGGACAGCGTCAGGAAGAATCCACATTTTAGGAGGTTTTGCTCCAAGCCCAAGGTACTGGAGATGTTTTATGGCAATAAAAGTCACCTCGAAGCCAGCATCTCCTCTCCAGGTGAGCAGCTGATGATGACCTTGTGCTGCCACCCGTCCAAGACCTCGGTGCCTCATAAGCTCTGAAGAATACAATAACTCACGTGGCCTGTGCTGATTCTCATAACAAGGGGGAATTTCAGCATATCTCAGTCTCCTCAGGATGAATTCTTGGTAGCAGAGCCAGAGGATTTCAATGCACCGCTCTGTTGGCCGTGTTCATACACCTTCTCTGTGTCTGCTGTGGACAGACCGGTTGGGTATCTGAGATCGGGCGAGGGCTTTTCTTCCAGCCACAAGAGAGACTGGAAAGTTTCAAAATTCTCTGTGAGAGTTAGGCTGGAAAAAATATTTTATGCTTGGTCAAACAGATTTTAATAATTGAAAACATTTTTGTTTTCACGATGATTTATTTTATATTCTAAAATTAGATATTAAAAATTGTTTCAAAATGGAAAAACTCAAGATAACTCATTCCAAAAGTTTGGGAAGAGGATGTTGTGACTCAGTAGGAGCAATGTGTTTCTCTTTCTGTCCCTAACATGATGTTTCTGTGAAATGGCCGTGATCTTTTGATGTTTTAATTTTGACATGCTCGCATTGTCCAACAGAATAACGACTCTGTTTAAGTGGGTTTTCCAAGCACCTGCACCTATTTAAAGCAGAGCTGCATTTCTGCTATTTGCAGGCGATACGGGCGAGGTGCCATGGGCACGATCACCATGGATATTCCTTCCATAGGCACGACGGTGCCAACAGAGAAATCGTGCATCGTGGGGAATGCACTTTATATAACTTCCTGGCTGAGGGAATATTTCCCAAGTTTATGTTAGAGTCACTCAGCAAATCTCTTGGCTGCACAGCAACATCCATGTAGTACAAAGCTGGGGAGGGGAAGCCCAGATCCAGCTTAGAGAGTGCAGTGAGCCAAGCTGCAGCCAAAATATGGGTCTGATCCTCCAAACCACCCCGGTACTCCAGTAGCTGTCAGGCTGGGGCCTCCTGTTTGCTCCCTAGCACCCGTAAGGCGCTCTGCAAGTGAATTCCTAGCTGCAAAGCTGATGTTTGCGAGATTCAGGCAGGTCAAGCTCATTGAGCGTCCGCGTGAGGAAGGCTCGCAGGACTGCACACGCAGGGCTTAGTTTTCTGCGATCTCGCCCATCGTGCAGTTGCTCACGAGGCTTCGGGGTGCTGGGCGACGCACAGGACCCTGCACGTGCTGAGGGGCTCTCCCAGCATCTCCGTGGGTTCTCCGTGTCTCTGCCTTCGACCTCTAGCTCTGCGACGCAGCCCTACACGGCCATCCTTCCCCGCTTGCTCATACTTGTGGTGTGAGTAATCCGCCCCAGCACCTCCCTAGCAGGTCACGGAGCCTCTTGGGCCGACCAGAACAGGGTCGTGAATCACTGCTGCCTTCACAGCTCCGGCTTGATTGCTCCCTGTTGGGTTCAGGCCCAAAGTGAGCCAGGATTTGGCCTGTCACCTCCCTGGAGCACAGCGGCGTTTTGTGGATACTGCACTAGCAAATGAGTTCGAAAGAAGAAAAGGAGCCGATTAACCCTCTTCTAGCACAGCCTGTGTGGCTGAGAGCGTGGTGGGGCATCACGACACTTTCTCTCTAGGGCAATGTCTCTGCCAACTGCTGTACTTTCTCTGCAACAAATGACGCCATGTAACAAGCTGTAATGCTAAAACTAAATTTACACATGAAAAGCCCCAAAGCTATTTAGCTGGTAGCTCCTGGTCATTCCCCTGAATCCATGTCCCTGTCCCTTTGCCAACGTCCCTGGCGTGGTGGCTGCTGTCTCCCACCATCCCGGCTGCTCCCGGGAGCTCGCCCTGGGGATGCAGCGGGGCCGATCTCACCGGCAGGCACTGGAGATCTCGTGGGGGCAGACGTTAGGGAAATGCTACCCCTGAGGCATTTGACAAATAAATATTCAGGACCTCCTCGTAAGGCTGGAAACTTTCCTGCCCCCTCCTTTACTGGAAATGAGAAAACGAAGCACAGCGAAGCATTGCTGTTCTAGAGGATGGCTTCTCCTTCAGAGCCCAATGTTGGACTTTCTGAATGGAGGGGGAGGACTTCGCCTGAGCTGAACCAGCTCACTTCGTGCCTGGTGAAACACCTGGACAAGCCCTCCTGGCTGTTCGTAGGACTTGGGCATGCAGCCAACAAATCTGCAGCCTTTGAATTCAACACCCCCCTCTGCCCCCAAAGTCAACAAGAGCTTTGTTCGCTTCTGGAGAACTGCGTTTCCACTACATAAATCCAGCTCCCCTTCTACCCTTGTGTGAGGCACTGTCAGTGCTGTTATTCCACTAAATCAGAGCAAAATCAGAGTAAAAGCTTTTGTTTCCCTTTTCATGAAACCACGGGTCCACCCTGGCCACCTGCGTGGTTAATCATAGACGTGACTCTGCAGGTGGGAAGCACGTTGGGTTCCCAGGACAACGCGTTTCCTCCAGCGGCCACGCCACTTTTCACCTTTCTCCTCACACCTTTAATATATATTTCTTTGAGGTGATGGACACAACAAGGAAATACGTTACCAAGGCAATGGAAGGAAAATCCAGGCCCCAAATTATAGATTTCTTCTCCAGCAGGACCTGGAGGGGATGGGGGGAGTCAAAAGCATGAGTTACTATTGAATTGAGCAAGAGCTGCATGCGGCTGGTGTGGAGGTTTAGGTACAGCACACCACTAACTCTGGCAATAACTATTCATCACGTAGGGATTTTGTCTCTCTTCTGCGTTACTGGAGGGTTTTCGTGGGCAGCCACGAGCAGTCGCAGCGGGCTGCTCTGCAGGGCATCCCTCCTGCCCCGGGCGGCAGCTGAGCCGTGCGGAGAGGCTGCTATGCTGGGGACCCCAGCAGTGGACCCGCAGGTCCTGACGCGGCTGTTTGGTGGGGTTACGCCAGCACAGCACCGGGAACAAGGGCGATGTCCAGAGCACGCCTGCCCGGGGCTACGCTGGCTTTGACTGCTGAACCTGGCCCCTGTAGAAACCAGGAGCGGGAATGTTAGGTGATCCTTTATGATCCTTACGATCCTTAGCCCAGCAACTGTGCTGGGCTAGACCCCACGGTGGGGATTTCGGGGGGTTCTGTGCTTTGCGTGGGGCTCAGGAGGGGGGTGAGATGCGTCCCTGCAGCCCAGGGCCACGCTCCCCTGGGTACCTGCCGCCAGCCAGACGCCTTCTCCTGGACTGGGGATACAATTCCCACCCTCCGAGCCCTCAGCAGGAGCCGGGCACCATTGGCCAGTCGTGCCACACAGACGGGACTGTCCCTCTGTCCGGAAAGTGCCGTCACATCGTCCTCAGAGCCCCGATCCCCCCAACAGCACAGCGCTTTAGGTAAGAGCAGATTCGCTGCAGCGCGGGAGCCAGATGTTGCACAGCTGTGCGCGCTGCGTGGAGCAACACTGACATGCAGCGGTCGGCTGCTGCCATCTCCGCCTGCCTCCCCCTGCCCACCCCGCGGCCCAGCCACGGCAGGGGGATGGACGCAGGCCAAGCCTCGCGTCGTTGCCCCAGAATTTAGCTATGTCCCAGTGGAAAAAACATCTTCCTCCCACAAAAGCGGTGTTTGCCACCGAGAAATCACCTGCCGGTTAAAGAGGAGGGAATTGCTAGCAGCTCTCCAGCGAGAAGCGTTTTTTGCCAGCATGTTATTTAGGTTTCTTTAAAACTGTCCCATGGTACTGCCTATAAGTGACGGTGCTGCTTGCAGCCCAGAGGATGCTGACAGACAGTTGTTCCCAGATGGAAGAGTGTGTGCATACACTATAGCTGCAATGCTCAACTGGGAAAGGAAAAGAAAGGGAGAAGAAGAGTTTCAAATATTTCAGCTCCCAGAAACTCTGCTGCCAGCTGCATTGCTCAGAAGAGCTTGGCCACGCTGGGTGCCCATGCTGAAATCTCTCCCTTTCAGCAGTGCTGATCTGTTTTGAAACCCGCCCAGGGAAACGGCATGAGCTCGGGGCTGCGCTGGCTGCCAGCCCTGCTCCCCAGCGCTGTCACCCTGCCGCCCGGCACGCATTGGAGGTAACGCCAGCTTACGTAGGACCTGGATATGGCCCAGCTGTGGCCAGCTGACTCGATCCCCCGCTCTGCAAGGGTCTTCAGACTTGAGCCCAGCCGCGGGTGGATGTCTGCCACCCTTGAGCACCAAAACCCAGGAGTGGTGATGACAGGGAAGAGGAGAAAAGAGACAACAGGGAAACGATAACATCTGATGGAAAAAAAATCTCCCTTTTCCCAGGTTGTAGGTCAGTATCCAGCATTTAGCAAACTATGCATTTACAGTAAAAGCCCAAAAGACACTATTATGGCCTGAATGAGCGTGAAATCGGAGCAGTTCAGTGAGGAACACCTAGGAAGGAAGAAGGAGCTCCAGCCTGAGCAAAGGGCTGGTTTGGTTCTGCATAAGGACCCGGGGCACCAGCTCAACGGAGGCTTCCTGGCAATGTGTGATGCTTTGGCCAAAAGACTGAATGAGATCCTTGGATGCGTGAGAAGGGAAATGGTGAGTAGGAGCTGGGAGAGGATTTTACCCCTTTATGGGACTGGGGAGACTGATTCAGGAATTTTACATCCAGTTCAGGTGTCTGCATTTAAGAGAGAGTGTTGGAGAGTGTTGAAAAGAGCCACAAAAATGATTGAAGGACTGGAGACTGAAGGCCTTAAAGGGGGGAGAACTTAAAGACCTCCATCTGTTCGCATTATTGAAAAAAGAGGTTGAGAGGTGACTTGATGACAGTGTATAAATACCTTCACAGGGAGAAAAGAGCGGGCATTGCAGGTTCTGTAATCTAGCGGGGGGGGGAAACCCAAACGGATGGCTGGAAGCAAGAGCCAGATGAAGTCAAACTGGAAATTAATCACCTTCATTGTTAAAAAAAAACCCCTACGGGTCCAATATTTTGGAACGAATCCAAAGGAAAATGGTGGTTTTTTCATTCTCAGTGTCTTGAAGTGAAGACTGGGGTCTTTTCTGAAAGACATGTGTTAGCTAAGGCACAAGCTAGCACTTAACGGCTAGGGCTTAATGTGGAGATCCTTGGCTTAAAACGATTGTGTGGATACACTCAGCACTGCAGCGGCAGCCAAAAGGATGCATTAGCACATATGTTTGGGCTTATCCAGCAGGCTTCTGAGCGGGGCTAATGAAGGACGTTAACTCGGGAGCAAGGATGTAGTCAGGAAAAGAAAGGAAAAAAAATCCATCACGGGGCTTTATTTTGCTTATTGGCTTTTAAGAAAAAAAAAAATCAGAAGCAAGCAAAAGCGACCCCCTTGACACAAACGTCCGCAGGTGCGGAGCGGCTGGCCGGGGTACGGCCGGTCAGAAGGACCCGCTGTAGGTGGGTGGACGAGTAGCTGTCCCGAATTAATGAAATCGGTTTAAGAAGGGGTTTAGCTGCGCTGGTGCAGAACGTACTCGTAGTGACAGCCTTGAGGCCCTTCCGAGTGGAAAGGCCAGATCTGGCTTTCGGAGAGCGGGGTTTTCCCTACGCCGGGCGCACATCTGGTCTTTTGTCCTGGACAACGGGAAGGCCCTTCCCTTGCGCTCCCGCTCGCGCTGCCACGCCTGGCCCTGTTCCCGCCGAGGCAGCCGGTCCCGCTGCCTGCTGCCGGGCTCCTTACGTCCCCCCGGTCGCCTGCGTCCCCCTGCTCCTGGCAGCTGAGAGCAGTCGGGCAGGGTTGGATTTCGGGATGTGCTGAGAGCTGCCGGTTCACCAAAGGCACGGTTGGATTTGGGGAGGTGGTGGTGCCTGGTTGTGGCTTCTCCTCGTAGTGATGAAGCTCAGTCCTGAGCCCTCGATGGAGAAGCAGAAATAAGAGGTCTTGCTTTGTCAGCTGATGGATTGTCCGGGGAGAGCTGAAACGGCCACTAAATGTCCCACCTGCACCTCTGTGAATATCGGGGACCTTTTGTCCTGCGTTCACACCAAGAGTTTCCTAAATCGTGCAGGGGATGCCGGGTTTGGCAGCTGAAATGGTCGAACGCTGCCGACGTCTCGTCCCAAACATCGCGCTTAGCTGGGCTTTGGTCCAGCCTGATCCCGACTCCAGCCGCGTCCCCCCGCCCCGCTCCTCGTGCGATGCTGCGGCCACGGTCCCTGCCACGAGCCGGGACGAGCCCCAGCCTTGCCCGAGCCTCGCGGGGATTCATTAAAACAAACACGTGGAAAGAGTCAAATACCAAAATTGGCCTTGAGTGTTTTGGGAGGGAGCTTGGGCTCTGGGGAGAGCACCTGGCTCAGTGTGGCCGGGCCCCTGCACGAGGTAATGTGGGAATAGCTGTTTAATTGGGACAGGCCCCCAGCCCCTTATCCCCTCCCACCCCACGTCCCAGGCAGTAACACGCTTTCAATATTCAATGAAAAAAACCCGAGCCCTGGAGTGAAAGGGAAAATGTATGTCATGGCAGAAAGCAGGAGATATTGAAAGTGTTACCAGTGCTTTGGGGTGGGTAATAGCAGGAGATTTGCTAAAGGAATCTGGAAGAAAAACCCTTTTTCAAAGGAATTGTATAATCCCTGGTAGCTCAGTGTCTCGCGCTCAAGGACTTGCCTCCACAATCTGCCATCAAATGACGAGCGGATTTGCTGTTCTCTTCTCTGGATGTGCAGTACGGAAACCCTTCCCACACCGCTTTTCTCATTCTTATTTGAAGGGATGCTCCTCTGCTCCTACCGAGTGGCAGGGTTGTCCCTGTTTTGTGCCCCACGCTCACAGAAATAGAAATAAAAAGGGGAGCAGAAAGCACCTGCTATGGAGTGATGTCCCTCCAAGTCAGGAGCGCAGCATCCCTGGAGCCAGGGAGTGGGGGTCGGGGTTCGGGGCGATGCTGGGGGCTGCAGGGGCTGCGTGGGAGAGGAAAAATCTGGGGGGGTCGTTCAGGCTGTTTTGGAGGCAAGAAAAAACATCTGGGTGTGAGACAAGGTGTGCGTGGTGGAGGGAGAATGGGCTGGGGTGTGCGACAAGGACAGCGCGCGCGCGCGCGCGTGTGTGTGTGTGTGTGCGCACGTGAGATGTGGGTGCAAGAGGGCAGTGGGAAGGAAAATCTGGGGGTGGGAGCCCGAAGCAGCCGCCCGTGGGTGCACACGGGTGTGATTGCAGCCCCGGGTCTGCCCCCGGGTACGCAGCTCCCCGGGTCAGCCCAGAGGCACCCTCTCCGAGAGAGCAGGCCGGCACCCCCAGGCACAGACCAGCCCCGGGGGGCTTGCCCCCGTTTGCAGCTCTGCGGGGAGCTCGGCCGCAGGCAAAGCGCTTCGGGCAGCAGGAAGGCTAGAAAGGGTTTCAGTGGAAGTGATTTTTATTGGAGAGCACGGTTTTGCTGAAATCAAACCATTTTATGGGAACACGTAGGATATTATCGACAGGGAAAAAAATCTGAACCATTCGTTTTGACCTTCAGAGGATAATTTTTTTTCCAAAGCATTGCATTTCAACAAATCGCTCGCTTTAGTTTTGACGTTACCACTCAGATTAATTTCATTTCAATCTTCCACGTGTGCAAGCTGCTGGTTCCCAGGCTGCACCCTGGCAGGCTGCGCGCAACGCCGCGCTCCGGCTGCACCCGAGGCATCCTCCCCTGCTGCCGTGTTTCAGTTAGTACAGCAAATGCAATCCCCCTCCATCAATGCTTCTGAAAACCTTCCCCAGGAAATTTGGGATGGACAATAGGACTTGGAGATGAAAACAGATTTGAAAGTGCCACAGTTGTCCGTGGAAGAGAAATTGTCGTTTCTGAGCCATGAGAGTCAGCAGCACAGAGCCCGTCCCTCCCTGCTCAGCCCTTTTGATCCAACCTCTTGGAGGGCAGCGATAAACATATGCGCTAGCCAATTTATTCCATCTTTTGCATTTGTAGGACATTTTTGATGTGAAAAGGAGCTTAGCTTTACATTTGTGTGACCTCGACGTGCTTAAAGTCAAGCCTCTCTTTAAGCGTGTGCAGAACTGGGACCGATTAGCGGTGCACGTACCACCACCGTGTCCCGCTCCCTGCTGCCGACATTCACCCCCCGCAAGAGGGGGAGGCCTGGCTGCTAATTGCATTTATTTGAAATGACGACAGACCTGTGCTAACGCCGGGTTTGTTTATGCTCACGGTAGGAGCGGCGGCGGCTGCGGCACGCGGCGTTTTGCAGCCCCGTTGGCCGGGGACGTGACTTTTGCTGCTGTCTGGGAAGTTGCAAGAAAGACGCCAGACGTTTGCTATTTCATCGCTGTCGTTTCTTCATGCGAAAAAAAAAAAAAAGAAGGTGCATGAGGCCTGCGGAGGCTGCGGGGTGGCTCGTGGCCAGGGCAAAGGGATGCTCCTTCCCCACTGCACCCGGGAGCTGGGCCGAGGCTCGTCCTTGGGAGGGTTTGCAGAGAGCCGGAGGAAGGGACGCTCAGCTCTGCAGCGACGGGGTTCGTGCCGCGAGCAGTCAGCCAAAGGCACCTTCAAAGGACCATTATTATTTCGGAGACACATACAAGGGTAAATCCCCCGTGAGCACAACCGGACCCCAAAGGAGGAGGGATGTGTCGGCTCACGGAGGCTCGGTGATGCTGCGGAGGCTCTTCCCACGCAGCGAGGTGGGGCTCCTGGCCTCTGCCCACCAAGCCCCACCACCAGCAGCCATACGCCTGCAGAGATGATTCTCCAGGCTCCGCTTTTAATTCACTCGCTTTCATTTATATTCAAATCAGAGGATAAATGTAGGCAATGCGTGCACTTCAGCTAAGGCAAGGCAGCCGTTTCGGAACAACCGCATAGAAGGTGTTTTATTTTTAAAATACATGGAGAAAGAGATGAAGACACAGAGCTCTGCACTCAACTGTCATCTTCTTGTTGCTAACATAGGCCTGGTCATGAAAACAGAAAGATTTTTAAAAATCCTTTCCTTCCCAACACACATGCTGTTTACTTGACTCCAGCAGTGAAAATAAAGCCATGACTTCTGCTTGTGTTTTAAGTCAGCTCCGGTATCTCGTGCACGGGTTCGCAGAGATGCTCCTGGGGATTTCGACTCTCAACCACTCTTTATTTGATGATTTAAACAAATGATAAATGTGCATGCGGCATAATGAAAACACTCGCTGAGGAAGTGCAGCCTAAAGAATATATTGATCGCCCTTAAATTAGAGCGGTGCTTGACAGGGGTCTGCAAAGGGCGGGGAGGGCACCCTCATCAGGGGCAAGTCCTGCAAAGACCCACTGGGCTGGGCTCTTAAATGAAGGTGGAAAACTTTCCAGCATCACGTGCAGCTCGGACTCACAGGCTATGTGCCCTGATAAAGCACATGGGGTCTCACCAACAAGCCTTTGCATTTAGAGCATAATGGTGCCCTGAAAGGCGACCCTGACGTGCTTAAATCTGCCAGTGCCCTTTTGCAGCATGCTTTTTAAGCATGCTAACACCTACACGCGCTGGCCAGGCTGCGATTTAGCTTTGCTCCTCGGTCCCCGCGGCAGATTTGGGCAGCCCCGTCGTTCCGGGGCTCTGCCTACCCCAGGGCGCGCGGGAATGCCAGAAACCACCTAATACACGTTGACTTAATGGGAGTTGTGCAGCAAAACGCTGCTGGGTGCTTTGAAAACTAAGCCTGCAGAGGGGATTCATTACTCCTGCATTGCAATTAATGATAATTAAAAAAAAAAAAAAAAAAAAAAAAAGTTTTTGTATCATGAGTTACGCTGGGTGTCAGAATTAACATCTCATTGAATTATCAAAGCTTTCAAGCAGTGGGTGGTGGAGAGAGTGGCTTGGGGCTTGCAAATAGGTCAGAGAAAGAGCTGGTTGCTAAATATCTGACGGAAACTTTCCACTGGGGAAGAAAATCTTGCTGATTTGATGGAATAGGAACAATTCTGGGGAGGATGTCGATACCCTTAAAACTTACGAAAAAAGCAGGCACAGAGGCTGGGCTGCCTGCTGGCAACCCGTGTCAGCCCTCCTCATTCCCCAAGGATCCGTCCTGCTCCGACGTGCATGTCTCACCTTCTCCTTGCAAACCGAAAACATAAAAAGAAGGGAAGCGTGAGAATTCTGGTGGCGCGGTGCCAGCGCAGGTCCGCTCTGTGCCCTTCGCGTCCCGGCTGAACGCCCTCGGAAGCGGCCAGAGGCTTTTTGGGTGCTTGTTTCTTGGGGGTCCGGCCGGGGATGGTTTGGGTCCAGTGTTCAGGGGTGTAGAGCACTTGCAACTATATTTGACATCAACAGGGGGAGCGGTGAGTCCTGCTGAAGCTGTCCCCGGCAGGACATGCCACCCACATCCTCCATCCCCTTCACCCAGCATCTTCCATGGCCTTTCTCCAGCGTTTTTCACAGCCTTCGCCCAGCCCTTGCTGCGAGGACTCGCAGCTTTGGGGGTTGGTGGTGATTTCCATGGACGTGGGAATTCAGCCCTGGGGGTCTCTACCCCTGCTGCCACCGGGACGTGGCGTCACCGCGAAGGTTCTGGGTTGTGTGTGCCACCGGCGCAGCAGAGAGTCAGTCGTATTTCTGCACCTCTTTATAACGATTCTCATGATAAGTCAGAGCTGAAATAAGCCAGCTGGGCCAGATGTGCAGAAGTACTCTCTGGTTTTGCGTGTGATGCCCTCTCCAAGGGGTGACCGGTCCTCTTTCACGGGCCCTGCTGGGATAAGGATGCCCCGAGGACGTCTGACCCAGGCAGGACCTTCCTGTCTCCCTCCTGTGTCGGGGTGACAGCGCGGGGCCGCCTGAGGATAAAGGGATGGAAGGTTGTGACGGGCTCAACTGCTCCTCCCAAGCAGAAAGGCAGAATATAATATTTTGGAAACCAGATGAGCAGAGCCGGCAGCCTGCGCTGTGCGGGCTCTCAGGCCTGTGCGGGGAGCACCCCTGAGCTGGGAGACGGGCACCGGGTCCATCCTTTGGCTGCTGAGGCTGCGCAGCTTTTATTTAAAACTAAGGAATTTCTTTGTTCCAGACAACTCTTTCCCTAACAATCGTTCCTCCGCTTGGCTTCTTCCTTCCCGTCCCCATAGACAATAACCTTGTGCGAATCGCTGGAGGAGAGACTCGATCAGCAAACCATCCTCCCTCTCTGCCAGCTGTATTCCCCCGATCGGAGGGACTCTTTGGTCCCCGTGGGGAATGACAGGCTGACGACGATTATAAACAGCAAATCTCAGAAGGGTTTGTCTCTGTGGTGGAAATGGCGCAGCATAGCTGCTGGGGAATAATAATTATATTATTATGCAGGAATAAAGTCCCATTTATTTCTGAGAAGGGAATGGGTATGGGCGAAAGAGTAGTGAGTTATTGCAGAATAATTAGCCCACAGCAGCTACGCCAGGCAGCGTTTCCCTTGTAGACAACCCCTAAATATTGCGCTAGAGAAGGACTTGCAGCCTAGACCGTGCGGTGGGCGAAGGTGGAGCTGTCTAATCCCGAAGAGACACTTGTCAGCATGCACTGGCTCCTGCAGGGACAGGAGACGATGCAAACGCTCGCTTGGCAGTGCCGCACGCCTACGGGCAGGGACGGGCAGCCGAGAGCCGCCGTGCCCCCCGTGCTCTGCGCCATCCCGCTCTGCACCTTCCTGCAGCGGGATGCATAGGGATGGTTGCTGCCCATAGGGTTCCATATGGCCCACCCAGCTGCTCCGGCCCACCCCGGCGCGCGGCCACGTGCCTTTGTGTTGATCAGAGCAGCGTTTTCCCCAACGCACAGGGCTGGCGGTGCACGCCGGCGTCTTGCTTCAACGCGTGTGAACCAGCGATCACCCAGTTGGGTACCGTAAATAATTAATATCTGTGTCACCGTGCTTCCTCCCTCCGCTGCGCCGTCAATCGCTCCTCCGGGACGGGGCTGGATTTGGCCAAGGTCGCTCCCGGCGTCCGGCCCCAGCAGGACCAGGGGTGGGGGCAGCCCGGATGCTCCCCCAGGTCTCACGGTCCTCACGGCTGGTCCCCGGCTCGCAGCCGCGCTGGGTGGGAAACGGCTCCAGCCCTGAAGATGAGCGGCACAAAGGGGAACGAGCGGCACGGCTGCGGGCTGGGGCCGGGGCGCGGAGGAGGCGGAGGTGGGCAGGGGCAGCCGGCGAGGGCGGGCTGGGGGGTGCTGAGGGGACGGTGACACCCCCGCCCTGCCGGACCCCGCCGGGGCCTGCGCCGGGGCACGGAGGGAGCCCCGCTCCGGCAGGGACGGACCCCGCCGAGAACCGGCTTTGTGTCCCGCCGCCTTCCTCATTGTTTTGCAAAATTGGGGGGGGGTGGGGGGGCCGTGTTTAATTTTAACCCCCCAAAATGTTAAAAATAATGAAATACAAAGCTGCTAAAAGGGCCTGTCACGACAGGGCTGGTCACAGACAAGGCGGCCGGCCGCCCGCCCCCGCTCCCCCCGCGCCGGCGGCGGGCCCGGGGGCTGGGGGCTGGGGGCGGCGCCCCCGCCCTCACAATGCCGCACCGCGAGCCCCGGCGGCGCGGGGCCGCCCCCCGCTCCGCCCCGCCCCTCCGCCCGCCCCCGGCGGCCGCCGATTGGCTGCACCGCGCACACGGCGTCCCCAAATTGCCGTCAGGTGGGGCGGGCGCGGCGCTGATTGGCGGCGGCGGCGGGCGAGGGGCGGGGCGGGCGCGGCGCTGTCAGCCGGGCCGGGGCGCGGCGGGAGCCGCCTGCGGGGCGCTCGGAGCGGCAGCGGCGCGGCATGGCCGGCTGAGGCGGGCGGGAGCCGCCTGCCCGGCCCCGCTCCCCGGCGCCGCTCCCCGGCCCCTCTCGTGGGTGAAGGAGCGCCTGGGTGAATGAATGAATGAATGAATGAATGGCGGAGCGCCGCGCCGCAGCATGAGGCGCCGGCCGAGGACCGCGCCCGGGCTCGCCCTGCTCTGCCTCGCCGCCCTCCTGGCCGCCGCCGCCGGGCTGCCCTCCAGCGCCGCGCCGCCCCCCGAGCCCGGCAGCGGCAGCGGCGGCCCCGCTGAGGGCAGCCCCGGCACCGCGCCGCCGGCTCGGCCCCGCGGCACCGCCGCGCCCGCCCGGGGCAGCGCTCCGCCGCCGCCGCCCCCGGAGGAGGAGGAGGAGGCGGCGGTGGCGGCGGAGGAAGAGGAGGAGGAGGAGGAGGAGGCGGCCGCGGGCAGCGGCCCCGCAGGTGAGCGGCCCACGCGTGTCCGTGACGGGGGCGGGGGGGGCGTCGGCAGCGGGGCCGCCGGCTCCGGCGGGGAGAGCGGGACGGGGCTGCCCCCTCCCTCCCTGCCTCCGCCGGGCGGACAAAGGCGCGGCCGGGGGTGGCTTCGCGGGGGGCGGTGGGGACGGGGGGCGGCTCCCCGGGCCCCCTCCGGCTGCAGCCACCCCCGCGCGGGGCAGCAGGAGGGACCCCCGCCGGGCGGGACCCCCGGGAGCACCTCACGCCCCGGCCCCTTGTGCCGGTGCGGGGCTGGGGCCTGGCGGGGAGGCAGCGGCCCCCGCGCAGGGCTGGGGTGCGGTGCGGGGTGCCGAGCCGGGCCCACCCGGGGCCGGGGCCTGGCGGGGCAGGTGCACCAAACCAGCGCCGTGCCGGTGGTGTTACAGGCGATACCGGTGGTTTTGGGGAGCAGTGGGGCGGGTGCTGGCCTCGGCTCCCCACAGCATCCTTCACGGCAGCCGTCCCCGGCGTGCACCGTGCTCCCCACGGAGGAGTTCGACACGTCCTTCCCATCCCCGTTGCATCGGGGCAGCGTCCACCCTGTTGGACGCGGGGCTGGAGCATCGCCGGGGGTACCTTGGAGGCAGAGAAGCATCAAGGCTTCCCCGGCTGCCGCCTCCACGTGCCGGCAGCAGAAGAGGGTTAACGATAACTCGGTGTCACTGGAGCCCATGTTCTTACCTGTATCTGAAGGTGCGATTGCAGCTCGGTGGGTGCTGGGAAGAGCCCACACTAGCGTGGTACCCGATGCGAGGGGAGAAAAGAGCCGCGGGCTTTCTCTATTCTGGGCAACGCGCGTCTCGGTGCAGCCTGCTCGAGGCCCGGTCCTGCCCCCGTCGCAGTCCTTACGGACTGAGGAAAGCATGATGGCAATGGGAATAAATGGAGTGATCAACGAAGAGCGTGAGGAAGGAAGGGGTAAAGGGCGGACTGGAGGGCTGTGCTTTCAGCTGAAGCTCTCGCTGGGTGTAGCGCTGAGTGACGGTGCCGGGAGATGAAAACGCTGATGGTCTTCAAAGCCGAGACTCCAGTTTACTTATAGATTAAGTGGGCAAAACTCTGCTGGAGACCATGGATGGAGCTTTGTCCACTTATTCCACCAGAGAACTTGGCTTTGCTCTGCACTTCCAAAGCTTTATGTTCAGACACATGCAAATGCTCTAGCACTGATTCTTTCCTTTTTGTTATTTATTTTTTTCTCCTTGCCTGGAAGATATTTGGTTTAAGTGTGTTGAGCTTCCTCTAATGTGAAAGGGATCTATTCTGCTGTTCTGGTAGCTTTAGCAGTCTGAACAAGTGGATTAATCAACCTGTTTTATTTGGCTAGAAATATAATCAGTTGAAGATCTGGAGTCTCCTCTTTTTTCCATTGAGGTTTCTGTCTTTACTTTCTCCGGAAGAGATAGAATGGCTTAAGATTAGCAATTGCTGATAAAGGTAGGAGGAGTTGAGCTTTCTTAAAGCAAAAGCAATTCTCTCTATCGTGCCACGATCAGACCTCACGGGCTCAGCGACTCGGCTGGCACCTGCAGCGCAGAGCGACCCTCTGGGTGACAAACGGGGGACACGCGTACCTGCCCTGAGCCGCGCCGGGCACACGCTTCCCTGCCTGACCTCGTGTGTTGTGTTTGTCTCTGTCGGTGTCAGAAGGCATCGCCTCTCCCATCTTGGGCTCCAGTGGTTTTGGCACGAGCACCCCTCTCGTACGGGCCTGGCGAGAAGCGTCGCGCGAGGGTATTGCAAGGCGTGAGGTGACTGGTTTAGCAACGGCTTTGGGATGCTCTCGGACGTCCACGTAGGATGCTCACATAATGTCCTTTTATGTCTGCTGCCATAGGAGGTGTCAGGGATGCAAGTCGGGAGGTTTTGTGTCTAATCCCAGTGCTGTTTCAGATCTCACTTGTGAAACAGGAGCGCCGGTGATGATAACTCTTCCCCCCGTCCCTGGGTGTGCTGCGTTTTTATTGTGGAGGCTGGCATCACCCTTTGAAGTTTTAAAGTGCTAATTATTAATGGCTACAGCTGCTTCATCTCAAAATTGCTCTCCGGTGCCTTTACGCTGCGGTGATGGCCAGGGTAGGAAGCCATGGGCAGATTATGTCTCCTCAAACAGGCCAATTTGTTAGTCGTTAGCGTGGCAGGTTGAGATTAACCCTGGCTGATGGGGGATTGCTGGCGCGCTCGCGGGTCCGGTGGGTTTTAGGGCAGCCGGGGGGCCGAGGCGGCAGCGGGAGGAGATGCCGGGCTCGGCAGCGTCCCCCTGCGTGACACGGGAGCTCGGGAGGTGGTACGGGTGGGCGGTACGGCCCTGGTCTGTGTGGGAGCTGGTCTCGGGGGGGTTTTGTGGGGCTTTCCCGTGCTGATCCCATCTGCCGAGCGTTGCTGGAGCCCTGCACAGCGGTTTGCTCCCGAGGGGTGTTAAGCACGGAAGGCAGAGTAAAGCCAGTGGGCACCACAGGTTTAGCTGAAACCTTCCTTTTTCTTTAATGCAAGCATGTTTTCAACGTTACTTTTTCAATTCAGTGAGGAATTAATGCATTATATGCTTTATTGCATGAAATAAATGGGCCTTTTCTCCTGCACGTTATTAGAAAGGCTTCCTTTAATGCTGATGGCGTTATTACTGATAAGAAGTTGGTGTGAGGGTCCTCACATTCAGTGTTTGTTCAGCGCTACCAAGATTTAAATTCCGACTTCAATGCATTTTTCTCATTCTGATTTCAGAAGTACTTCAGCTGCTGCCGAGCTGCTTGCTTGCTCCACTCTCATTCTGTTCCCTTTCCCAGTTCCACGATGTTTATTTTTCTTTCCAAGCCTGTGATCATGTTAAAATCCTGGATTTTGTTTTTAAGAGAAGTAAATTGCTAATCCTCATGTTTGTGGAGACAAGCTTAGAAGTATCCCCTGCCTTATCGCCAAAGCCTCTAACACCCGCCACGGAGACGCTGCCTCTTCCTTTTATACAAAATAGTCTCGTTTTAAAGCAAAAGCTGGAGCTGTGCTGGGGAAGCTGGCCTGGGGACGGCTGCTGTTCGGATGCTCGGTGTTGGTGCAGAGATGCGGCTGCTGTGGCCAGCGTAGTCCCGGTTGGACTTTCCCTGCCTAAAGAACAAAACTTCTCTATTCTACCCATTTCTGTAGGGTGGTGTTGGACAACATGGGTCTCTTGGAAGGACATTGTGTTCTGACTCTTTTCCAGCCCCACGCACAGCAGATGGGTGGGCTGAAAAGCCCAAACCTCCTCGCACAG
Source organism: Mycteria americana (assembly GCF_035582795.1). Lineage (NCBI taxonomy): Eukaryota > Metazoa > Chordata > Aves > Ciconiiformes > Ciconiidae > Mycteria > Mycteria americana. Next base: position 6,597,712 of record NC_134381.1, on the reverse strand, counting down.
CCTCGCTGTCCCCATGCCGTGGCTGGGTCAGCAAGCGGAGCTGCACCTAAACCCTGGCTTTAGGCATCTTTAGACCGTACTGAGTGTTTCAGCTCTCGAAAGCCGTTGCCTTCTCTCCTCCCCGTGGTTTCTGTAGTGTTCCGCGGGGCTTCCTGGGTCGCCAGGTCCCAGATGTGACCCTGAGTCTGGCTCCTCACCTCTGCACTTCACGGGAGGGGACAACGAGCAATTTCTGCTGCAACCACAGGGCAGGAAATGCAGGTGGCCGGGCTGCTCGGAGCAATTAACCACGGGAAGGCGTCCCGTGCTGCTACGGAAATGGGTGAAAGCTGAGTCAGGGTGTGCAATGATGTTTGATGGGTCTCCAGCCTCTGGCACGGGGCCATCTCTTGCGGGGATGCTCGCAGCCCGGATGGAGGAGGTGCAGCCAGAGCCCCTCTGCGGGTGCTGCCTGCGGCTCTGGGTGGGATTAGCTGATGGGCTTAGCTTGTAAAGAGGAGCCCGGCAAATCCCCGGGGGCAACGGGGGCTGGCCTGGCTAATTGGCTGGGCGCAGGGGAGGCAGCGGGGCGAGGAGTGGACCCGGTCGCGAGTGCTGGCTTCATTTCTTCATCGTCCAGCTGGAGAGGTGGAGGGTTTTGCTTTTGTGCGGGGTGTGTGGAGAAAGGTCCGTGCACTCCGTGCGTGCAGGAGGCACCGTGGGGACGGGTCTTGTGAGGGGTCCCTACGGCACCAGCGGTGCTGCCGTAGGGGAAAGAGCTTGGTCCAAGCCGTGGAGCCATCGACAGCCAGACCCTGCCACACCGGGCCGTGCTCCTCGAGGGGCTGGGAGCTCTCAAATCCTGGTGGGACAGAAACAGCCAAGTTGCTGAAGGCAGTTTTGGGACATCTTGCTGGTCCCTTTTGCAGCTCTGGGTGACTCCTCTTCTTCGCTCTTCCTCTCCAGCCGTTAGCCCTTCAGTAGAGGTCTTCCCACCCAGGTTTGCCCCGTGATCGGCTTCTTCGCCATGGTCAGCGTGACACAGGACTCTGTCAGGGATATGTGTAAATATTTAATGCCCGTGCAGCAGGTTGGGTTTCCATGGCTGGGGCTGAGCAGTAGGCGAGGCTGAATGTCTGCAATGGACTTCTGCAGCCTCAAAAATCTCCGTCTCTTTAGGTGCAAGCGCAGGTCCTGCCCTTCGGCGCTGGGCTCGTACGCAGGCGCCTGCCAGAATGCCCCTGCTCTGCCTCCGACCCAGCGGGGGGCAAGCGGGGGGAGCCGGGGCGGGCGAGCTGGGGCTCTCTCCCGCTCATTGCCTGGGAAGGCAGCTTAAGCTTTCCTCGTTTGAGGGCTCGGGATTGTGTTCAATGTGGTTACCAAGATAGCTCGCTTTCAAGATGTCAGTGGGATTTACATTTTTTTAAAGCAATGGAAATTAAGTTACAGACGTGAAGGCTGAGAATAGGGAAGATGGTTGTGTTACTTGGGATCAGTACGGGAAACAGCCAGGGCAGAGTGCCTTTTTTGAATCGAGTAATACGTTGTGGGGTTTGTATCTTTGAGCTTAAAATAAAGGGATGTTGCCCACAGCAGAAAATGTCACTCCCTTGCCTTCCTCCCTGCCTCCATGCTCCTGAGTCATTCTTGAATCAGATGCATCCAACTGCCCTGACTCAAGATTTTGAGATTCTTGGACTTAGCGACGCTCATGAAAATCAGGATATTTGTGGGAGGACCTACAGAGCATCCAAGGACTCGTTTGTTAGCTTCCCTCTGCAGGGAGCAGCCCTGGGATTTTGCTGTCTTTCTTTTAAACGATAGCCGAGATTCGGGCATCATCACATCACTGAGCTGCCACTTGGAAAATACCTCATGTAAAACAGGACTGCTGCGGGGCGGTGTGTTGAAGTTATTTATCTGGCGGCTCTGGGTAATACACAAACACCAGCCTCTAACGGAGGCAAAGTTGCCGAAACACCTGATGAAGCGGTCTCCCTGGAGCTGTGCGGTGGGCAGGGGGTGTCCCGGCCCCCTTCGCCCATGCCAGCAGTCCTCCGGGCGCTGCAAGGGAGGCTGTGGTCCCCGGGGGCTTGGACAGCCAGGGCAGCGCCCAGCAGTCACCGGGCCGGAGCGTGACCGGGGAGGAGCCTCGCAAGCCCCATCGGCGTCTGCACGGGGTGCAAAGGTTGTGCCCGGCCAAAGAGCTGGGAAACGCGTGGGCGAGCGTGGGATGGGCTTCCCAGCCAGCAGCTGGTTTCACCCGTGGAGCATCCTGCCGGGGTGCAGGTGGACCTTGCCTGTTCCCGAGGAGGCACCTTGGGCTTGATCCTGCCCGCTGCCCGGCCGGGACCGGGCTGTGCCGGAGGGGAAAGCACCGCCGCAGTTAAGGAGCGATGGTGCTGGGCTGGCAGCAGAGCCCATCTCGTGGGCTACGCTGAGGTGTAACCTCAGGGGGCAAATAACTGCATCCCAGAGGGGACTGCGGTCCTTGGAGGTGGCTGCAGCATCTTGGCGTCTACCCAGATGGGCGGTGGCGATGGTGGGCATCGAGCCTGTACCCGCGTCTGTCCCCACCAGCTGTGCGCGGGTGAGCAGCACGAGGACAGGGACAGCCAGGGCTTCCCGCACCCCGTGGCTGCGCGCAGAGAAGCACAGAACAAGCCGTCCCCGAGGAACAGAGGCCCCGGACGCGAGTCTGCTGAAGTCAGGGGAAAGATTTCGGAGTTTTTTTGACAAGAGCCTGTGGCCTATAAATACACAGGGCGAAGTCATTGTGCCGCTGCTAATATTTGCAGAGCTACCGCCAGCTGACTGTCAGGAAGTGCTGCTGCGGATCCGAGGTGCTCGCTGGTGCTGCCAAGAAGCAGCCGAGATCTTAGCAGTGGTGTGATGCATCTGCTAGCGTTAGAAATAAACTCATGCCTATGCTGGGTGCTGAAGGCAGGGATTTCTCTTGCAGCCATCTGGCTGGAAGGGAAGGCTCCTTCTGCTTTACCTCCGACAAGCACTTAAAATAAAATAAAAAATGCTAAGGAGCTGGATTGCTGTGCAGCACCTAGACCGCACCTGAGACTGCACTGAGCTTTTAAATAAGGTTGCAGCAAGGGCTCGGACTTGCCTCGGAGGTCCTGGGAAACGCACGGGCTTTGCTGCCCCGGCTCGTGCTGCGTCTGAGCCCACCGGGGCTGCCTTGTGCAGCGAGGCTGCGCTCGGTGCGAGTAGGGGGCCGGGGGGGCAGGGTCTGGCACTTTATAATTGGTTGGGGATATTAATATGTTTTACGAGCTAAAGGCTAGATTGCAATCTAAGCCATCTGCCCTGCCTTGGGGGGGGTCGTGTGTTTCCACCACCCCGAGAGAACAGGACCGGTTGCAATTCAGTCTCGTTAAACTGACTGAAACCCAGGATTTCTGGTTCACAGGAAATTATTTGCTTTTTTTAATTTGACTTTTGGGTTGGGGCAGACTGAAATGAAGCGGTTGTTCTTGCATTGCTTCTGCTTAAGCTTCCAGTAAGCTGAAGGGTCCTGCGCCTTGGGGCTGCCCCATAAGATCGCGGTCCTCGTTGCGCTGGGGGCTATGTCCATCCCCAGCGTGGAGCTGGGGGCTGCTGGGTCCCTGCTGAGGGGAAACGCTCCCCAGATCCCGGCAGGGCTTGTCTGGAGGGGTCTTTTATTGGATTAAAGGTTGTCAATCTGGAAGCATTTTGAACGAGACATTCTGGACTTGGAATAATTGAATCTCATTTGCTTGGACAGAACTTATTTTCTCCTCCTAATTCAATGGGAAACCTCCTGACAGCGCTGGTCCCGGCTCCTCCGCAGCCGCTGATCCCGGAGAAGTGGTGACTTTACCTCTTCTGATGGGGTCACCCGCTCTCCCCCCCAGCTCCTCTCCCCAGCCCCTCTCCCTGCTTCTTCCCAGCCAGGGATGCTGGAAAAGTGGTCCAGCTTCTCCTCCTACGGCCAGCAGATCCCATCCCAACGGTTGGGGTCCTGCAGCCGAGCGGGTCCGGGGCAGCCTGGCTGTCGCCCCTTGGTTTCACCAGCTATTTAAAAAGGCTCCGAATACAGAGGGAGGGATGCTCGGTTCACGTGGTTTTTCTGGATTGCGCCTTGCTGCCTGCAAAGAATAGACCATCTAAACATGCTGCCGGAGCGCTGGTCGGCCGGGGACGGTTTGAGCTGCCCAAAGCAGCTCTTTTGTTGGAGGCTGAATTCCTCCTCTGGCTGATGCTCGTCCGGATCTTCCCATGCAAAATTCCTATTGCCCTTCGTCACACGAAATGCTGTGCGGTTGTGATGCCGGACAGGCTGCCAGCCCTCGTATTTGGCAATAGCTCTGCTCAACCCCCTTCAGGGCTTTTATTCCCCTTCCCTCTGGAAAAGATTTTTGGGGTCTCTGTGCCTGCTTCATACACACACGGGTCCTATTTCAGTAAATGAGGAGCTTCCCCGGAGCTGCATGAACTAATGCGAAGCCTTAGTTTGGTCTTGTGATGCTTAAAGTAGGATTTTTTTTTTTTTTTCCCCTGAACACCTGCTGTATGAATTAAAATTTGCCTTGTAAATGTAACCAATTCAGAGTCTGAGCATGAGAGATGGGCGTTTGCTTTTCGCCTGGAAAAAGAAAAAAGCAGAACCTCGAAGGTTTTGCTCTTGAGGCAGCTCAGCCGCAAAACCAGAGAGAAGCCCAAGTCGCTCTTTTTACTGTTTTTAATTCGGTTGCCCCCTGTCCTTACAAATAAGCCACCAAAAACATGACGAGGCAAGCATCTCTGCTATTTATAGCTCGTGCTGCTCCGCATGCCTGTTTTAAAAATCAGCAGCTAAATGGCTCTGCAGCCTTTCAGCAAAAGGCTTAATGACACAGGCATTTGATATGCATGGATAGATGTATGTACATTTAAAGGCCGACGGTGGTGAGCCTTCACCCCGAGCAGGCGGGATGGTTTCTGCAGCTGGGATATTTCTCCTTGGCGAAGGGGAGCCCCTCCGGCGCTGCCCCGGCTCCGGGGAAGGGGCTCCGGTTCAGTCTGCAGCCCCGGGGCTCGCCCCTGCTCCAGCCATCGCCAGCCAGCCCCGGCGTGGGACTGGTCCCCGCCGTGGAACTGGTGCCACTGGGGATGCTCCTGGCAGGGCTGCTCTTCCCACCTCTCCCCTGCACCTTGGCTCTTCAGGGGGGTTATGGCTAGACCAGATATACATTGATATTCCCCAAGCTTTTAAAAAAATATATTTTTTGAAGCTGCATTAACCCTTTATTTATTTATTTTTTTTTCTTTGTGGCATCACCTCTGTATAATTAAGAGGCTGCTGGTAACCCTTACCCGTTTAACTGGTCATGCCACTTCTCGGATGAATCTGCTTTATTCCTGGCAAATTATACTGCCGCAGTTTTCAGGCAGCTTTACCCTATTTTGACTGACTGGCTGACTATATTAACTGATAGTGCTGCTTGGGCTGCTTTGATCCCGTATTATTTATGGAAATGATGGCATATAACTCTGCGTAGCTGATTAATGCTGCATGTATTTTTAATGTGCTAGTTCTACTGTTTGATCTGTGCTAAATGATTATTCTCCGTGTTCCTGGGTTCATTTCAGTTCCTTATGAAAAGGATATTGAAATGGACTGTTTGTTTTGTTGCTTTTTTTCCCCAGTGGTCTCATCTTGTGCTGGTTTTTAAGCTTTCACAGATCGTTTTCCCAAGTATGGCTGTGCCGTTACCACGTGGAGCATTTACGCTTTATTGCTATTAATTTGAGCGTTTCATTGGTGGCATTACTCTAAATTCATTGCTGTGTGTGCCGTTGTTTGACGTTTCAGGGAGATACAAGGTGGAAAAACTACTGTTTAGGTGATGCTCAGTTCTTCCTCATGTGTGATTGATTGCTGAATCCCAGCTTGGCTGTGACTCGGGTCCAGCAGCATCTGAATGAGGAAGAAACCTGTCTAAATTGGAGGGGGTATAATTAATATTTTCTGTGGCCCGTCACAGGATGGCTGGGACTGGGCGATATTAAGCAAATGACTTTAATTGCCGGGGAGGTGTGCGCTCGACCCGCAGCTTCCTCCTCTGCGGTGTGAGATGTGGTGGTGGCTGGGGAGGGACCGGTGGGCGAAGGCGGTGTTTCATCCCGGGAAATACCCATCGCATCCCGTGGCGCATCCCGTGGCGCGCACGGCACGCGCCGTGCTCCTGGCGCTGCTCTTGGGGAGGGACTTGGACGTCCTTCATCCCTGTGGTGGTTTAGCCCCAGCCGGCAGCCAAGCCCCACCCAGCCGCTCGCTCACCCTCCCCCCCGGTGGGATGGGGGAGAGAGTTGGAAGAGCAAAAGTAAGAAAACTCGTGGGTTGAGATAAGGATAGTTTAATAATTGGAACAAAAAATAATAATAATAAATTGTAATGAGAAGGAAAACAACAAGAGAGTGAGACAGGAACAAAACCCAGGAAAAAAAAACAGTGATGCAACCGCTCACCACCCGCCGACCGATGCCCAGCCCGTCCCCGAGCAGCGATCGCCGCCCCCGGCCAGCTCCCTCCAGTTTCTATACTGAGCATGACTGAGCATGACCCCATATGGTACGGAATAGCCCTTGGGCCAGTTTGGATCAGCCACCCTGGCTGTGCCCCCTCCCAGCTTCTTGTGCACCCGGCGGAGCATGGGGAGCTGGAAAGTCCTTGACTGGTGTGAGCATGACTTAGCAACAACTAAAACATCAGTGTGTTATCAACGTTATTCTCATACTAAATCCAAAACACAGCACTATACCAGCTACTAGGAAGAAAATTAACTCTATCCCAGCCAAAACCAGGACAATCCCTCCTCCAGAATCCTTCCCCATCACCAGACATGGCCAACGGGGTGGAAACCAGGAGGTCGTTCCAGGAGGACCATCTGTGAGCTGGAGGATTAACGTTTCCCTTCCCTGGGGTCCAAACAGAGGAGGGGAAGTTGATTTTTTTTTTTTTTGTATTTATTTTTTTCCCCTGCCTTTTATAACAGCTGCTTATTTTCATGGTGCAGGCAAGGGTTGTCTCCTAAGCCCTGCCCGCACACACGCCTCCTCCCTGGGTGCATCATGTTCCAGCAACAGCAGGTTTGCAGGATGCTTTCATGCACAGCGCTGTAAAGATGCAAAGCAATGCTAGTTGAAAACCTTTAAATGAAGGCTTTTTTTCCCTCCTCTGAACAGGGCTTTTTGTCAAAATCAGCAAAATATATCTCTTTCTGCAAAAGATCCCTTTTCCCTTAATGGCCTTTCCCATTGAAACAGTTTAAACTTGACATTTTGTTCCCTCCCTCCAAATTTTTCAAAGCTCCTTGTTCCATGAAAAACTTCAATAATTCCGTTTTCCTCCTGCCCTCTATTTCAAAGATATATATAAATATACATATGTATTATAATATATATAATTTTTTTGTAGGTATATACCTATTTTTCTGTCTGCTATAACTCTGGCCTTTTGTCACCGGGAATGAAGCAAACGTTATAGACTTTTTTTTCTGGTGTTCTTCCTCTGCCCCAAAACGGAGACGCGCTAACCTGAGCACTGCAACGGGCCAGTTATTTGGGGGGAAAATTGGGAGGGACGCACCGCGTTGGGCGCGGAGGGAACAGGCAGGAGTCTTGGATACGGCTCCTACAAACCCGGTCGCTTCCCTGAACCGCGTCTCGACTGCGGACGCGCGAGTAATGGGGCAGAGGCACCCACGCCTTCGCCGTGCTGTTGGATGGGGAGGGAGGGCACGGCGCCTCGCCCAGCGCCCGCAGCCGGCCGGGCCTTCCTACCTGTGCCCCCCTTCCTACCCCAAACTGCAGCCCGAGGGGCGTGGGGAGCCGGGCTGGGGGGCAATTAGGACCCCAGGATATCCAGAGAAGTTGGAGGATCTTCTCCAGGTTGTTTATCAGAACAAAAGGGTTATTCGAATTAAAGTGGAGCACGCCGACCTGTCGGCTCTTGCCTGGGCTGGGTGTTTGCTCACTTTGTGCCAACGCAGGAGACGTCTTCGCCGGAGCCTCCCCAGCTAATAAGAGCAGCCCCTTCGTGCTCTGCCCTTCCCTGCTGCGGTCAGTTGGGTTTTTTCCCGGTCCCAGTGCTTGAGGAAGGATTTGGGGGGGATTTGCCTTGTTTTTAAGCTCCCTGTGTGACTTGGACACGAGCGCAGCCATCCCATTGCCCGGCACTCCCCTCCCGGCGAACGGCCGCGTCGTGTTAAGATCTGTCTTGCGGGGTTTTCCAGCAATGCCCCCCAATTCCCAGGCAGGGCTGGGGGTCCCCCCGTTTGGGTCGGGGGAGCCGGCGGGCTGCGTGGCATCGTGCGTCTTGCACAGCATCCCCCGTGCGCGGGGAGCAGATGGGGAGGTGGAGCCGGGCCGCTCGGCCGGCTTTCAGGCTACGATAAAGCAAAGTGACGTAGCAAACTAAATACCTGTTATCGGAGAAAAGCAAACAGAGCCTCCACCTGCCCCCAGCCTTTCTCCCTCCAAGGGCAGGCTGCACGCCTGGTGTGTGGCTCCCTGTAAAAGATGTTTTATTATTAATGTGCTTGCTTTGGCTTGGCTGTGTTGAGAAATCCAAGCTTGACTCCAGATAATGAATGACAAACATTTGTCTGGACTTAACTATTTTATTCTGACTAGTTTTTTTTTCCTCCTGGAAGCGTACGGTAAGTTGTTGACGACATGGAGTAGTGCTGACGCCTCGCACTTGGATCTTCCCGTCCTTTTCACATCGTGGTGGTTTCTTTTCAAGGGAGGATTTTGTGCATGTCTAATCCATTTAAAATGAAAAATAAACAAGAAACGGGCTGATCTCTGCAGGGGCAGTCGGGTACGAGGGCGGTGCTGGCTTCCCTGCAGAAGGCGGCAAGCTTTGGGGTGGGATGGAGGGAGCGACGGCCCTGCCGTGCCCAGGAGAGGGCCTTTCCCCCAGCACCCCAGTCTGGTGTCGGGGGTGCCTAGAGCAATGCCCGTCACTGACTTTTGGTTTACAAACCCCTTAAAAGCTTTCCAGGAGGTGTGTAGATGGTGAGTTCAAGCTTGCGGGCCGGGGAATCGATGCTTTCCTCTCTCTGCTCCGCCACCCGTCGCTTTGTGATCCCTCTTGATCCCCTCCCACTTTGTGTCTGCTGCCGTGTACGTATGTGAGCTAGATGACTCTTGCCTTAGAGCCGATAACCTCACCCACCTATATATATGTAATACCAGGTAATATATTTAATAGTGTGTGCAATATTGGCCGTATCGAATAGAGCCTCTCTGCGCATTGCCAGGGTTGTGTCGGGTACCTGCAGCTCCCCTGGGTTTAGTAGGACTTTGGGTGCCCCTTTGCAGGTGGGACTCGGATGCTCTTTTTGCAGGGTTTCTCTTTGGCAGAGCTGGCGGAAGAGGAGGCACCGGTCCTCCTCCTGCAATGCCAAAACAGTCAGTATAAAGCCCTCAAAAACTGGAAAATGGCTGGGGTAGAAACGGCAACAAACCTCTTCCAGCTGACGCTCTGGCTACAGGGGAAGCTGTGTGGTTTTTGAGCATCTCTGACCTGGGATCAGGCTGGGTTTTGCCAATCCAAAACTGAGTATGCTGCCTTTGCCGAGGATAATTCCCTCGGTGATGCCGTCCCGGTTGCAAGGCGTGGGTGGTGCGGTGCTGCTGGAGGGCTCGGCTCTGACCCTGCACATCAGTAGTTTGGGTTTAGCATCTTGCCTCAGACCTGGTCTTAGCTTAGTGCCTAAGCTGTGGGTGAGACGGGGAGCACTGCACAGGATGCCTCAAAACCTTGTGCCTGGCTGCCCCCGTCTTCCCCGTCGCGTTTTTAAAGGTTTTGCCTATTTAAAGAGGATTTGGCTGTTCTGCGGGACAGCACTGTTACCTGTTGTACTCCACTGCATGGTCCGGTATTTATTGGGAAGGGTTTAGAGAATTGGCTTAGACTTTGAGTCACTGTTTATTTGTGGTTGCTGAACTTGTGCTGTCTAATGGAAACATTTTCCTTTCGAAGATGAACTATTGCCAGAAAGAAATACGGGCAATACCTCGTGGCTGAGGCAGGAGCCAGGACTGGACAGAGCTACAGCGTCCATCGGTGTCAGCAGCAGCGCGATGACTACGGAGAGAGAAATTAAAAGCCGATGTGCAGCCTTGATTGAAGTCCTTAATCTGCTGCAGGGCTCGGGGGTTTAAAGCAAAGGTGAGCGGGAGGCAGGGGCTGGTTGCCCTCAGCAATTCCCTGCGAGTGGACTCTGTCCCTGCTCCACGTGCACGGCGTGGATTTGTCCTCTCTAAGTTTATGCCGTCCCTGCAGTTGATGGAGGAAGGTCTGGAGTATAGCTTAGATGCACCGAGATGTCCCCTGTCCCTGTCTGCTCCCGCAGCAGCAGGTCCCCAGGAGCCGACAGCGGATCTGCTGCGGTTCCCCCCTTCCAGTGACGAGCGACAGCTTTCTCCACCCAGGTGTCTTTTTTCCATGACGTGCCCTGGTCCCCGTATCAGTTCCCTCTTTGAAAGCTCAACTTCTCCTCCATGGATTTGCCAGCAAATTTTGTCTCGTTGCAGTATCTGCAACCCGGTTCGGCCGGTGCTGGGTGAAAGCAAAGGTGAAACAAGTTCTCAAAGGGGGAATTAGAGTCACCTGATGTGAGCTGGAAGTAAATGCATCACCAGGTCCTGTGCAAGGTGTAGCAGGGCAGGCACAAGACCGCATTATAAAAATAAGGGCATAAAACTTACGGAGCAGGAAGCCTCCTCTCTTCCCAGCTCAGAAGGCGTTTTCCTTGCCCTATCCCAGCAGCTCTCCGGGCTTGCAGCACATTATAACTTACAACTCCTTGTCTGGCAAGAGTTAGGGTAACTCCAAATTAGCCCGTAGCGCTATGTCGTCAGAGCCTTGAAACAGGACCCGAATGGCAAAACCTGCCCGAAACCAGTTGTGATTACTCATGCTTCATGCTATCCCTCTCCCCCGCTGGAGTTTCTGCTATGGTAATTCCACTTATTAAGCAAGGAGACAAAACACCTTTATTAAACTTGGAACCGAGCTCGGGAGCAATGAGGGAACGGAGACTCACTGGCTTCAGACTGTCAGAAGGTTTTCTTCTCTCTTCAAGTCCCCTCTCCCTTCCTCTGCGCAGCCTTTAAAGTGAACGAGAGAGGAAGAAAGATACTTTGCTGTTGGTGATGAATAAAACTCTGTATTTAAATATGTTTATTTAGAGTAGGAAAAAACTTAGGAAAGTGTGTTGGGAATGAATCCCGTGATGTTGGGGCTTCACTTGATCTCCGAGCTTGAAAATGCAATGAGCTGAGATGGACAGGGGTCTTAGCTCAGGCTCTGTAAAGCGGCTTTTGACTAACGCTTTCAGGAAGCGTTTGCTAACACTGTGGATCAGAGGCCTTTGTTAATGGTCCGTCCCTTTGCTCCTCCGGTGGAGGAGCTGCATCTTGAAAGGAATTGCCCTGGGCAGCTGCTGGAGGTACTGATGAAAGTTTTCATTCCAGATTTTCTCCACAAGCTTAAACGTAAAATAGCCTAAAACCCTCCAAAGCGAGTCTGCCCTCTCTTCCTCTTTTAAAAAAGCAAAAAAAAAAAATTGTCAAAATGCCTCTTGCCGCCTGCGTGCAGAGCTGTGCATGGTGGCCCTTTGTCCTGTGCCTGCAGAGAGCATCACTTCATGCTAAAACAGCTGAGAAGACCTGCACGAGCCCCTTCAGCAATTTTGTCTTGAAAGGATTTAAAGAGAACTGCTTACGTTGTCATCGGCTTTTGTTCGTCTTAACTGCCATGGCTGTCCTGCTGCAGGGACGAGGGAGGTCTGCTCTGGAGGGGCTGGGCAGAGAGGGGGTGTCGTGGTCCGTCACGGAAGCGCCCGCGCAATTATCCCGTGACATGGGGACACATCTGCCTGGTCCCGTGGTCCGCAGGGTGCGTCGGAGGAGCGGGTCCTGCCCTGAGGTGGGGCTCAGGATCTGACCTTGCTTCTTGTCTTGCAGCAGCAGGAACCCCCTCGGTCCATCTTCAGCTTCTTAGGGATGCCCAGAGTTTCTCTTTGAAGGCATCTCTCATCTTGGGGAATTATTAGAGCGGTTTAAAAGCGCTCCTGCTCTCTCGGAGAGAAACCTGGGTGCGATACTTGTGCTGCCGCCAAAGGTGAAGGCCTTCTCCGGAGGTCGTGCGTGCCCCAGAGCTGGCCGGGTGGCCGTGGCAGCCCTCCGAGGGAGCATCTGCTGCTTCCAGGAGATGAGAGTGCTCCTCTGCCTCTCGCTGATACCTCGCCAGGGGAGGACATGGTTCCCAGCATTTTCGTATTGAATTATGGATGGATTGATTGCATGCCTGCGCTGTTGCTGTTAGCATCTCTGTGCTTTTGTTCTGTCTTTCCTCCCAGTGAAAGAGCGACTGCTTTAAATGAGAGAAAGAAAAAGGATGACTTCTTACCACATCCATCCTACGTTGGACCACGCTTTGGTAACCCTGCCCGTTGTCAGTGGCAAGGGAAAGCTGCAGCTCCCTCTGTACATCGACGGAGCACCCGGTTACACCATGGCTACACCTGGTGTAAAGAAATTGTGTTATGTCTTTGCTACCAAAAAAAGATTCATTTTGCAGTGAGATGGGGTATGCGCATTTGCCACCTCACCAGGAAAACTCCCCAGAGGTCCAAGCTCTGCGGCTCGTACCGTGACGTACCGCCGTGGAGGGCTGTAGGCCGTCACGGTCCCCAGCAGCTCACCTCCCTTGGGCGCAGGTTTCAGCCGCAGCAGCCGAGGGTGCTGAAGCAGATGCGTTATCACCTGCTGTATGATTTCCGTACTAAGGAAAAAGTGGTTTTACAGCAGTCTGAACTTGGCCATTCCTTTTTCTTCTCGAAGGCAGTGTGAGCACACCCACGGACCTGGGGCAGCGATGGCCTGGGACTGCAAAACCCCCTTGCCTGCGCCCACGTAGCTCTTGGGGTGGGTGGTTCAGCGGACGCTCGGCACTGAGCTGGGGCCGGGGTGGTCTGGAAGGAGGAGGTTGGAGGTCGCATCCGCTCCTGCTGAAGCTGAATCGGACGCTGGCAGCATGAGGAGTTAATTGCGGTGACTCAGGAAAGGAAGAGCTATTGCTCCTGCAGGCCTGTCAGCGGGCAAGGTCCAGAGGGAAAAAGGCTCTCTGGAAGGCTGCACGCCTTGCAGCAACGTATTTTCGTTTTAAGTAACTTAATTGCATCAGACAAATGTGTAGGCAGGAGGCAGCTCCTGTAGCTGGGCAGATCAGTTCCTTGCAAGCTGGACAAAGTCCCTGCTTTGCAGCCGGTGCAGCTTCCTCGGGAGCGGAGCCCTGGCAGCCCGGGGAGCGGGGAACGAGCAACAGCTACCAGGTTTGTGCAAAAAAGTTCTTGGATAAAGAGGGGGAGGCAAGCCCCGGCTTCGTTAGTGGAGCAGAGGAGTCCTCCTCTGCATGCTTCACCTGCGGTTTTGGGATTGAAGAAGATTTGCCCTTCTTGACTTGAAGTTTGTAACGGTCTCAGTGATGGAGAGCACAGGTCTCTGGTGATGCCTGCCTTAATTACTATATATTTAAGGTATCTAGTGGCTGTAATCTGCATCTTATTGGAATTCCTTGCAAGGAAGTTTTTATTTGTTAATTCAAGCAAGGAGAAATGCAATTGTATTGTTTAACTTCCCAGCACGCAGCTCTCCTGCCAGTGGGATGCTGCCTTAATGCGTCTTGATATTCACCGGGTGGTGGTCCGAGCTGGTAACATGAAGGGAAATAAGGTGATAAAGCCAGGCCAGGATTTGCGTGCCAGCCCACGGACTGGGCTTCTCGCCCCTGCGCTGGCATCGTCTCTGCACCGCAGCTCCAGGGCGAGCCTTGATGTGACGTAAAGGAGCGAAGACGGGAAACGCAGCCTTCAAATTTTCTATGTCGCTGCTCCAATGGTCAAAACTCACGTATTGTGGGTCCTGTGTGAACCTGCCTGAAGGTTTACCTTCATTGATGGCTCTTGGCAGTAGCGAAGTCCTCTCCTCTACAGGAGTCATCTAGAGCAAGACCAGCTGTGGTGGTTTGAGGAGTTACCATTGCCCGTTCTCCATCCTCTGCTGGAGGTCCTTGCTTCTTGGCAGGAGACCCGCTGTGGGATGCGGCTGGTGGCTGCACCCACCATCCTGGTGGATGGGAACTTAAGATGCTTTTAATAAGGCAGAGCCCTTGGGAGCCTCGGCCGAGGACACCTGAATGTTTTGCACCGGTTCATACCAGCATCAACAGCGTCTGAATCTGTCACAACAAATTAATGCCAGAAGAAGGCGGCTCGAGGACGAAGCTCTCCCGAACAGACCCGACAGCGTCATGGGGCTTTCGGCAGCCTCAAAGGCTTTGTGCTGTTTCAGCTGGGCGCGCGGGCTAACGCGGCGTGCCAAACGCTGAGCTGAGCTTTCTGGCTTCTTTGGCCGGGCAGCGATCAGACGGTTTCGTGCAGAGTTGTCTTTGTACTGGTGGAAGATGGGTGTTGCAGAACTGGTTTCCCTTTCCCCCCTCCCGCCAGCCTGCTGGCTTTTGCTTTTGCATTTTAGATCCCGCTCTTTGCTTTTCCGTTTCTTTGCAGTTAGCTTTGCCTTGCTCAGCTGCGTTACCCCACGCCGCTCACCCTCCAGCAGCAGCACTCGCAATGCTGGAGGAGCCACCCAGTTGCCCCAGTGTCGCACCTTGTTGTTGTTACCCCTTTTTAGTGGTGTGAGAGCTCGTTCCTGCAGGTTCCCCGCCAGCACCCCTGGCTTGGGTCAACCGACCCCTGAGAAAGGGGACGGGGCAGGGGGGTCTTAAACCCCACACCTGGCTGGTGCTGCTGCCCGACCCTGGGAGCCTGCAAAAGGTGTCGGGGGGAGTGCTGATGCTGTCGGGGTGCGAACTGCTCAGGAGAGACATCTGCAACAGCTTACCTGGGGAGGAGGAGGAGGAGGAGGAGGTGGCCGCGCAGGCAGGGCTGTCCTGCTGGAGCGTCTGCTCTCAGCCAGGCGGCCGCTGCCAATGCAAACCTGTGGCCGTTTGCCCGGCGGTGCCTCCGACCGCAGCTGGGCAAGTGGACGCTGTCAAGTGCGTCAGGAACGGAAAGTTCTGCTTATCGCTACCGCAACAAGTTTCAGCAGCGAACCCGACTGTTATTTAAACAAAAGGCTTTACCGTGCCCTCGCCGAGATGTCGCCCAGAGGAGCCCGCAGCTTGTCGCTCGGCGCGAAGGATGCACAAATCCTTTTCTTTGCTGAACTTAGGGTGATGTGGCGTTTCCTCCCCGGGACGTCACAGCACATCAGCGCGTCTCGGGGCTGTACGGAGGCAGCTCTTGAAAGGTTTGGACATTTCACTGCAGCGAAGCAGCTAAAAATTTCTGGCTTTTGAAAACCGAGGGAAGGAATCAGGTACGTCCCTGGGACCGGGGCGAACCTCCTTCTGCACGGCTCTGAGCCTGGGCTGGTCTCACCTGCCCGCTTTATCTCAGCATGAGCACTATATGGGGCTTTAACTGATTTATGCCAGTGTTGAGGGAAAGAAAAGAGATTAATTCTTTTAATATGGAAAGTTACAGGCTTAAAAAGGCCTTATTAGCCTTCTGTTTAAAGATCTAATGTCACAGGAGTGACTTGGCTCGTGCATTGCTGCTCTACTTGAAATGCAAACATACCTGGCAGGTTTCCCCCTTCTTTTGCTCCAGCCGCGTCTGGGTCAAAAATTAAGGCGCGAGGGATTTCTCCTTGACAGGGTGATTTATGCCTGGGCTCCCCTGCAGAGCAGGGCCAGCGGCCAGCAGGGCCTGGCTCCCGCCTTCTCTCGGCTGTAGAAGTGGGAGCAAACCCCGTGAAGTGAGGGGTGGTCATCGCTGTCCTCTCCAGATGGGTGGGTTTGGTGGCTTGGAAGATGCTCCCCTGGATGACCTTGGAGACCTGTGGCTTCCTGGACCCCGCTGAGTGGCAAGGGCAGAGCTTCCCCATCGTATCCTATTAACGCACTTAAATCCTGCCCTGCAGGGTCCGTCCTGGGGGGTGGCTGCATTGCAGCTGTGTTTTTCAAATAGGGAAGCAGCAGCAACGAAGGCAAAGTAACTTGGGTTTGCACGTGTGAGCCCGTGCAGGAGCCTGGAGCTGGACTGGCGGAGCCAGCTCGAGCTAAACCCTGACCCCTTCCCTCGCCCGGGCAAGGGCCAGCGCTGGCTGCGTGCTGGGAGCCTTGCTGGGAAGGGTGGGGAAGCGATAAAAGGGGGGTTCATCCGAGCTTGTCCTCCAACCCATCTCCTAAGCCCCGTTTTCTTGCTGGTTATTCATGCAACGCAACTTTATAGCCCAAGTACAAACGGTTGAAAGGACGATCCTTGCTCAGGGTTTTTCTTCGTACTGCCTTTAAAGCTCCTGTATAAATTAACGCGTTCGTTCATTAGCTGCAATTCCCCAAAGCTCCGAGTAAAGTTTGTGATTTTAATTACTTTTTGCAGGGATCTGAGCACACGGAGACTTCAACAGATGATTATAGTTCATATTATTCATGCAGCTTTTTTTAATCCCTTTCTCTGCTAGGACATGGTCGATAGATACTAAAATTGAAGTCTGCTAATAAATTCCCAGCCCAGTCCCGTGTGAGGTGTCTTGATCTTTGAACTAAAGCATTTTGCTGACAAAACGATTAAATTTCCTGAGAGGTGCTGCAGAAAGTACGTCTGTAAGGAGGGTATGAGCTGCCAGGGTTGCTGTGCGCTGTTGTGGAGGTATTTGCCAAAGTTACATTTCATCCTGTTTATCTCTAAACCCCGAGCCGGGCTGGCTGTGTCGCACGCTGGGTGGTAAAAAATACGGAGATTTTCAAACAGAAACACGGAATATTTATACGGTTGCAGACGTTTGTGGAAATATTAGTGGGAAAATCTAACCAACTAAAGTAAAATGCCAACAAAACTATTTTCAAATTAATTAAAAGGCTTGGATCCATTTTTTAAACTGTTGAGGTTCTAATCCTCAAGCATTTATTTGATGTATTTGAAGTTACTGTAGCTTCTTGTATCATAAACATTTTAGGGCCGCATTCTTCTTTATACGCAGTCTGCTTAGTAGAGACCCAGAGGCTTTGTCTGCATATGGAAATTTATTGTTATATACGAATAATTCTTTAGCCGCAGCTGTGTAATCCCTCCTGCACAGCTTTCTACGTTATAACCTGGTTCTTAATAACTGCTGGACCACTCCTGCTTCTCCTGACATCTTCTTGTCTCCTCGACGGGAGCTCCTTGGGTATTTTGCCCTGCTGTCAACCCCGGCGGTGCCACGGGCTGGGGACCTCCCAGTGCAGGAGGAATCTGAGGTTAATGAGAATCCATATTTTACCTTTTTTTTTTTTTGCCTGTGTTTGCAGGGTTTGCTCCTTTAGTCTCCCAAGACAACTTTACACCTGAGAGTCCGACTTTGATGCACGTTTACTGGGGATGAGCCGGTTCGAAGCTCGCTGCGCAGGTTGCTAGCTTGTTTAGCATCAAAAAGGAAGGGAAAGCAACAAAATTGCTTGGTGCTTGCGTTGCACCGAGGAGCTTTCAGAAACTCCTCAGGAACCAAATGCCTGTACGTTCGATTGCAGATGCAGGAAAGGAATAAAAATAACTAATCCCAGGAGTAAGCAGCCTTTGCGCTTGTTTAAGGCCTGAGAGCCCTGGCTGTGGTTAGCCGAAGGAGAGGAGCGGTCGCTTTGCTCGCGGCTGGTGGGGTAGGAGGGCTGTGAAGCGACGCGGGGAGCGATGCTGCATCCCTTGGAAAATGCGAAGCGAAGGCAGAGGGGTGACGTGGTCTGGGCTGAGCCAGGGTTTGGCCGAAACCCCAAGTCTGCCCGCTTCACGCTGATGAAAAGTGCTTGGGTGGCTGCTGGTGACCCTGGGAGTTGGGACCTTGGCTTTGTACTTCTTTCCAAGTGATAAGAGAGATTTAATCTGATTTAATTTTCCTCAACAAATATATTTAATCTTTTAACGATATTACAAGCGATGTATAAGCATTGAGAAATCCTCGTCTTTCCCTCCCTGTTGACCCATACAATCCCTTTATGGAACAACACAAGTGACTTGTGTAAAGCTCTTGACAGCGTTAATGTGAGCGATGCTATTCTCTTCACCAGCAGCATGCCTGACTCTGCAGTGCCCTGAGCTTGATGGAGTCTGTAAGTGCCCTGAATCTGATGCACTCAGTAATAGAATGAATGCAAAATAACAGAAGACACTTGTATATAAAATTTTTTGGGGGTAGGCAGAGATCTTCTTCCTACCACTTTGGCTTTGCATTGTAGCCTCAAGTGAGAGTGAATTACAGGTCTGAGCACTTTAATGCACCTTTGTAATGCAAGAGTCGACTATTATTTTGTGTGGAGTGCCGTCTAGATGTGAATAAATCCTAGGAGTTGGCAGCTGTCGTGGTTTAACCCCAGCCGGCAACTCAGCCCCCCCAGCCGCTCGCTCACTCCCCCCCACAATGGGATGGGGGAGAGAATGGGAAGAGTAAAAGTGAGAACACTCGTGGGCTGAGATAAAGACAGTTTAATAGGGAAAGCCAAAGCTGTGTGCTCAAGCAAAGCAAAACAGGGAATTCCTTCTGGAATTCCATGGGCAGGCAGGGGTTCAGCCATCTCTGGGAAAGCAGGGCTCCATCACGGGTAACGGTGACTTGAGAAGACAAACACCATCGCTCCGAATGTCC
Organism: Mycteria americana; assembly: GCF_035582795.1. Lineage (NCBI taxonomy): Eukaryota > Metazoa > Chordata > Aves > Ciconiiformes > Ciconiidae > Mycteria > Mycteria americana. The sequence continues at coordinate 6,579,019 of NC_134381.1, read as the reverse complement.
CCCCCTTCCTCCTTCTTCCCCAGCTTTATACGCTGAGCATGACGCCCTGTGGTGTGGGATGTCCCTTTGGGCAGTTGGGGTCAGCTGTCCCAGCCGTGTCCCCTCCCAGCTCCTTGTGCCCCCCAGCCCACTCGCTGGTGGGGTGGGGTGAGGAGCAGAAAAGGCCTTGACTGTGTGTCGGCACTGCTCAGCAGGAACAGAAGCATCCCTGGGTTATCAACCCTGGTTCCAGCACAAATCCAAAACACAGCCCCATACGAGCTACTATGAAGAAAATTAACTCCCAGCCAAAACCAGCACAGCGGCACACCTCTCTAAGAAGTTACAGTGCATCAGCTCATCTCTGCTCCCGTTCTTGCAGGAGCTCTTAGCCCATGGCAGATGTTCCTCAGGTCCCCGCAGGAGAGCTCAGCCAGGCTGCACCCTTTCAGATCTGCCGTGAGCCTCGGGGTGAAGGCTCGCTGCCTGCAACGGTCGAAGGCAGAAGCATCGTTACACTGGAACAACATCTCCTGTGGTCATGGCATCAGCTTGGTAGCACTCAGCTACCCAAGTGAGGAGCGACAGAGTTGAATGCAAAAGCCGGTCCACGGCAAGAGTTGACCACGCTGAGATGATGGCATCAGAGATTGGAAGGGACGGGCTGGAGCTCTGTAAATTGTTTTACAAGGGCTGGGGTAAATAGGACCTTCTCTTTTAACAGGCGGCAGCTTGTGGCGAGGCTCACAGATGCTCGCGCTATCGTATGTCCCGTGCTGGGATGGCACCGTCCTGACCTTCGTCCGGTTTGCTGGGGGAGGTTTAGCCCACCGGTGGATCATACTGAGGGGATGAAATATCTTCTCGGGGTTAAGGGAAATAGCCTGTGGAGAGGTGAGGGGGAAAGCACAGCTGCATCTTTGGCTGTAATAAGAAAAAATTCCCCGTGGAAATAGCCCTGTCTAACTGTTTAAGGGGGATTTGTGTGTTTGGGGGGAGGACTGGAGCTGCAAACGTCCCCGAGCAATGAAAACAGGGAGAAAATCAAAACTGCCAGGCTGGGGCAGACCAAAGCTTCACCCATCCAAGACTGGCCAGAAGAAGATGCCAAGAGGACCGGGCATAATCCTGACTTTTCGCAGCCAGCGTTTCAGGGACTTTCCCATCAGGATGCTTCCTCCAGATCCCTGTATTTAACAGCTACCAGCGGACCTGTCCTCCGCGAGCTTATCCAGTCGTCCTTTGAAGCCATAGGTATTTCTGGCTCCCAGAACATCCCCTGACAATGAGTTCCACAGTTTAATACACGGGGAAAGGAAATGGCCTTGGATAGATTTTTAAACCTGCTGCCTGATCCCTTTATTCCTGTGTTGTCAGAAATGGGGCCTGGAGAGGGATTGAGGAGGGGAAATGAGGGAAAAGGGAGAGAAGGTAGGGCTTGAATTTGGGAATGAAGTGCAGGGAGAGGGGGGGAAACTGCTGAATTAATACCAAAACGGAGCCTTTCCAGGGACGGGACGCCGTCGTGTGCAGTGAATACGCTGGCTTCATCCTCTTTGTGCAAATGAATGGGATATTGAGCCGGTGCTGCTTTAATATTTGGGAGGTCAGAGTGGTGTGAAGTGAGATTACGTCGGTGTAAACCCAGCGTAACTACAGGCAGTTGGTAATCAAGAAGCGAGTGCCTCCCGGGACTGGCCGGGCTTTTGGGCTGCTCACCTTGAGCCACGTGCGCAGGGGAGGAATTAGGGTGCAAACAACGGAGGGAGGAGGTGGGGATGCCTGGCTTTGCCTCTGCCGACAAATGGCGGAGATGCCCCGGGCCTGCCGTCGTTACTGCCGCTGTAAATCCGGTGGGACGCCTGCAGGTGCCTGCCTCAGCCGCCCCGCGCTGCAGAAACCACGCCGGCTCCCGCCTCTGGCTCCCGGCGCTGCCGTGGCAGCGCTAGCACCCAAAAACCTAACAGTACCTCCAGGTTATACGTATATATACTTTTTTTTAAAATTTATTTTTTTTCCCATCTCCTAGTCCAGAGACTAGAAAATGGCTGTCTCCCTGGGGATGTTTTTGAAGCAGGACAATAAATAGCATCCCTGGGACTTCACAGCTTGCTCTGTCAGCTGCGTGTTCTTCTAACAGAAAATGTGCATCTTGGATTTTCCATGTCGGCTCTCAGGGAGTAGGTGACTGCGTTCAGGATTTGCGCTGTTTCAGGATGTCCCCAGCAAATATGGTTTCGTACAGTCATCTTCATGCGTTTCACAGTGATTTCTTCTTTTACCATTTGTAAATATTTCACCCGTTTTTAAATTATTCATTCACTAAGTGGCTTGGATGGGAGAAGGAATCGCGCTTAAAATATGCGCGAAGACTTAAACCACTGCAAGTCTGAAAGGACGTGAGAAAATAATTTGAGAAATTATTTTTACACCAGAACGAGCCCTGCTTAAGTACTAGGAGGGGATGGGAGATGAAGGGACACGGTGTCACGCCGGGCCTGGCTCAGGCTGGGACGTCGCTGGGGTTTGCAGGGTCGGGCTTTGCACCGGGGTGGGATTTGGAGGAGATCCCTGCCTGGGGGTGCGGGCTGGAGGGGCTCGCGCTCCCCAGGGCCTGCTAACCTGGCACGTTCTTGGTTGTGTTGGTGCTGCTTGCAGCCGTGGCATGTATCCAGTACAATAAGAACCAGAAATAACTATTCTCCAGTTTATTAGTAATCTACGACTTTGGCGTTGATCGATTCAGGGTTGCAGCTGACTGAAACTGCATGTTAAATCTCCGTCTCCCCTACAGCAGCGTGTCCCTTGCTGTAGCAAACTGTAAGCCTTTTCTTTTACTCCACCTGCCTCTAAGCAATGAAAAGTAAAGGTTAAAATGCTGCTCATGAAGGAAGCGGTGTTTGGTTTTGGTTTTTTTTTTGCTTGAAGGAGTAACGTGTGGCGGTGATACGCGCTTTTATAGTGCCTCTGTTCTGGGATCTCAAAATGTCATCGGGCTGTTAATTAATTAAAGCCTGTCAACACCCTCACGAGGAAAGGTGATGGCTTTTATCACCGATAGCCAAGCGCTTTGAGCTGTTGCATGGTGCTTTATGGGGAAGGAAGGGAAACCTCGGTGTTTTGGAAATGGGAAACAGAGGCAGAGACGAGCAGAGCTCGGTGGCCCTGGGCGGGGGGGGGTGTGTGTGTGAACACCCCATGGATGGGGAAACTGAGGCAGAGCGAGGCTGGGTGACTATAGCAAGCTGGGGAGAGCCGGCAGTCGGAGCTTGGAGCAGTGCCCCATCCCTGCGAGGTCTTTGCCCTTGGCTCCCGTTGCTGATGGTGTTATCCCAACCTCAACACAACACCTCCAACCGTGGCTGAGCATCCCGGCGCGGGGCAGCTCCGGGGTTCATCCACCCTTGATCGTTCCTTTGCGTTCACAAAAGCTCTCGGGAAGGTGTTTTTGAAGGTTACCTTCAAAAGCAAAACATTTGCTTGAGAAAACTGAATAAAGGCTCCAAAAACCAAGGCTCTGGCCAGGAGCCAGGATAATGTTCCCTAATCTTCTTCTGTAGTGCTTAACATCCTTGGTGTATTCCCAGACGTCTAAGGTAGATGTTCGTTATCGCTTTCCTATTCTGGCTGCGGACCATTCTCGCCTTCTCGAACCCACCTTTGGATTGCCATCGGGACAACAAAGTGTCTTTTAAATTAAGCCTCCGGTTTTCATAGTCTGGTACATCATCATGTCAAACCTCGACGCTGCGCTAGGCAATGGATTTTAATGCTGCTGTCTGGTTCTCCTCCGCTGCCCAACCAAAGGGGCTTTAGGGCATTTTTGGGTTGCATCAGCCGGGCGGACGCACGAGCTGAGCTGGGTGCAGCAAGGGTGTCGTGGGGGGGGTGGCGGGGGCCACGCATGATGCCGCTCCCCTGAAGCGAGCCACCCTCCCTCCCCAAAAATCTCTGGGGTGGTTTGGGAGAAGCAGGGCCCGCAAAGAAATGACCCTTTTGGGAGATGTCTTCTGTATCTGCCCCGTCGTGCCGTATCGCGCGCTCGGGGGCGATTTTGCAGCTTCCCGATTGCTTCCGCAGCAGACGGGCTCAGCTCCGCGCCCCCGCTGCAGCAGAACCAGCCTCCCCCGTCGCTGCCCAGGCAACTGGAGCCACCGCTCCACCAGCCTGCGAACAAAACCCTGCTTTTTGCTTGTGTTAGTTTGGATTATTGCAGCATTCCTGGCTCTCCTGGGGAACCGGCCCATGCAGAGCTGGTGGTGTCCGTGTTGCCGTTGAGTTCGGCTGCTGAGGCTGCGCCGCCTCCAGGTTTTGACCCGACTTTGTGCAATTTTGATGGGCACTGACCTGTGGGGGGAAAAAAAAGGCATTGGGAAGTATCTGTGTGTGTTTTTGGAAAGCGTACGGCTTTCCAAAAGCGTCTCAATGCACAAACAACCGTGCCGTCGGAAGGAGAACCCAGTTTGGTGGTTGGTGCCATGGCCAAGATCAACCCAAAGTCAGCTCTTCTTCCAGCAAGGCTGCTCATGTTCACATCTCTCGGATAAGGCAGCGGGGCTCGGCTGGACCCTGCCTTTGCCTCCCGCTGCCGCCTGGCACGTGTGGGGCTCCTGTAAGTAGCGATGATGTTCCCGGTGAGCTGCAGCACGGTTTGGCGATGGCCGGACCCTTTTGATGGATGATTGAGGTCCTTCGATAAAGGGCAAAAGAAATGTGAGACTTTTGCCAATATATGCAGCTCCTCTTCCCTGACCTGGTTTTAACTTTTTTGCCATGGCTGATTTTCTTGGAAGGTAATATGCTGTCAAAATCAGTTTTTCCCCTTCCTGTCAGTATAATATATTTGGGGACAGCCCTTCTTTTTCTCCTAGTGCAATCACGGCCACAAAACCAGGTTCATAAACCTGCTACAGCAGAGCCCTGTCTCAGCGAGGGGCCTTTCAGCCTCTCGCAGTGGATGAGGTTATTTAATTTTTACAGCAACGTGCCCGGGTATCGGCCGTGCCAGTGTGTCCTTTTGGGCTCTGACAGCTCCTGGCGAGCCGCGTCCATCGGTGCTGGTTTGCTGGATGGAGAGGGCGGGAGCGGGGCAGTGCTTACGGATGCTCCCCATCAGCGTGGAGGAACTCTTACCCATCGCACGCACGCCAGCAGGATGGCAGCATTTGGAACGGGAATTTGACTTGTAGCACCCTTCTCTTTCCAGCTGAAGAAGTTCAGCTCTCGGCCGGTGCTGCCGTAGAGCTGGGACGGGCTCAGCGCGCAGCCGGCGGCGGCTCTGGCTGTGCTGTTCCCGCAGCGCGGGGTGGGCTCTGCACGTGTTGCGTTAAGAGCCGCTGTCGCACAGGGGTCTGAGGAGCGGCTGGGGGGGAACCCTCCCGTTGAGTCAGGAGGTTCAGACAGGACCCCCTTGCTTTCTAAACTTCTTCTCAGAGGGGAGTCTAGGTGCGGCCAAGTCCAGTCTTAGTCTCGGACTTGGTCAACGGTTCTTTTCTAAGGACGGTATATGCAGCCACTCAGCAGAGTTAAGGTGACAGCGTTAATTTAAACGCGCTGCACCCCCCGTCTAGTCGTGTTGCATGAACTATCACGGCCACACTTAAAGAGTCTGGTCGTGTTCAATAACTACCACGGCTAGATTAATAAAGAGGGCAGTTTATTAGAGCAACAGATGCACAGATTCTTTGGATTACCGGTGATAAATTCACTGTCTGCAAAGCATGTGCAAATACCAAGAGTATGAGTGACACTGCCGGCTAGAAGCGCATTAAAAGATGATAAAGCAGCTCTGGAGAGATTTCTAAGTTTCCCGGGGAGGCACTTGGAATAACCAAGTGTTCGACTCTTACCCAAAGGCGTCCCGATGGGGGGGAAGAGCGGCTCAGCCCGTCGCCTGATCCCAGAGGTCAGAGTGGTACGCGATGGTGTTTCCCCTAACATTCTCTTTCTCTTAAGCCATTTTATACTACCTTTCACCTTTCGGGTGGAGCTTGAGTGACTCTAGTCATACATCTTTTTTTAGGATTGGTGTAAAGTTTTCTCGCTTCGCTTTTAAAGCTATAGGCTAGGAAAAATTCAAAGCGCAAGCTCAGTGAGGGGCAGTCGCACCTTAGAGGCGGGTAGCTTTTGGGATGGAGGTGTGTTTTGGTATTATAATGATGTTATAATGAGCAAAGTTCATCAAAGGACAGCATTTTGTCAGAAACGTGACAGACTGTTGGCCGAGGATAGCAAACGTGCAGCTTACTGGTCCCACACAACACCTTTGAGTTCCCATTGAATCGCAGAGCCCGGCCGCGGCGTCTCCACACCGCTGCACCCTCCGGGCAGTAGCTCTTGGGGTCAGCACACCAAGCTCCCCTGGCGTCACCGACGTCTAAGGTTGCAGGCCTAGGGAACTGCCATGGAATGGCCTTGCCATGTCAGCCGCATTCCACCCGGGAATCTTCTTCAATGATGTACCTTACCTAAAAGTGTGAATATAAGTTGAATTTCTAAGTGACCTCCAGCAGTTACCCCGCAGCACGGAGCAGCTCATCGCCGCCGTGCCGGACCTGCCCTCTCACCGCCTCACGTTGCCGTCAGAACTGACACAGTGCTTTTTTTCTTTTCTTAATCAAGTCTAGCAGGTCTAATGGCACCGCACGCAACGAGCTTTGAAAGGTAAATTCGTTTTGATGCATGTTTGACAAACTCCAATGCACTTGTGCTCAACGAGTTTTTGCGGCTCCCGTTGGCTGGAGCAGCCCAAGTGCCCAAATCGATACGGTTTGGCTTGGGTAATTGAGATGGGAATTTAGTTCGTTGTGTGAAGTGGATGCTGAAGTGGATAATTGCAGATCTTGAGGTGTTTGTCCTATTTACTAGTTTAGATTGAAGAAAATTTAGGTGCAATTTCACAGGTGTGTAGGTACAAAATGACTTCTGTGGGGATACCGTGGATGTATTGATAGGGTAATAAAGCGAAATAACCCGTACTTCATTGTGCACTGGAAGAAAACAGTTAAAACGGAAAAGCACCGGGGTGCCGCAGCCTGGCTGTCTGTCGGTCAGAGAGGTCCTGCGGCTTCGCACGATCCCTTTTTGGGAGAGGGGGATCCTTCATCGCGCTTGGCTTGTCGTGTTCCTTGACAAGTCCACTTCTAATCGTGATTTTATGTTCATTTAACGCGTTTACCAAACCGCTCTATAATCTGCCCGTTCTGCTGCAGTCCGCCGGCGAATGACCCAGGGCAAGGGCATCGGGGAGCCTTTACAATGCTGCTCCCCATAAGGGGAGACCTTATGGCTTGTATGTGCAAAGGCACTCTGAGGTCTTCACTGTGGTCCGATTTCAGCAGATTACTTACATATTCATAAATTAATCTTTATTAAGTCACTGGGTTTTAAGTGTGGTTCGATCCAGGCACCTGCTGAGGTCCTTTCCACTGGATTGGGGCATAAGTGTGCAATATAAATATTAAATAATCTGAAACACTAATGCTGACGTGGAGCGTTAGTGTTGGGTCTTCTTGACATGATTTGAGCTTTGTTTAAGTCAAGTTTTCTTGGGATGGGGACCAGGCCTCTCCCCTCTTCGTGAAGTGCCCTGAATACTGATTTTTCTCAGGGAATAACAAATACCAACGGTGGCGTAAAGCCCCTGATACTTTATGCACTATTTCTGCAAATAATCCTTGTTTATAATTCACCCTTGGCAGAAAAAGACTTTACATTATTAAGGCACTAAATATTTTGCAATGAAGGAACAGAGATACAGCTCTTGGCAGAAACAAATTGCCGGGGAGAGGTTGTTCTCTTTGGTGCGTTTGATGCTTTAAAGTATTATGAGAAATAACGTGCAGGCTGACTGGGAATTCATCACTTGATCAAAAGATTTGCTCCTCTCTTAAAAAAGCAGCCGCTCGGTGCGTGCTTTCCATCGCCCCTGTAAATGAGCGTCCCCAAGGCACGTGCGTGGGTCCCCAGAGCCGTCCCCCTTGCCACGGGGCTGCAGGTGGCCCGTTGTGGTTTAGGTGGCGAAGGGCGGTAGCCAGGAGCTCTCCGTCTTGCCCCGGCTCCACCACCCCGGTGTTTAAAGCCGTTTCCATGTGCTCAGTGCTCCCCAAGGACAGATTTTTAGGGGAGCTTGGGCAGTCAGGACCCCTGCCATTGGCCCGAACGCCTGGAGCTCCTCCGCTCCCTCAGCTCCCGGTCGGGGAATTCTGTGTCAGTTCTCCAGGAGAGGGAGATGCTGGTGCCGGTTCATCGTGCAGGCTGCTTATGATGTCCTGTGTCGTAAAGACCAGCCCGCTGGTAAATGGGAGGTGTTCCAGTGGTGTGAAATGGAGGATCTGACAATTAGTGACTCTGCCACTTGTTGCTGATTTTATTCTAATATTACAACAGCTAGCGCTTGTCAGCTCCTGGAGTTGCGTAACCAGACAACCATGAGTGTGTATATGTGTGCGTGTATACATACGGACATTATATACAGCTACATATATGTGTATTTAAGTAGTGATACGCATAATCTTCTAGTTCTCCTTTGGAGAGAGATTTGGAACGTGAACCACGGGGGTTCAAACCCCAGGGTGCTCCCATCATTTCTTTGTTATCATCTCGACATTTTAAAGCAAATATCATCCTTACGGCGACGATGTTTCCAACGGGGGGTGAGCAAAGGGAGGGCAGCCGTGCTGACAGCGACGCTGGCCCCGCTCGGGCTCTTGCTCAGCGCCGTGCCCCCTGCACACCGCTTTCAGCCTCTCTTTCCCCTTGCAGGAGACCTGTGCAACTGCAGCGTCGTGGGGAGCGCCAGCGCGGCCGGATGCAACGGCACCACGGGGCAGTGTCCCTGCCTCGAAGGCTACACGGGGCTGCGGTGCGAGAGCTGTGCCGAGGGGTTCTACCTGGAGCGGAGGAGCCAGCGGTGCCGTCCCTGCGGCTGCAGCCCCGCCGGCTCCAGCAGCGCCCGGTGTGATGAGTAAGTAAGGCGGCGTTTGGCTGAGCCTCCCGGGGGGAGGCTGTGTGCGCGGCACTGGCGTTTGGGGATATTTTGGGATTCGGGATGCAGATCAGGCAAGAATGGATCTTGTCATCTGGTGCTAGTATTTAAAAAAAAAAGAAAAGGAAAAAAAAGAAAAAAAGAAAAGAAAAAGCAGGAAGGAAGCCGGCCTTATAAAAATTCATAAAGCGTATTTTTCCTGTCTTTCAAGATCTGGATTATGAAAATATCCATAGCTGTGGTAAAAGCCCCGTCGGCCCACAAGGGAGTTAACTTGTATTTCTGAGTTGCACGGCAGCAGAACCATCTCCTCTAATGCCGTGTGCATCCGTTAGTCCCTATCGCACAGGACTGCCTTCGCGCTTGAGCTCGGGAGGGGAGCGGATGAGCCTGGAGAGGTTTGTTTTCCAGAGGCATATTCGTTACCCCGGAGGCAAGCGGTGCTTTGTGCTCTGCCCTCGCCGAGCACCGTGAGAGCAGCGGCAGCCCAGCAGCAGCGGCAGCTCCTGCCTTGCCTGGCGTTTAACCCTGCCTCCTCCTCCCCTTTGCTGGGTCAAGAAAGTCACCACAGCTGATGCTTTGAGCTCTTGTATAATGAACGTGTTCCCCTTCATTTCACCTTACCCACCCTCACATTTTGCCTTTTAAAAGCCAGCGTGCAGTTATTTTTTTTCCAACTTCCAGTGATCTGTCAGTCATTAGAGATTTGTTGCTGAGTTGAGGGTATCACTTGATTCCTACAGATAACGGTTGAGCAGCAGCCGCACCCTTTGGGTCCCCTGCTCGTGCTCGCAGGCAGTGAGATGCAGGGTCTCTCCTTGGAGGAGATCCCCCCATCAAACCACCCTGCAGCAACTTCCAGCCTTCCTGGGCACCAGAAAGTCGGCAGCAAGGGCACTTCCCGGAGCCCCCGACCCTTCTCCAGGGCCCTGCAAGGGAAGCGATACCTGCGTGCGGGTGCAATACGTTTCTGCGCTGGTTGCTTCGTGCTGGCATCAACCTTGTTATCTTTTAGGGTTTGGTCCAGGCTCAGCGCGTGTTGAATACCTGCACTTTCCTGCCAAGGCTGGGGCTGAGTCAGAATCGAAATGTTCTGCAGGGACATGCTGTTTGTAATTATTTTATACCTTTTTTTTTTCCAAGCATCTGAAGCCTGTGTTGAAGTCCTTCCTTTTTGTCTCAGTGCTGCATTTTTCTGCTTGCATAAGCTCTGAAAAAGCAGAACTTAAAAGCAATGCTCCAGTTGGCTAGAGTGACCTTCTTGCTAAAAAAGGTGATTCTCGGGGGTGGAGAGTGTAGAGCTTTTCACTTGTTTTTTTAGTGGTTGTTTTAGGTATGGGAAGATGTGACTGGAAGCATCAGGGTTTGCCACAGACTGGAAAACCTGAGCTGGGTCAGATCTACTGGAAAGGCAAATTGGGCAGAAAGGCAGATGGGACAAATCTTATCTTTGAGGGCTGGGAGAGAAGGGAGGTGCTACTGGAGCAGCTGGGTTAACTGGGAGGGAGGGAGGGTTCTTGCCCTGAGTCACTGGGCAGCAAGCAAAGCGTGGTTGTGGGACACGTCTCCCCACATCCCGCTGCATGGAGTGAGCCAAGAAACGCCCTTGGGAACTTCAGGTGAGATGCTCCAATTTGTGAAGGAGAACAAGGCGGAGTTCATGCACGTAGTGAGCCGTCACACCCAACCCCAATGTGTATGGACCCAGAAATGGCAGAGGACCTCCTAGCTTCTCCTCTTCAGCACCATTTTACAGCCTTGAGGGATGTGGGAGATGCGGATCCTTGGGCACTTAGAAAAGGCAGCATAGGGCAAAATTTGGAGGAAGACTCGGGGAGGAGGACTGATGTTAACAGAGATCGCTCTGTGTTTCTCTTCCCTGCTCAGTGGGGACGGAGACGGAGATGACCGTCCCCACTCCATCTCTGTCTTTGCTGCAGACGGAGATGACCTCTGGGTGTTTAAAAAGAGGAAAATGAGGTCAGTTGTCCGTGTTGTAGGGCTGAGGGCATCAGTATGGCTGCGAGATGGGCAGCCTCCTGCACAGCGATGTGTGTGGGAAAATGAAGTGGGATGCAAAATCCGGCAGGGCAAAAGCACCCATCGTTTCCATTGCGTTAAAGCGGGGCGGCTGTGGATGGCTCAGGTACGGGGCTGGACACATCTCCTGCTTGTCCGTGGCTGGGATGGACGGGGGGAGGCATCTGGGACGTGGGTACCATCCCTGCGGTGGGGTCTGTCCCGACGGGTGGGAGAGCCTCTTCTGCATTGCAAGGAGATGTGCGTGTGAATCCAGGAATGAGATTTTGGGCTCTTGTGCTGGAAGCACTGGCTCTGGAGCTCTAGGTTTGGTGTCTACCTGCCGCTGAGTCCCTGGATGAGGGGTGTGTGTCCCTCCGTCCCTCCGGGCAATCCCCACTTGGGATGAGGCACACAAGCGTTGCCCAATACCAGCAACCAGCTGCTGTTTTGTTGACATTAAAAATACTGTAAGTTGTATTTTTCATGTATTTATTTTGTAAAGCGCCAGCCCAACTCTAACTTGCACAAGTTAATTCCTGTGTGCTGGCTTAAGAAAAAAGCGTCCGCTGCTCAGATGAGTATCTGAGAAAACAGCAGCGTAATTTTGGACTCTGACCCTTTTTGACAACGGCTGATTTGAGAGACGGACTGCCTGAAGGCTGAGCTCTTGGGGCACGCAAAACGTGCCTGCTAGGTTTCAATCAGCTTGCCCAGGCTTTTGTAAAACTGCCTTTTAAAGCACCACCATATGATGATTTATTAGTATTATTCCTAGGCATGCTCTATGGCTGGCCAGATGGCACACCCAAGTACACTGTTTATTAACTAGACCTCAAATGCAGACCATCAAATAAAAATAAAAAAAATCCCTTTCCCGAGGCAGACAGTTGATTTTGAGAGTGAACATTGACCTGACATGCCGTTGCTATGAGTGGACTCCACGGCTGCTAATCAAAGGTCTCTTTTGGTGGTGGTTTAAATTTGATTATCTGGGGAGATCCACACAGATCCCCCTCTGGGATGGCAGAGGATTTCTGTGCTCTGGTTTGGGTGATTTTTTTGTTAGATGAAAAGCTGTGTGTAGCTGAAGCTGGAGCTTGCTGTGGGGCTGGATGCAATCCTGGGCTGCTCGGAGAGGGCTGACACATCTCGGAGAGGGGGAATGTGTTGTCCCCGTTGCGGTAACGCCTAGAAACCTCAGATAAAACCACATTTCACTGGGTTGGATGCTGTATAGATGACTGCTAAAAAGATAGCTGTGGCCTGGAGGTGTTCCTAGTCCATAGAGTAAGGGTGGAGAAAGAAGCTGAAGTTTCAAGGGCCATGGTCAAGGTCATGGAGTAGTGGAGAATGAGGACGGTGACTCATGTGGGCGCACGGGCTGAGCGGGAAGGGCTGTGCTCCCGCTGCAAAGCCCCGGCGACAGTGTCTGGGTGGGGAGGGTGCCTGCTGGTGGCCCCAGCCCATGGCAACGTGGTCCCAGCCAGAAGCTGCCCCCCACCAGCTGCATTTCTCACCATCTTTTGGGCACCTTGAGCTCTGTTGTCCGTCTGTCTGTCCTCCGAGGAAGCAAGAATGTCCCTTCCTGGTGGAGGAGGCAAAGGTGAAGGCGATGCTGCTGGAGAAGGTCACCACGCCCAGGCTGGCCAGCCCACATCTCCCAGGCTTGCACCCCTGTGCGTTTCTTTTTCTTTTTTCTTTATGTGAGCAGAGTCCTCTGCCTGAACTCTCATCTCCCGCTCCCTCCGGCCGGCCAAGGAGCGAAGCCAGAGGCAGCGAAGGTGGTTTGGGGAGATGGAGGTCTCCAGCCCCACCGGCCGGGGCAGCGGTGGGAGCGCTGGGGCTCCTCGCAGTGTTTCTGCAGTGCCCGGCACACCCCTGCCCTCCGCGTCCTGCGGTGCAGCTTCGCCCAAAACGCCGCTTGCGTGTCCCCAGCTGACTCGTGGCTCGGCCAGCCGGCGCAGTGGCTGCTCCCCACGGCAGCCCGTGGCAGCAGGGCGAGAGGAAAGGGGTTTGGTTCGGGGGAAGCCTTTCCCCGCTGCAGAGCAGCAGTCGTGCACCGGCATGAGGAGCTGTACAGGCGCAGCTATTTAAATGCATGCGGAAATAATTTTCCTGTGTAAACCTGTCCTCTGGCTGATTTATTTAAAGGAGCAGGACTGCACACAGGAAGAGCCCAGCCTGAAAGAGGCACTGTGTGGTACCCTCCTGGTGAGCAGATTTCAAATGACTCTGCATTTTTTCAATTTATTTATTTTTATCTTGCTAACAGCACTGGCCAACCGCACACTCGTCTGCAAACGTGGGTAAAAACTGGCCAAGGGTAGCCCAGTGCATCCCCGCGGTCTGGGGCCCCGCCGGCTCATCTGCCGTGTGCCGCTGCAGGGCTTTCCTGTACCCGGTGCAGGGAGGGAGAGGTGCTGTTACCCTGATTGACCCCTTGCAAGGCATTCATTCGAGGTTTTCCTAGCCCAGCACACAAGCCTTTGTGGCTTTTCTCCAAAGCGTGGCCCTGCAGCCGCGGGGACAGCGTGTTTAGCCCACGAGCGAGGGTCCCCACGCAGCTGCTCTCGCACCCCGCGATTTGGGATGTGAGCGGAGGAGCAGGGCTGCGAAGCAGAGAAGATGCTATGAGACGCCGCTGCCCGGCAGAAGGGTTGAGCCCTCAATTTCCTAATTCCCCAGGAGGTTTTTTGAGTGTTAAACTAACTTATTCCGGTCCCAGGGAAGACAAGGTGACGCAACTCCTGCTGCACCGTTACCTGCGCTAGCGAACAAGAGGAGAGCTGCAGCCGCTGTGGGTGTTCAAGGATTGCCACGTGGTTTAGCTAAACCTGTGTTAACCATCTAATCTGGGTTAGGTTTTTTCAGTTCCCTTAAAAAAAATAGCTGTACACTAAACACACATAATGCTATCGTTGTCCCTAATGAAGAGAGATGCATGTTAAATTGGGGTCCGCGAATCAATTTAAGTTGTTCCCTCTGCCTGTGCCTCAGTTTCCCCCCAGGCAGAAGGGCGATGGGAAGCAGAGGCTCCGACGCGCTGCTTGGAGTCGACGCGAGCTTTGGTTCGTGTCCTGCCCTGAAACACACTGCCCTGCTCCTTCGCTAGCTGAGCAGCCTTTCCTTCCCGCTGGCTGGGGAGACAGCTCTGCAGCGTGCGAGCCTGGTTCACGCACGGTCTGAGCTGCAGGCTTGGCATAAGTCACGTTAGAGAGAACTCCTGTCACTTGTTTCTGTTTTTCTTTTTTAAAAAAAAAAGGGAAAAAAAAAGATAAAGCATGCCTATAAATGCCTAAGTGTTAATTCAGAGACGTTTTGTCCCCTCAAGGGGGTCTCAGGCTTTGTGTTCGTATTAAAAAGAATTAAGGCAGAGGGTCCCTGAGAGCATTTAGACACGGCCGTCCCCTGGAGCAGGGATGCTGCGAGGCTGAAAGGGGAGTGCTGTTAGCTGGGCAGTCTCCATCGCTGTATGCCGCCTTTGTAGCGGGCTTCTCTTTGGAGAGGCTGATCTTGTGACCCTTACTCATACGGATTTGCAAGAGCGTTGCTGGTGAGAGTAAGGTCAGCAGCACTGGACAATGTTCTTTGTTAAGGTCTTTGAATAAGGGCTGGGGTTTCTGAAGGAGCTTGGGGACACTGGGCAGGGAGAGCTGCACGCTGGGTTTGCAGAGGTGGTGGGATGTGAAAAGATGCCAAGGGACCGTGGAGGGGGCGAAGCGATAAAGACCATTGGTCCTGGTGGCCTTGGGAAGCACTGAGGTGGGTCTAGACAGACTAGACGTACCTTGAGCATCATGCGGTATGAAGCCACGTGGGGCAGAATTTGGGGTTTTATTTTGTTAGTCAGTAAATGCAGAGCCATTGAAATTCAAGGTTTTTGTGGAGCTTCACCAGCCTGGGCAGGAAGGGTGCTCGTGGCGATGATTTGAGATGAGAGAGACCTCGTGTTCCCAGGGCTTCTGCCCATCCCAACCACAGGAGGTTATCTGGGGGAAGCTAGTGGACTTCTCATTTTGCATAGAGAAAAATCTTCATTTTCTGTCTTTGGAGTGTCATCACACTTCTGAAATGTCTTTTCTTTGCGTGGGGACTGCATTTCCATCCTACTGTATTTTAGCAGTCCGGTAAACACCATTGGGCAGTGCTCCCCTTTGGAGATAAGACCTTGGGAGCCCAGCTCCTCAAGGACTTATTTAAAAAAAAAATTAAAAACAGACAAAAAACCCCCTTTTTCCCTATTTTACAAAGACTGCTCTCCCTTTTATAGATTGGCTGAGCACAAGTGGAGGCTGATTACCTCCCAGTAATGCCTTGTCAGCATCGCTCTGCAGTGAACAGATTTTTTTTGGTAGCGGAAATTGTTACATGTGGACGTCATAAAAGCAGAAGAATACCCTGTTAGAGCATATTTTTCTGCGTGCTTTAATTATTTAAATCTCTCTCCTATCACAGACTCTTATATCCTTTACATCCCATTAGCTCTCCTCCCCTCTTCCCCCACAAGCAGGTACATATTGTACCTGCACCCATTTTTATTCAGTCGCAGACAGGGATGGGCCGTGAATGAGTGGCTGGGCACAGCGGCAGGGCAAGGTAGATTGTTATCATCTCCCCTACAGTAATTGTGGCTTCTCAGAAATCCTGTTATTTTGTTGATTTTTCCAGCCGCTTTGCCGTTCCTGTGTTGCCTGTTGCAGACTTGCTGCTCTGGTAAACATTGACTGCCCTCAAAAAAAATATTGGTTCAACTTTTTAAGCTCTTCTGGCTGAATTCTGCTTTGGGGGAGGTGGGGCCCAGCCGGATTTCAGGCAGCGCTTGTTGCCCGTGCCTTTTTCTGCCGCCCGTGAGGAGGCATCGGTAGAGATCTGGGGGATGGAGGGACTGCGTTGGGCAAAAGTGGTTTGTCCAGCGGGGACCAGCCCCATCTCCCTGCCTTCCCCATTGACGTGCCCTCCTCTGCGCCGAGTTGCCTGTCCCATCCCCATATTGCCGAGATCTTCAGGGACGCTCTGGGAAGCCGGGACCCACCGTTTGGGGTTGAGACTTTGCGGTTAGTTACGCTTTTGCTGCTCCTCCTCGTGCCGAACCGCGGAGGACCCCATCCAGCCTTGCCCTGCGGGGCCATCGTGCTCTTCCCGTTGCCTCCTCCCTCCCCAGCCCCCGAGGTCGCGGCGGTTGGTGCCGGGAGGGCGCCCGGAGGAGACGGCACAGCCCCGGGCTGGAGGTCCACGGCTTTCCCAGCAGCACGGGGCATCCTCGGCGGGGGAGACGGGGCCGCGGAGGCGGCGGTGGCCAGACAAGGTGGCCCTTTGACATTTACAGAATGGCCTTTCAGAGCTGTGAAGTGTCCCCGCTCCGTCGAGGGCTGCCATATAAACAGATGCCGTCCCCCGGCACAAAGCGAGGAATGCGGCGCACAATGGCCCAATGTTCGCCGCAATAAAGCCCCGCTTCTTCTGCCCTCCACAAAGGCAGCTCTGAGCGGGGCGGCGGGCGCGGGGCTCGGCCGTGGTCACACTAACCCTTCCACCAAAGCGTTTTGGCTGCCGGTGGCTTTGGTTGGAGCCGAGGGAGCGGGGAGGTGAAACCCAATGTGGGGCTTTTTCCTGCTCTCTGCATCCCCACGTGCTGGTATTCCAATTAACTGACCTAAAGGAAAATCAACACGTGGGTTACGAGGGTTCTCGGTTTGCTCAGGGTGAGAGTTAACAGCGTTGGTTTTCCCTGGAAGCGTCTTGGAGCATTTAGCTTTCGAATGGTAACTTTTCTACATTGCCCAGAAAATGTGAGAGAGATTTATCCCCTGGCTGCTGTCAGACATCGCAGAAAATGAGCACAAAAGGAGCCGGGCTCGCTGGAGAAACGCACCATTTTTAGCAACATCTCTTCTGAATCCTCCTAATCTTGTGCAGCACCCTTTTGTCTTATTGCATCAAAGTGTGGCAAAGCCTTTTCGTGAGGGTTGTCTTACAGATGCTCGTAGTTCAGCAACGCGTTTTTCCTCGTTCATACGGAGCGCTGTCGTTGCTGTTAATTGTGTATGTTACAGGAACACCTCCGGGTCCTGCTGGGATGAGTGATGGGCGTAGCTGTAATCAGAGGTTTACAAGGCGGTGGCTGGGAGGGTATGGGGCGGCAGGTGAAGCTGGAGGTGCCGCCGGGTCGGGGAAGGGCTGGCAAGAGCCTTCGCTTTCCCTTCCCCGGGCAGCGTGGCCCCTCGCCGGCTCTTCTGGGCATGGTCCTGGCCGGTGACGTGGTGCTGGGAGATGCTGCGGTGGGAGGGGTGCGTACGTATGCCCTGTGCTTCAAGATGAAGATGGTGAATGTATTTGGCAAAGCTCTCCTTCAAAGCCGTGGGGGGCTTGGCGTGGCTCATCTGCATGGGATGCCCTGGTTTGAGACCCATGGGAGCTCCCTCCTTCTCTGACTCTGCTCCGACATCTTACCGGTCTCATAGGTTTTAAAAATAAAGGCACAAAAGCTTGGTGCTGTACCGTTTTGGCTGGCTCTGACTTGCTCAGGCAGCCCCTGGGCTCTCAGAGGCAGCTGGGCATCCAGGTTTTTCTGGCAGCTGGGAAAACATTCAAAATTAATTTCTCCCTTCCCTCCTCCTTGGGGAAAAAAAAAAAAAAAGGAAGAAAATAAACCATTAGAGCTTGCAAAGGGTTTTCTCTTACACCATTAAACCATGCGCAGCATGCCTCCGAACAGCCCTTCAGGCTGTGGTCCTCCGTCTTCCCATCCATCTTGTGTCTGTCATGTCCCCGCTAACTTAACTTATTTCTGTGGAGGAGGACTGGAGACCCATTGCAGATGCAACTGCACATCGTGATCTGGCTCAGATCACAGATATTTTAATACCCTTTTTTTTATCTTGTGATGAGGCCTCGAGTTCCCGTGCCGTCCCGTGCCGAGCGGCGCAGGGTTAGGGCATTGCCCGAGCTCCCGGGCAGAGCCTGTCCCGTCGGTGTGTCCTTCCCTGGCCGCCAGACCTGGCTGAAAATTATCTGCACGATGCTCTGCAGCTTCAGGCCAGGCGCGAGACGGGATTTTGGAGGTGTTCCCTGTTCTTTGCGCTCTGCTTCAGGACACTTCCGAGCGGGGTCAAAACTATCTGCAGCCCTCCTGTGTAACAGCAGCCAGAGTAATGCACGGAGGGGGTTTCTCTGTCGTATCCCCGTAACTTCTGTAGCCGTAAATCTGCAGTCCCGTGTAAAGTCCCACCACGGGGAACGTTGTGTTGCCAGCAGTGACACGGATCACTGGTGGGTGATGGGCTTTCCTGCATCCCGTGGCTGTTTCCCCTTGGGTGGAGTAGAAGGGAGCTGTGGAGGGTGGAAGTGAAATCAGCCTGGCTTTTGCAGACGTATTTTGGGGTCTAGGCTGTTCCCCCTTGCCCAATATTTCGCTTTTATTTACAGCCCCCTCCTCAGTGCCCGCTGCCGTGCCGCTGCCCTGGGCGGCCACCTCCTGCCCGCCGGCGGGTGCGGGTGGTCCAGCCCCAGGCCGTCGCCTTGCAGGCATCAAGACGGCAGCTCCTAAGGCACAACGTGAAGCCGCAGGGCTGGGAGCTGCCCGGCGATCAGGCGCACGAGCTCCTGCCTCGGGGGGTCCCCGCCCGGCGCGCGGCCCTCAGCCCCGCGGGGTCGGCTCGCTCGCCGTCGGAGCCTCGCCTCGCACACGGTCGGCCCCTGTCCCCGCTGGCCGGCTCATCGCTGCCTGCTCCTCCGGCCAGGATCTCTCGTGCTGTTGATGTTTTTAATCATGAGGAAACGTATATAAAGTTGATGGATGATGTGGTGGTGATATACACTACCTACACGGTCTTTAAAGTAAGTATATTTGTAAAATCTAGTAGAAACCGAGGCTGGCGGGAGACTTTTGTTACTGGAAGTCTGTTTTTGTCCCAACACATCCTTCCATCAATTCTTTTGTGAGAGCTAAAAATTGGCTGGCTTTAGTGGAGTTAATAATCGTCTGAAATGGAGCTGAGCAATTGATGTTGCTGCATCAAAATGCTTCCCTCCTCCCTTCCCCCTCCTTCCCCCCACTTCCCTCCAAAAAGAAATTCCTGGCTGATACTCAAAATCCAGTCCGGTTCTCACTGTGCAAGTATTAAACTGTGGGTCTTTTCTTTCAAGTTTCTGGATTTTTATGGGCACAATCGGTCTGTTAACAGGACTTTTTTTTTTTTTTTTTTTTTGTGGTTTCAATGCATTTATATCATTGACCTTTGCTTTAAAAAGTGTCTGACAGTCTTTACTGGACTGGAGCTATGAAAAGGAGTGTTGTAAGGGGGCTTTATTCTATGGAAGCAATGACCACAGGCAAAGCTTTATATTTGCTGAGTGATTTAATTCTTGCACATGCAGGACTTGGCTCTGTGCCATGCGTAACATGTTGAGAAAAGGTCTGCTGGAGAGGCATTAAAACCAAACTTTCCAAAACCGTCTTTTTTTTTTTTTTTTTTTTTTTTTTTTTTTTTTTTAAAATAGCTTGCTTTCCTGTTATTTTTAAGCTAACGAGTAAAATCAAGGGACGCAGCGCCAAAATGCTGCATTGAGCCCTAGCAGAGTCGTTGGGGAAATAAACCTCCTGTAAAGAAACGAAGCGGGAGTCTGGATGGAAAGGTGCCAGCCGGGAGGAAGAGGAGGGTGTCGTTACGATAAAGGCTTGATCGAGGGACAGGAGAGAGTAAAACGGAGCACCCTGGACTGCAGGGGGAAGCCCGGGAGGGTGAAGATTATACAGCTCTAGTGCTTGGTCCTGTACAGTCCTACTCGTGGGGCACATCCCCAGGAGATGAGTTTTCAGGCTAAATATCAGATCCCCACCAAATTAGTTGCTTTTCCCTGCTTGGCTCTGCCCGTCCCCTGCCCGCTTGCAGCAATATCTGTCCAGTAGCGGTCAGAAGCAAATAAAAACAAACTGCTTTTTGTTTGCTCTTGGTTTAAACGCTGTGACAACGTTTGGATTAATGGTAGGTCTTGTGAAAAGCTCTTTAAAAGTCAAACGTATTGAGCTGCTGAACAGCATCCCTTTGAATTCTGCATCTGCCTGCTGCAATTCCAGATAATGGTCTGGAGAGCAAGGAAACATCGTATTTCTTTTTCCTTCTTCTAATCAGTCCATTAAATATGCCTGAAATTGCATATTCTGAAACTATTTAATTGTGTAGCCACTTGGGCTGAGTTCCGTATTTTGGTGTGCCTTTGAGTATTTCTTCTTCCTTTGGCAAGCAAACAAACAACAGAAATACTAAATTATGTTAATTTCTAACACAAGCAATGTCTTCCCCAAAACATTGCAATCTACTGCATTTTAATTAAAAACAACACATCAACAGTGCATCAAGCCATTTGGAGCCTCAGCCTTTATTAGTTTTAATCAGCAGATTTTTCCAGGGGCTTTTAGAAGCAAATTGTGCACTGCTCGCTCTTCCCCGGGAGGAGCGAGGGAGAACAATAGATTATCTTTGTGCAGGCACACCGAACCCTGAAATACCGGATTTAAAAAGTTTCTGAATAGGGTAGAGGTTACATAGGGGAGAGCTAAGAGGAGGGTGCATCCAGCGGTGTGCAGGGCCTGCTCCGGGGATGGTACCCGCCGCCTCGGCTCCAGCTGCAAACAAAGCCATCTCCCGGAGGAGACCAAATCCCGTTTATTTGGGTGGCTGTCCTGGCTTCCCTGTGCAGCACGCAAGGGTTGAGGTTTCCTGCCGGACTGTTGGAGATGCGGAGAGGCACTTCTGCGCTCTCTCGTCCTCGCCTCGGGCGTTGGCGGTGCCCGCGTGTGCAGGTGGGGCGAGCCATAGCCGGCAGTCGCCGTGCCGGGGGGGCGGATGGGAAGAGCATTTTATCCATTCCTGGGATTTCGCTGAGAGTTGAGCCTCAATGCTGCTAGTATATAAAGTCGCTTATGAAAGCAAAAGGTTTGAAGCCTCTATGTGGAAAGACTGGCACGGAAAGCCAAAGGAATGAGGGTAACCTTTGCTTTTTATAGCCTCCTGGTATTTGCTCGTGCAAACTAACACCGATACCCGCTATTTTAACTCCACGCTCCGTGCAGTCGGCCTCGGAGCCCACGTAAGCAGGGCACTTGTTCACCAACCTGTGTACCAACACCCTGGGGTCAGTACAGTGGAACCGCAGGGGAAGGGGAAACCCTCTCTGTCCTTCCCTGGCTCCTCCTGGGTAGGAGAAGCCGACTGGGGAGAGGGGCTTTGCCTGGGCGGCCGTGGGGATGTTGCGTGGAAGGGATAAATAGGATCGTGGAGGAGAAGCGGAGGGAGTGCAGGTGGCTGACGCCTGCCTGGGCCGAAACCCGAGCGAGACACCTGAGCTGCTGCGCCGGCTCTTGGGGGAGAGCCGGGAAAGCAGGGGGGGAGCAGGGGGCTGTCCGACAATCCGGGAGGTGCCGCTCGGCACCGATGCGGCGGGGAGGCGATGATCCACCTGGGTGCTCTTTTACCGCTCAGGCGAAGGGAGCACGGGTGTCCCGGTGTCCTGCGGGACCCAGGGCCGGCGCAGGTGCTCGATGAAGCTGGGACCAGAGAGGGGCTGTGGGAGCATCTGCTGGGGGCTGATGCATGGGGACGGCTTTGGGCCAGGGCTTTCCAGAGTGAGCGATGATTTCTGGTGCCCAGCTGGAAATGCTGTCAGGGCAACTGGTTTTGCAGAGACTCAGCCTTTCTTGAACTCCCCATCACTTTTTGGAAATTGTTGCCCATGGGTTTAACGTCCCACTTCCAGCAAGCGTTTCTGCGCAGAGTTCCCCGCTCTGGAAAGGGAGTCCAAAACACTGACCGCCGGTTTGTACTTTGGATGCCTCCCAGCACATCCAGATTTCACTGTTGGTTTTTCTCTGTGCAGCTCTGGGAAATGCCAGTGTAAAGTTGGTGTCACGGACCTGAAGTGTGACCGGTGCAGCGATGGATACTACAGGTTTAACGAAACCGCCTGCGAGCCGTGCCAGTGCAACAACCGCTCCAAAACCTGCGACAGCTTAACAGGTAACTTCCCGCTTGTGCCCACGGCGGGTGCAGACTTTACCTGTCTTCTCTGTCTCTGGTTTTTGCCATTTTCATTCAGCAGACCTCTACTCTCATCCTCTTCATCTGCATCTTTATGCCTCGAGTGCCCACTGTCTTTACCTTAAAACTAAAATTAAGATGCGTGGCAAGGTTGGAGCTAGTCCTCTTCTGGAGGAAGTCAATAAAGGCTGCGTTATTTACCCCAGGCTGCAGTGCAGAGCCTTTGTTCTGCAGTCTCTATCGGAAATCAGTGCTCTATTGTTCTCTGCACTTACACAAATACACAACACGGGCTCTTAAGGAGCTTTTGTTTAACTGCTGTTTACCTGGAAACATATACTGTAGTGGCACTGACGTAAGGTGGCTGTTACTGCCACAGATAATGTGATTAGCGCTGGGAAAAACTGGCAGCACCTAATTAATATTGCCCGCTTTTTATAAATTGGCCTTGTTCATTTTCCTTGATCATTTCTTTGACTCTCTCACTCATACAGATGTTGATGGGGTGCAAACGGGGAAGCCCCTGTGCTTGAACAGCTTATGGGAGGGCAGGGGGACCGCATTGCTTTCCCGTCTCCGCTGGAAGGAGAGATCCCGGAGGAGCAATGTTCTGAGACTGCCCGCGCAACCCCCGCTGTACCAACAAAACGCACGCTTCAAAATCCAAATTCTCATCACAACTTCCAGGCTGAGATGCAGTTCTGTGATATTTATCCAGGAGCTTAGAAAGGAGCGATAATATTCAAAACGTTGCAGGGTTTTTTGCGTAGCTGGCAGAGAGGCAGAGCTCATCAAATACGGTATTTCTGGGCAACGTCTGCACCGGCGTCTGTTCCCTCGTGGCCTGGTGTTTGCGCAGCGGAACGGGCAGCCGCGGCGCTGGCTGTGCCCAGCCAGTGCCCTGGTCCTGCTGGGCAGAGGCCGTTTCTGCCGCTGTCAGGGGTAGCGGCCGGCACCAGATCTGCACTCCTGAGGATGAATTCTTGCATTCATTCCTACACCGAACTCTATGTGCTACTAATAAGTAGAACTCACGTCCTACTAATACTGAAGGATATCAGATTGTACCTAAAGCTGTGCACACATCAGCTGTGTTACTGATTTGGAGCTGGGTGTGTGGGTTTTGTGAAGGAGTAAGATAATCTGCTCTTCCTTTTTCTCCCTCAATGTTCCCCCTGCTCTTGATTTAAAAAAAACCCAGCGCAGACCTTGCCTCCGGGATGGGGCTGTGCAGGCAGCGCTTCTGCCGGGGCTGTCCAGCGCTGACCGCAGCGCTGCAAAGAAAAACCCTCTTTTTGGTTAATGACCTATTGTTGATTTGACAAAAATCCCTTTTTCAAAATTTTCCTCCCATCTGCTTTCCTTGCTGCTGGGGGTGGGGGAACCAACAAAACCAGAACAGAGAACAGGCGATTAAAAATTAGATCTGACATCTAATAAGTAACGCGGCGCGCGCAGCCCGCTCTAGAGACTGCACTTTGTGTGACCTCCCCAGCTTTACATCAACTCTGTGTAGTCTTTGTCAAATTTTCAAGGTTTCTTTGGCATTAATGCCGTACTTCGGGCTCCCTCTGCCGGCTCTGCAGCCGTCCCCGCACGGCCTCGCTCGGCGTTCCTCTGGCCAGGAGGAATATTTAAAATTACTGTGCTGGAAATTGGGCAGCCCGAGCTCCCCCGGCGACAGCGCTTCCTTCAGCGCGACCCTTGTGCCCCGGCTTGTGCCTGTGCAATGAGTTTGGTTGCTTCTTCCCAGTCGGGGTACTGCGAGGTCTGCTCCTTCCGGAGGGCACTGTCAGGATGGGAAGTGCTATTAATTATTAAGGCTTTCCACAGCGATACCTGATTGCAAGCCCATGCGTGCTTTGCATGGCTGAGCAATTTGCTGACTCATTGGAAACGCAGCCATTTTGCAGGGTTGGTGTAGATAAACGCGAGTAATTTCCGCCGATGGGAAAGACATCGGTCCTGAAATGACCAAGACTGTACAGAAAACGCAGGTGTGATTCCAGATTTATACCACCATTAATGCCTGCAGAGCACGGTTCAAGGCACCCTTCGTGCTGATCGGGCAAATTGACCTTCCACGAGCCGGTCCGTCCCAGGCATCCCGCTGAAGCAGCCGATCGAGGTTTGCAACTGGAGAAACCGAGACCAGCAGATAATTTTCCCCTCTAACCCTGACATCTCTCCCACAAAAACCACCGGCTCGTGTCTGACGAGCTGTTGGGTGAAGAGCAAACAGGGCGTGGGAGCTGACGCCGAGCAAGTGTCCTTAGTCGCTGGGGTGCTGCCAGCCCCACCGCGCGGGTGAATCAGCCCAAAAGCGGCAGCTGCCAGGGTTTGCTTCCTGCCCCGGGTGCGAGGGTCGGCTGCGAGGACACGCCGGGCTTGCTCAGGGATGCTCGGCTGCAGAGTCATCGCTGTGGAAAGAGAAGAGTAGGAGCCGTGCAGCGTACTGGGCTTGCAAGGGAGCCAAACTGTCCCAATATTAATAAGAAAATCTGCTGTGGTTTTTTTAACAGTCAGCATTAACCTAATTCAGGATTTTTTTGTGTGGTTAATGTTGATATGAGACTTCTCCGTACCCCCGCAGCACTGCTAGATTAGCTCAGTGAATCTCCTGTCTGTGCTTATATATGCGGTGAATAAACTGCTCTGTGCCGCCCTGGTTTGTCAGGAGGTGGCTGTTGCCTTTCCAGAGTCTTGTACACGGGATTTAATCAAATAAGCTTCCTTCAGGTCACTGCCACCTCGACGAGGAGCCTGCTGAATTACAAGATGTTCCTGTTGATGGATGGGCTTTTGATAGAGGCTGCGTTTTCATAACTATGGAGATTTTTCTTTCTCTGGTAATAGTATCAAAATGCAATTTAGAGGGCCATTAGGACACAGCCTCTGCTAAGACACCGCACGTCGATTTTCTGACTCAGGGGCTACCCCAGGAAGGGGAGGTGGCTCACGTGAACCCCCAGTTCTGCTGTTTCTCCGGCAAGGTCAGTAATTGCTGCTGCCTTGGGCCGGTAGCAAACGTTCCTCCTGTGATGGGGACGGAGGAGGTAGAGCCACGCCGGTGGGATGGAGCCCGCTGCCTCCCAAGCAGGACGGCGGCTCTTCCTTGCCCCTGCCCACCAGCTCTGTGGTGCAGGAAGAGGCTGCACACAAAAAAGGGCACTGGTATAAACTGGAGGGACCCCTCATGAGAGTGAGGGATTTGAAGCATCGAGATCCCGGCTCACTGGCAGAGATGCAAACCGAAGCCGCTTTCCTTGAGGACCATTTAATATTGATAGCATGTGTTGACCCGCACTGACCTTTTAAAGTGATGAACTGTGGGCTACCTACTCTCTGCTGGGGCTACCTACTTTTTCACATTATGTGTGTGTGCATGTGGAGGGGGGGACGACCATCAGAAGGTCATAAGAGGCCAGGATCATGTTTTGGCCGGAGGGCATCCAAAATCACCTGTGCGCTCTGATAATTGAGAGGGCTCCAGGCAGATTCCTGCTCCAAATGTTCTGCTCCAGTTCCTGCTGCCGAACGGTTGCTTGTGCTCCTGTCCCTTCCCCAGGCACCTGCCTGCACTGCCAGGAAAACACCAAGGGAAGCCACTGCGAGCTCTGCAAGGAGGGCTTCTACAGAAGCACCCATCCTGCCCACGCCTGCCATCGCTGCCCGTGCTCCACCGTGGCATCGACCGGCACCTGCCGAATACGTAAGGCTTTCGTTTCGGTCTAATTCCTCAGATAACGAATGTAGCTCTTCCCAATGTGTTTCAATTAAATTGCCACTCGGCGTGCATCAGCCTAGCGAGGCGGTTTATAGCCCGTGAGTCTCCCACTCGTGGGCACCTTGCTGGAAGCAGCGCCTGCCACGATGCGTCCCTGGTCCATGTTGCCTCTCGTGAGAGCAGCTGCACAGCGGAGGGCATCAGAAACGCTTCGCTACAGGCTGCAGCTCGCTCTGAAGAACCTGCAGAGTTTTGCAGAGAGAAGCTGCTGGGCTTGTGGCAGCCGGGAGGGGTACAGAGATGGCCAGCAGTGCCACGTAGCCATCCACGCCTCTGGGAGCCCTCTTCTGAGCATCTCCGTGGGACTCCAAACGGAGATTCCCCAATCTTCCTGCTCTATTTTGATGTAACCAAGAGAAGTCGTAGCTGTAATAAACATATGTAAGACTTTTTTTTAATATTTCCTTAATCAGTTTTGCAATCAAGCCTCCTCTGGCTTCATATAGGCCCAAAAGGTCCTGCAGATTGCTAACATCCCCAACACAGTTCCAGCTGTTTTCTGAAATTGTCTGCTTGAGATGGAAATGTTCAGGAGGAATAAGCTGTTTGCTTAGCAACGTGCCCAGCATGCTCTGTGAGGCTGGTACAAGGCATCGGAAACCCCCAAAGCTTTTTTTTCCGCTCGGAACAGGAAACTGCTGCAGTTCGAAAGTTGTCTTTTCAGCTTAAAATTTGAGATTGGTTAATACTCAGTGGCTGCTGATTTTTGTCGTAGTGACCTGTGGTCAGGCCCCGCAGGACAAATCCCACAGTGGGTGTTGCTCTGCAAGGGGCTGCGGCACACACCTATTTTCCTTTCCGTATTCTTTAGAGCCTGGTGAAACTGCCCCAAGGTGTGACAAATGCAAAACTGGGTACACTGGCCCGAACTGCAACCAGTGTGACAACGGCTACTACAACTCCGACAGCATCTGCGTCAGATGTGACTGCAACGGGAACGTGGACCCGGCGCGGTCACCCAGCGTGTGCAAGCCGGAGAGCGGGGAGTGCATCGGCTGCCTGTACCACACCGCTGGGTTTCATTGCGAGGAGTGTGAGGACGGCTACGTCCGAGACCCCGAGGGGACCAACTGCACCCAGAAAGGTAAAACGTGCTCCTCAAATCAGTGTCGAAGCTCGCTGTGTGGCTCAGGTGGGCACAAGCTGCCTGAAGGCTGGGGTGGCAACACTTGGTCAGATTGGTTTAGATTCATCTGGCCTGTGGTAGAGGGAAGAAAACCGGACCTTTATAACACGTTGGTGCCTACTGGCCTTGAAATCTGTGGTTGAGTTAGCTCCGTGACCGCCCTGATTCCCAGCCTGCGGCGGGCACCTCTAGGGAACAAGCTGGAAAACAAAAACTATTTGCAGTGTATTTAAATATAGGTTTTCAGGTTTCTATTGCTTGATATACCTGATCTCTGAGTGCCCAGTGAATTCTCCTTATTGGCTAGTCCATTCAATAGCACTGTCTAGTTCCCTACAAAGGGTGTTTATAATAAACGTTGTCCCTCTTTATACTCTGCAAACAATAACTACTTGGATGAAATTTAGATACTCTTTTTTTTTTGCTTTCTAAATGGGGAAGCCAAAGCTCAAGGAGCAAGATCCAAACTTGCACAGTGAGTTAACGCCAGAATTTACTGGTGCCTGCGCTGTGGGTCTCTCATCAGTCTTCAGTCCACATCCGAGACACTGTATGTAGCCTCTCAGACTCCGACTAGCGCTGGTACCTAGAGAGGCTACTGCACAGCAGGAGGACTCATAGTAAAATGAGAGCAAATGGTTCTTAAGTTGCTCCTTCAGTGGTTATCAGGAGGTTGGTCCACAAGGTGGATCTCCAGCTCCATGCATGGAAACGTTACAGGCGTTACGTGTTAGATAAGAGAACCCAGAGTTCAGGAAAGCATCTGGGCCCAAATTCGTCCTTGTCACCAACAGAGATTTAATTCAGATCTTCTATTAGGAGCTAATGTGGTTTTCACTCCCATGCTGCTCTCTGGAGGTGCAATCACAGAGTCCTTCTCTGCGCGGGAGATGATCAATAGACAGAAGTTGAATGCTCATTAGCTGTAACTGTACCGGTACAGGGCTGGAAATGGCAGTTTTGCATCGGGTCATCCATTATCTCCCCCTGCACAGCTCTGTCTTTGTGCAAAGAGCTACATGACCTTGCTCCATTAAAATCCACATGTATGGCTTTGCTTGTATACTTGCAGTTTTCACCATTTGTTTTATTTTACTGGCATTGTTACAGGCAATTCCTGATGTGGGGAAAGACTGTCCCCTTTCAAAGGGACTGGGACATGCTCTTCTAGCTTTCCTGTTTCCTTGACACCTGTTTTTTCCCTTTCTTATTAAGCAATTAAAAAGGCGTACAGTTTCTTTCCAGTTTCTTACACACAATTTGCCTAAAAATTGACACGCTGAGGTACTGTGCATTAACTAGTTTTAGGTTAAGATTTTCATAAACTTTGGTGCATTTGAGTGGCCTGGTTTTGAGTGGCTTCTAGAGTGAAATAGAATCATAGGATGGATTGGGTTGGAAGGGACCGTTACAGGTCACCTAGTCCAGCCCCCCCGCAAGAGCAGGGACATCTTTAACCGGATCAGGTTGCTCAGAGCCCCGTCCAGCCTGGCCTTGGATGTTTCCAGGGATGGGGCATCTACCACCTCTCTGGGCAACCTGGGCCAGGGCAACCTGGGCCAGTGCCTCACCCCCCCCATTGTAAAAAATTTCTTCCCTATATCTAGTCTAAATCTACCTTCTTTTAGTTTAAAACCATTGCTCCTTGTCCTGTCACAACAGGCCTTGCTGAAAAGTCTGTCCCCGTCTTTCCTATAGGCCCCCTTTAAGTCCTGGCAGGCTGCTATAAGGTCTCCCCGCAGCCTTCTCTTCTCCAGGCTGAGCAACCCCGACTCTCAGCCTGTCCTCGTAGCAGAGGTGCTCCAGCCCGTGGATCATTTTCATGGCCCTCTTCTGGCCCCGCTCCACCAGCTCCAAGCATCACCCACCAGATCCGCAGACGAAATTGGTGGAGTCTGAGACTCTAAGTGGTCATGGTTGAAAAAAGACAGCACGTTTTGTACCACCCTCTAGTACCCACAGGGACCGTTCAGAGTCTTAAACCTGACCAAGATTTTGATGCTTTCAAGGCTGATGGAGAGAATATTCAAAGGACGTGTGGGATGACCAAAGTCAGTGTTTCTGACCCCTGGGTGGACGGTGTTCCTGCTGTGATGGTGAGGCATAGCAGCAAGGACTTAGTGATGCAGCGTGGCACCGTGC
Organism: Mycteria americana; assembly: GCF_035582795.1. Taxonomy (NCBI): domain Eukaryota; kingdom Metazoa; phylum Chordata; class Aves; order Ciconiiformes; family Ciconiidae; genus Mycteria; species Mycteria americana. Next base: position 6,549,941 of record NC_134381.1, on the reverse strand, counting down.
CACCCAGCCGAGCATCGCAGCCTTCCCCGAGAGCTGGCGCGCGGGCTGCTGGCACGGCCCCGTCCCCTGCCGGTGCTCATTCATTGCAGGAGGTAGCAGAAGCTTTGCAGAGACCGCATTTCAATCAAGCAGCTGGATACGACGCTCACGTCAAAGCTGCCAAAGCAGCCCATTGACCGAACAGCTGCCGCTCTCAAGATGCTGCCCTGGGACATCTGGAGGGCTGGCACGGCCCTGGTGAGCGGAAACAGGCATCGCCGTATCACGGCCCAAAAGCGACAGTCCGCGGTCAGAGCACGGCACTGTTTCACCGTGACGGTACCGTCAGTTCCAGGAAATGTTTTCACCCACGTCCCCCCTGCCAGCGCTTAGCCGATGCTGACTCACAAATAAAGCCCAGAAAAGTCCTGTTTCCTTGCTGGTGAATCAGCCATTGTCTCTGGTCTGTTTTCTTCTAATTATAGCTCCCGGCAGGGCTTGCCAAGAGTTGAGTGTTGATGAAGGAATTTGGAAAGGATGACTGAATTCCTTGTGCCCTTGTCCCAAAGCTGTATCCAGGAACCTCTTGCTCCTGTCGCGTTGCTTCCTACTGCTAAATTCTGCCTGGTGTCCCCCAGAGAAATGCCTCTGGCATTCAGCATCCCGAGTATCCTTAGCGGCCTAAGGCAGGGCCTGCGGAGAACAGAGGAGCCGCTGCAGGAGGGACCCTGAGCAGGAGCCTAAATTAGGGGTGTGATGGCCCCTCCGCTGCCCGAACTGGGAACGTGACGGCCCAGAGTTACCCGGCGGGAGTTCCCCCGAGGGCCCGCGGCAGGAGACGTGCTGAATATTTCCAGCTCCTGTTGCCATTGGAGATGCAACTTAGCGCAAAATTAGTCCTTCGGAATTGACTCTCCTCCTCAGTCATAATTAGTAGACGTTCTCTTCAGGAGAGCTGGATCAATACAGCACAGCACCATCAGCTGTAATTGCTGCCGCTGTAAGCGGGTTTAAAATGAAGTTGCATTTCTGATAGCAGAAAGAGAAATGGAAGAGAGTGGGAAAGAGGGTGCAGAGAGTCCTGTGGAGCAATAGGTGTAGAGAACATTTTGGTTGATTGAGGCTTCGGTTCCTGCTGCCCGGACTTGAGAATCTAAAATAGATCAGGTTGTTCCTGTGAAGAAAATGCTTCATTAGTTACATCTGGGAGCCTAATACTCAGGCTCTTATGGTGCTTTCTGAGGCCTGTACCTCAACCGCTTTGAAGAAGGCGTAATGAATTTGCATCCCACTTACGAGATCTCCAGTGTTAACGTGTCGCCGACTCCTAGATCCGAGAAGGGAGTTATCCCATGTCTGCTGGAAGCAAGGCAGGTTCTGGGCTATTTTGTGCCTGGGAAGGGGCTGCAGAGGAAGACGGAGCTTGGGGCACAGTCCGGTAGTTCCCATGTTCTCGTCCTTCATGTGCGGACATATGCCAGCAGCTGAAACCAAAACGGGATCCAAAGTGGCTTCTGCTGTGTTTGAAAGCTTCATAAGAAGATCCCCAGTCTTTTTTTTGTTGCGATTTGGTTACCTTCTGCTTCTGGTTATGCAGACTGGGGGTTTCCGTGAGATTTGTGTATGACTTCTTCATTCAAAAGCAGAACTGGGATTATTTTGTCCTTTTACATAAAGCAGTGTAAATATTGAAACCCGTTGCTAAACACTGTGACGGCAGAATACTCATGGTTCATTTTTTTCATTTTTGATCTTCTTGTACAGTTAAGGCAGAAATAATAATATTGTGAACGTAATCCTACATCTAGTGTACTAACTGTGAAAGGTTTAAGCTCCTGGAGTCGCTGTGTCCTCCCAGCCTGATTGTGCAGCCCACGTAGAGAAGTGAAACGCTGCCTTCATTGGGTTCAGAGTCCAAACTCTCGCTGAGCTTGGCAGACCCCGTTTTCATGGCCTGGATACGAGCTGGACCGGGTGGCTTGCTTTCATCACGAGCTCATGTGTCTGACGCTGAATCTTGGCTACTGCACCTATCCATCCATCACCAGATTTTTCATAGGAATGCTGCAGTCAACGAGCACTTAGCACACAGAATTATTTAAAAAAACTCAACCCAACCCTGGCTAACCATTCTGTAAATTAGTTTGAAAAAATACCAGCTTTAACAGGGTACACTTAATTGCCATAATAACTGTGATAAAAATGTCAAATCTCTTACGTTTGTGTTTGATTCCAGCTTAGCATATTTTTATTGATCATTTTTTATTTGTTTTGTAGAAGCCACTCTTGGCCCAGAAACAAGGGAGTCTACAGCTTCTGCTCCAAATGCCAGCAAGGCAACATTGTTTTCAACGGCAGTGATAAACAGTACGTTGTCACCAACAACTATACAGACTATATTTCCTATAAGTTCCTCTGACAACAGTACCTCTGCTTTTGCAGATGTTTCATGGACTCAGTTTAACATAATTATTTTGACAGTTATCATCATTGTTGTGGTCCTACTAATGGGCTTTGTGGGCGCTGTCTACATGTACCGTGAGTATCAAAACAGAAAACTTAACGCTCCTTTTTGGACCATTGAACTCAAAGAGGACAACATCAGTTTTAGCAGCTACCACGACAGCATACCCAACGCTGATGTTTCGGGGCTGTTGGAAGACGATGGGAATGAAGTCGCACCGAACGGACAGCTAACGCTGACGACTCCCATGCATAATTATAAAGCTTAGAAGAAGTGATCCAGCTATTCCAAAGTTGGCTTTAAAAAGTTACAGGGCTTGTTGAAGGGGTATCAGGATCCGTGCCAAGGCTCCACGCAGAGGAATTTGCTCTTCAGATACTCTCATGCTGGGCATGCTGTAGCTTGCAGGTGAACAGAAAAAAGTGTAGTACATCCGAATTATCAGGTAATGTGGTGAAATGCATTCAGTGTCCTGTTCTCCATAAAGATCCGTAGAATTCACTGTTGTTAAAGACTTGATTATGCTGACCTGAAAATATTTTTTTTTTTATGAAGAGGTGGTGGGGTGGAGAAAGCAGTACCCCGTGATTAATCAGAAGCTACTTGATTTCCAGCCAGCCTAACACTTATGTCTGCATCCTTTAGTTTGAAAAGTAGCTCATGAATTAACAGTGGATTTCCAAGAAACAGACCTCTGTAAAAGCTTCATATTAGTTCTTGATATAAATTTGTTTGAAAAGGAGGACGAAAAAAGGGAAATAATTGTTCACTGTACTACCAAAAGGCAAGTAGAGGAGTGAGTTGCACACTTGAAAAAAGTCACCATTATCAGTTTCCACTAAGCAGGGAAACAGGAAAAAAAAATCATGAAAATATTGGAGTTAGGGAAGAGGCTAAGCTTTTCCCTTTCTGAGTATTTATACAGGGTGATGATGCTATTAAAACATAGCAATCCATTTTTTTTTCTAGAAGGAGTTAATGAACTTGTATAGTTTCTGTGCAAGGGAAGACAACAAGACATCTCAGGGTTGCCGTGTAAAAAGAAAAGCTAGGCTTAATATCCTACCCTGATAGAAATGGTGTGTTCTGTATATAAAATGTAATATATCTTCTTGGAATTGTATTTGTAATTATTTGTAAAAAAGCCAACCAACCAACCAACCAACCAAAAAAACCCCAACAAGAAAACCATGAGCCCCTCCCCAACCTCCCCTACTCCCCAAGTCATATTTTATCATCTAGATTTTAATTGTACAGCGGTTAGTGGCGTTGTTTAAAAAGAAAAAAAAACGAGGATTGTTTAAAATACTGTAAATTAGATGGCAATATTGTTGGAGCTGGGACTCTGGCAAACACCGACTGCTTAAAGCTTTCCTTCTAGTGTCATTGAATAACTTTCTTTTTTAGAGAAAATGTGAGTGCTCCCTACTTGCATCTGTCAAACTTTCCCATTCCTTTAAATATAGAGTGAATACCAGTGTCACCATGACTAGGGCCTAGTAGGTGTCCAAAAATCGGATGTACCATTCTGTTACTTGCTTTTAAGTCTTTACACAAAATGCAAATACACTGTCATCAATGCATTGAGAGCCTGATCTCGATGGCCGAGCTTTTCCGAAGCAGCTGCTCGTTGTGTGAGTGGATCTCATTGCCATCCCTCCCGCGCTGACACGGTGTCGGGGAGGCTTGCCCGAGGGCTGAGCGCGGCCTCGGGGCCTCTTGAAGGACAAAAGCAAAAATCTCCTGGATTTGGGTGGAAACGGCTTTCAGCCGAAGAGCTTCCAGGAGCCGATCTGCGCTTCTAGGCTTAAAAGCTAAAAGTGCATGGATGCTTTCAGGAAATTTATGTAGCACAAGGTGGTGATGGGGAATCAGCTGTCAAAAAAACCGACGGGGGACTTTAGGTTTTACAGATTCCCCTGATTTTTGTGGGCGGCTGGCGGACTGTTAGCAGAGGGGGAACAACTAATGGGCAGCACAGCACAGGAGGTCACACCGCGGAGCTCCTCGCTTGGTACCCGCAGCGTGCATGCGTGCCTCGAGGCAGGCACCGTGCCCTCCCTGTGCTGGGGAGCCGCCACGTCCGACCCGTGAAAATCAATACCATTACATTTAAGCAGGGCGTGAAACGAATATTTCACCTAACTCATGACCAACCTCAGAACTAAAGCTGCGTTGCTGTGCGTGTTGGTGCTTTGCAAGCGATTGATGCTGAGGATAAATGAAGTACCTGCTAAAGGTCAGCAGGAGCTGACTGATGCATCCTCAGAGCCGAGCAAAAGTAAATATTTCTCAAGATGAGAAACGGTAGGCAGAATGTGGTGATTATTTATTTGCTTTCTGGTGCTGCATGGAGGCTTTTCTTATCATTGGAGACTTTGGGGGGGTGGGGAATAGGTGCTCTAAACACATGCACAAAGATGCCATTTCTGCCTCAAAAACTTGCTGCCTGATTTAAAGATGACACATGGCAAGTAAGAAGGAAAATAGTCGAGGATGACCAAGGGCAACGGTGAGGGCAGAATGTGATATTGCGTATAGGCCTGAGCCAATGGAAGCTCCCATTGCCTGCTATGGGCCTGGGTGAGTCCCATAGTTTGGGTAATAAATTTGGCTGGTGTCACTCAGAGCAATGTTGCTTTTAGTTATAAAACGGGGGAGGACTGGAGGAGAAAATCTGGATATTGCTAATCCTCGAGTTACTCATCAAACTCTTAAAGAGCAGAGTGGTGACAAAATAGAAAATTTCCTAAAAATTGTAATTATTTAGCAGTGCTGATTTAGTGATACACTTGCACTTGGTCACTTCATAGGGTGGAAAAAGTTAATTTAGAAAGTGTTAGCTTCTGGGACTAATGCTAGCAGGCAAAGGGAAGGACAGATTGTTCACTTTAATGTTTCCAAAATATTTTAGTAGATCTTTTAACCTTTGCCACAAAACACCTCTTCCTCAAATTTTGGTATGACTGTAGGCTACTTTATAACAGGAACAGGCTTTGATTTGTCTCTCACTGTAGAAATAATGGCCATCTGCAAAACTCAGACGCTGAGCCCTCCTAGTCCGTGCCTACCACAGCACAGGAGGTGTTTGCATCTGGGCTGCTTCTGACCTCCAAATTACTGTAAACGCTTCGTGTCTGAGCCTGGGGGTTGAAGAGAGGAGGAGGTCAGGATGCCTTACGGTCAGTCTGCAAGGGAGGGTGGTACAGCCGTGCTGTTGCCTGTGGGTCGCACATCTGGATGCAGGGATCTAGATGGCTCCTGTAGATGTGATGGAAGCTTGGCTGGGCAGGGCGGACCTGGCTGCCCAGGTTTGGACAGCAGAGGAAAGCACAGGACGTTCTTTAGCAGGGACTGGAGCACAGCAGGGATGTGGCACTGGGACAATGCTTGTCAGATGGCAAAATGACTCAGCAGGAAAATACCAGCCACCTCCAGCCAACCAGGCCTTTGGCAGAGAGGAACAACATTTACAAGAGGAGATCGATGCCTCAGCAAAGAAAGAATAAACTTTGGTGATGCGAGATTAGATCTTCCTTGCTCTCTCCATCAGTCATACAGCTGTCCCCTGGGCACCACAGGAGGTGCGGAAGAAGCTGAGCTCATTGTATCTCCAATCACCTTAGGCTGGCATTGTATTTCGAGGGGTTGCAGAGCTAAAGCACCTGTGCCAGGGTACTAAAGGCCACCAGGACCTGCCATGTGTTATAACTTGTCATGAAGCTTCCCAGATGTTGAGGTTTGCCCTACGCCACGTTGAGGTATGGGCAGGTAAACCAGAAATGGAGTTTCAGGGCTGCACGGAGGCCCAACTCAGAAGCCGGCAAGACAAGGGGAAGGCATCTGGGTGACTTCTAGGGCTGATGTGGCAAGACAGATACACGTAGCTTTCCTGAAGGGCCACCACGCGTCACCTTCTAACTGGGCATGCCGCTGTCTGGCTGCAGTGGTGTGGCTGTCGCGGAGAAAGGCAGTCGATGGCATGGTACGGTAGCTGTAGAGCGTAGAGAAGGTACGACAAGGCAGGTGAGGGCTGGGTGAAGGTGGGAAACCAGCTCTCAAGGCACGATCCTCAGGGTCGTGAGGGCCCTGTGGATCCAGCTGGTCTGGATGGGGTGAGTTCAGTTCCACAGTCAAGTAACTGAAGGCGAGAGGATATAACGGAGTGGTTAAAGGGCAAAAAGCAATGATGTGTCAAAGGCACGGGGCAGCCTGGATGGCTCACAACTTAGGAGAGCATTTGGTAAGCACAGAGTGCAACAGACATGCAAAAATGTGATTGGGTTAATGTGGATTAGATGATCTCGAATCTTATGAACCACTGTAGCTAGAAATAACTGTGTGGAGCACTAGCCCTGGGGAGCTGTCAGGAGATGTCATCCATTGGAATGATAATTCCCCTGGACCAGGCTGAGCAAACTTAGCACGCTGGAAGCCATTTCTGAGAGAGGAGGGGATGTATTCAGCATCCTTCAGGTATCCTGGGCCAGTTAACCACTGCTATACAGCATCTTTATCTTAAACGTTACATGCAATGTAAACGTGGCAGAAAGTTTGCACAGTCTCCTTTAAATAAAGGATATAAGATTGAATCCTAAAAATACATTTCTCTTTAAAGTGAACTTTTAAAATGAGCTCCCACAGGACTCTGCTCTTCATGTGTCAGAGGGATGGATTAAAATAAGAAAAATGTGAGCCTTGAAAGTTGTACTTGCTCCCAACTGAAACCCATCAGTCTTACTACACATCCAAATAAGGCGTCTCCTAAGCATATGCTATGCTTACAAATGCATTTCTAAAAGAAAAGTGTATGATTTGAATATATGTCAGAATTTATACAGAAGAATGTTATTTAAAATGAATAAAAATAAATGTATATAATTTGTATCTATGCCACTTGGATTTTTGCATTTGTGTTTTGTTCATTAAAGTTCAGCTGGAGTCTTCCCACTGATAGCAACCAGAGCTGGACGGAAACCTAAAGGATTGCATCTGATCTCATCCCAGTAATGACATTTGTGCCAAGAGAATGATTCCTTCATTATACCCCTGTATGTGAGATGAGAACCATGGCACAAAAATGTTTTTTAACATCAGATATACATAAGTGCAGTTGACATTCAGTGTCAGATAATCCATCTAAAAAATGAGCCCTATGATCTCTTGTATCTGCTTATTAACCATTCCAGCTTTCAGCTACTTTCATTAACATGTTTGGTAGCTAGACAGCCAATGCGCGTTTCCCCGTTATTGTCTGTAATATTCACATAGGCATATTTTGTCAGAGATGTATGCAGTGATTAAAAATGAAACCTACAGAGCAAAGCTAGAAATTGGAAGAGGATATTGTATCAGATTTTTCTTCATGACCACAACGGGTCTTTCAAAGGACATTGATGTTATCAGATACTCTGCAATCCACATTTGTGGTGTCAATAGTTTTGAATATTTCTGGTAGTGTCTGCAAAAGGACGTATGGAACACTTGCATTTCTTTCTCACTTGTCAGTGTTCGGAAATTGATTTTTTTGGCGCAGAAGCAAATACAAATGCTAAAGGCTAGTCTTCCCTGCTGAATGTTATGTCTAACTCTTTGGCCCTTACTAAGCAAAGAACTTGAAGAGAGGTAAGGCAGCATCAGTTAAGCGAGCACGTAAAACTAAGTGTTCATTCAAATGTTTAACTGAGCCAGAGCTCTGTAAGCAAGGACCACACTGGTAAAATTCCAGGGAGTTTATTGAGACCTGATTTGCATTAGCAGAACAGTTTGATTGTGTATGACTTAGCTTAGCAGTTTTGCTCTGAACTGTAACAGGAGGAGGCATAACTGATGCTGAACCAGGTCCCTAGAGTAGGGACTTGAGAACAGGACAGCAAGGAGGACCCGTGCTCCTCTGACAGTGACATCCGACCTCCTTGTGCCACCATCGCCCTTCAGCCGCAGTGCTTTCCTCCTGCTCCTTGGGAGCTTGTGGTCAACTCATCCATACCATTACACTCACCGTAAGTATCTCTCTCCTAGACTCCTTTTCGTACTTTGTTTCTGAGGTGGTAAGGATCTCAGACTGCCTTGTAAAGTAGGAAAGCGCCATTCCAATACGGCTTCCTGGTACGAGGATTTAGTATAATCTCCCCAAATGTACTGCTAATTAAGATAAAGTTAAACAACGTTAAGCAGATTATCAGAAGGCAAGTTGTTAACTGCTTCTAAACAATACATTTCCCAGCCGTCTGCCCCTTGCAGCTTCTTGGTGCCGCTGCAGATTTTAAAACGTTGGGCAGTGCAGTAAGCCAGGGAAATTTTCGGTCATGTCTGTGTGTATATACATGGATATATCTATATGCCTTTGTCCATCAGACAACCATTTCCTGAAGTGATAAACTTAACAAGGAGGGCCCTGCTGATTTCCTTTCGAAAGACAGTATATTGGGACACGAACCGTGGCTCTGCAGACACAGAGGTGCTTTACCAGCCCGTAGCACACAAGCAGTGAATGATTTGCGCTGTACTTGCGGCTGATGGATGCTGATTTAATGGCATGCATCAAATATGTAACACCTTACTGTAACCTTAAACGAGCAAATTGGTATCACGCTTTCTGTAAGTGGACTCATTCATTTTATGAAGATCTGCTCTGTAAACATGTGAAGCCACATTTCAGACTGGCTGATCAGATCCTGGTGCCATATGGCAGACCCCATTTTGCAAATTTAACTTCAGCTTGGCAGAAGGTGAGGCCACTGCAAAAGGGGACCGGGTCGCAGAAGGTGACAAATGTCTCCCAAAGGCCATGGGGGAGTTGAAGGGACCGAACATCTCTTAGGGTCATCAGACCCCAAGTGCAAAGCATCAGGCATGTCCAGTTGGGTAGGAGATGAGATTAAGAGCTTAGTTGTGCTAAGTAGCGCCTGGCATTTCCTGGCAGTTCGGGGCGCTAACAGCCGCTCCGTCATGCACTTGTACACGTAAAATTGAAAGACAGAAGTAGGGGGGGAAGCCCACTGTGACCGTACACATCCAGTGGTTGCAATGGCTGCTGCCACCAGTCTAGAGCATTTTACAGGCTTCTAAATGTGGGGGGGTTGACGCTGGCTGGACGCCACATGCCCCCCAAAGCCGCTCTGTCACTCCCCTCTTCAGCTGGACAGGGGAGAGAAAATGTAACGAAAGGCTCGTGGGTTGAGACAGGGACAGGGAGAGATCATTCACCAATTACTGTCATGGGCAAACCAGACTCGACTTGGAGAAATCAGTTTCATTATTGCCAATCAAATCAGAGTAGGGTAATGAGAAATAAAAACTAAATCTTAAAACACCTTCCCCCCACCCCTCCCTTCGTCCCAGGCTTGATTTTACTCCTGATTTTCTCTACCTTCTCCGTCCCAGCGGCACAGGGGGACGGGGAATGGGGGTTGCGGTCAGTTCATCACACCTTGTCTCTGCCGCTCCTTCCTCCTCAGGGGGAGGACTCCTCACACTCTTCCCCTGCTCCAGCATGGGGTCCCTCCCACGGAAGACAGTCCTCCACGAACTTCTCCGACGCGAGTCCTTCCCACGGGCTGCAGTCCTTCTGGAACAGACTGCTCCAGCGTGGGTCCCCCACGGGGTCACAAGTCCTGCCAGCAAACCTGCTCCAGCCTGGGCTCCTCTCTCCATGGGGCCACAGGTGCTGCCAGGAGCCTGCTCCAGCGCGGGCTCTCCACGGGGTCCCAGCCTCCTTCGGGCACCCATCTGCTCCGGTGTGGGGTCCTCCACGGGCTGCAGTGGATATCTGCTCCACCGTTAACCTCCACGGGCTGCAGTGGATATCTGCTCCACTGTTAACCTCCACGGGCTGCAGTGGATATCTGCTCCACCATTAACCTCCACGGGCTGCAGTGGATATCTGCTCCACCATTAACCGCCATGGGCTGCAGTGGATATCTGCTCCACCATTAACCGCCATGGGCTGCAGGGACAGCCTGGCTCACCATGGTCTGCACCACGGCTGCTGGGGAATCTCTGCTCCGGCGCCTGGAGCACCTCCTCCCCATCCTTCTTCACTGACCTTGGTGTCTGCAGAGTTGTTCCTCTCACATATCCTCACTCCTCTCTCTGGCTGCTCTTGCGCAGGTTTGGGTTTTTTTTCCCCTTCTTAAATACGTTATCCCAGAGGTGCTACCACTGTCGCTGATGGGCTCGGCCTTGGCCAGTGGCGGGTCCATCTTGGAGCCGGCTGGCATTGGCTCTGTTGGGCATGGGGGAAGCCTCTAGCAGCTTCTCACAGAAGCCAGCCCTGTAGCCCCCCCCGCTACCAAAACCTTGCCACGCAAACCCAATACAACAACTTTCACCTGTTTTGAATAGAGAGTAGAGCTGGAGCAGGTACCTGGAGAAAATGGAGCTAACAGGGCACCGTGACAATTTGGAATAATAAAACCACAGAATTACCATGGCCCATGGTCAGCCCTTATCCATGTCCTATTTTCTAGCCAGGTAAGAATCCCCTTGAGATAGCCCAGATGATAGTGGGTAAGCGAGACGTGACACACTCAGTACCGAAGAGGAAACCAAATCTAACGCACGTGGTTACGGCTGCGGGTGAGAGCCAGGCGAGTGTCTCGCTGGAACGGAGCTTCCTCGTGTTACAGGTAATGCTGAGAGTAGGTACCAGCATCATGCCCCGGTTGAGGTTGTAAATATTGCAGGAAAGTATTTCAATCCTACGCACAGGTTTCCAATAATGAATTAAAAACGCGGGTGAAGAGCAGGAGAAGCCAGGTGAGGTTTGGAGCTCGCCCGCTCCCGGAGCAGTCGCCCCAGGCCAGGCCCTCTCTGCGCACCCTCAGGGACAGCGGCACCTGGAAGGGGAAACGATGGCAATATTTAATTCAGTTTAGCATTTCCAACTGTCGATGTTCTGAAATGTTCAACATAATTGCATTTTCTCCCCGAAAAAGCGGGAGAGCTGCGATGCTTATGTCTTCGTTTTACAAAAACACCCGATTGTTTCAAAATCAGCCTGCTTCAATGCAGGATGAACATTATGATAGCAGCTGGCTTCCCGGATTTTCACCCCTGCCAGTTACAAAAAATAGTGACTAGAATTTGCAACTAAAGCGTAATTATTTTTTCTCCAACTCTGATGGCGGTTTGGCGCCGGGGAGGACATGGGAACAACCCGCTCCAGCGGCTCTGCCAGGCCTGGCAGGAGCCCGGGGTCCAGGCGCACCCCAGCAAAAGCCTCCTCCAAGCGCGCGTTTGTTGGAGCGGGGCCCGAAGGCTCCCGGGGCGAGGCGGGGGCCGCTCCCCGCCGCCGCCCGCCCGCCCGCGCTGGCTGCGCCGTCCCCCGCCCCAGCTCCCGCCCCGGCCGGGCCCTTCAGGCGCCTCTCCACAGGCTGGAAAGGCGCGCCCAAGCTGCCCTCAGCAAAGATGGCAGCTGTGCCCGGGAACGCCCCGCTGTCATCAGTAAAGATGACAGCTTAACATCGTGGCCGGTCCTGCTTTGAAAAAGATGGCGGCTGGCGGACTACTCTGTTGCTTCCCTTATTCAAGATGGCGCCCGACAGCTTTCTCTCCCTTTGCCCAGCTGGCAGTCGCCATCATCCCCCGCCCCACTCTGCCCTCAGCCAACATGGCGCCTGCCCGCCTCACTTCAGCCACCGCCCGCAGCAAACATGGCGGCTTCCCTTCAGTTTCCATTGTGCCCGCCGCGTACACTCTTCCACGGTGGCTTCAGGGGCTTCACCTCCGTCGACGCAAAGATGGCGGAAGCGCTTGCGGCCGTTTGAATTCCAGCGAAGCCGCCAAAGCCGCGCACAAAGGAACTGAGCTCTGGCCGCCGGCGGGACCCGCGGGCCGGCGGTGCCATGGACTCGCTGCCGGGGGAGGACCTGACGCTGCCGGTGGCGTTTGAGGGCAGGTATGCGGGCGGGGCCGTTGGGCGGGGGCTGGCCCCACGGCGGGCGCTGGGCTGAGGCGCCGGGCCCGCCGCCCCCCTCCCCGCCGGTGCGTGTGGCGGGGCTGGGCCTGCCGGCCCCGAGCGGGTGTCGGGGGGTCGGCGCCCCGCTGGGCGTCCGGCTCCTCAGTGGTGTTCTCCTCCTTCCTCAGCGTCAGCGTCTCCCAGCTGCCAGACGTCTCCTGCGGGGGCCCCCAGCCCGGCCCGGCCGGCGGCGAAGGTAAGGCCGGGTGGCGAGCGGCAGCCCCCCGTGCGGCGCCGGGAGGCGGCGGCCGGGGCCCCGCGGCACCGGCAGCCTGGCACCCGCCTGGCTCGGGGGGGCCCGAGCCCCTCACCGCGCCGTCCCGGCTGGTGGAGGAGCCCTGCCTGCCGCTGCGCGGGGCTCGGTGCTTCGTGCGGGTCTCGAAACCTGAGGAAAACGCCTCGTGCCTGAGGAAAAAAAAAAGGCAGAAGGTGTTTTTAAGTGATGCAGCTTTTTGTAAGTTATGTCTTTTTAAGACTATAAACGTCGGCGACTGCCGCCGTTACTGCTGTCCGCTCTGTTGCCTGTGGTCATTGTGGCTCTGAGTCTTACGTAGGATGATCAGCGGATTTGTAGAGCGGGTACTTAAAACACTGAGAACATCCAGCAAGGCAATGCTGCTGTTTCATCTTCTGCTTAGTTTTAGGGAAGTTGCATGCTGCGTATCATTAGGTTTTCCACTTCAGCTATTCAGAGTTACTTCCTGCCTGAAGACCTGATCTAGATGCAGTATCTTAGCTTTTATCTCTTCATGCATTAAGAAGCCTTCCTATCTAGTTCCTGTTGAACAGAAGCTGTAATTCAGTATGTTTTCTGAATCTGAAATGCGGCCTAGAGATTCCGCTGTCTGAACTTGTTCTGTCTTCTTAAATGTCTAGTGTTACCGGATGTGGCAGACGATACAGTCTCACCAACTAGAGCTCGGACCATGAAGGACTACGAAAATGTAAGCGGATTTTTAAGATCAGAATAGGTGACAGATTTATGGCCAAGATATTTCTAACATGCTGGCTAAAGTGTTGACTCTCTAAGTCAGGTTCTTAGTTTGTGTCAATCAACACAGACTTGTTGCAGGTGTGACCACCTGGTTATCTGTGCTTTGAACCTCTGTTTCTTAAGTATTGCTCTCAAAAACAGAGGCAAAAATTTGTTGTCGAGACTAGCCAACTGCCGCTCTTAAATTGCGAAGCAAAAACTGGCACCCTCTGCTCAAAAGTTCATGGAATCACCAGAAGCATAAGAACTTGGTTTGAAAGTCTGCAAGTGATTTATTTCGGGGAAGCATGAAGCTTATTTTCATTTAGACTAGTACAGGATTTGGCTTTTTATTTCATTGACTGCTGTATGATACCTTTTACCTTTATATTTATGTACAAGTGTGCTTGGAATACTTTGTTGTAAAGGTCTAGTATCATTGTGACAGCTCTGTAGATAAAACTGGTTTTGGCACTTACTAGAATATAAAGGAAACCATTAGATCTTTTTAAAATCTATTGATTGTATTGATTATTTAACCTGAATAAGCCAATTGTTTGAATAAGCCAATGTAACTGCTGAGTGATGATTTGGTTGGGATATAGCTGTGTTGCAGGACAACTCCCCCATAAAAGGTTTTAAATTGTTTAACTCAAGTTCTTATGATTGTGTGAAGAAACTGTAGAGGGGAAAGCAATCAAAAATCCCTGAGATGACTGCTACAGCTAACGGCTGTGGCTTGCTATCTTTAGGATGTGTTCAAGTATCTGCAGTTTTTAGTGTGCTTCTGTAACTGCTGTTACCTTTTGTAGCATTGTTATGTTTGAAATGAGTGTTTCTTCTAAACTCCTTCAGTTTCTTGTGGCCTTATATCCCTCTGAGAAGAAAGCTATGCTCTTTGCTCAGAATTTAAAGCTTGTTTTGGAAAGCCTTGGTGAAGGATGTTTTTTACAGTCTGTATCTATTTCACTTTCTCTTTTTGTTTTTGTGTATTGGCTGGGGTAGAAGACACTGCCTTGGCATTAGTATGTGCTTAAAATCTTTTACTGTGATATGTGCCAAAGACCTCAGTCTAGAATATATATTATGCAAGTGGTTTATTAGCTGCAGTGTTGGTTTGCACAGGGGAAAAAGTTGTAGAAGGGAGGAAAAATCTGTTGTTGTTTGTTCTGTGTCATGTGGAGGAGAAAGGGTCTCCCTGCAGACCTCTGGCTTCCTGGTACGTACAGACCCCCTATGTTAAACTGAGCTGTAAAACTTCTCATAGGCTTTTATGGATGCCAACAGGATAATGAGGCTCAAAAATCCATTCAAGTAAAGAAAGAAGAAGCCATTAAACACAATTAAACACAGATATTTCTATAACTTCTGTTTTTGAGGCTCAAGATTGCTGGTAGCTGGAAGGCTAAACTTGACAAAGGGGGCATTTACTTTTGTTGTCCTTTTACTATTAACCAAGCATCCGGTAATAGCCGCGTTTAGATGCGCTTTTGGACTGACATTGTAAGGCTGTTCTTATCCCACTTTAAAACAAATATGAATTAGCAGGTAAAGTTCCTGATATCTCCTGCTTGGAGATGGTTTGTGTGTGTGTATGTATATATTACTGCATGAATTTGCTGATCTTTGAGGCTATGTTATTTATACAGGATATGAGAAGGAAGTACTGAAAAGAGTGGGCTCCTTGCCTTGCAGCTCGGAGAGAACAGGATGGATGTAATGACCCTTGAATGGGCTAAAGGGTGGATCCATGTAGAAGAGGTTCTTTTATGTTTAGACCTGGAGAAGACGCTGAGCTAGATAATATTAGAGGTGTAGATTTTTTTTTTTAGTATTTATGGTGCGTTCCACTTTCTTACAATATGGGGGGAAAGCACCTTGTGATAGAATATGTGAGTGCGTGGGCAAAATGAAAGGCATATTTAACTGAGGACCTCGTCATGGTTTATTAGATGTTCATGAATAGAAAGGATGATTGGTATCAAGTTAGGGAACTAAGTAATAATATTTGTGGGTTTTTTCTTGTCTCCCCAAACCCACTTAGAATTTTGCTGTCTTGTAAAATGGCCTCTGCTGGCAAAAACTGTGTTGCGCTGTGAAACCACAGCCTCTGCTGACAGATGCCATTTTGCATAAAAGTGGCCCTATGCAGACTTGGAAAGGAGCTAAACCGAGTTAGGCAAGTGGTATTTGCTACCATGCTGTCCGTGGTGTGGAATATTCTGTGTAGAGTGTATTGCATTGTCCTGTTTTTTCAAGAAGTGTCTGCTATTTCTCTTCTTCCGTTCCTTTTTTAAATACAGAAATCAAAATGCATAAAGGAATTAAGACTGCACTTTAAATGCGTAAGTCGAGAGGATTGCCATTAAAATCCCTTTGTAGTGTGAACTTGTTCACATTTTACACGTTGTCTTTTATTAAGCTGTAACTTTTTAATTGTAGTCTGCCTGAATTAATTTTCCTCTGAGAAACGGAATGTCAGATATGACATTTGTTTTACTTCTTGGTTTATGATTGCATAGTCTGTTTTGTTTGCCTTTTGAAAATAGTACCCTTAAGCTCTCTGGTTTAATTCTATTGCCACTGAAATACATGTGAGTAGAATTAAGGAATGCTGAGTTCTTTTGAAATTGTTTTTTCCTTTTGACTCAGAAATGCATTGAATGTGTGAAGACTAACTAGAAGTTCAATTGATACAATTTCAGGGTGTCTTTGGCACTTGGACTGAATGAACAAACAGAGACTAACTGTTAGGAATGATCTACTGACAGCTTAAAAAAAACCCGCAAAGCAAACCAAACACTAAGGTCTGCTCTCACTAGTTGAACAAAGTGCTGAACTTGCCAGGAAGACATGCAGGATCTAGCCTAGTTCTGCACCCTTGCTTAATTTAAGGAAGCTTTAATTTCTTTGCTTACTCTGAATAAGGATTTCAGTTTTGAGCAATATTCTGCATTGGTTTCTGACTTGCATTGAAGTACAAAGTTGCGTTGTTTTCATGTTTACATCTATTTGAATGTTCCAAAATGGTCATTCCAGTTACTCAAGATACTCGGTTATGCTCATGAGGTATTGTGCTTTAAAAGTTACAACTTGCATAGTTCGAGTTTATATCCACTACTCTGTGGTCATTCAATTGGAATTGGAGAGAAACAAAGATAGTTAAATATATGTATTGCTACTGCTTCTAAAGACAGGTTTCTTCAGGATGTGTGAATGGGCCATGAAGTTTGTGTAGTCAGGCATACTTTCAGTTGCTTGGCTGATATTTACTTGTGTGAATAATGACGAGGCATCTTGCTGGGTAAAGATTATTAAACTGAAGAATTGTTTGCAGATGCAGGTTCTGAGTGCAGTTACAGAAAATAATCTTAGGTTTCACAAGCCAAATATTTTTTAAGAATTGTATTGCTAATAATTTTTACAAGTGGTACTATACTGTTCTGGAAAAGCCTCCATAAATATTTTATTAGTAGCTTTGTAACATATTTGATTTCCTTTTGCTGAAAGCATCTGGCAGGGGATACAAGTCTTATTTGAATGAATGTTTTATGCTTAGTCTCAAAAAAATTTAGAGGGAGACTCTTTTCTTTAATGAAACCATCAACTATGTTACTGCTCCTACTAGGAAGGTTAAAAATCATAAGCAATTTTTTTCACAAAGAATTGCACTAAGAAATACGGGATGGGATAAAGGTTTTACTGGTGTTCGATTGGGCTCACATGCCTTGTGTGCTTGTGGCTTTTTTTCCTGTGAATAAGGCTACCATCCCAAGCTTTTACCAAGAAAATACTTTTGTTTCAATGTGATGTCTTGTATTTTGTTCAAGTTCTATTTTATAGAAGAAAGAACTACTTAATATTTTTAGATTTAAAAAACTCTCTTGGATTTTTTTTGTGTAAAAATCAGACAATGTTTTAGTACTTAAGGAATATTCTAAAGAGCACTGTCTGCACAACAGTGTGTATTATAAATTTTTAAACAATCCTATTTCATAGTTGTTATTTGCTTAGTACTAGTGTCTCACAGTTATGCAGGGCTAAAAATAAACACAAGCTAAATGATAACATCTTACACAAACACACAAAGTTTATGTGTGTGCCAGTGTGCCTATACATCTTAAACAAAACCAAAAAAAACAAACCCCAAAACATTCAGAAGGGGTAGGCTGGAGTGGGATTTCTTCTTGTTCAGGTGAGGAATGGAGATGGGGGGGAAAAAAAGTTATGGCTGGGATGGGGGGGTGGGAGAAAAATATCTTCTGTGATATCAGAAGCTGAAGCTGGTGAAGATAGAAACCTGTTGAAGGGCTTGGAGTATTTGCAGCTCCCTGGTGACACTATCTTGGAGGGAAGGATGTTTCATTTTGACTTGGGTATCATGCTGTTATTAACACCTTCACAATTTGAATGTGTGTGTGCGTATATCACCCACACGTATATACACGTTTAACCAGGTCCAGTGGGGTTGAATTCTGATCTTGCACTGTGGAGAGCAAACCCAAATGATGGTAGTTTTCACTCTTTATTTTACTTGGTTTGAAACACATGACATAATTTGCTCATTTTCCTTCTTATTTCACAGCAAATCACTGATCTGAAAAAAGAGAACTTCAACCTGAAGCTTCGTATATACTTTCTGGAGGAGCGAATGCAGCAGAAGTTTGAAGGTCCCACTGAAGAAATATACAAAATCGTATGCATTTAGAATAATTTAATAGACATATATATCTTTTTGAAGAGTTTGCTTTGTGGGGAGGTTACCTGTTTTACTCAACTAAAAAAAGACTCAAGTCTTTTTTTTATTGTTGGAAATTTTAGTGTGATAACTTTATTCTGGCCTAATCCTTTTCAGTAAAAAACAAATTAAAATCGCCTTTATAAGTTGTGGAAAAACTAGTTTCAAATGCGTGAGTGTCTGTAGTTATGGGACAGACTAAGATGTTATGTTTACAGTAAGTGGTTATGGATCTTCAGTAGTTGTGCTACTGAAATCATGTACTGAATGGGGAATAGAAGCAGCAGCACGCTTCCCCTGAATTTGATATGTAGTTATTCTGCGTTCTACTATCGAGCAGTTCAGTTCACCCTTGAATTCTTCCCTGGGCTTATCAGATGTCAGTACAGCGACGTGGAGGTGTTTTGGGTGCTCCAGCTCAAAGTCGCTTCCTTTGAAGCGTGTAGATAAAGTTGTATTAGGGTTGTGTATAGCTTCTAGTTTTATTGCTCTAAATTGAAAGAATGCGTATTTGTACGGGATTCAGGAAATCTGTTTGATTCCTATGTCAGTTTGTAGAAAAAACTGGTATCTTTTCTAAGTTGGAAGAAGGATTTGAGTTGAGTAGTATGTCTTGCATCCTCGTTATTTCAGGTTTACAGATGATAGGCAGCATTTCTTAGGCCCTTTGGTGGTGTCTGCATTCTAGAAAGGAAAAGAAGTCATTTTGGTAATGCAGTAGCATGTTATAAATAACAGATGCTTGCATCAGGTCTCTCTTCTGTAAGAGGATGGAAACTTAAATCTCTCTTGATGCTTGTTGTGGTAGTTAAGTACATTGATGTTTTGCTAGGGCATGGGTTCAGCTGAATATTGCTAATTGGTCTTCTGGCCTGGTCGTCTACACTGGTGTCTTTCTTGTAATTGCTAATGTATTGAAATGGTATCTGTCAACTTGCAGGCCAAGTAGTTCTTTGTACCATGTGTGCTTATGTCATGAGTATTTTTCTCAGGCTATAACAAAATAATTTTAAGATTATTAAAAACCTCAATAGTTGATACAATCTAGTTTTTAAAAGAAAATATCTCATAGCTCAAAGAAAAATCATGCATGGAAGCCCTAGAAACTCCCAAATTGATCTGCACTACTCCTCATTATAGTAGTTAAGTGTGTGTGTGTGTGTGTAGGGGATTTGTCTTGCTTGAATACAATGGTCCTAAATGCTTTTTGAGATTTCTGAAAGTCTTGAACCTTGCGAAATATGTCCTTTAAAAGCTAAAATGTCTCTATGCTATTCTTAGCCCAATTATATTTTATATTTGCTGGTCCGAGCAAAAAGTAATCTACATGTTGCCAATAACTTTTGGGTAGGGTGACGTCTGAATTCTCTCCAGACACTTTCATTCTTATGTCCTAGAACATTGAGCTGAAAGTTGAGATAGAAAGTCTGAAGCATGATCTGCAGGAGAGAGAGAAACTACTCATCAAAGCCTCGTAAGTACCAGTATATTTCTTGATGTTTGTTACTTAGGATTTCCAAGATTTTGCTTCTATTTGTATTTTCCTGATGTTTTAGGAATATGAGGATCCCAAAGTAGTATTTTAAGGGCACTTATCTAGAAGTTGCTTCATTAATTACAGAAGTTACATGTGTGAATTCTTAAATGCACAATGATGTTAATGTAGTTATACTGGCTTGTGTGACTTTGATGTTATCCTTCATTCTGTGGTATTTTTCAGGTAAATAAATGACCCCCTAGTTGGGAATGGCTTAGTATTCCTGTTGTAGAAGTTAAGCTAAGAGCTTAATTGTTTGAACAGGTGAACTTTTTTTTTTTTTCCTCTCTGCACTGGATTGGGAAGACCGTACACAAAACACTTCTCAGTAAACTGAGAGAGCAGTTCAGAACTAATCTAGAATGAATCTTGTGGTTTTTAATGTTTAAAAAATGCACTTAAAATTCCTGCTTTTCTGTTAAAACCTCTTTTCTAAATAAAGATTAGTTATTTAAAAGTGACATAGTGCTACATTGTCTTATGGAGTGGGCAAGGTGGAATATGTTCTGGGCAGGGAATGGATGACTGTAGGCCTGACAACAGCCTGTTAAATTGCTTCCTTCTAGATGTCTGGTTCAAAACTAATCCAAGCTGGCAATGACTGACAGCTACCGACTGCTACATGGGCCTCAGTTTCAATGGAATTTTCTTTGTGTGGCCTACCTCGCATGGCATTGAATTCCTACCAGTTAGCCTTTTTTCAGTAGTTCAGAGAGGCCTAGTTTCAAGTAGATCCTGAGGACCAGATTAAGTTTTGTTTGGTCTCTCCAGGTAGCTGTCAAAAGGTATTGCTGGGCTTTGAATGGAATCTTGCACGAGTTCATAATAGGAAGCAAAATTTAGGGGGAAATCATAAACAAGTGGTCATCTTTTGTTTAGTAAGGAAACACTAGCTGTTTTTTTTTTCTTACAAGGTATTAACAATTATGGAAAAGGCAATTGGAGAAGTCCCAGCAGCTGCGTATTTTCAGTTTATTCCAGTGCTGCTTTCTGTAGAAAATATAACTCTACCAAAGGCTTGATACTGTGTCTGGAAGCTTTAAAAATATGAGGGAAATATTACACTTTTTCATCATACATATAAAGTGCTTGCTTATCTGTTGTGACAAGGCTTGTGTACAGAACTCTTGGACTATACCACCACAATTGCTATATAGTGTGTAGATGTTTGTATTTAACCTTAAAGTGACAAGCAGGTACAGATAAAGTGGAAGACACTTGCTTGTGCCTAATCTACCAGCCACTTGCCCTTTAAATGTTTTCCACTTGGATATGCAGTGGAATTTCTATCTATATTATGGTCTTTCAGTAAGGCAGTTGAAAGCTTGGCCCAGGGTGGTGATGCTGAAATACAGCGTGTGAAAGAAGAGGCACAAAAGAAAATGCAAGAAATGGAAGAAATCCTGACTAGCAGAATAAACTTTCTGGAAGAGGTGAGTGGCTGCAACTGAAGGAATAGTTAGAATCAGTACTGTCTTTGTACTATTGTCTGAGATTTGATACTGTGATCTACCTATATTTTCAAAATTGTTTCAGCTTTCCTGGAAAAATAGCCAGTGCAAAACCAAACAAAAAAAGAAGGGGGAAAAAAAAAAAAACAAACAATGAAAGGGAAGGTGTTTTTAGCTGCTCTTGAACTGTCAAATGTGAGGATAGCAGTTCTTCAGGCAGTTCATACCTATTGGTGGTATTTAGGCACATTCAGCACAAACCTTTGATTCCTGAATTCCCGTGTGAGGAGGCTACATTTTCAGAACTGCAGTCTTTGTTTAAAGGAAGAGGGGCTGGATTTTGAAGACTTCTACTGGTAAGGTCTCAGCTTCATAAATAGCTGAAACCACTCTGTAAGCACTCCTGTCATTTCCCATCTTTATAGGGGACCTCAGTATCGCAATATAGAAAGCTACAGAATCTTGGATTTATATTTGCACTCTTGTGTGTTCATTATAGGCTGAGAGGCTACCTACTCATGGCAGCTTCTGGGTAGGTGAACCAGTGGGCACTTCCCTGTGTTGTGCCTGCATGTGCATGCCTTACGCTCTGTTGTTAGATTGACCTTTATCTGCCAAATGGTATGGGCTTCTGCTGCCACTGTGTCACCTTTTTGCACAACATTCTCCTGTTCCACAGGGTTATTCTTAAATGTCTTTTTAAATTCCTTGCTGACTGTGGTTGAGATAGTTTATTGTATTTATTGTTGAGCCATTGCTGATATCTTTACAGGTGAATTGCTTCACGTTTTCCTCATTTTGTACTGTAAAGGCAAAAAAACCCTTCTCTGTATGAATAACACGCTTCCTCAAAAGCAAGGAGAAGTTCAGTTTCTTGTAAAGAACAAATTTGATGTCGAATGGTCTGTGCTGGAAATGTTTGTGTCAAGTTCTAGAAATACATAAGCTCATAATTGTTTTGCATCGTTGACTGTATACGCTTATCTGTAGGTGTGGGATTTTGTAGCTGTGTTTGTGAGGGGGATAGGCATCTGGTGCTCTTTCTGTAGGTAAATAGAAATAGCACAAGTGGGTATATTCCAATACTTGCTTTTCCATCCCTAAAGAATTAATTGGTCATGGAAGATATTGGTAGCAATCTCCTCATGGTATTTTCTATCAGGATGATTTAGCAGTATTCATAAAGCAGTGAGCTCCTTCAGGGAGGAGGAGGGGGGAATCTCCATGACCTTTTTTCCAGTTTGGTGGAATTGGGATTTCTCAAAGCATTCTTTGTGCTATTGGGTAGGTAGAGAAGTTCCTAAATTACTTATTCTGTACCAAAACAACCAGTCAGACTGGTGTTTCCCAGATCTGACAGGCAGAAGGGCAAATAGTCTAATCTCATGGTGATACAGTATTTTCTGTAGCCTGAAGATAGTGTTAGCCTCTGAAATTAATTTTATTGTGCTTATGAATGTAAACACTGCAGGGTAGTATTAGTCACTTGTTTACGTAGCACCTTATAATTATATAGATCCAGGTAATAATTAATCTTTGTTAAAAGATTAATTTTCTTCAGAGTTTTTGATTGAAAGATGAATGCTGGCTGAACAGCTTTTTAGGAGAGGGTGAAGTCTAGTGGTGAAGGATGACTTCTTCACCCTCCCCCAAAGAGATATGCTTTTTAGTATAGACTTGAAGGAGAGAGGGGAATTACTTTTTAGGCTACAAGAAGGCTTTTATTTCGTAGTGAGCACAGCAGGGAAGCTTACAATATAAAAATAAAATTTGTTTCAGATTTTCATGTCGTGTATGACAAGCGTGGGTTTTCTGGTGTTCCCCGTCTCCATGAGTTGGGTCACTAGAGGAAGTTGACTGGAATCTCTGGGTGGTATCTCTTTCCATTGCTGTTAAAGAGAAAAATGTCTGGTTCACACTCTATCAGTTCTTGCAAAATATTATAAATGATGTTGGGAAGAGTTCCAATTAGCTACAGTGAGCCTGTGAATATTAATTTCATCTCTGATTTAATAGAAAAGCCCTTCTTTAACCTCTTTAAGTTAGCTTTTTATTATGATAGTGGGAGGACAGTGGGACAAAGCCAAATTATAATAGCTAAATCTAAAGCCGTAGCATAGGGGCACTTTTGTTTCTAGTTCTGCTATCAGTTAGGGTATTTGTTTTATGTCTTTGAAACAAACTTCCCTTCTTTATGTATCACAGAAAATGGATTAATCTTGAAAATGCAGACACAGAGTTCAGAAGCGTTTGCAAAGCGCTTGAACTACTTGGTAAAAGTTGCTAAATTAAACATACCAACATATGTTTGGTAGAAGAAACTTCAATATGTGAAAAATTTTGTGAGCATTTTGTTCTTACAGGCATCAGGATTGTGTGTTTTAATTACAGAATCTTAAAGCTGCCCAAGAAGATGTGGAAAAAGCCATTGCAATGACAGAGAAGGAGAAAGCTCTGAGAATAGCTACTGAGCAGAAACTTTCTTCAGTTATGAATGCCCCTGCGAAGGATGTGGATATGATTACAGGAGCTGAGAAAGACAGGTCAGAACTCTTGCTGGTGATGTTTCTAACCACTGGAATTCTTTACTGTTTGAAGTGTGAAGAGTCAACATGGAGAGAGGTTTTAATAGTTTGATCCTACCCTCAGATACATGAGTGAGTGTTACTGGCCATCTTTCCTATTGAGCTATTAAATGAACACAGCCAAGAATCAGTATGCATGTGACATGAACATGTCCTGCTTTAAAGCATCTTTGTAACTTCGCTGACTTACCTCCTGCTTTCTGCTTTCTTGAAACCATTGCTGAACAGAACTTGACTCTACCATTTGTGTTCACTTACTACTTTCATGGTGTTTATGTACTCTTTGGTCCCAGTGATGTATCTGTTGAGGTTGGTAAATCTAATGGGAAGAGAAACACAGCGTGTTTGAGCTTCGTGGTTTTGATGGTGCTTTGCAAAGCACGGCTTTGCTTTGTTTGGCAGGTAGTTGGAAAGGTGTGCAAGTTGTTCAACAACTTTAAGTGGGGAAAATGTGTAAACTCAAATATCAATACTTTAGAGGATTTTTTTTTTTTTTGAGATGTAGGGTAAAATACATGCCTGGCAAGCCTCCCACTAAAGCTTAGTTAGTTTGGGGATGTGAGCCCACAGTGGAGATCAAAAGATCATTATGATTCCTTATACTTTGGAGTATCCTCTCCTGTCTGTTTGTGACTGAACCCTGCAGGTAACTGCTCTGTGAGTAACTGCATAATTGGTCTACCCTGGTAACGAAAAGTTATGTTGGCCTGAGGCTTACATTTCATAGGTTTTATGTTACGGTAGGACCACAGCAAGGTTTGCAGTGTTTTCCGGGCAGTTTTTGTAAAAGCGTACAGATTGAAAACTGCAATTCTGAAATCTACTGTGGCATAAAATGATGAAACTGTTCTAATAGGTTTTGATACTGCACCTTATGTGCTACCACAGTAATTATAACCTGGCTCTCAAGTTATCTCCCTCCTTTCCCTTTCCTGTCTTCCCCTTTCTGTCTGTTAGTCATTTGCGTGAACACAGTTGCTCTCCTGAGTGACTTGAGCTGGGAAGGAGTTATAAAACCAGTCCCTTTCAGAGGTACTTGAGTTTCCAGCTCTACAGCTTGTGTGAAAACAGTGCTTAAAGTGTGGAAACAAATTGTCAGGATTGGATCACTAAAGTGAAGGCTGTGTGGAGAATGATAAAGCATGTCTTCCTGCCCCCTACCCCCCCTTTATTTCCCCCCCCCTCCCCCTGCCTCCCTTGTGATCCAGTGTTAGCAGGATCTTCTATAATTACTTGCTGGTAGATGAGTGTAAGTATTCACAGGAGCAGAAAAACATGGTGCCAATGGAAGAAGAGAATATTTGACTTCTTGAAGTGAATCAAATATTAATGTGCAATGCTTTAAACTTGTCTGGGAGTAGCACATCTGGAATTCATACTGTGTGAAAAAGATACTTTCACCATCTAGGCTACAAAATACTAAGAGAATCACAGCTGGCATCTTATGCCAGAAAGTTTTCACATATAACCCTTATGTCTGTCAGAAAACTCGAGCGTTGTTGTTTTTATCAGTTGGAATACTGGAAGTGTCAAGATGTGTATTGACCAAAGAAGGTAGCGCTGACCTAACTTTCTTTTTGCTCATGTGAAATGAGAACCAGCTTAGGTACAAATATAAATGAAACTACGTACTTGAGGGACACTTAGTGATGGCACGTAAGGATATGGTGTTGTATGTGCTAAGAAGTGGAATAGGTTGATAAGCTTTTTGTGTGTGCTATAAAGGACAATGTAACTAAAATATTGAAGCTTAAGTGTTGACATTTGAAACGGTACTGGAGGAAAATAAGAATGAATGCTTTGCAGATAGCTCAACCCTGTTTGTTGCTTGCTTTAAAGTTATGGCACCTTTTCTGGTTTCTCTGGAGGGAGAAGGGGTTGTGAAAGTACTCCTCTAAGTTTTACAAGTGTTGTCTGGAGTCTTCACCTAGGAAAGCTGTCTGCAAGATTTACTGCAATGACTAGAGAATTGGTGGTAGATGATGCAAGATTAATATTAAAAATCTTATAATTTTAGACTTATAGAGCAACTGAATCTGTCATTGAAAAGTAAAGAAGCTATAATTCAACATCTTGAAGAGGAAAAGTCTCAGAGTGGATCTTATGATGGGAACTTATCAGCAGAAAAAATCAGAGAACTTACCATTGCTTTGAGGCATGAAAAAGATAGTGAGATAGAGGTGAGGAAACTGACTGAACAGTTATATGTTATAAATCTTATGTGATGTAGGATTTTAAAGGTTTTGTGCATGACAATATGTGAGTGACTTAAGCCAATTCTTAAAAATATTCTTCTCCATAGTTATTCACTCCCTTCTCCATTTCCTTAACATTCATTGGTTATACTGTGGTTTGGTGGTCAATATTAATCCTTATTATCCATGCTTACCATTCATTCGATGAGAGGTCATGTTTCCCATTGACTTTATGCCTGCATTATAGACACTGTGCAATTGCTTTACAGAAGTATATATAAAAAAATGCTAGATGTTAATAGATCCCTCAATAGATGACACAAGTTCTGTAGAAGTTAAGAATGTGACTTGAGAGTTTATTTTTGGGAAGTATCTCTACTGTTATGGTCTGCAGAAAAAGCTGTGGTAAGGGAGGTAGGCAAAAAAAGTAATCTCATGCATTAAAGCGAAAGTCTAGCCTTTAGCTTACAAAATGTGCTAAGAGTCAGTCTTTTATTTCACTTGGCTCTTAAACAGGAAGACAGATATTCTGAAAGCTGAAACGTAGAAATAGGTCTGAAGTTTTACTGTCTCTTTTTCCATTGGCTATTCAAACAATAAATTAAAGCTGGCAGAATTTAAGAAGGTAAGCATGGAGGCCGTCATGCTTCTGAGAAATTGTCTTCCCTTTTGTTTTGGAACTTAATATTGATCAGTATCTACACACTTTTTTGTTTATGTCAAGAACAGACGAGAGAACCTTCTATGATTGGACTGCTTAGTGGAATTAAAAGTTTTCAGTTGTGGGTCTTCTTGCAATTAAATCAGTATGTGTCAGGAAAAACTACCCTGGTTTCACAAGAGTATTTGTGTGTCAAGGTGGAAACAGGGCATCTTAATAATTTCATAGGAGGTGGACAGACTGTATGATCATTTTGGGATGCAGTATTAGAGAAAAAAAATCTGATGAATACCTTTGCACAACTGTTTTTATATATGGTTGCTTTTTTAAAAAAAATATTCTGTAACCTTTCCAAGGAAAAGTGCTAATTAAAATCTCCCTTGATAAATGCATCTTGCTGACACAGATAAATGTCACATAAAAATGCATTTTTATTAACTCAGCAAGTACAGTTGTCCTGTCTCACAGAAGAACATGTTGTGTGGGGTTTTTTTGTTTTTTGTTTTTTTTTTTTTTTTCTTCATAATTTGGACAGACTCATACTGTGCCCAGGTATATTTGTAGACTTCCAGGAAGCAACTGATTCAATATATTCCTGCCAAAAGGCATACCCTAAGTTGCCCCCCCCCCCAAGGTTTTTAAGCTCATTTTGCTTCATTTTAATGCTTAATAAGTTACATTTGTGTTTAGAATGAATTTACTTGACCGTAAAAACTGTTTTGTTCTTATAGGCTATTAGAATGGAGCTTAAAAATGAGAGAAATTCCTTTGAAAAAAAAATTCAGGTAAGTTCTAGTTTTGTTTCTGTTTCCTCGATCACTTACAGCGCACGTTGGGATCTTTTCTGTTATGCATTCACAGATATAGAGAGGCCTTGACTCAAAAGGAAGCAAAGCAAGTCCTCTGGTAAATTCTCTTTTATGTTAGATGACAGGAAGGCTCACCTTGTTTTTGAAGGAATTTTCAGTAAAGCTGATAGGCACGCTCATCAAATATTGAAGCCCGCACTCACGGCCAGCCCATGAGATTAGGCTTTTTATACTATATTCCAGGCACATCTTTAAGATGATGACTCACATTTTGGGACTGTATTTTATGTTAGTAATCTGAGTAATAAGATATAAGAACTCTGAGAGAATGTACTTATTAATGTGCAGTTACAGTATCTCTTAGTGGGAAGTTAATGCAACTTTCACATAATCTAATTTAGTCACTTCAAGAAGAGCTACAAGAGAGAGAAAATGAGCTTGCTGTTGAAAAGAAGAATGGTTTGAAAAGGGATAAAACCATTCAAGGGCTAACTGTTGCATTAAAAGCAAAGGAAAAAGAGGTATGATGATTATGATCTTGCTGGTTTGTAGAACTATCATCGGGAGAGGAGTGTGTGTGTTGTGTTTGTGGCAGCGGTTGACCATCTCACTGTAACCATTAGGAAACTTCTAGTGGGTCCTTAATTACTGCTGTCATATCTGTAAGCAGTTCTGTTTATCTAAAGTTTGGGGTCTTGGACTGGAGGAGTGAGGAAAAAGATACTTAACTGATACTTTCTCCCTTAAGAACTTTGAGGAAATATGTTTTCAGTTGCACACTGATTTTTATCAGCTCTGAGCACCACTTAAAAGGTATGAGAAGTACGTTATGTTGTTGAGTAAGTGGAGCTGTCATAAAGACAGCTAAAATAGGAGAGGTCAACGTCAGTTGAAACTCAGATTTTGTAGAAGAATGGGAAATATTTAACTTGAGTGATAGGCAGTCTAGTGAGTGTTTTGTAAGAACAAGAATTTCTTTATGCAAGATTTATTATGATGCATTTGGTGTTTTTGTTCTTTAAAGTATTTGTTTTGTGTAGTTGGATGAATGGATAATGAGATGGGATAGCTATTACTGAATCACCATCCCTTGGAAATAACTCTTTCTACATATCATTCATTTTACTTAAAGAATGAGGAGCTTGGTTCTGAAATTGAAGATCTAAATGCTTCATTGGTGAAGGCAAGAGAGGCAACTCACAAAGCACACATCCAAAAATTCAAGGTAAGAAGCGATTAATGTGGCTTCCCCCATCCCCATCCCTACTCCTCCCTTCTCCATATTCCACACAGCAGGTAGTGCTTTGTATCTTTGAAAGTAGTGGAATGGAAATTAGTTCAAAATGTTGTTTAAAAAGTTTAATTTTTCTTACTTTGAAAAAAATTTCCCAAATCAAATTATTTAAATGATAGTGTTAAAATGTCAGATTACTTATCTTGTTTCTTGAGTTTTTTCTTCTATAACAACTGAGAATTATTAAGGGAGAAATGCATAAAAGCAAAATGAGTTAAAAATAAAGATACAAATAGTTGTGGAGTTGAGATGATATTGAGCTTTCTTTGTTGACCTAAGAATATTTTGGTGGTTCTTCCAAAAGTATGGTAACAGCACACTCTTCATGGTAGCAGAGTTGAACTGGGAATGAGACACTTGTTTGGATTTATTTATATAATAAATCTGAAACCACTGTTTATAAAATAGCGGAGTGTTGTTTGTGAAAATGTGATTTAGTAATGCTTTCATGCATGTGGAGGAGAAAGGACTTAATGATGATAATTTATGCATTATAAAGGTCTTAAAATGTAAAACAGGAGAAAGTAAAAATTTGGTATTAAAATAGACAACATGATGTCCCTTGTAATGTTTTCCAACTCATCTAAAACAAAGTCTGATAAAACTAACTAATACTGATTAGAGGCAGTGACGAATCTTCCATTAGGATGTTTGTTCATCCACTTGGTCTCTTAGCTCAGCAGGAATGGAAGAGGTTGATTCGCTTGTCTCTGAAGTACACGCACCTAAAGCTTTTGTGACTGTACTGTATTTTGATTTCAGAGTCTAATGGAGTAGTAATGTTTAGCTCTCGCAGAACACCTCCATTTCTTCAAAAGCAATTTATTTCACTTAAGCCCAAATTTTAAGTGTGCTCTATTGCGAAAAGTGTATTCTATTTCTTCTTCAAGTCATTTTGATCTGTGTGTGAATCTATAGCTTACGTTTGCTTTTTCATACCATGGAAGTCCTGCTTTGAAATATTACTCTAACCCTTTCATTTTTATGAGAGCTTGATTACTTTTGAAAAGTTCTAGGTTTAAAAAGTGTGCAACTAATCCCTCCTGTCCACAGAATCCATATTGCATGGTGGGTGACAGAGCAAGCCTTTCTCCTCATTACTCTGCTACTTAGCTACAAACTTGAGTTGAAGGCAGTTCTCTGTGAGTAGATCATGCTGCATAGCCCACTACTCCTGTCATCTATGTTGTGAACTTCAAGGAGGCCAGTTGTAACAGTATGTGATGGGGAAGAACACAAATCAGACTTGCTATTTCATATAAAAAAAATATGCTTGTGACTTGGTAACTACTTGACCTAGTCTGGATTCAAACTGACCCAAAAGTAGAAAGCTTTATGTAATAAGAGCTTTGGGAACCAAGAAGAATAGTATGATCTCATTTGCACCACGGACTCCTTTGCAGGTCAACCTTTATCTAATTCTTAGTTACCCAAGACTTTGTTATCCTGCGCTGGATGTCATTGAAAGCTGTGTTACATTAGTTGAGAAAATTTTCAGTGTAACATTTTCCCTGTTGTGTGAGTAACTTGTCACTTCACTGTATTTTTGCACCATAATTTTGAAGTACTGGAAAGAGGTGTGGGGGAGGGGGTTTGGATGAAACAGGAGTAAAGACTTCCAGTCTCTACAAAATACCCTTAAAGAACTTGAATGCTGCATTATGTTTCAGGGTGCTGAGGATTATCAAGCTCTCTTGATGGAAAAAGAGACCCTCTTAGCAGAGCTGCGTTCAGAAAACCTTACAAAGGATGCTGAGAACCGTAAACTACAAAGGAGGATTAAAAGGACCGATCAAGAGCTAAACGATTTGAATTTAGAAAGAGAAAAAATGGAGAAGGAGCTGGATGAAGCACAACTACAGAAGAGCAGAAGTGACAAAACCATTAATGTTATTATCACTTTTTTTCTTTATTTCATAAAGTTTAAAAATAATTTAGCATTTCTAGCATGTCCTTTTCTAACAAATTTAGTTTTTTAATTTGAATACTTTTTGGAAAGGTAAATGCATTTGCCTAAAGCCAGTGTTCAAAAGAATGTGGCCAAGAAGATGGAGGAAAATTCTAGCACGTAGTCTGCACAGAAAAATATTTTAAAATAAATATCATTTTTATAGTGTTAGTTAAGTCCTAGAAAAAATCATTAGCCTTTATAAGTGGTAAGCGGTTACGATTGGTTTCAGTTTTTCTGATGGGAGAGTCTGAACATGTACATTTTATATTTCTGCTGTGTTTGTCTTGTTACATGTCTATACATTATCTTAAATTACACTACTAAATTAAACTTTCTTCTAAGTTCTAATGCAGAACAGGAGTAAGTAGCCAGTTGTTGCAACCTAAAGCCAAACTTCAGCTTGCTTTTTGCTATCATAGCAGGGTCACTGTAAAGACTGTGTATTTAATAATTTCTGCTTGTAAAATTCCCAAAACACAGGATTAGTTGATCACAATTTAACATAAAAATGATGTGCTGCATCTATTCATTGATTTTACTTGCCTCATATTCTGTTTAGGGTTTTTTACCTTGCTGTAGGTGTTTAGATAAGCACTTCTGCTTCCAACATGCACAGCTCATGCAACAAAGTGAATGATCAGGTTTTTCTTTTTCCTTTGAAAAAAGGACGCACCTTCTGCTGAGTGTTTGACATAAAACGTACTTCTCACCTGTGTGTCTTGTCATGTGGATTTTTCTAAAGTCTTCTCACCTAGAGTCCTGCCTGCATGCAAAATCTGGCCCTCTTCAGTTAGGGATTAGTCTCCTGCTATATTAAATTACATAAAAGATTAAATGAGCTTGTATTTATTCAGTGGATGTTTTGGTTCAATTATTAAATAAGGACCTTAATACAGCAGGTATATGTGGAAATTGCTGTCCCTGCAATATCACTTAAAACCAGTAGAGGGATCTCTTTACCTACAAACAAATAGGTTCTCTCCCTCTTCTGCCCCCAATTTAACTTGCATTTTTGGTTGATTGTCAACTGTGGTTAGGCTGCCGTCACAAAGTCTCTATCTTTGGTGTGCTTTGAAATTTCTTCAGGGTGTTGAGGTTAAGGAGAGAAAGAACAGATCACTCCTGTCAGTAAAACAGCCACAAAGAACATATTTTATTGATTTAAAGTGTTTTATATTTAACTGTCTTTTCTATTCAGAACTTTTTTCATCTTTCAGGGGAGCTAGAATATAACTCTGTACAGGAAAGACAGGAAAAATAGGACTGAGTAAGGAGTTGCCAGGGGATTCAAAGTTGCTTGTATTACAGAAGCCTATTTGACTCCATTATGTCCAAGTTTTTCATGTAAATGACTAGGTCCTTGGGGAAAAGCATTCCTGCCAAAAGATGAGCAGTCTTATAAAAATTATATCCCTAACCTATTTCCTACTCCTTGCAGAACAGCTGCTTCAATTTCAGAGTTGCTAGTACATTTGGATATAGCAACATTGCCTGTGAAATGTTGCCCATTAAGTAGTAGGTATGTGGGAGTAAAAAAATATGCTGTGATATTTTGCTCTTTGACAAATAGAAAACCACTTCAGTGATCTGATGCAAACTTTTTATGAGACAGCCTTAAAAATTCTGTTCTGTTTATGCTCCGAGATACCTATTTATCAGTGTTTCTATTTTGTTAGAATAAAACTAGCAAGAATGTGGCTAAACTGTAGAAAATGCCCTCAACATCTCTAATGAACTGCTGTCTTAGTTCTTCACTCGCTCACAGGGAAGTTTTCAATGACTTCTCATCTACTGTAATTGGGATAATCCCAATTTTTGCATATATCTATTTTTAAAAAATAAAACAACAAAAAACCCCAAAAACCTTAGAGATCCAGAGAAAGTACTTCTGCCCTGTTGTAAACCCCATTTGTCTGGAGATGATTTGGGCATTACTGTCCTGGAATGGAAGAAGGTTAAACTAAATTAAGACTGCTACATGTGAGCTGATCATCCACATCACAGACTGTGCCCAGTATTAGGAGTCTTCTGGAGCAATGGGCATAGATGTTCTTGAACAATGTCTGTGCCTCAGGGTTTTTACTAGGTCAGCTTTAAAAGCAAAAACTCCTGTAGCTCTGTACTTTCCAGAAGCCGCTATTAAGCGGTAGTTCAGCATCACTTTAAACTCTTTGGAAAAAGAAACTTTGGGCATATATTCTTACATACAATTGATGAGGAATAGACATCAACTCATCCTTAATGTTGCTTGTGTCCACCAGGTTACTGTGTCTATAACAGATTTAGTGCTTCTTGATAGAAGAGTTTGTTCAAATTTACATGATTAAACACTTCAAGTATCCATTCTCTCTCCAGGCCTAAATGTGGACAATTAGAGTGTATTCACTAGGTTTTCATATTTGATCAGTTGGTTGGGGAAATGCAGAATAACTCATTAGGCAGAATTTATTATTTAGTCTTCCTACCTGTAGTTTAGCCTGAGATGGAGGTTTTTGGAGCTTCACGACTTAATTATTCACCAACCTGTTTTCCAGCTGACAAGGAGGGAGAGGCATCTGCTCTGGTCTCCTATATTACAGTGTTTCGTATTCATTTTTCTTAGTTCAGCTATCATTAATCATAGGAAAGTCTCTTGGGGAAAAAGGTTGGCAGGGGGAATTGCAAAGTTTATGCTCTGAGAGATGTAGGTACTATATTATCCTTGCAACTCAATGTATAGAAACCAATAGATTTTTCTCCCAGACAATTTGAGTGGTCAATGAGTTCAAGCAACCTCCTGTGGTGATGGATGGTTTTGTGTGTTACAGAATTCTAGCTCATGCAAAGAAGATAATTTTCAGTCTCAACTCTAGCTTTTTTCGAGAAGGATTTAGGGAACTCTGCGGGCAGAAATAGCAGAGGCAAAATATCTGCAAATTGCAAGTCTCTCAGGCTTTTTTACTTTTTCCACAATTGTATGCCTTGTCAGTCCACCTCTTTCCATAAACCTAGCCATAATATTTTTGCTGCTTTAAAGGCAGAGGCATAATTTCTGTACCTGACAAGTGTTGTACACCAAGACGACTGAGATTAGATAATAGGGGGTGTAGTACTGTTATTACAGCAGCATCTTTTCTATCTATGCGTGTCTATCATCTTTTCTTCTTAAAGCTGTTTATGGTTTTCATAAAGAGAAGGCACAGAGTATTGGTCACTTGAAGTTATAGATCAGGTCAAAAGTGTTCCTTTGAAGTTTAGTTACCTAACAGGTAATGTATTCACTTAAAGCCTCTCAGTGATGTAGTAGTATAAAAACAATGTAAAGATAGAAAACCAAGGAGTGAACTTTGCAATGCAGTGAAAATCCTAACACTGCAGTTGATCCTTTGCTTCCAAGTCACGTGTTGTGTATGAATAGTCTTAATGTGACCCGCTGGAAGAGCTCCATAGCTTGAAGCCAAAAGACACTGCAGTTATCAGACCTTACGCTACTTCCAAAAGACCCGTGCTACACTGCAGTTTATATTTCTAGTTAGTAGTTAGGCAGAAATATTCTGATTTTGCAATTTTTTGGTTTTCTTTGTCAAGCAAGCAGTTCTTTTGGTCCTGAAAAAATTAACTTTATTAGTTTGCAGAACTAAAGGTCTAAGCTTAATCATTCTTTGAAACTGAATAGCATTTGAGGTTTTTTGGGAGCTATTAGAAATTTCTTAGCTGAATCCTGATAATGAAACTAAAATTAAGCAAGTAAACCAAAAGGCATTGTAAATGACAATTTGTATTTAATGTGCAAAATAAACAGAAGTAAAACACTAAAGTAGTAAAAGGATGTTAAGGATTTGATGTGAACCTGCATGAAGCAAGGTAATTAAGTCAAGAAAAGGACATAAAACAGTTTGTAAAGAGATTGCAATTAAAGTGTCACTAGTACTATTTCTTTGTACTTAGAATAAGAAACAACTATTGAATTTTAAATGCCAGTGGAGGTAAATGTAAAGTTTCTAGGTGACTACCATATGTGCAAACTATTGAAAGGGCTTATGATACTTCACAAATGGGCCCTTTTTGGGAATAAATGGAAAACATTTATTTTAAGATGTAGGCTGTGTTACCTGGTTCTTTGGGTCTGAAGAGAAGTTTAGATAGTATAGAGTCTTCTGTAAGTTTTAGTTGTTTAATTTTAGACAACAGCTCCTTTGTTACAATTTTCTACTCATTTTCCCCACAATCCATGCAGTAAATGCTCTAGATCTTCTTGCAGAGTAAAAGCTTATAAAATGAGGCTAGTGTCTATGCAAGCTATGCCTCCTTCAACGACAGTGTTGAAACTTCCAACACATCAGCAAAAAAGTTTGAAGTGACATAAACAGTGGTGGTGGAAGAGAAGGTGGAAGGACAGAGAAGCCATGTTATGGATTTTTCTGCTGCCCTGTGCTCTTGCATATTTTCCACCCTGTAGCTGGGAACTGACTATTAATTACAGGCTAATAATTTAATATATATTTCCATCGATTTAGCGATATTCCCAGTTCATAGCAAAATGTAAGGAATAGGAACCCAAGGCTTTATCAGGTAGTCAGACTTTGAAACCCCATAGATAGCTACATCTTCAGATGGTGGATTTTCAAGTGAAGTGGAACGTGATCTGTAGGAATGCAGAGGAGAAAGCTATAATTGTGATGTGCGTCAAGCGTGTGGCCTGCAAACTAGGCGATACTGCTTTTTACGTTGCAGTAGTCCATGATGATTCTAGCACATCTCAAGTCCTTTGGACTTGCTACTGCATAAGGCTATTGAAAGAGATTGTTTCTGTGTTTTAGAAGCAAAATGGATGAGAAGTATATGTTTATCTGATGGGGAACTAAGATGTGGAGATGATGCAACTAATCTTGGAGCTGCAGGAAGTAATTAAAAGAGCCAGAATCAAGATCAAGTTCTGTTCACAACTTCTATTCACGAGACTGACCTGATTGGTCATTTGAAGTTTCTGCTCTTGTCAAAAAAAAAAAGGTTTTAACATTTCTGACCTTTTGTTTGATGCAAAAGTAACTCGTAATACAATGTTAGTGCAAGAATTTTCATGGTGTGATGAGAAAAAGAGCAAACAACAAACTGAATCACCCGTAACCAATTTTCGCCTGTTTCTAGCAAGGGAGTAAATTGACTTGGAAGCCAGTGTTCACTCTGACAGCACCAACATTACGTGCGTGATATTCCCAACGGCCTTGGAGTCCAGTCATTCTGTATGAAAAGCATTTAAATGATAACAACCTAGATCTTTAGGAGATGATACTGACACCTCATCTAAAAGTTTTCTTTCTTTAATTGTGTTCATTGATGCCAAGAGAAAGATACTGGCTTAAATACATTCTCCAGACTATTCAGTCATATGAGTAATTTAAAGCAATGGAAAGTTAAGCTAATAACGTGGGTTGTTAGTTTTGAACTTTTTTTAAAGTTGATTTGCTAAATATTCAGTTTCATTTTTTTGGTAGGACCTTAGAAATCAACTAGAGAAGTTACATGGTGAAATGACTGAGAAAGAAAAAGCAGTTGAACATCATTACAATATTCTTTTGAGTGAAAGCAATCAGAAGTTGCAGAGCCAAGAACTAGTTATCAAGCGGCTAACAGACAATATCAATCAAAAGGATCTACTGCTTCAGGTAGGTAGACTTAAGTTGAAATGAAAAATGGGAAGTTATCATTTGATTTTGTACGAGGAATTATTACAAAATCACATTTGTATTTGGAATTACTGTGGATTTTGCTGATAATCCTTCACTTTTTATAATACTGTATTTGCAGAACAGACATATAATTATAGAGTGTGTGACATTCAACAAGATTTCTTGTTAGGGTTTTATGAAGCATGTGGACAGAGGAGGAAGAAAGCTTTACTAATACTTATGTAGAATTTTCACTGTTATGGTAAGATACTTTAAAAGCTCTGAAGTGCCTATGATTTTCAGTTTATTGTGCAGAAACTAGAAGCTGAGGGATAGGTATAGATACCAAAATATTTTGTCGTCTTTTTTTGGAGCCCATTCAAAATGATGTATGTGAGAGGGAGCTGCCTGAATGTTAATGGACCCCTGCTCAGTTCTTTTTATAGCTGGAGGTATAACCCTGAAAAGTGCTGATGATATTCAAGCAGCAATGCAAAGAGTAATAGTTGAGGTTTCTCTATACCTGATGTCACGGTTTAACCCCAGCTGGCAACTCAGCCCCCCCAGCCGCTCGCTCACTCCCCCCCACAAAGGAATGGGGGAGAGAATGGGAAGAGTAAAAGTGAGAACACTCGTGGGCTGAGATAAAGACAGTTTAATAGGGAAAGCAAAAGCTGCGTGCTCAAGCAAAGCAAAACAGGGAATTGCTTCGCTCCTTCCCATGGGCAGGCAGGGGTTCAGCCATCTCTGGGAAAGCAGGGCTCCATCACGGGTAACGGTGACTTGGGAAGACAAACACCATCGCTCCGAACGTGCCCCCCTTCCTCCTTCTTCCCCAGCTCTATACGCTGAGCATGACGCCCTGTGGGGTGGGATGTCCCTTTGGGCAGTTGGGGTCAGCTGTCCCAGCCGTGTCCCCTCCCAGCTCCTTGTGCCCCCCAGCCCACTCGCTGGTGGGGTGGGGTGAGGAGCAGAAAAGGCCTTGACTGTGTGTCGGCACTGCTCAGCAGGAACAGAAGCATCCCTGGGTTATCAACCCTGGTTCCAGCACAAATCCAAAACACAGCCCCATACGAGCTACTACGAAGAAAATTAACTCTATCCCAGCCAAAACCAGCACACCTGGAGACCAAGATGCATGCCTTGACTTTTTTTTTAATACTTAAAAGATTGGATAGCTGGGGAAGCTTCTGTTCGATCTTTTTTTTTTTTTTTTTCCTTCTATTATGTTAAATTGAGCTCTTCTTTTGCGAGGTATGTAAAGAACATGTGCTGGATCATCCTTGGATATTCTCCTGAATTTTGTTTGTTTGTCTATTCTGCAATATAAAACTAGAGTAAGTTTTGTAAACCTGTCTCATTGTTTTCTTTTGTTAGAAACTTGATGGAACAGTTAAAGAAAAGGATGCAGAATTGCAGGAGCTCCTGAATAAGTACAAGAATCTTCTAAGAGCCAATGAAGAACTTGAACTGAAAAACGAGGGCTTAGTAAAGGAAAAATGTGCTGCACAGTCTCAACAGTCAATCATCAAGATAGTCCGAGAGTTAGAG
Source organism: Mycteria americana (assembly GCF_035582795.1). Lineage (NCBI taxonomy): Eukaryota > Metazoa > Chordata > Aves > Ciconiiformes > Ciconiidae > Mycteria > Mycteria americana. The sequence continues at coordinate 6,512,144 of NC_134381.1, read as the reverse complement.
GTGGGTTTTTCATGACTCTGTTCATTTGCAGATAAATACCTTGACTTCAAATTGAAGCGAATTTTGACTTTGGCTTCAAATGTGTGGACTCGTATATGTTGTAATTCACCCATGTAGCAAGGGGCTGTTTTTCCTTCATATCGGTACAATAACAAAATATTCTGTATTATTAAAACAATGACAATGGCTTTATTAATAATTGTCTCATATGATTTGTATGATTGTGGTGGTATTGATCTGGCATCGTAAGAGTACATAGTATTGTACTCTGATGAGTTTATATGGCATCACTAAACCCTTTACTCTCAAAAAGTGTGTAAAATGTTTTGCCTGCCATAAAGAGGTAGAGTTTTGTGGTCATTAGGGTAGACATATTTCCCTGAGTGGGAGGGTATCTGCGTTTCTGAAGAGAGGTGCAGAGGAGAGTTTGTGTACTTCTGATAGATAAGGGGAAAGATTGCACAGAGCTAGTGACCACAGGAGATAAATGGAGTGTGAGGGTAAAAAATATAGGTAGGAGTGAAGATATGTCTAGGGCAAGAAGAAGACTACTTTAAAGCAAAGAAGAAAGGAAATAGTGCAGAAATATATATATATATGAAGGTGGACAATATATGCCCAGTATTTTATTTGATGCCATAAATTGAAAAGACTTGTTAGTACCTGAAATCAGAGGTCAAAATTCAAAGTCTTAAAATGTAGAGTTAGTTCCTTCCCCCTTCACCCCCTACTTCTGTACTAGCAAGAAAAAAAAGTCAGATGCTGTTAAGAAGTTTTTGAATCACTTGCTGACTCCATCAGTGCATTTTTTATTATCGTGTACAGATTATTGAACAAGCAAGCTGCTTTTGAAGGTTCATTTCTTGTCTTCTTTTGTGTTTTTTGCAGCCTAGTATGTTAAGGTCTCCAAAAGCATCAGGCAAAGTAAAAAGAAATAGACTAGTACGTACTAATGATGGAGAAAGCTATTTTGTTTCTTTAATAATATATCAGTCATTAATGAGATTTTTCTCAAGGAAGTTTAAAATAAAGTGAGCCAATGGCAAAGGAAACTGAGTGCTATGTCTTGTGTCTCATTCTGAACACACTAGTGATGAGATGCTTAATATGTTATGGGCACTAGTATTAAACAAGGTAGATGCAAGCAGACGTTGAGTCATGGGTTATATGACAAGCTCAGAGTAAAGGAGCTGCATCAGTGTTTGCCAGGGTACCAGTGCAGAATATATCAAAGTATATATGAATATACATGCAGAGAAAATAAAGTCTGAAAGGTTGAGTAGAAATTCTACCTGTGTAAAACAAACTGCAGTGCATACACGTAACTTCTGTCACAAAGGGACCTAAGAGTGATGGAAAATCATACAGAATTAATGAAAATCAAACACTAACTTTCCTCTGTACACCCCACTTCAAATACAGGTGTATAACCAGGAGAGAGAACAGTGGCAAGCGAAGCCATGCATGGTAATGACCCAGCACCCACCTTCTAATCACAATCTATTCTCTATTGCTGGTTCACTTAGTGATTGTGAACAATACCTAATCACAACCCATTGTCCTCTCAGCTCAACCTCTGTGTAAGAGATCTCCTGTAAGAACCCACTTCAGCATATTAATCACAAGTTTTTGGACACAGATTATCCAGAGCTCTGCTCTCATTGGCTGCCTTGGGCTCTTTGATGACTTTACAGTGCTGCACCAACTCTCAACAAATGCACAGCTGGATCCTCCCCACCAGAGAGAACAGAAACCAAGCTCTTCTAGCCTCACTGATCTTTAAAGTTGAAGAAACTGAATTGAGAGATGCAGAACTTTCTCTCTTTCATCATACCTTTTTACTTTATTTTAATGTAATGATAAATTTTAAAGCAACCAACATCCAAAGCTCTGCTGGGTGCCTTGGCCAGGCCAGGGAAGATAAATGACAGTTTCTAATTAGACTTTGGATTCTTGAGCCACTGTCATGGGCTAGAGAGAGAGTGTGCGAGCGTACTGATAATTAGGTTAGTCATGCAACTGCTGACTCTGGTATCTATGAAGTCTCAGAATGAAATATATTTTACAGCCAAGGAATTTAGAAGTGCAATGGACTCCATATAATTTTGAAAACTGTAGTTGGTTTTGTGCTTAATGCTCTTCTCTCACAACGAATAATCCCCTACTTAAAGCTCTTTTTGTTGGAGCATTTGTTAGGTAAATATGTTTCTAACACAGATTTTTAGACCTTTGTGGTTCATTTTATTACTGAGAAAAGCAGCAAAATTGAGAAAAGTGTCTCTTGTTCAGTCCTTGAGTTGTGCTTCTGGGTTTCATTGTGTTGCACATGAAATCTTGCACACAGCGTGTGCTGCAGTAAAGGGCCACAGTGATACGAGTTTTAATTCTAAATTGATTTCTCTAAGTGTAAAAAAACTTCTTGGATTTGCTGTAATGTAGCCTTTCCATGATGCCTGGTTTTGGGAGGGGGAGCTTATATACCACTTGAGGGTAGAGTAGGAAATGTAGTTAGCTGATACACTGCAAGGCAAATCCAAAGTTTCTGCAGACACAAGGCACTTTCTAAATCCCATATGATCAGCACATTATTTGACTTTGGTTATAATTACTCCTGTATTTAGGGAGCTAATACTGTGCAGTCAGGGAACTGAAGAATACTGTGTGCATACAGTTGTGATGGCTAATTTGCTGCAGCTGGAGAAATTATAGTCAACGCATGGAAGTTATTGATGTAGCTGGAGCATTGCAGTTGATGGGTGTCGTGCGAATTGGAATTGGTGCAATTGTTGCAGTACTGCAGACATGTCTTAGCTGTTGAAATCGATGCAGTGTGCACATTAAGTTGTTGTGATTATGGAAAGTGATGTAGTTGACTTTTTTTTTAATACAAGTGTCCTGTCTATTAAATAGCGATCAGTGCAGTGTAGTTGTTGCTTTCAATCTCTTGAAATTGATGTTGTGAACGCATAAACAAGATGGTAGTTCAATTTCTGATTTGATGAGATTATCTTACAGCTGAAAACAGCAATGGTTTTTGTCAATACCCATGTCTTCACACACTTCAAACATGATGCTTTTTACTTGTGACACTGAGCATGGCCTGGTGATAGGAATGGATGTGGTTGGTGTATCTCACCATTTCCATACTAGCAGAAATTTCGTCTTAAAGGAGTTAGCCTGATGAAGTGATATTTGGAGTATATAGTCCAGTAGTCTTGCCTCACATATCACCAAGAAGGGCCATAAGTTCCTCAGAGCCATCAGCTTTGTGACATTTTCTGTGGTTGAGATGATGTCTTCTAAAAGTCACCAACAAAGTCTTTTGCTATAGTAATTTTCATCTTTAGATATATGACTCAGTGGCCCATAACAATTTTAATCTTATTAGTGATTGCTTCATTTATGGTAGACCATACATAAAGTTTACAGCAACATTAGAAGAAATTACCAAATTCTGGTACTGGTGGATGGATGGATGGATGGATGGATGAAGCAGTGATGAGGTGTAGGTTATGCCCTTCTCTCCATCATTCATCATTTGACCTTCAGAGATTTTGAAATGATCCCGATGGTTGTTGTAAGCAAGAGTATTCAGTGAGGCAACTGGATATTCTTGTGACTTTGCCAATAAGTTATTTATTGTGGAGCTATAAACCTTTTACTTTCATTGCTTACAATTTGAGAAACCTTTAATGAAAATAAGTTATGTTTTCCACCACTGGTGCTTAGCAATAGTATTTCAGACTTAAATATAGACTTTAATGTATTAGATTGCCTCCTTTCATGGGAATAGAAATCTTTCACTGCAATATGGTCCTGGATGTCTTGCAGCTATCTCCTCTAACACATTTTCCCTCACACCATGTGTCAAGAGGTTTAATGTTTCATTAACTCCCACAGCATTATGGTCTATTTAAGTTACAGAGCTGCCTTATGTTTTGTGTACCGTTGGGGAGTTGATTGGAATAATTCACTCCTACGCTTTATTTAGAAATGACAGTAATAATGTTAAAAAAAAAAAAGTTCATGCTGTATCTTCTCATCCTTATTATTCATGAAAGATTCTGAAAAATCAAGAACACTTCTTCATGATTTTGCTAACCTCTACCTAGCTAATTGAATTTAGAATTCATAATAATTTGTGTATAGTCCGTGATATTTGGAATTAAGAAACAGCTCATGTTTGTTAGGCAGGAAAAAAAAAAAGTCAGGAGGATTTCATGAGCTTACTTAGATTTTGGTGCAGACGTAGAACTAAATTAATATGTGAATTCTAAAAGAAACATAGGAAACCAGAGCATGGTTCTGTGCATAACACTGCTTTGTTAATACAGCAGCGATAGACCCTGAACAATTGGTGACAACCGTTATCTAATTTCTGTACCGTAAACTCTTCAGAGTGACATTACTTTGCCAGTGCTTCAGAAGGAGCTTTTAATTAGGATATAGTTCTGTAGTGTCTTCAGTAATAATTGCAAGGCTTGTATCAGACATATGGAAGAGTTCACTAGAACTTTTAACAGACTGTTAACTGACTAAATTAAGTCAAAAGATTTCTTTCTTCCTGTTGCTTTCTGTGTCACTGATCAGTGTCATTGTGATCAAACTTTTTCCAAGTTAAATTGCAATCTGTGTATTTTATGTTTAGTGACTGTTCTTGAAAGGCTGAGATTCCAACACATTGATAAGACTCTTTAATTCAGGCTGTAAATATACTTTTTTAACATGTTTTTTTGTGAGATTTTTTTATTAATGGACTCTGGATGACCCACCTCCATCTGTTTGCCTTCGTGTTTCTCAGTACTCAGCCAGCAGAAGCCACCGCTGCGTGCTCCTCCTCTGCTCATCTAGATACTAAACTTGATATGAAGCTCAGTATTTTGCACTTCATACACAGAATGGTATTTAATGTATAAATTGCACTAGAACCTGGAAACATTTGTTAGAGTACAGCTACCATTAGGAATGATGGTAGATAAACATGATGCAGGAGTACAAAGGCAAGGTCACTTCTTCAAAGAATCTGTAGCATTAGGTGGTGGAAGCTACTCTTTGCAGTAAGATCTGACATGCAGATTACCTTAACGGGAATAATTTGATCAAAACTTGATTACACTTGCAAAATATTATTTAACATATTTGCTAGCATACTGTGAAGTATGAGTGTAAATCATTAAAAGTAAACAACAGTTGTCCTTGCTGTTGTACTGTTTACTTTGCAGAATACTGAATTTTTCATATTAACGGAGTCTTTGCATCGTTAGTGTGAATTAACGAGATTCTACTGTAGCTGAATTTTTGTTGCAATTCCTTCCTTAGGAATTGCAATTGGAGTAATAACAGCTGCTTAAAACTCCTGGGTGTAGATTTCTTCCTTGTTCATGATTTGTTCACTAATGATTTAGTATCTCTTGAGAGTTTAGTTTCCAATCTTGAAGTTGTAATACGGAGAAAATAGAATTACCTTTCATTCTTGCTCTCCAGAGTTATCTTGTCATCTAGAGCCATAAACATTCCCCCTTAGCTGTGGCACGTTTTTTCTTCTTCCTTTCAGTTTTCAGTTGAAAAAGAAAACTGAGAGAAGCAACAAGGCCTACTATTCTTCTCAGACAGAGGCAGAATATATGTGTCTGACATTAATACATCTAAATTTGCTATAGATAGCCCTGTTATTTTCTCTTCTGAGACGGCTGATATCTTAGATATTTTTATGTAATAAGTGCAAGCAAATACTCCTTTAAATAGCTGAATTTTTGCCTCCTGCTGAAAAAGTGGCTGTGTCGTTGTTTTGGAGTGAAAAAAGTCTTGGGAACTTAGTGGATCCTTACTGAGAATGTAGCATAAGAGCCTGGATTTATTCTAATAATAATAATAATATATCTTCTGTGAGCAAGACTACAGGTAAACAATTTCTTTTCTTTGCACAAGTAAAGTAGCAGCTTGTAGTGACCCAGCTGAGTGTGCAGAAAGTTGACTCAACGAGTGTGTCTCTGACATGTTCATCCTTTATTTGTTGGCTCAATACAGTCCTTTTTGTTCAGAAATGGAACAGAATTTGCAGAAACCTCTCCCCCAAAGTCAATTTTATCCAGAATATGGGGAGGACTGTTAGGACGATGTTCTAAAATGTGTGCTTGGAGCTTGGGCTTCGCTACTTCCCTTTCCCTGCTCTCCCTTCCCCTCCCCTGAAATAGGTACCTGCCAGGTTGTTCCTGGGTCGTTCAGTTGGAAACTTTGGAAGTAAGGATGTTGGGGGCGGGGGCAAAAGGTTTTTAGACTGTGATAAAAATGAACCACTGTTTAGATATGTGACTCACTTATGGCAGGAAAATAGTGAAAAGCTATTTGCCTCTTTTAATAATGGCTGTTTTTAAGTATCGTGAATAGTTTCCAGATTCATATTAGGCATTGGAGGTGGGTAGTCCTGTTCAGCAAATTTGGATTTCTACTTCTATCTGTTTTCTTCAGAACACAAGTATACATATAGTTGTAGACATGCAAACTTAAAAATTACATTGTAAGCTTAGTATGTTCTTGTTTTAATTTAGGAAAATAAAGAAGCTGAATATGAAAAGCTGATCCTTGCTTTAAGAAAGGAACAAAATATTTATTCTACGCTAGTGAAGACCTTCAAGGAATCGGATAGGTAAGTACTTTTTCTATTTTGGTGTATAATCTAAACTCAAAGGGCAAAAGTCAGAAGATGTGAAAAAAGGTGCAGCTTAACTGGAGTGGTGATTATTTTCTATCAGCCAATTGGTCATAAGGCATAAACTAGCTGTAGTAGTCTCCTTATAAGAGAACTATTTTTGTAAGTGGGGTTATATTATCTAAATTACTTAAATGTTTCTGAAAATATTTCTCTTTGGATTGCAATCTCGTATGAGCCAGATTTCCAAAGTAAGCAGCTAGATTTTCAGAGGAGGTACGTGTCTTGTATTGGAATATAGGGGAAGAATCAAATCACAGTGAACTTTTGGGTGCTGGATGATTTGCCATGGTTTACTCCTAAAATACAGATAATGCTTATCTTAAAAGTGGCACTGTGAGAATTTTGATGAGAATATAAGCCGGTAAGATTTTGGAGAAGGTTAAACAAAACAGAATAATTGAAGTTTGCATACTATGCTTTTAATGTAAAGGATTCAGAAATATGGCGGGAGCAAATGTTTTTTAACCTTTTCAAATCAAAGAACACAACATTTTAGAAAGAAATCTGTGGCCTGCTTTGTATCCTATTATTGCTTGGCAGTTGAGGAGGAGACGTTATGATAAAATAAAGAAAATTCTTAGCCTTTAGGTAAAATAAATTTACATGTTTTATAAAAAAATTACTTTTACTGTTATAATTACAAATATCTTAATTAGGTATTGGCAGCATTTGAGAGCTAGCTCCTGACTCTGCCTGTCTGAAGGCAATGGCTCATACCTGCCAACTTTGTGGGAATGTGTTTTGGTATTTTGCAGTGGGTTTATAGACCACTATAGTTTGGAAACCGTAAAGTGAGTAGCACTAAAGTAGATGAGATCTGGTATTTGAATTAATAGTAATGCCATCTTGTACTTGGGCACAGCTCAGAAGCTTTTAGATACTAGAATCTTTTTCATTAGAAGTAGTAGTAGAAGTCAGATTATGGAGATTATTTCTCTCTCTGGGAAAAGAGCAATGGCTTTTGTGACTTTCCTGTTGAACAATCACCAAATGATGGAAGAATCCAGTTTGTTTTAATACTTCATATGGAGGGTGTGACCTGCCATTGAAACATGTTCTGTGGGTGAGGTGAGTGTCAACACTCTATGTAGGAATGACAACAAAGTAACACAGCTCTGATACTAGTTTTTCTTAGAATATCTTTCAAATGAGGGAAATTAGAACTGTAGCTATAATCATTAGGGTAATAGAAGTTTTCCAATTAACTTCTGTAGGATCAGGAGCCGGATCATGAGTTCTGTTTTCTGGATATGGAGTTATAGGATGCACAGAGCAGTGCATGTTATGCAGTGATTTGCAGAGGATGCACAATGAGTCAACAACAGAGCTGGAAGTTGGAGGCAGGTCTTCTCATAAAGCCCTGCAGATAAATTCAGCTTCCTCAGTTGTATAATTGCCATCAGCAGTGACATGGATTTTAGGCAAACATCTGTTTTCTTCCTGACATATCTTGTTTTAGGCATTATTTATTTTAAGCAACCTGGATGGTTATTTTTCCAAATAAGCTACCGGATGTCAGGACTGAGACATTTCTTGTCTCTCCAAGCAGGGAATCAATGCTTTTTCCTATAAAACCTTTAAATTATGAAAGGGAGAAAATGTGCTTGCTTAGCTTCTAGTAATGTGTTGGTTTGTTTTTATTCCTAATTTTTTTGCTGAGCATTTAAGAGCTCTCTCTTCAAAGATACTCTTGAGCGAGGGAGAATTGGTTAAAGCAATAGTTTCTTATGCAGGAAACACTGACAACAGCACGCTTGTCAGAAGACAGACTGAGAGTCTTTGTACATGCTGTCTTTTAATTAATGCATGTCTACAATATGCTGTTATTCTCATGCAAGTATGATGTGCTGTATGTTCCTGTATAGTATCCTGTAAGATGGATTTAAATTTTTTTTAAAGATTCCTGAATTCTCTGGCATTTAGTGCAGTGGATTGGAAATTCTACAGCAGCTTAATTTATCTTAAAACACTGAGGTTCTGAGTGAAGTAAATACAATGAGTTCAGTAACACCTTGTTATTTATTTGTTATTAAATCCAATTTATTTCCTTTTATTAAAATTTCAGTTTTTAGCATACTTAAGTCTTTTTATGGACTGATCAGAACTGTCTTGTTGATGTTGTTGAAGGGTATGGGGAAGGTCTAGCAAGGGACAGCCAGAGGTGCTAACACCATGAGGCCTCAGGGACAGCGACTGATGCTAAAGTGAGAGCTTCAGTGGCCACCTTGGAAGAAACCTGCTTAAAGAATTAGTTCACGTTGACAAATTATCATTTGTAAGTTTTGGCATTTGCACCCCATTGAGATAATTGAGACAATTTAGACCTTAAAAGGTCTTTTTACAGACTGTCAGATAAATGAAGAAATAAAACAGTTGGTCGTGTCTGGGTCATATTTTCAATGAAACATGATTTTTTATTTTTTTCTTAAGTGGAGCATTAGATTATATAGTATAGTTCTGTAGCAAGAGAACAAAGTTTCCATGGTCACCATATGATGGAATACACAGAGCCGTCAGTATTATGTGATAATGATATTTTTCTGGCATACTTTTCAGAAGTTAGTGATTTTGATTTTCCTTAAAAAGAATTACACAGAAGTTGGCTGGTAGAATATATCTGTCATGTTTAAGCTGACTTACAACCAGCACAGCTCAAAACAGCAAGAAAAGGATGTATATGTAAAAGTTGAGTCTCATCTTTCTACATAGGGATTTGATTATTCTTATGCATCAAAACGATGTTACTGTATGATGAAAAACAGCGATGGCCAATGTGAAACGGGCTCTTGTGGAAGCCTGGATGTATAAAAGATGCTGAGGTGCACAACAAAATGTTTTGAATTGAATCTTGAGGATTTTTTTTTCTCCTTTTTTTTAGTATAAATAGCTTGCAAACGGAACTAAACAACATTTTCATGTTGCGAAAACAACTAGAAGAAGACATTTTAGCTAATCGGAATCTGCAGAAGGTCTTAGAAGATCAGATTAAGGGCATTAAAAACCGACAAGGTCTGTATACGTGTGCAGCCCATCCTTTTCTTGATGATCTTGCACAAAAGAACACTGGTTTTATTACAGTCAGTTTGCTGGGATGGAGAAGAAATGTTTGAGAGTAGAAAAAGGTGTGAAAAAATTCTTTTTGTCTTTCTATACTGAGAATTATTTGGGGGATTTGTAACAGATTGTCTTTGAGCAATCAGGGCATAGACAGAGGGACAGCTTTTCTCTTTCCATGCAGCAAATGTTAGTAATTCTATGGCAGTTCTACTGCAGTGATCATTTCAAGCTGTCTACAATTTTGTACCCATAGAATTTACTGTTTTCTGCAGAAGTCAGAGATTCCTGGCTTTGAATAAATCTGTGGCCATGGGATCACTTTCTGACCGTGGAATGTGATTATTTCACCACACTTTGGTAAAGAGCTTGTGTCTCAGGAAATGGCTAGACTCCTCCTAACGGACGAAGTATTTCCAGAGACAGAAAAAATAGCCAGAGGTTTTGTTGTTTTGTAATTCAGAACTAGTAGAGCTTTTAAATATAACTTATATTCTACCTTTTTTATTGTACTTCATCGGAGGTGTTTTTAGTATATACTTAGATATAGAAAAGAATAATGTAAGTGGACATTGTTAAATATAGTTTACTGCATATGTACAGATGTATCTGTTTTATTCCATAGCGGATATATAAATAACAATAAAGCCTGTTCACTTACCCCCTTAAACTTAGATTTTCAATTTTAGCATCACTCCCTTGACAGCTATGATAAGTGACAAAAGCTAAGCTTCTGCTGTTTCAGTTTCCAACCTCAAAAGCACAGAGATGAACAACCAGAGTAGGCCAAAGTCTTGTGGATACTCCTGGGTTCTCAAGAGCAGTTGTGTTGAGGGTGAGGCTGCTAGGAATGGAGGCTCTGAAAATTAGTAATCATTTGTGAAGCTTTGGGTCCTTGCAGCAGCCATGGGATCAGTGTCAGAGCTGGGAGTAGGATTTGGATGTCTCTTCTTTGTCCTAATTTAGATATGCTTTCTCCCTATCTAATGAGATATATTTATAGAATTAACTGTCATCTATATTGTAAATGAACAGGTGTTTATTGAAACGTAACAAATCATTCCTGCAGTTATAGAGGAAATGAATAAGTAGCTATTTTCAATTCAATTAATGCAATCTTTTGACCCAAAAGCAAAATAAATTCAATAACTTTGTCTAACCCGGCTTTTTGCCTCAAGACCTTGAGTTCATGTTCATAAAAATATAGTTAAAACAGAATAACTATTCATGCCTTACTTATCCTTCCTAAAAATTATTTCTAATTGTAATGCTAAATATGCAAATTATAATTCAGAATTACATTCACAACTCATGCTGATAACCACAGAAAATACAGCCAGAGAAAATACAGCATGTCTATGTGTCAGAAGCACAAAGAAATATGAGGACAAAATTTGTTCAATTAAACAGAAAGCTTATTTTGGGGGATGAAACATTTTAACTGGCCTCCCACAGACTTACTAGTAGGTTCTTATTTGAAAAGTCCTGTCTTTGCATTTTATGCTGTGCTTCCCTGCAAATAGAGTTTCTGAAATAATTCCTGTCCTTGGTTATTTTGACAGATGAAACGCTATCTTTCTGTGGAGATCAAACATCTTATATGAGTATCTGTTTAGGAGAGCAAGATCATTTAAGCCTACAGATAGACCATCTGTCTCTTGAAGAACTTAAGAAAAAGGTATTGATTTTTTTTATTATTTACTGTTCCTAATGGCTTAATTCAGCTTCCTTTATAGTTTGTGCATCTCTCACAAAAAGGTTTATTTAGGTACAGTCGGGTAGTTCTGAAAGGATTTGAAGTTCTCATCTCTGTGGTTTGTGATCCACCTTTTATGAACTATTCAGTCTTTGTTAAACCACATGAGCTTCAGAATCAGCTGAAAGATAGGTGGCTTGCTGCAAAGGTTTTGTGATAGTTAGACACCTGGATTCAAGTTTCAGACTCGATACCATATTTTAGTCATCATGAAGTATACCAACTGCAAAGCAAAGCTTTTGCATTAAGTATCCTACAACATGTATTTCGTGGACCTTTATTAATCATGAAGATGGTAGTGGTGTCAATAATTTATACTTCTGTATAGCACACTCCATCCCAGGATTTGCAAATCTTTTGGTAAATATGGCATTTTATATAATAACCCTGAGGTAAGTTAATGTTGTCGCCATTCTACGTAAGGAGATCTGAAATTCAGAGACATTAAATGTGCAGACCATTGTCATAGAATAAATCAGTATTGGAGTTCAGAACTTGTTCTTCTGACTCCTTATCCTGTGCAGCGACCTCTGATCCATGCACCAATTTATGATAAGGAATTATTTTGGATATGGTCGTTTGGGAGTGAACATAAGTGAAGTTTTATATTTCTCATGGCCAGCTGAATTGTAGGCAGGTGTTCAAAATCTGGAGGTGGGTAATCTGAAGGAAAGAAGTTTGCCTTACACTGAGCAGGTGTCAATAAAAAAAGCCCCAGATTGTGTCCCAGTCCCGTTCTGGGGTTATACCACTTTTATCTCTGAACATATTCACTTCAGTAGGTTCAGGGACACTAAAAGATGTTTATAAACCATTTCTTACCTGAAAAAGGGTTTGTATGCCTGAAAACTGATCTGTTTTTTCTAAATATATTAATTAGTCTAATAAAAAGATTTCACTTCCTTCTGCAAACATTACCTTCTTGATATACTACATGAGTCTGTGACAGTAGTGTCTGTTCAAGAGTCTTGAACATGATTGTCAATTCAGATTTTGTATCTGTGAAACGACTCAGAATGATATTGGCTTATAAAGGGTGTTTGAGATAGAAGAATGGGTTGGTTCTGAGTGCTGCTATTTCCCTGTAATGCTGGTTTCCCTTGCACTAAAATGTTTCTTCTCAAATCAGCCTGTTGGTGTGAGGTGCCCTCAGGTTTCTTTTGCTACTGAGTTATGAAACTTGATACCTCAACTTAATAACATGGCTGAAAACTACAGTCTTACAAGTTAAGATTTCTTGAACACTAGCTCACAAATATATAATCAGGTTTTTCATACATAGTGAGATTGCCTCATGAGCAGATGTAGAAGCCCAGGCTTTCCAACTCTGCAGTTTAGATTTAGCTTGAGATTTATATATCGTCATTTGTTTTCGTACTAGTATGGATGTTACTGGTTTTGCTTGTTCTTCCTTTGGTTATTTAGGTTACTGACCTTCTCTTGATGGTTAAGGATCTACAGTCAATTAATCAAGAACTTAAGGAAAAACAGCTTGGACTTTGTACAACAGATCCTCAAGGGAAGGAAGCACTGAAAATAGTAAACCACAGTGAGGTAGGTTTTCTGTGTTAAAGTAGTGAATCTGACTCTCACATCTAATATACCTTGTGGAGTCATTTACTTCACTGCAGAATGAGTGTAAAACCCTGGGGGCTTATGTTGCTAATTCCTTATAATAACTTTTTAAATTAATGATGTAAACAGCTTTAAGATGTTAGCACAACAGAGAATCAGCTCAACGCAAGTGTTCAGTGATGTGTCAGGTTGGTTTTAAGGAAACAACTAACACATTAAAATATTAATTGGGTCTGTGATATATTTGTTTTGCCAATTGAAAGGGGAGGAAATAGTTAATTCTACAAAGAAAACTATCTTATATAACATTTTAGCTATTACTGAATGTCTGCTTGTCTACTTTTCACGCTGTGTCTAGTTCTGTAAGAGCTTAGTTCATATCTCCTCTGCATCTACAAAACAAGTAGGGTTCACCATGGCCAAAAAAGACAGAATAGCACTTTGGGTCGCTTAAATGCGTGGTTGTTCCTTCATATAGAATACGGTAGTATATGAAGAAGGCCAGCATTGTGGTAGATTGCTGAGAGGTGCAAGGAAGTAATCGTTGGTGGGTGTTTCATTCTTTTGCCCAAAGCTAAGACTGTTTTTAGCTGTGGGGAAGAAGAGGTCTTGGCAAAATACTTCCACTGAGAAGCATTTTGGGTGCTGGGTCCCCATGTGTCTTATTATGTGTGAATGATGAAGGATGTTCAGGAGGCTCTGGTAGATTCTAGTGAACCTCCTAGCTTGTTATAAAGTATTACTTGAAATGTGGCTGGTAGTACTTTTCCTTATATTGTGTTGTGGTTTTTGCTTTCAGTTACGTTGTTCTTGTGCACCACATATTGAAATGGAAGGTAAAAATATAAAAGGAATAATGATGGTGCTAGTATTTTGTGTCTTGAATTTCTGAATTAAACTCGAACAAAAAATTAGGAATAGTTTGAATCAGTTATGTGTAGGGATTGCCTAATCCTAGAACTGCAACTGTGGTATTGGTGATTTTTCTGCAGGACAGTTTATTCTGCAGGACTCTGGAAAAAGGGTCATGTCTTTTACCATATGCGCTGCAGATGCACTGGGAACAATCATCAACAGTCATGAAATATTCTTGCTTTTTCAGTTTTAAGACATAGTCATGTTACCTTTAATTGAAATATGTTTTAAATTATAGATTGACCTTTAGGGGTGCCATGGCTTTTATTAAGATAATGAATTTACATGTTACTGTAATAGGTTTGCATGAAAAGCTTGTGGGCAATCTGTTTCAGAGTGCAAGCGCTTTCTATAGATTAATATTTTAGCAATTTGCCTCATCATCCTGCAGAGGGTGCTGCACCCCCACTGATGCCGTAGTTAATGCCAAAGGAATTGGTGTCCTGTGCTAAGATTATAATGACAAGATACTGTGTGCTCCTGCGTGTGTCTTGGCACGAAAAGTACATATAGGGCTACTTACTTGAGAAGCTGTCTGCCTGCAGTTAGGTGCAGAATGATAAAGAGTGAAGCTTGTAAAATATAAATAAACCTCAAAATTCTGGTAAAGGAAATAGAAAAGTCAAAGATGGTATTTTAACCTGTGCCAGAATGATAATAGTACTATGGAGCTCAAAAGTGAAAGGACCTGTAATTAAAAGTTTTTAGTTTAAAAAGTACCATTTTATCAGTCTTGACAATAAATGGCAACCTGGATTTCAGGTTACAGGTTGTGACAACCGTGTGTTTTGCATATTAATAACCATTGTCAAAAAACCTAAGTTCTATTTTTTTTGTGTGTATTTTGGGCTAGAATTTGTTGGCAGGTAGTGCTGAGATGACACTAACATATGCGCTATGAGAGGAATTTGGACAGATACAGGGAGATATATCCTTCTCAGGTTCTTAAAATGAACCCATCTTTCTTTTCCTTCACAAAGCCAGAGCACAAATGAGATGAATCTGCATGTTGGTGCCTCTGCAGGGCATCTCCCAAAGGTCTGACAGCCCCTAGTACTCTATTTCTTGGCTTCATGTTCGGAAGGGAGGGAGAAGGAGGAGAGAAAAAGGTTGTTTTTGTACTGTCCTCTGAACATCTGCTTTCTCTGAGAGAAGCAGCCTCAGTGATTTCAGCCTTCAGGGCTCCAGGGATCTTTGCAAACCAAGCATATCACCGATTCATTTAGGAAAAACATTCTCAAGGTTTTCAGTCTCCAAGGAAATACTTTAAACAGCCAGCTTATTCTTCGTAGACTTCTTTTCTGGCCTTAAGACACTTATTTTCTTTTAATACTTTGTTGAACATTGGGTCGTATTCCTTGGAGCACAGAAAGTTTCTTTTCAGCCTCTCAGACATAGGACCATAGGACTGGGCTCAGACTGCAGTCATTTGTTGTAATGGTGTGCCGTAACCCGTTGGTTTTATGTAATAGTTTCATTCTAAGAAGCATCACTTACTAAGCCAAATACTGGCCTGGGAAAAGCAAATACTAAAAAATGTTGAGTCATAAAAGGTAGTTGCTTGGGGTGGGTAAGTTATATGTACAAATAAGTTTAATTTTAATACACAAATGCAGGGGTTGACCTGAATCTACACATGGAAGATTAAACCTTAACAGGTTTTTTTTTTTTTTAATAATAGCTAACATTATTGGACTTTTGGCATCCCATGATTACAACAAAAAGATACTTTTTTTATAATGCATGCCCTTGCTCTATATCACAACCTATCTGTGTCTTCCTCTGTGTCTTCCTCCAGTTTTCAGATTGTCTTTACTTTGTGTTGTCCTAGAAAACAAAGTCTGAGTGAAAATAGCAAAATCAAACGTGACTCAGAAGTCAGTTTTCAATATAGATTTCTAATAGCAAAAAGCCAAATATATTGATATGCTGTGCCAGCTGGTTCCTACCTTTTAAAATTCATACTTACTTAAAACCATTAGAATTGCTTATACTGCTAGGGATTAGAAGATAAAAAGGCTTTTCTCATTTATTTCAAATATGTGTATATATATATATATGCATACATTGTGTACATACCCAATTAAAAGAATCAAACCCCACAGATGCGTTCAATTCGCAGTGTTCTTAGGAAGCAAAAATAACGCTCCCTGCAGAATCCCGTTTGTGATTGGACTGACAAGCTGTGAGCCAAGACTTTCCAGCATGTGATACTGGGGAAGCAGGTTTCTCTTCTCATGCCATAAGTTTCAGCACTGTGCTGTATATCCATCGAAGCTATAAATACCACATCCACGACCCCTAGACACCAGTTTCTTTCCTTCCAGTCTGTCTTCTGAGTCTTTGTACCTATAATCTCAATTTTCTGTAACTATGCTCAAGATTCTGCTTTTCTTGCCTTAAGGTAATTTTTCTTTAGCCCAAGTTGCACCAAAATATGACTGTTATACACAGCAGTGCTGTATTATTGCCATAAGTGCTTTAAGACTAAAATTTTTATCTAATGCAAGTTTGAATCCACTGTGCTGTATCCTACCTATGGTTTAGGCATATTAGGCATAGCATTATTGATATTTACCATCACTCGCACGTTTCTACTATTTAATGAGATTCTAGCAGCAGAGAACTTACGTATTTATCTTTTTCTATTAGATTGGGAAATGTTGCTATAAAACAAGATGATATAGATGTCCAATCTGGTCTTATCACAGGGGAGCGGTGGAATGTGGTAACTGCAGGTGACTCATGATGGATCCCAAAGTGGGACGAAAGACTTGTCTGGTGCTCAGGTTGTTGTCTGGCAGGCTGTGCCAGAATGTGGCTACTGAATATAATAATTCTTTGTAAATATGAGTGTTTCTTATGATCAGTATTAAGCTGACATAGGCAAGGCTAAATCCTGTCCTCTGTTGCCAGAGGAAACTGAGTAGGGGAGGTGAGTTGTAAGTTAGATGAAAATATTCTCTGTGAGCTGTGTGGAAATGAAGCTCCCTCAGTAGTGGTCCTCGCTGCTGTTGGGAGAGGAGCAACGTGTGCGTCTCATCCCTTGCTTGCAGATCTGTTGCTGAGATGTAACATCCAGCAAACCAGAGGGATTCTGGTCTTGCTGTCAGTTATGCTGATGTCAGGAACTTGGGTTCTGCTACTAAAACAGCTGAGTCTTCCTCCGCCTCTTTGCTCAGGAAATATTGGTGACGGGAGATAGGTTGGGTTCTGTGGCAAATAGGGAGAAAAAGATGATTTGGCACCATTTGCTACCGATCGGCAAATTTAGGCAAGACAAAGCAGATTGTAACCTTCAGTGTACAGTAAATCTTTTTAGTGTATAGCAAGCTACGTGTGCTTTGTTTTAAAAGCATCTATTTCTTGAATGCTGGAGAAGAGCCTAAATTGTGTATCAAATGAAAATAAATTCTGGAAATTGGAAAATAAAATAGGCACAATGAGAACATGACTGAAGATAATAGAGGTCCTTTTGCAGAAGAGGTTAAGTGATTTTTATTTTTTTTTGTAAACTCTGAGGAGAAAGGGTTAAATAGAGATGATGGAATGCATAAGATAAAGTTTCACTGTATTTAATATGAGTCATTCCTGGTTTTTATATTAATTTCCTTTGATCTTGTTGAAGAAGTCTAATCCAGTGTTTGTTACTTTGTATTACAGGCTTTTTTTATTTTTCTTTTAAGACATGTCACTGACTGACTTATGCATGTTTCATATCACAGTATTTTTTTTTTGTGCTACATTTTCACATCATTCCATACTTTGTGTAGTGTCTTGAAATAACAGAGGAGCCTGTGATACAGACTGAAGATGGTGACAATGACAGGAAGATGCGGAACAGTCAACTTCCTGAGAGGGTCAGTCAGGTAGGACTCTGCTCTGGGTACATTATGTTACAGTGCTCTTTTCTCTGCATGCCTTTAAAAATTCTTGTTTTCTTAGAACACAAAGTCTCTTGCAAACAAAACATACTTTTCTTGGTATCTGATTTTGCTTTCACCTAATTTTGCAGTCAGGATAGCTTTCATTCTGGTCCTCGTTGTCCCTTGTTTAAGTACTCATAATCTTCCTTAATGGGTATGACACAAAGTCCCTTGAAATTGTGTTTCTTTACATACACACACACTGATCTTCAGCCTCCATTGCAGTTAGGCCTTTAGTACAAATTGTGTAAGATTCACTTGCTGCTGTGATTGAGGAAAAAATACTGTAGATCCTTCTTCAGGGCTGAAATACTTGATGTCTTGGTAACTTGTTGACTGCATTTTCATACATACAGGAATCTGCTGTCCTCTTATTCTATCATTCAAAAGTGATGTAATATAAAGTATCATGGAATCATAAAATAATTCAGGTTGCAAGGGACCTTAGAGGATCATAGAGTGCATTTAAAGTTGAACCTTTCTGGTTTAAAAATTATAACGTGCTAAATATGACACAAACATGCTAAAATATGACACAAAAATATGACACATTTTGATTAGTAGTGTTGAAGAATAATGATGTTCTGTTCTTTGAAATTTGTAATTTCTGTGTTTTCTTTGTTTACTAGGTATGCCTTCAAGTATCTCTGGATTTTCCTTCTGAGCTGGATAAAGCGGTAAGTGATGTATTGTAAAGGTCCTTTTGGCTCTTAAACATCTTAATCTCTCACTGCTGATGTCTACTGATGGAAACAGTATCCAAATGAGCCCAGTGTAAATTCTCATGGAAGTGATACAGAAGACTTTCACTGATTTAAATGGGGGTTGAATTACTGCAGAGAACCCATGTAGAAACTTCCTAGGACATGTCTATGGTGTTGCATACAAAAAGTTGGCAGTTTGTAAATACTTCAAGTTGCATCCTGTCCTGGCCATCAGGGCGTACATCTGGAGACCCCAGGACAGAATTTGGTACTGTAAAGACAGATGATTCAAAGGTGAACTAATAAAAAGTTAGCTGCAATCTGCAGGTGACATTCCTGAAGTTTCATACCTCTTCATAGATAAAGACCTTCAGGGAAATCTACTTAGTACTAAACAACTGATCACTATGAATTAATTGTATGAAATAGATGTTAATTGGTTTTTCTATTAATAAATAGTAAGTGAAATGTCTGTGGATGTTTCTTAATGTAGATAAAGAGCATCAGGAATTACAGGAGCATCAGGAGAACCCAATTACACAAAGATTACAGCCCTGAATTTAGTAGAACATTGCATACCTGTGTAATAAGAAAGTGTTTGCAATTTTTTAACAGATAACTCCATCAGGCTATTCAGAGAGTTTCTGCAAAGATAGACATTATAGGAGTCCAAATAAGCCTCAGTTTGAACATGATACAACTGGCAAATGCTTTGGCAGAATAGGAATGAGTGAACATGAAACACAAGAGAACTTGCTCACATCTCTTTTAAGAGAAAAAAGAACATCTGTACTGGAATCTACGTAAGTATGTGGGATATGCACTGCTTTTGACAGTATTTCTATTTGAGAAGAGAATAAAGTAATTTTGCTAAAGTGAATTTAGATAATGGCACTGTCTAATTTACCTGAGAGATTGGCAAGGCGCCTTCAGAGCCATTTTAGTCTATCATGCAATTAAGTAATTAGGAAACATACTATCAGTAGAAATCCTTATGAAAAACCCATTACAAGAAAAAAACTCTCCAGAGTTACTGATATACGGAGCTTTACTGTAGGGACTGATTGTTTTCAGGATGGGGTCTAGCAGTATTAAAGGGCTCAGATGATAATAGGTGGTACTTCTTCTAAAAAAAAAAAAAAAAATCTGAGAGCACAGGCCAGTGAAAGGTGGTGTGGTGGAGGGGATGACACTACTGCTGTAAAAATTGTACGTGTAAGGAACTGAGGAGGGAGGAAATGGAGTTACAATGACTTTTACAGGGTTAATTTTGAATGGACATTACTGTACACTTTGTGGCCTTTGCCATTGCACCTGAACTGCTTGGACAGAGGTTTCTCAGCAGTCAGCAGTTTAGGGAGCCTGTGCCCACGTCCTGCAGTTGACTGATTGGTTATTCCAGTGTAGTCACTTGTAGGACTGTGCTGAGATGAACCGTGTTGTAAGTACTTAGGTCAGTTTTCATGCAGGAGAAAATACTTGTGTAACTAAATCTGTATAAGCCCTAGTGTGACCAATGTTTTTCAAGTGTGTGTGGTACACTATGGTTTGATGGATTCCCAGCTGAAATGCTCATTTCCATAGAAACTGGACAATACCAAGCAGAAAAGAGTGTATAGAAAAACCATACCCTGACTAGTTTTGTTTCCCCCAATTTCATGCTTACACTACTTAATCTCCTGGTTGGAAACTGAATTAGAGCTTTGCTGGAGATCATTCTCATTTTCCCTTCCTAGTTCTCTCCACACTGTAATGACTAGTGTGGGACTAGTGTAATGACTAGGGTCTGGAGCAGAAGTCTTATGAGGAGCGGCTGAGGGACCTGGGGCTGTTTAGCCTGGAGAAAAGGAGGCTGAGGGGAGACCTCATCGCTCTCTTCAACTACCTGAAAGGAGGTTGTAGAGAGGTGGGGGTTGATCTCTTCTCCCAGGTAACAAGTGACAGGACGAGAGGAAATGGCCTCACGTTGTGCCAGGGGAGGTTTAGACTGAATATCAGGAAATTTTTCTTCACTGAAAGGGTTATCGAGCACTGGAACAGGCTGCCCAGGGAAGTGGTTGAGTCGCCATCCCTGGAGGTATTTAAAGGACGTTTGGATGAGGTGCTTAGAGACATGGTGTAGTGGTGGTTTTGGCAGTGTTAGGTTTATGGTTGGACTCGATGATCTTAAAGGTCTTTTCCAACCTATATGATTCTGTGATTCTGTGACTATGTACAGCGTTATGGGACTTTCTCCAGTGCCATCAGTGCTGTTCCTTCAGCTAGCCACAGTGGTTTCTGGAGAGTAATGGGAATGACCTTCCATGTACATTGTGCTCGGCAATGCTGCTAGCAGAATATCCTGTGGAATTCACAAGTCAAATCCTGTTTTCTGCGTTCAGCATGCACTGCACTTCACTTTACTTAAGCAATTCTATATTTTTACATTACTATTTAAAGCTCTCCAACACCCATAAATGGTCTTAGTTGTCAAAGCATTAGTTAGTGGTAAATGAGGAGATACTACTCTCTTAGAAGATGAATAGACAACATTGTTTTATTTGTTAACTTTGCTTAAAAGTCTGCTAATGAGTGATTCCAGCACCATCGTCTTTACTGCTCTGGTGTGTAATCTTTTCTATGTTCAAGTATAAATGACCAGATTGGCTGGTGATGAGCCTGTACTTTGGATAACTTAATTCTCACTAATGATATTAGATGCCAGAGAAAGACATAAAAAGCCTAGTTAGCTTCTACCATTTCAAATGCTAACTATACAAAGGCAGTTGTTTTAAACGCTGGTTTATATGTTTAGTGGCACAAACAGCTCTCTATTGGATGCATGAAATCATCTGTAGAATTTGAGGGCTTGCTTATGCTTTAAACGTCTCTTATTTGGCTTCAGTTTCACTTAAAACATTGCTTTCCAAACTGTTGTCCATGGACCATTAGTTATCTGTGGGGCAGTTTGGTGGTCTGTGGTGGTCTGTAGTGAGCTGTTTTTGCAGGCTTTTGGCTGTTTTCTGAGTTTCCATCTTCCCTGTTACATTAGAAATACATGAAGGGATAGATTTTCAGAAAAACTCAACATCTAGAGTCGCCTGTGGTTTTGGTAGAATTTTATTTTTAAGGTAGTTAAACCAGAAGTAAACTCTTTTGAAAATTCATTCACATTTCTTATATTGCTGTGTTACGTAAGCAATTGATTTAGTTACCAGAGGTTTACTATCTGCTCATGAATGGAGCAAGGGGTGGTAGAGCATATATGGTCATAACTAGGAGAAAAGCATTATGAGATAATTTATGATATAACTCAGGTTGTGAAAAGGTTTCAAAACCTCTCTTTGTTAGTGAGTAATTCATTAGTGAGTAAAACGGAATCTCCTGGGAATTTCAAATATGTTGAGACAGTGCAAAAGAGTTTCTTCGAAGATATTCTTGTTTGCTTAAATAAAAATCAAAATTCATGCCTTTTCTTTCCTCTTTCCTGAGTATAGCAGAGAAGAACAAATGAAAATTGTAAATGAACTGTTAGATCATCTGAACACAACTGAGGAAGAATGTTCAAGTGAAGATATAGAGAAAAAGGATGAAAAAGATCTTAGGCAAATGATTATTCAACTAAGAGCTGAACTCAAACATTTCAATCAGGTCAATAAATTCTTAAAGCAGCAAGTAGAATTGAAATCAACTTTTGATGGGAAAGAGAAGGTTTATCCAGATGCAATGCCACAGATTAATAAGGATATTGAGTTGTTGAAAGTGGAATTGAAAGATGCAGCTACACAAACAATGACTTCAGAGAGTAATGTCATGAGATTCAAACATGAAGGCAAAAAAGGAGCCTCAGAAGAAAAACCAAAATATTCAAGATTAAATGCAGAAAGAGAACATCAGCAAGAAAATGTGTATAAGAAGGGTGAACAGCATGAAAGACTCTTTTTTACGGGGAGAACAAATGAAGTAAGTTTATTTAAGATTCTCTTTTTGGTACTTAGGGAATAGATGCGTAAAAGAGAAAAATATGTTTCTTTTCTAATATTAAATCTTGCTTTTGTGTAATTTTTAAAATTAGAAAAAGAGATGTAAGCCAAATATATTTTAGATAATTGTTCTTAATGTTCAGGGCTTTTCATTGCATACTTCAGTGTGCTTTAGAACATTAATTAATTGGATTTCAATCCTCACTGGGACCAGATACTAGTAAATATTACAGCTTTTAGAAAAAGAGATAGTTTATAGCATAATGGCCTGATTCTGTACTACCTTATATCTCTGCATAGATGTTCATAATGTGCAGAGCCAGAGCATTCTGAACTGATAACTTATTATGTCTAAATGGCAAATGGGTTCTAGAAAATTGAAGACTTGCATAATGTCTGAGAGCATGGTGGTGAACAGTTAATGGTAGATTTCAACAAACTCAAGTCTTAATTTTAGGCTTTTATTAACATCTTATCATTGTGTCTTGCTTTTAGAGAAGTATGACCAGTAGTACTCTATAAAATTGTGGGGGCAGTTCTTCATTCCATTTGTTTGGAACCTAAGCGCACAGAATCTGTTTTGTGAGCACAGATGTAATTTGCTTGTGCCAGATGAGTTTTCAAGTCTTGTATGCAGGCAGTCTGATCGCAAAGAAAGAGGTGGGAAAACAGTGTCTACTAAAGAGTTCCTATGTATTGTTTCAGTAGCAGTTATAGAAGCCAAGTTGAAAACTCTTTGAAGATCTTAGCTCTTGCAGAGCAGACAAAAGAGAGTATTGCTTTTGATTTTGTGCACTGCTAATAGAGAATGTGGTAGCACCTTCTGCAAAGAATGGTTTCCATGACTTTAGTGATCAAGAGATTTCTGTGAGCTGGCAATTGGGAGCAACTCCTTTTTATTCTGGCTTGTTCTCGTTGGATTCATTTCACTGAAGGAAGGGGCTTGTAAACTAAGAGATGGTGATAAGGCTTACTTCTGTACAGGCATAAACATTTCGGTATAGTTTGGGATTCTAAGGAGAAGATTTTGGCATGCACAGTTGGTCCCTGGCAAACACCCTAGAAAATTCATGCCAGTCTTAGCAATAAGTTATGATACCCCTGAAAAATCAAAACCTAAGTAACTCGCAAAAACTGTGTCTTGTTTCACCAAACAAATACATGTAGTCAAAATCTGTTGGAGTATCTTCAGGTACGTTCCTAGTCTTTTAAGCTTTCCTTATTGGCAGTAAATTTTCTACCTTTAAAAAAAAATTACATTTGGGGAGGAAAGAGGCTAGTAATGGAAATGTTCTTGGGCTATTGTTAACGTTCTTAGTCTGTTTGGCATTCGGTCAGTCGTGTTTGGCACGTGGGCTGCTGTGATAGCTGTTCCTGCATCATTGGGATGCCTTGGCTAGTCTGAGACAGAAAGGAGTGGATGTGCTTCTCATCCGTGTTGGTGCTGTCCGGGGCAGCTGACTTCAGGAACACACGAAGAGATGAGGGCAGGTGGAAGGCAGGAAGAGTAAAGATGGGTAGTAGAGGGGGAAGGGGTTTGAGGACCTAGCTGTCTATTAATGAAGATCTGCTCGTGATGGCTTGCTTTAAGAACACTAATGATGTCTTTGAGTTGCTGGTTTTACTTTTCAGGAATGAAGGACAATCTCTCTGAAGGCAAGTAAAGGTCTGTCTGCCCTCCACAGGGAATACTTAGAGTTCTTTCTGCAATTCTCTTTTTTTCAAGTTCTGTTTTCATTGAGTTTCAGTACACTGTTTTGATTCATCGTTTTCCAGATTCCTCTCTAGTTTAATCAGCTGCAACCTCAATGCAATCCCTGAGTCTGTTGCTTTAAAAGCTTTCTTGTTTGGACTAATGCAGTGTATCTTTTGCTTCTGAACAGCTTTTATAAATAATTTCATGTAGCCAGTTGAACTGGACTTTGGGTAATCTGTCTGACATATATGTCTGTACAACAGCCCTGAGACAGCTGGAAATTGTTTGACGTTATTAGTGCAGTTTAGTAGAACTAGGAGGAAGTTCATCCCACCTGGATTTATTTTTCAGCCTCCAAACGATATTGTATTCATGTATGTACAAAAGGAATTGAGTATGTCATTAGGAAAATGGAACTTGCTTTTTATTATTTTAAATTGTGTAAGGACTATAATTGCTAAGAAATGAATGTGGAAAGGTATTTCAGAATACGTTGGGTGGTAAAAGAAATTATGGGACTTACGACACTGGTGGAGCAAATGAACAGCAAAAAAAAAATCTAAATCTATCTGAACATGCCATTATTGATTTTTATTATTATTACACACAATTCCATATCTCTCATCAACATATAGCATGTTTTTATCTTTTTGGAGATAGCACTATTTTATGCTCCGTGGTTTAAAGAAAGAAACATTTTATGCAGTCTTCAAAAGGTGAGAGGCTAAAACGTAGTAGTGACTTAAGAAATTTAACTTGTCCCCCCAACTCCAATGATGGAATGTCTGTTAGAGTAGGAAACGGGAATCCTGTGGAAGCAATTTATAGAGTGTATGGGTGAAGAGGCTATTCTTGTCAATAAAGAATTTCTCTATGGCAGCAAAAATTTCCTCTGTGAGTGATGCAAAGCTGTGTTGATTTGCTCAAAGGTATGAAAGAAGGCTGGTAAGAAGTAGGGCCTGTTGGACGGAGGCAAAATGAAGAAAGGAAAATACGTTCAGGAATTTGTGAAAAAGTAGGAGGATCCTCAATTTAAAAAAAAAAAATATTTGAGGGAAACAGTTACTGGGCTGTCAGACATTTATATAAATCAGAGACTGGGAAGTAGCAGTTAGAGAGGTCAGTTTGGGTGAGAAACTATTTTCCTAGGGCACACACAAATTCAGGGTTAACTAATATGCCTACTGATTAAAAGCCTTTGCTAGTCAATGGTGAATTTGCTGTCTTGCTTCATGAACTGGAAGCCGTTCCCTGTGTGGATGTGGATGCACTTACAGAAAATTGATAGGTTTTTTTTCCTCTCTGAATGTTTGTTTTCCACATTGCAAGGACGTATTGCAATCTTACTTTCAAAACTATTTAATGTGACAGCTTACTGATCTTACTGGAAAATTTTTATTTTCCCTGGAATATTTGTTTATACTTCCTTTACTTGACTGTTACATATGAGCTACCAACTCCCCATTTTATTCCACGCCTTTTTCAGACTGATTCTGCTTACCGGCCCAAGAAATCCCGTCTGCCCGTTCTCTTAAAACCATCCAGACCATCAGGAAATGTGTCTTTGAACTCCTGTATGCAGAAGTCAGATTCAAAACTACAGCATCATACCAGGGTACCTTACGAAGGTCTGAAAGCATGTGAAGTACGAAACAAACAATTTCAGCCACAAACAAATGGGGAGTTATTATTGAATGAGTCTGTAACTGAAAACCTTCAAGAAGAGCCTGCACAGGAAAGCACATCAGTGAGAGGTAAATAAAGAGCAGACATAATGACTTGTAATGCTGCTTGAAATAGTGGCTTCTTTTCTTGTAGTAGACAGTAAAAACATCATTTTTACATGTGTGCAATGCTGCTTAATCTTACGATTTTCTTGGGTAGGCAAATATATATAGATCTTGAAAAACACCTTTTTTGCTTTTATCTTTGCCACTAGAATGTAAAACAGCTTTGTATGGAATAGAAAGTGCTTTGTATACATGGCATGAAGTATATAATAAATGACAGTTTCACAGGGTGCCCACACATGCACACATATATGTCAATGTTTAGGTAAATGAAAAATTTCCTTTATATGATGCCACGTCTAATGAAAACTGTCTGTAATGGAGACAGGAGGGTATAAAAATACTGTATTTGTTTATGCTGCATAAATAAGTTTTTCCAATGATCAGTCAAGTCATCCCTGTCTGTTTCTAGTGTGGCTGGATTAATTTAAACTCAGTTGTTGACAAAGTATCTGGATTGGCAAAGTATGACAAATTGTAAGGCCGAGAACAATGGATATTATATAAAGATTTGGAGTGGTAAAAAAAATAAAAATGCGCTTAGCAGTTAGATTAAAAACTGAGCAGAGATGTAAAGGATAGGTGGGGGAGAGAGGAGGTGCAAATATAAGAAATAAAGAGTCAACCAAGTAGCAAGTGAGCCACTATCAAACACAGAGGTTGCAGAGGCTTTCTTGTTAATGAGAACATTACTGTGGTAAGAGACAGATAGGACACGACTTTATTGTAAATACTCAAGTTGATAGGACTATAGCAATTAGTTTTGGTAGGTGCAAATGGGGAATTCTGAGAAGGGAAGTACTTTTGAATTGGATCCTGAAATGAATCAGAACCTGTTAGGACTGCAGTCCTGTGATTTCCTTTCCACACTGATTTCTTTACCCTGGGTAACAGTTGTATTGCACACTGAGTAATTCTGAGACTTGATGCAGTGGGAGATTGCAGAAGATTAGTTTATGATCAATGCTCATATTGGAGAAACTTTTTAGCCTTTTCACTAAGCGTAACATAAAACATTTAAAAATGCACTAAAAAGGGATTAACTGTTACATTACAAAGGGGACTCGCAAATATTTATCTTCGGTTATTGGTAGGAAGCCTTTGCAATTCACATTCTTAGTAGTTATCCTTATAACTAGTAGTTCAAGTATTTTAAAAATATTTGCAAACACTGTTTCATATGACCAGTAATGTTTGTATTACATTTTCAGTAGTTGTTCTGCCTTAGATGATTTTCCTGTTCCAAATTGTCAGAGAACCAGGTTTGGATGCGTGGGGTTTTTGTTTGTGTGTGTTTTTTTGGTGGGTTTTTTTTTCTTTTTTTTTTTTTTTTTTTTAACTATCACCACCTAATTTTTTTTCAGTCACTTACTGACTTCTGTTTTACCTTCCCCTACCTTTCACCAGTTGACTCATTGCTCAAACTGGATAATAGTGAGGTCCAGATGGAGTTGCAAGGTGTTGATCTGGGTACAGAGGGCAAGAGTGAATGTGCGATGGACAAAAACCAGCAAAACTATCAAGGTAAAGCATTTATATGGTATAGTATTTAAAAAAAAAAAAAAAAAAAGAAATT
Organism: Mycteria americana; assembly: GCF_035582795.1. Classification (NCBI taxonomy): domain Eukaryota; kingdom Metazoa; phylum Chordata; class Aves; order Ciconiiformes; family Ciconiidae; genus Mycteria; species Mycteria americana. Next base: position 6,484,478 of record NC_134381.1, on the reverse strand, counting down.
TTAAAACTCTAGTTTCTTCTGAATTGTGCAAAATTGTAAATTACTGCAGGTAATTGTCTCCCTTGCCATTATTTGTGGGTTTTAAATCTCATTTTCTTAGCTAATATGGATTAATTGCTCTAAGAATCCAAGTTGGTCTTTTAAGGGTTATGCTTTCAGAAGGGCCACAGGGATTTATGAGTCTGGTTTCCAGTAAAAATGAGTTGTATGCCCAACTCTGATCTCTCTTGCTAATGTCCTCACTTCTGAACTCTTCTCTGAATTAAATATTTGGTTACATATTGCTTCTGCATCTAGTTATGAACTATTAGAATGAAGCAATTGAATGATAGAATTTTGCTTATCTGAATTATTTGAAGGCATTCAACTAGGTTGAAACCTAATGGAATCGTTTAATGAAAATGTAAATAGGCTTAATACTGTGTATTACGTGATTCTGCATCATCCATTAGTCTTTTTTGAGAGGGCTTAAATAACCTGGTTAACATGGTGTGTATAGAGTGCAGAGGATATGGCCAATTTTGTAATCCTTTGTCACATCATTAATTTTATTTGTATAAGCAGTTTCATTGAAGCCAGTCAGTTGGTTTGCAGGACCGTGCTCTATGTGCGCCCTTTGTGTGTGTGGACATGTATATGCACAGAGAGCTGCTTAGCTCTCCTTTAATGAAAGGGCAGTGTTTCATTAAAAACTATAGTCAGTATTCTCATCAGAAATATTTCTTCCCTAATATCTGCTTTTATGTCCTGTTTTTGTTATCTGGAACATTTGCATGAAATCAGGATTGCGGAGTTTAAGAGTTCATCTCGTATCTGGGTTTTTTCCATCTCAGTGCACAACCTTCTTTGACATCTGTGTTACTGCAGCAACCGACTGGTAGAGAAGGAGGAGAAGCTAATGAACTTAAGTGTTGCATTCCCTTATTCAGTGTGTTTTCTTGAATTCATACACGGGCATTTTCCTGGGAGCATTTCTGTCCTGTGGTTCTGTCACCTTTGGAATGACATACCTAATGGTGTGCAGCAATCTGTATGCTGCAGAGAACATTGTCTAGCCTTAATTTCAAATATATTGATATCCCAGTATTGCAGCTTCAATTTTTTCCGGCTTTTAGGTTATATTTGTTTTTATTCTCTTGTGCTTGGGCTTGACTTGGGCCTTCATATACAGCTGCCCCCCCCACCCCGCCTCGAGATTTTGTACTGATTTAGAGCTTGAACCTGGGCATTCGAATTCTCCATGGAAACCAATTTGAAAGTATTAAGACCTCTGCAAGATCAATGAATGACTCCCAAAAGGGAGGTTCTAATTCGTTGTGATCTTTTGCAGAACTAATAGAAGGGGAAAATTTAATTTACTGGTAACCAGAAAATAACCGTTTTCTTAGATACTTGCACACACAGCCCTCAACATACATAGAACTATAAACATAGAATATATGTAGGAATATATAACTTTTATTGGTCTGAGTCTGGGGTGATTGCATTACTTACGAATGGCAAAGTCAACTAAGGAATGTGCTGTGCATGCCAAATGAGTGCCAGTAAAACCTTTAACACCGAACATTTTTATGGATTTTGTTTAGAACACATTTTGAAAAGAAGTTATTAAAGCCCCTTTTTCAAATTTTACTATTTTGTTGATAATCTGTTTAAAATTCCACTGACTTTATGCTCCACTTGGTTTTGTATAGATTTTTGAAGTGAGGAGAAAAAGAATATTTAATTAGAAATTTTAGGAAAAACCATTTAAAGTCATAGAGTCTCCTTTCCAATCTCAGTACCTTATGTTTGAGGTTGTCATCTTTGTGGCTGGAAAGGACTGGGCTTCATCGCTGTCTGATTCAGGATTGCATATAGCAAAAGTATTGTTCAGTCATTTGGGAAAAGATGATTGTTTGAAAGGTGATTAGGGGTTTGAAAGGTTTATTTGAAAGGTGATTAGGGGTTTGAAATATTTGATGTACAAGTTGAATTAATGGGCAAATCATAGAAAGAGGTCAAAGGTCCAAAACTAATATTGCATAGTTCATAATTATTCTGCATTTTTATTCTGTTATTACAGAAGTAAATGAATTCATTCTAATGCTGTTAAGAACAGAATGTCAGATAAAGAAATATTAATATTCACACGCAAGCCTCCTGTTTTTCAGAAATGGAAAATCATCATAACATTAGCAACGTGAATATCCAGCGTTCATTAAAAGAGATAAATGAAGAGTTTTATTCCATGGAACATGAGGACATTGACTCAGCCACCACATATTCAGGTTCCAAATGCCTGCGTTCTCTCAAATTGAGTGTAACAACTACAGATGCACTTGATGACTGTGAAGTCGTAGATGATATAGAAGAATTGAAACAAAGAATTAAGAAGATGAAGTCTGAGCTTGAAGAGTACAAAATGTTCGTGTATCATTTACAGACCTCTGACCACCTTTTATCAAGTGGTATTTCCAATATAGTTTTGAGCGACACAGCCTTGCCCGTGGAAGGACGTGTTACGCAAGTGCAAGATACAGCTATGCAAGAAATCAAAACATTTTCTAGTGTACATCAGCTGATGGACTACGAGATCCACACCGAAAACAGGAATTCAGAGTCTTCAAAAGCACCTGATACATGGACAGCACAAAACTTTAAGGAACTACTATCAGCAAATGAGGCAGAACTTGAAAAAGAGCAAATTGCAAATATGCATCTTGATGAAGTGTATCATCTTCAGAACAAACTGAGAGAAATATCACCATCCAAGTGAGTAAAGCTATTATTGTTTCAGGTTCCTTTTTGTAAACAGCAATACCAAATAACATAGGGAGGTAATAGGAAGAGAATTTTATTCACATAGGAGTGTGTTGTTACAGTAAAGGCTAAATTTCACTAACATTAACATAAAGCAACTGAAACGTTTAGTTAAAAGATGCCTTGAAGTACAAAAAAGAATTTCTCTTACAACAGAACTGCTCCTGATAAGCTCATATCATCCTCTGCAATGATTCTGTGCCAGACACCTGTGTCTCTCCCCGCACCTCAGGTCCACAACTCTCTTTGCTGCAAGATACCCTGTCTTGAGCAAAGTCAGATCTCCTCAGGTTACTCTGTGAGACGGGCTGACCTCTGTAATCAAAGTATTACAGTTTTGCATCACTCAGGTTTTTTTCAGGTGACAAGTGTAAGAAAATGGAACATCCCATTTAAGATAGAAATGTTTCCGTGGGCAGTTGGCTGACAGATTCATGCTAGCCCTTCTGTTTCTGTGACCATACTTTATGTATAAAATAAGAAGTTTACGCTCTAGTTATAATTTATTTTGCAGTTGAGTGCCGTAATGCCTTCCTTTGAAGGATGTGAAAGTATATATATGTAGAAATTAATGAATGAAATTTTATAGCATAAGCTCATAAGCTGGAAAACCATTTATGGGGGGCTGGAAAGTATCGGTCTTGGTTTCTTTAATGATAACACTGGGGGCAGCATTTTGGCTAGCATATATACAAATCACAGACATAAAACGGGGTGCTGTAAGACCAAACCTTTTTTAGCCCCCCTCCCCTCTCCCCCCCCTTTTTCCACCCTCTAATATTGTTATTGTCCTGAGGGCCTATAGAACAGCAGGAACTATAACAAAGAAAGGTATTCGGCCTGTAGGCTTTCTTCAGAATGCTTCAGTAGAAATATTTGGAGACACTGAGCAACCGCCAACATGGACTATTGTGTATCTCTTAGTATTACTATCATAAAATACAGTCGTGCTACATAGTACATATAAATTTACATAACTTGAAAATACACCTCATCCATTTTACAAAGGAAGATCTCACTGTGTAAATTAAGGAATGAGACAGTATGGATCACGGTAAAGTTTTTACGGCCAGTGTCTAGGACAACTACATGAGTCACAAGTGACAGACCCAAAAATGAGTTATGCTTCTCTTCCTATACAAATGACAATAAAAATTCTGTAACAACCCCCACCATCATAGATTTTGTTTATGCCCCGTCTTTTGTTTGATTCCCTGCATCTTTTCAGCTCTTCTCCCTTTTTCTCTCCACTAATGTACAAGTCTGTAGAAAGAAGTCTATCTGTGATACAGACAGTGGCAGTATAAAGAGGATGTCTATATTTGCAAGTGCAGAATAAATTCAGTTGATCTGAGTTGAAATTTATATCCTGGCTTGTGGAGTACAAGAGTTTGGACACTACAGTGGTTGTCATGGTCATGTCTCTGGTAATAAACATACAGAGACGTGCAGAATTTTCAGACTGGGTGAAACCATCAGCTCAGAAAGTCCAATATTGTGCTCCTGGCAGGAAATGCATGAAGTTTCAGAAGAAGGGACAGCTCCATCTGTTCTTCCGTAGTGAATTAAAAAAAAAACAAAACAAACAAACCAAAAAAAAAAAAAAAACCAACCAAAAAACCCCACCAACCAGTCAGGAAAAATATGTGTATTCTTAAAAATTCTTTTCATGTATTCACTCTTATTTACTTTAATTTGGCACCTTTGCATGCCATCTGGGTTATTTCCAAGCAGACAAACAAGTCATCACTTTAGTTTCTGCCCATCTTATAAATGAAGCAGTTAAGTGAAGGATAATAACCCACAAGTTATGCCCAAAAATACAAAACTCAACAGTTAGAGACAATACATTTCTCATTGTGGCTGTAAAAGCATTTTAAAAGAAAATTGAGTCACATAAAATTATAGCTTTGGAATATAAGTTTAATTCACTTTAAATGTTATTTATGGTCAGAAAATTACTTTAAAGATAATTTCATTTTCTCAGATATGATTCATTAGTTCATTCACAAGCTCGAGAACTCTCCTTTCAACGCCAACAAATTAAAGAGATCCGCAGTGGTTGTGTTGCTTACCATCAACATCTGACGAGCCTTATTAAAGCTTTTGAGGAACTGCTTCAAGCCAGTGATGTAGATTATTATGTTGCCGAAGGCTTCCGTGAACAACTGAATCAAAGTGTACTATTGTTTGAGAAGCTAGAAAGGAAATTCCTGTATGGTAAGTAGCCGTATTTTGTGCTTATTGTCTGAGATATATTAACGTTCTTGAAATTAGATTTTTTTTTTTTTCTTTTTAGTGAAAAGAAAGCCTTACTTTCTCTTGGTTGCTTTTAAATGATTTATTAGGACTGTCTTGGAAGATAAAATTTTAGTGCTCCAACAAGACTGGATTTTACTTTTGTAGTTGTCCTTTGTATTGACACTTTCCATTTTGAGTTGTTTATCTTAGCACATGCATATTTTAACTGTTCAAAATATAGTGGTTGTAGTTTAGTAAAAGTTTAGTTACAAGTAGGCTTCAGGATTTTCTATTTCAGGAGACAGCCCGGCTGACTTTGTTGAGCCTAAGCACCGGATATCTCTATTGAAGGGTTGTCATGGGCATGGTTCCCAGTTGGTTTTTAACACAATCTATGTTTAACTAAAAAGAAAAAATTACAGGTTCCTGAAGTTTTTCCTCTAAAGTGCAGCCGCTTGCAAGAAGGGTAAATGCAGTGCAGAGATCTCGGCTGTGCTTTTAGAGTGAAAGGAGAAATTATCATATAGTAGCCCATCTAGGCAATTTTCTATGGCCAGTGCCTTTAAAGAAACTGCAAGGAATCGTGCATGGGACAGTTGGAAGATAATACCATGCTGATTTGCACATTATTGATATTCCTGTAGAAATAACTCAAGTTAAATTGTATGCAGGTGTAAAATCATCTGTCACTGGATGCACCACGAAAAAGAGCCATAGACTTTATGGAGAAACCCACCCAAATGGTGCACATAGAAAATTAAAATAAGGGGGGAGAGAGGGAAAATCTATTTGGTTAGATGGCAGAGGCAAATAATTCCTTTCAGAATTTTGAGTAGCTCATGAATTTAAGAGACTGTGGTATTGCAAATCAGTGTGCATTTGAGGGTTTCTGTAGGGCGTAATAGTAGAACAAGAGCCTCCGGAGCAGGGGTCCTAGGAGGAGTCAACCAGAGAAGTGTTGTCCTGGTGTATACCCAGGAAAGGACTTTGTAATGTGTACCAGTAAGCAAAGCCCTTTTAATTATCACTGAGAATCGGCATATTGAAAAATGGGAGCTTACACATCTGAAAACGCTCTTGTCCTTTGACTGTTTATCCCCGTTCCCTCACCTGTTGTTTGGCAAAGCATTAAGTTGGAAAGTCAAAGCCTTAAACGTCTTAAGAAGTGGGACCATATCAGGAGATGTATTATTCCTGACATTTCTAATTATTTTCCTAAGAGACCTGCATCTTGCTGCCAAATAGTCTAGCTGGTTAAGAAAAGCATGCTGTCTTTCATAATAGAGAGCTAAAATGCAACCATGTTTTGTAAAATGAGCATCAAGATCGACATTTGTTACCTGAAGGAAGGGTATATCATACATATTGCCTTCAGTCTGTAGTTTGAAGAAAGTGAGTGGCAAAGGGATGCTAACATGAGTGAGAGCAAGAAAGACCTTTTCCTATCCTCACAAGTGTTGCTCTTTCTGACCCAGCAGCTAGCGATACTGCCACAGATGTCAGCTGCAAAACTGTCATTTTCAGCGAGACGCTTGGTGGCCTGCAGTAGGGACCCTGACCCCTACGTCTTCCTGAAATTGGCTCTAGAAGATCGCTTTGTTCAGAAGCATTCAGGGCCCAGCCATACAATGATCTGTATCCTGCCTTTCATTAAAGATAGTGGCAGCATGTTGCAGTTTTGATTGCTCATATAAAGGAGTTGTATATGAGAAAAAGGTATTATGGCTAGTGTGTCATAGCAGTGTAATAAAAGATTGAGTGTATTCAACGATTTCAGTGGCTACAGAGATTCCTTGCGTTACAAATGAGAAGACTGTGTAGTGAATAAACATTAAATGCCTTTAAAAAAAATCCCCAAACCAACAGATGGTATCCTATATACTATGAAAAGTCACTGACAACTGAGACAATTCAATATATCTAACACAATGGTGTTGCATTGAATCACACATTAAAATAAAATGATGTTTGTAGGGTTATAAAGAACATCCAGCGTACTAAGAATTGACTGTAAAGAAGAAGCATAAACAACCGTCTGTCTCTGCATTTCCATCCTGACCTTCAGTTCATTCCCCTGAAATTTCAGCTGTGCAACTCTTGCCTGCCACTTTTGCTTAATTGCACAAAAATTTTAAAATATAGGGAGCCAAGGTGACACCATGAAACTCTTTATTTCCTTATTCAAATTAGCGTCTAAGTCCAGGTGTCTTGCACTGAATTGCGCTTGTGCTCACACACTATACCACTGCAGCCAAAGAGTATTGCAGCCAAAATCCTGTGGATGCCCCTTTATTAAGGATAACTGGTTAGCCTGACCCTGCGTGGACAAAATCCAAGTGAGATGGAGTTGTTTTTATGTAATTTTTATTGAAGAAATAGTGGCGTGTACCCCTCTTCCTTTTGGCTTATAGCACAGTATTTTACATCTGTATGCTAACTAAAACACCAAGGCTGTAAAATCTGGCACCTGTGGTACCTAGTAATTTTTTTTTGAACTCCAGAGAAAGCTATTCCTTTGTTGCTGGGCTATAAATAGTTTTGCTCATGTACAGCATTTGACATTAACACACAGTGTGTTGAGTATCTGTTGACTTCTCTAAATTCTCATTAATTTACCATTCTATATTTAAATAGTTTAAGATGGAGGGGAAAAGAGTATAATTCTCAAGATCTGTTTTTAATCAGATATTTCTGCTTTGCAGGAGAATCAATAGGTACAGAAGTTACTATACTTTATGAATTAGCTCAAAGGTAAGAGTGCGACTGAATGGTTATCAAACATATGTTTTTTTGATAAGTTGATAAGGATGCTCCATGCTTTGTAGCACAACTTTCACTGTTCTGCTTTTTGGGAGGGCTTTGCTAATGTTGCCTGTTTCATTAATATCCATTTTGTTAATAAAAATATCCATAGGAAAGGCTTTTTTCCCCACTTCTCGGCAAACTGCTGAGACACTGAGAGGAAGCATCATGCTACCAGGATTGTTCCTTTCATGAACAAACAAAACGTGCCATAATACACTGTTGTGCGTGTTCAGATATTATCCTAATTGCAGTGCTAGGAGGGATAGTCAGCTAACTTTCTGCTTCCGTGACCTTGGGGGCTGGCTCAGGATCACCGAAGTACAGTGCTGTTGAGCTTCATTCTCAAAACACCCTTATGCTGAAGGTGAAGAGAGCAGGTGGTGTTATGCTGCATACGGTGGTTTTATGCCAGCCCGGGGTTCTTCTGTGCTACAGAAATCCTCAGCTGCCTGTTCAAGGCAGCTTGAGGTCCCCTTAACGTGAAGGTGACTACCTAGCGCTGGAACGTGAACACTAGGCTGGAGGTCCATTGATTATTCCTGCTGACTTCAGGGTGGTCTGAATTTCAGTCTTGATATATACCTCTGATGTGTAGTGCGTTGTCATGTTCCGTCGCATAAATTCACGTGCTTTACCTGTGTCCTGTAAATTTGACACCATGCTCTCTGTCATGCTTCCAAAGTAATAAAATAATTCTTATATTTTAAAACGTTCTGTTTGGCACAAAAGCGATAATGAGAAGAATGCCACAATGTACCAGCAACTGAAGGATGAATCACCTGTACCATCTGCTCTTCATAGCTTGTCTGACTTTGATTTGTCAGAAAAGTCGTCTCTTGGATCACCTGAGCACAGGCATGACCTAGAAGGACAGCACGGCGCACTGGCACTTCTGCCGAACAAGTTTCCCCCAGGTGATTTTTTTCCCACTGAAGATTCGCTAGATATTGGAAAAATGTGATAAATAAGACACAAGGGAACTAATTAAGAAATAATAAAGAATGTTTGTTTGCTTCTGCTTTCCAGTAGCTTGCATAATCATTGCAATTTCAGTAATAAGGCGTACAGAGATGACAACGATTTGAACTACCTCCTGTTTGAAACAAAATTAACTATGATATTTTGTGTCTTTGTTGTTTTAGACTATCATCTTTTACAGTACTCCAGACGGTCTTTAAATAGACAAGTTATAAGGGGAAAATAGACAATTGTCAAGAGATTATTACATTGAAAAAGAGAGATTTTCTAATTTTATAAAAGCCAGTGTTGTGTTTCCTTGAGAATTGTAAGTGCTGCATAATTAATAAGTGGTGTCATGTTTGACCTGGATAGTTTCACTAAGCACAAGTGATGCTTGCAGTAGTTTGTTATAGGCAGCGATGAAAATTTAATAGCTGAGATAGCACGTACTGTTCAGGAGAAAAATATTGCAGAGTAAACCAGAAGTGTATGACATGGATAAACTGACAAATAAGATAGTGACAGTTAGAACAGATAAGTTCCTGAGTAAAGCTGAAACTTACAGCCAATGGAAGAAAAATTGTAGAATGGCAAAGCAAGAAGGAAAAGGTACGGTAATGAAACTTGATAGAACAGATTTATTTATTATGGTATGCATTGTGTAAGTCAAAGTAAAATTTATATCTGAGTTACTCTGGTAAGCTTCCTATTGTTATAAGGAAAAATGTATACTATTGGTGCATTGAGCCTGAATGTGAAGCTGCATTGCAGAACTTTGGATTCATTTCTCAGTACAGGGGACGTTTTAACTAGATAAAATTGTTATCTACTACAGTTTTGTAGGAAGAGGAAATTTAAAGAGCCTTAAAACTGGACTATTGTTTAAGTTAAAATGTAGAGTAGGAGTTTTCACTAAATGCATGGTTTGGGCACTATATGGAAAAAGACTGTTGTGGAGTCAGAGATTTAATGTCTGCCATTTTGAACAGCTCTGTATCATTTTTTAGTATTAAAACCCATTAGATTTGACAGGAGTACATAGTGTAAAGGAATACAGTCATTTACTCTAAATAAGAAGTGGTCTCTTGGTTTATTTAGAGTTATTAATGGAGCATCTGCAAGAAATTCGAATCCTGAGACAACGTTTAGAATACTCCATAAAAACTAATGAGAGACTGAGGAAGCAGCTTGAGAGACAAGTAACAGACAAGGAACTAGATCGAGGTAAGAATTTATTTCATGACAAACTAAATCCACCTTTCCTGCTTAAAGCCTGAGGGATCAAATGCTGCTGGAAATGTTTTGTGTGCTTTTTTGAATAAACCCCACCCCTTTACAGCTGGAAAATGATGTGCCTTTCTCTGAATACTGCTGCATCGTGAGCTCCATCAGCAGGCACAGCTTTTCCATGCTGCCTGTAGAGTGGCGTAAAGACGGATCTAATGTGCCTCTTCCTTGAGTCCATTGCTTGAAGTGTATCCAGTACCGATGCACAAACCTTTTATGGGATACAGGTACACCACACAGCCTCCAAGCTACAATTGCACGTATTGCTAAGAGAGCAGAGCTACCAGGTAGTTTTATGACATTTGATGATGCTGTGCTTGAATTTCATACAGAAAATTGAAAGACCCTTCTAGTTCTGTTATCAGCAAACAGCCTGCTGGTTTGTTTGGGTTTTTGTGCCATTGGGATATCATTACTGTTGTAATGGTCTTGGATTTGAGGATGTCATCCTCTTTCCATTCTCTGCCGTGTCCAGCCAGGGGCAGTTGCAGGAGAGGAAGCCCATTTTATCAACATAGTTTCACTGGGGCCTGGGCCCGGTCTGAATAGAGGAGGAGGCGCCTTGCTCTGAATTACGTTGCTGCTCTCGATCCCAAGTAGGAATGCTGTGGAATTAGCTTTGCTGTCCCCACTGTGTGTACCCAGGGTGGTCAGCACAGCACCACTGCTAACAGCACTGTTGAAGATGCCTTCTCTGGAATTTTCTGACTGCTTTAAAGTCAGCTTGTGTTTACATACAGAGAAGTTTTTAATGAAAAATACCTGACAGAAATTGATGGAAATTTTAACATAGGGTTGGTTTTCATTCCAAACCCTAATATAAAGCAGTGGATGAAAAATGGTAAAAACAGGTATGCAAATTCAGAGTCACTACTCTCTGTTGCTAGCATTCAGCCTCTTTGAAAGCCAAGCTCTGTGGTGTGTTTAAAGCTTTTCAACAAGACCGTAGCCAGGCTTTCACTAAGGATGCTTTTGTAGCACCTTTTCGAGCACACTGTACCGGGCATACTTTCCTACACTTTACTCTGTTCTTGCTCTCCTTCCCACATTTCCCCCCATAGGACAATTGATTAATATGCAATATTACTCGGAGTTGGAAGCAGGCAATAAATACATACATGCTTTCCTTTTACTCAGTTTCACTAATATTGACATTAGATTCATTATGTTTTACATCACCCCATGATCCATTTCTGTTGTTGTTTAAATGGAGACTACCTGCAAATGGCAGTTTGCTTTCAGGAATAATTTACAGTGATGGAAAGGTGTGTAAAAAGCATCCATTTCATTCATGAAGTATTTACGCTGCTGGAAAGGCATACTGTTCTCGTGAAATAACCACACTGAAACATTTACAGCTTCATAAAGATTCTGGCAAGGGCATCCATTAATGCAGTGAAAGTATATTTTCTTTATAAACTGTCTTATGCCTTCCATCTGTCTTCTTGTTGCCTTAGTGGATCTACCAATGCATGGAGGAGAAATTCGAAAAAGAAAGGAAAAAAGCAACTACCTGTTAGACAGCTCCTTTTTGTTACTATGTTCTTTCAGCGCATCCCGTTTCTCTTTGTTTTGAAGATCTCTTTCATGTTATCAGATAGGCGTGTTCTCTCTTCTAGTAATGATGCTACCTTTTTTCCTAATAGATGGGCTTTTTTTGACTTTCAGTGTGAGAAGTAGTTCCTAAGTGAAGTTGAAGCAGATTTTAGCTTTGGACATAATAATTCAAAACAATTTTTTACTTTTAGCTTAATATCCTTAGTTTGTTTTCCTTTAAAAAACAAAACCAAGTTGTTACATACTTAATTGTTGATGAAAGCCTGTTAAATTCATGTCATATTGTTTGTTCAACCAAAGTTAATGCATAGAATTATTCTTTTCTGATAAATATTATACGGATGTATATACATGCATCTGCCCACTATTTTTGCCGTGTTATTTTTAATATTTAGGTTTTCTAAGTATTTAAATGCCTCTGGGCTTCTAGTATTCTATAAATGACTCAAGTGCTGGTAATGACTACATCGTTACTATAGAGCTGAGGTTTGCAGTGCAAGTAGAGCTAAAATAATTGCTTCAATCATTTCAAATGTTAGGCTTGAAAATAAAATCAAAGGTTTAATTTTGAATTTCCTAGGTTTCAAATGTTATTAACGGCAGTTAATATTAAAAAGGGCTTTTGTTTGCTTTTTTTTTTTAACCCATAAGTAACTAATGTATCTATTCAGACCTATCTTCAGCTTCAGTATGCCTTTATTTTGCTTTACCCGGGAATGAGTATTTCCTTCCTCTTTTCTGTGATTTTCAATAGTGCCTGTCTTTCAGTCAGTGTTTCCTTTGAAACCTTCAAGGTACGCTTCCTTAGCATTCACTTTTTCAGCACAAAACATAATGAAAACTCAAGTGTATCGCAATTGTAGGCCCTGATGCTCCACTTTACTCTGGTTAGATGGACCTTTGCATCTATGGAGAGCGTAATTGATGTCAGCAGGGCTCTGCACAGAAGTAGTAGTCTCAGTAGTGGGTCAAATTGCAGGATTGTGGCCTTATTACCACTGGCTCTACATTATCCCTTATTATGTAAGATAACTAATAGTTATATTCTAAAGGCTTTCAGTAGAACTGTGATAGCATAACTTTTCAAATAGGATAAAGCTGGGTGATGGGCAATAAATTAAATTAGAATCAAGATGAGACCATCAAGCCTTGCCACTTCAAGTTGAATTGCTTTGTTAAAATCTGAAAGGAAAAAGCCTTTTGAGTTCACATAGCTACCTCAACTCTTTAACATATAGATAGTAAAATGCCATTAGTGCCAGGCTTCTAGAGCCTTTGAGTCTTTCAGTAACGACAAGAGGTGCATATCATGGCACACTACATCCCAGTTAGGTAGTGGGTAAAAGCTTCAATTGGGATTACAATAAAATGAGATTACTCAGAGGAAGTGCAGCACATCAAATTGAATTGAACTGCCAGAGCTGAAAGGCATCCTCCTCATACATTCAGCTAATTTTTTTGCCAGCTGGTTATTTCTCTATTAACCAAATAGTTGACACTCGCGTAGTTATCTAAGCTTTAAAGCGTACGAGATACTGCGATAGCCAATCAACTGAAAAATACTTTTAATAGCAATTTTAATTCTGGTGGGTCGTGAAGTGTTTTACTGACTATAAGCAGGTTATAAAGGGCAATAGCAATTACTTGACTTGCATTTCAGAGGTAGCCACCTTGAAAGTGGAATGTGGCACTTTTCAGACTGTACTGTAACATTATACATCACTGTGGGATGAGTAGCGTAAGTACAGTACATTATGAGGATTACCTAGGCTGGAATTTGACTGACTGGATACACGATTTAACACTTATATTCATATGACTAGTGCAATAAGATCCTCAGAGTAGGATTCATCAGCCTTAAGGTTTCTAAAAGTTGGACACCGAAATCTGTGCCAGTTACCCAGAGCTTCTCATGGAGGCACTGGAGAGAAGAATGTCTCTTCAGAGGACAGGGCATCTCATCTGCAGAGAGGTGTGTAGAGGATACATCGGACGAGTCGCTCTCTGGAGGTGCCTGTTTCTCCCCATGACTATTGAAGGAAGCCATAGGTTGATCAACACTGCCTCAGATGTCTAAATGTTAAAACCACGAATTTAAGAGGATGAGTCTTCATGCCTGTGATCGTAAATGGGTTCTCAGTTTGTAAGCAGAGGCAAAGACAGTGACTCCAGCCTTATGCTCTAGAATGGTGTGGTAACAAATGTGTTACCAGACTATTTACCTTACTTCCAGCATTACCCACTGTGGATTAGTTTGTAGAATCTAGTGGTCCTCTGCAATGGTGTCATTAAATACAACAGAGTACGAATAGAGCAAGATTGAAATATATGGTAAACCTTCATACCGTTTGCATTATTTTCAAAGAATAGCAAAGTCACAAAATACTCCTGCATTTTGTTCTGTTGGAATTTTAGCTGATAGGTAAAGACTGCCAGGGATAATTTTGCAATTTTGGTAATGGTTGCCCAGCAATGAGAGGTACTTGTGATGCAGGGCTTTGGATTACTTGGCATTGGCCTGAACTGCCTCTCAGTCTGTAGGGATAACCTTCAAAATATATAGGGGAGAAATACCTTTCATAACATGTTTTTCTGCAATTCTTTAAATTGTTCTTGTCTGGAAAGTTTAATCTTTAATGACCTAGAGATGACTCATAAATCATCTTTTATGCATATATTTATAGGTTCTGCAAACATTTTTATCCATGGCTCAGAGCAGCATAATTCCCTGACTTCTGAAATACATTTCCTGAGGAAGCAAAATCAAGTTCTGAATGCAATGCTAGCAAAAGGATCCAGAGGTAAAAATGTAAAACTGTGCTTTATGGGAGTAGACTGCAACTCACTTCAGATCAGAAAACAATAAAATATTAACAGTCCATTCATTAAACTGACTTAACCATTCTTTCCACCCTTGAAATTCCATGCTCAACCATAAGCATTAAGACCGGGGCTAACAATGATAAAGGAGTAGCAGTAAACTTCCTTCTTTCTGTTTGTTTGTAGCATTTTCCATATGATATTCACTTTCATTTCTCCATTCTTCTTTTTGCATGCCTTTCTTTTTATACATTCTTTATCCTTTCCCCCCATGCCTTTTATTAGCAGTTTCTTGCTCCTTTTTCCCCATGCTTCCATTCCGAAGCTCTCTTAAAAAAAAAAAAAAAAAAAAAAAGGCCCTAGAATAGCATCATTGCTGCAAATGAAACCATTCAGTACAGAGGATTTCAGAAGGTTCAGAAGTCTGCTGCAGAGGGTTGACTGGACAGGCCAAGTCACGTTCTTTTTGGAAACAATTTAGAAGAGAACAGAACTGAGGGAATCCATTTGGAGGTCTTTGTGATCTCTGAGATTAATTTTAAACTTCCCTCATTTTCACACCTGTGAAGAGAAAAATATTAAAGTCTTCCTTCTTTCCCCCCAAGAAAACCAACAATTCACCAACTAGATTCTTAAAAGCAGCTTAAGCTACAATTAGGTTGTAAGTCTCCCTATTTTCAGACTGTTTGTGTAAAAGCACTGGTGCTTCTTTCAGAGTAATGCATTCTCTCATCTGTTTTAGTGCCTCTTAGTGCTTATCAGTTTGTTCAAGTTCTACTTTTTTAATTAATATTTCCCTGCTTTTGTTTGTTTCTACGTTTGACAATATGACCTGATAATATCAGGGTTTCTTTTTTATAAGAACCATGATGAATAGAGCATTGTTGCCCTTGTGTTTTAAAATAATGTCAGTATCTCTGCAGTTTGTGATCTTCTTTTCCTTTTATTCCTGGATGCACTAGAGAAAGAAAAGCCTCTTAGATACCTCCTGCATGTTTTGGTCTCAGGTGCTTTCTGTTTAGTCTTAGCTTAGGTTTTCAGTAGTGAAACTACTGAAACGATGCACATTTTTAACCGCATGTGGGGATTACCATTGTCATACGCTTTCAACAGGACTACTGAAGATGAGAGAGTGATTTTCTGATTGTTGGGAGATGGAACAATTCCTCCCTGCTGTTTCTTTGCTAAGGTTGCCGCCTCCTTTTCCAACACTAAATGTAGGGTCACAAAAAACAGGGTCCCCATAAGCCTCTCTGATTGCAGCTGTCTCAGAATGCTCGGTTGCCCCTATCAGCAATTGTTTGTCACAGAACCAGTTTGGGGCAATAGCTTGTGCCAAGGAAAGAAGGGCTGATACGATACATTCGGCAGATGAATAGGGCTGGGAAGGAGAGGACAGAGGGATTTCTGTGAGACAAAGAGGAACGTGGGTGCAATGCACCCGGGAACAATCCTACTGAGTTATTTTATTTCTAAAGAGAAGTCAAATCCATCATTTTGTGAGGACTGGCAAAATTCATGTGCCTGCTTTGGGACCACGCTGACACTAGTTGTTGAATACTATCCTTCTGACCAAATTCCAAGGTGTTGCGGGCATTTGGCATATAAGGCTGTACACAGGTTTTTATGGAGCCTTTGTGAGTCCTGGGGGTTAAATGTTGCATGTTACAGGAAATGTTTCTAGCAAAAGTTGATAGAAAATTGAAATACTGAAATCCTAAAACTCACAAGAGCAGCTGTTGTTTTCTGACAGTCTCTAAAAAAGCTGGTTTTGTTAAAAAGCACAGCTTTAGTGGGTTGTGGGCATTGCAAATACCTTGTGTTTCTTCTTGTTTCAGATAAACAAAAGGAAAATGAAAAGTTAAGAGAATCTCTTTCTAAAAAGAATGCAATTATTGAGCATCTTCATGAGGATTATGAATGCATCAAGAAAGAAAATGAAAGGTTGCAAAAACAAATTGGCCAAAAGGAGGATGAAACCAGATATCTGACATGTCAGATTTACAGCGGTCGTAATGAATTAAACAGGTATTGATTCTGTCCACATTTAGACATTCATTTAGAGAAGAATATTGTCAATGTGACAAGCATGTGTTTAGCCATAGCCATTAACATTAATGAGGTGCACAGATATATTCAAAAGGCAAAGGAAGAATTATGGAGGAAAGGGGAAAGGATTTTAGATTTTGAAACAAAAGGTAAGAATTTAAGACTTAACTTTGCTGTTTATTGGGACTTCACAGGTTGCAAACAGAAATTAATGTAAAGCAACGTCAGCTCTCTGAGAATGAGAAGTTACTGCAGTCACTCCGAACTGAGATGAAGGTTTATGAAAAGTTGGAAGAAGCAAGAAAGAAGAGGACAGGTATAAATGCACAATTGTTTCTATACCCTTAGCCCTTGCAACACTTCCCTCTCTGAATGTGACCTTGTCAAAGGACAGCAGGGCTAGGTCACTATTTCTTTGTTTCTACTTGTGTCTGCTATGCAAAGTAAAACTGACAACTTGATGATAAAATGCTGCTTTTTACTTAGGAGTGTAACTGCGAGGTTGAGATGCATGATATGTTCTGACTAGGCACACCCAAGTTTCCTTTATCTTTTTAGTTAAGCTGAAAAGAAATATTGAAGAATCAGTGGCTCAGGCTGTATAAGCTTCATGGGGATCTTAGATACTTACTTGTCATCTAAATACATGCTGCTGCATCCTCACAGGTAGTGCTTACTCAGGTAGCTTGTGCTTTCTCTTGTCTGAATATGAGGGTACTGTCTTCTCCCTAGGGCCGCGGAGAAGTGCTGGCACTGTTTTCTGAATGAGATGTTTAATAATTTCCTGTCCACTTTTCTGTCACTAAAGGTGAGGGATAGGAACGAGACTTGCATGAGTTCTTCCCACCCCTTTTAAAGAAGCTATACCACCACATAGCTGTTGGTGTGGTTGGGTATAGAAGTGGAATGCTGTTCATTGCTGCATACTCGTTACAGGATCCAGCAAATTTCCCATTGGAAGTTCTTGTAAAAGTTGATTTTTTTTTCTTCCTGCTACTTTAAGTAATATGCCCTGCCGTCACTGTATTTCATGTCTAGCTGCAGCAGAAGAGCCTTGTTGGCATAAGGCTTTAAGCCAAAGTTGGCTCAGGGATGGAAGCAAGTCTCCTTGCAGAACTGGTAATGTAATTAGAGAGTAGCAGCACCCTCCTCATGCAGTTGAGCCCCTTCCCACTGTCTGGAGAACAATTTGATTTCAGCATGAAAGAATACATGGAATTGTTTGTGTACTGACCTCCTTCTATGAAAAGACGAACACAGCCCTTGCTTTTTTCAGGTTCAGATTTGTTCCTCTGGTTGCCAGGTGATCACTATTTTCTTTTTTCTTCTGTGTATAAAATTAAACTCCCAATTCTACTCCATCCCTCCTCCGCACTCTGAGATTACCCATTCCTTTTACTTTCCCCAGACTGTGTATTAATGCACTTCAGATTTTGTAAATCCTCTTCATTCTCTTTTTATTATTATTTTTTTTTTACTTTTGGCATGAGACTTATTAGCTTTTATGGACAAAGTGAAAAATAATTTTTGGCTCTTTAAATCTTTTGAGGGTAGAAGCAATTAAGACATGCTTTTTTGTCAAACCATTATCTTAATGCTGTTTGTAGTTAATTCTTAATATTGAGGATAAAGCTGGCTATAATTTACTTGCTCAGCATTCTGATAACGGCTAATATTATTTTAATTGTTGAAGATGTTAAGTGTTTCTTTTGAAATTGTCTCAGATCCCAGATGCGATGCATCAGAAGAATTGCGAAAAGATCAGAATAATCCACTTGACTTGCATGAACTATTGACTGAAATACAGAGTTTGCGAGTGCAGCTTGAAAGAAGCATAGAGACAAACAAGTCTTTGCATGAAAAGTTAGAGGAGCAGCTTTCAAAAGAAAAGAGAGAGGAAGTGGGATCGATGTCAGCTGTGAATATCAACTATCTTTTCAAACAAGAATCTCGGCATTATGCAGGAGTGAATGGTACTGTGCCATACATGCTTTTGTTATACTGTAGAACCTGTGCCTTGTTCTTTAAAGACGCTCTGAAAGCCTTATACAACATGAGCTGCACGTTTGGGAGCTGCCCATTGGCCTTTCAAATCCCTTTCCTGTTAGAGCTATTAGTGCATGGGGAGGTGAAATGCACACTGCACTGTCTTATAGCCTCCAACTGTCACTTCCTTTTCATTCAAGAAAAGCATTTGCAGACAGTCTCTGGGATGGAAGGATGCCTACATTAAATTGCCATAAGTTTTGCTTACCTGGGGGTTCTTTTTTTAATGCAGAGCTCTATAGGGTTTGCTAAGGTGACTATGTATTACTCAAGAATGATCGATAAGTGCACTAAATGGTCTTTGTATAAATCAGTTGTCCCCTTTTTGCCCTTGAGGAATATTTTACCTTTATTTCAATCACTGTTAAGTGATACTGTTTTAGCAAATCAGGAAAAATGTAGTGTTTACACACAGGGTTAGATTATGGTCCCAAAATAGATGTACATGGGATACAGAGGGCACAAGAATGTTCTTCCTTGCTGCTAAAGTACTCTGCATAATAGCAGCTTTCCATACGTCCAGCATAAAGCCACCTCTCCTACTGCCCGTACAGGATATGTTGTGTTATGGGAAGCAATAATAATGGGGCTTTTTGGGTCCATACACTTCACCTGAACATGCCTACCTAAATCTTATGCGCCACACAGAGCAAGACCACCAGTCAGAGGATTAGCGTGAGAGCTCGTGAGACACAACAGGGTTTTTTACCACCTTGCTGCTTTTGTGGGTCCATCGTGTCCAATCAGAATCATGCTTTAGATGAAATACATAATGAGCGTAACTCTACACTACTCTGTACAAGTAAGAAAGGTGCGGAATGCAGCAGATAATATTTACGGGTTGCTACCATTCTCTGTGCACTTTATACTTGAACACTAAGTTACGGTCATGTGCTCCATCTGGGGATGGTTCTTTAGGGGCAGTCATGATCAAGTAGGTGTGGAACAGCTATGGTGGGGAACCTGTACCACCAGTGTCCCCACGTTGCATTGGTTCCTGGTTAGTTTCTCGATAGAATCCTAGATGTTGCTTTTGACCTGCATCAGGTAGATTAGATAGGAGCTGGAGAAGCTCGTTATTTCTTTAAGAAAATGGTGAATGGAGTTATAATAGCTTGGTTTGATATGGACCAGAAAGACTCCTTGGAATGTTAACAGCTGAATTTGTTAGCTTTCTAGATGTACTGTGATTAGTCTTTACTCATAGGTACTTAGGGAATTTGGAAGGTCTGAAGAGGAGGGATATAGATAGGATTTAAGTTTGGTATAGCTGTGGAGAGTGTCATACTTTTTATGGAGTTAATGGGAAACTTACACTGGTTGATTAAAATATCTTCATCGGGATGTATCTTAGATTTTCTGACTATGACTTGATTTTGGGAGATATCTAGAACTGTGGATAGATGCTAAACAGATTAATGTAGGTAAATCTGGAAGATACATGGTGTGGTACTAGAAAATTAGCTGTGTTTCCCTGCTTCCTGAGTCCAAGTGCAGCATCAGCAAAAAAAAAAAGGAACAGAAGTAGAGCTAGGAAGTTTTTTTAATGCACGTTAACTTCTGCTGATATACTCTTCATTGTCCTGTTTTTATGTGTCTTTGCAAATGCCCTGCTACCAGCAGAAGCATTTGTGAGCTGCAGAAACGTGGACATTGTATTTGCTAGTGAAAACAGGTACATCCCAAAGTCTCTTAAACGTGTGTGTTATCAGTATCCCAGACGTGCTGTTTAAGGGAAGCCTAGTGTCAATTAGTTCTACATGTAAGGATAAAAAAAAATTAAACTATTTTTCTGTCCTAGGTACGCACTCAGCCTCTAAAGACGAAGTAGACAGCACTTCACATTGCAGTAGCACTTCATCTTCCAGTACGGCATGTACCCCTCGTCTTGTCCCTGGACATCGTATGTGGGCAGACAAAAATGGGCGCCACGTTCTTGGCTTGATTGAGGATTATAACGCTCTGCGGAAACAGATTTCAGAAGGGCAACAGGTTTTAGCAGAAATGGAGATTTCTTTAAGAGAGGTCACTGGTATGAAACTGCAGGAGTCTGGAATAAAGGTAAACAGTGAAAGCTGTTAGAGGATGGTGAATTTTACCTAGAGGTGCAAAATGTGTAGGTTACAAAAGCAAAGAACTAGGTTAATGGGGCAGCAGGCACCATTAACTGAATAACTCTGTCAGGACTCCTCAACCTTGACAGTCCAAGTCTCATCTAGATGCAGGCACCTATTTGTGATTCTGGGTTAATGAGGCTACGGATAAATTTGTTAATTCTGGTCCTTTAATAAGCAATCTCACTTTTACTTGCAGCTTGAAATGAGGTGAAACTACTTGCTTTTGCTATGGAAATTGGTGATTGTTACACTGGAAGCGATAAAAAAGCCAAACAAAAACTACAACAAAAAAACCCAGATAAAACTATAAAATGCTTTAGAAAGGGCTTAAACTAGGGGTATATATCAGTAACCTAAGGATAAAAATAATTAAGGAGATTTTCTTGTAATGAAGGCTTGGGACAAACCCAGGAAATATGAGACAGTTAAAAGAAATCTGATATACAGCTGATAAAGTTCCCCACTTACTTGTATTCAGCCCTTTAGTAACACCAGGTGATAACTGTGCATTAATGATTGATGTATGCTAATGAAGGTTGTTTCATATTAGGGAAACTTTTTAATATTTTTCCACTTCCTAGTATCAATTGAACACTTTAGCAATATTAGCAGCTAGTCTAGAAACTGGAATATCTCATTAATGATCAAATAATGTCTTCTAAAACATAGCGTATCGTCCTTTCTGCATCATGTGTGACAGTGATATCAATTCATGGTGCTCTTACTGTAGTCTTAAATATTATCATTCTTAAACCAATAAAATATTTGGCTTGTATTGAATTATGTCAGTCCTTTTCCTCTAGAATCAGGAGAATAACTAGTGTTTACTTATGCTAATTTTTTCTTATTTAATACTGCTAATTTCTGGATGCAGTTAATGATAGCATATTTGGGGTGGATTGAATAAGACAAATCTACCTACAAACTTCAACAAAAGGGAAGGAACAATCTGTACGTGTCCACGGCAGCTAATAAGGGCCTAAGAAACTTAAACCGCAACAGGAAAGGCTTGGATCAGGCATTTAAAACAACACGCCAGTGGTGAAAATAGTGAAACACTGGAATGGAGGCTGTTCCGAGACACTGTTCCTGGAGGGGCTTTTTAAGACCAGATTACGTGAATGTTTGAAAAATTACATGTAATGCTTGCTGCCTTGGAGTGGGAAAGTAAACTAGGTGACTAATGAAGGTCCTTTTCACCCCTATGATTTTATGATAATATAAATGTTGTAAAAAACACGCTCACTGCTCTTCCAAAACCAGAAGGTCTTAACTGCATGGATAAATTCACGCTACTTATTTTTCTAGTTATAATTAGTAAAGCTATTGAAGATGCAGTCTTCAACAATTCTGAAATTCTTTTTGTGGTATCACATGTGTGCTCACACAGTAAAATGATGTCTGAATGACACTTAAGACTCTCTGAAGTATCATGTATTTTCAAATGACCTAGTTAAGATACTGATAATGACTGAAAAAGTAATCTCTCTGTAAGTTTTTAACTTGTTTTGTTGGTGTAAAGATAAAAGCAGTAAGTTTCACAATTTGCAGTTTCCTATCAAGCTTTACATCACTGAAGTTTCAAACTACTTAGCAAATGGGATGTTTTATGTGACAGGAGGATTCTGGTTAGATAACAATGCTAAGTAAGTATTCAAATGATATGCTGCATGGGGCAGGAACTGTGAGTGCTTTTCTTTCATTACCCTTCCTCCTTCTGTATCACCATTGCTTTGGTAATTCATTTGCTCCCCTTGCATTCTTCCCCTCCTTTATTTCACATTTATGCAATTTCTTCAATTTGGTTTTCTCATCTGTCAGCAGAGGAAAACATTTTATGTGTGTCCTGATAGTTATTTTAGCATTAAATGGAACAGTTTAAAGGGTCTGCTAAGGAAGAAACATCTATATTGCTTAAATTGATGTCTGTAATCATTTGACTTTCAAATAACGTGACACAAAATGCAAATGGAGAAAGAAGAGAGTTGCCAACTATTACCACGTGGCATAGCAAATCGAGTAAATATAATCCATTATTAATCATGGTTATTGATTAGGATAAATCCCCTCCCTTTCTGAAACTCTCAGATAATGCATAATTCAGCAGTCTTTGTAAACTAACAAGTTAGCTTTTGTGGCACACAATATCTGTGTACATCGTCTTAAATATGAAATGATACTAACTGGATTTAAACCATTAATTAAGATTACATTTTCATAATGTTTTAAGCATAAAATATAACATGTCTCTAATCCTATGATATAGGTACCAGACCAGGCATCACTGCATAGCTTTTCCACAAATATTCACACAGTACAGCAGATTTTAGAAGAGGCTGCACGTTTACTGAAACTTCTCTGGAGAGTTTCCCTTCCACTGAAAGCTGTACATGGTACTACTCATGGCACTCAGGTACTATCATGTTTCATTTTGGGTTTTTTGGTTTTGGGGGGTTTTTTTGGTGGTTTTTTTTGCTTTTTGGGTTTTTTTGTTTGGTTGGGTTTTTTTTAAACTGTTGTAATGTGTCAAGGAAGATGCAGGTAGGAACATGTCATTTGGGAAACTCTTTTGAAAATCATGAACCCAGGATGCCTAGTCTCTGGACACATGGATTTAGTTAGCTCTCATCACTGAAGGCCAAGGCTGAATGTGTGCTGGCTTTCCATCCTGATCATATTATATACCGGGGGGGTTTATTTACAAAATTCTTTATATTAAAGATGTAATCTGTAACCCTGTTACATGATATTCAGGAAACTTAGGCAGGTGGCAGACATTCCATTTCAACAAGAAAAGGGTTGGACTCCCTGCTATAGAACCAAATTCAATTTGATTAGGTATATACTAGTAACAACAGAAACTTCAGCAACTTTGATGTAATCTGAGCTACATTTTCCTTTTACGTTTTTGATGCCTAAGCTGTAAAATAGGATGCTTTTTTAAAAGTGTGACAAAACCCCGAGACAAGTTTTATAACATTTTAACTAAAAAGGATTGCACTATGCAAATGAATGGAAGTAAACTGAATGAGGAATGAATTATCTATACTGTCATAATACCACCACTCAGTAATGAAACTGTTTCAAAGTCTGGCTTTGAAATAAATCTAAAGTGTTTTTACTGCGGTTTTTGTATCTATTTCTTAAGGGAGGCAGGATATTGCTGGAAAAAAAACAACTTTAGGAAAGTAAACATTTTCTATATAATTTTAATAACATTTTTGTTGTTATTTTCTAGCATCCTTAAATGTGTAAAATCACAAAAGCAGTAAGAATGAACTGTGCTGTTTAATATACTTCACTGATGTTTCAACTCCCTATTTGGGATGTCTTGACAAATGTGTATACTTCCATTTTTATCCTTATGTGTATATTCTACATAGACAGCTATATGTTGGCCTGGACTGCAGTATGTGAACATACCATACACACACACAGTGTGTGTGATACATCTAATGATTTACTGCCATACTCATCTAAACCTTCTTGATCTGGATCAGTCACTTCTCAAAATCTGACCTCTGTGTGGGGGATCTGACTTCCCAGGACTGCACCTAATTAGAGTCTAATAGAATCTTTTCTAGGGTTTGTTATCCAACATCCTGAGATCTTAAGGACATTAGCTTGCTTCTGATGTCTTAAATGCAGTATATGAAAGAGTATCTCTTGAAACTTGATTCTAAAAGATACTGAGCATTCACTGCCTTCTCTTCAGCCCCACAGGAGCTGTGAGTAATCAGTTCTTCTGAAGAGCTAAATGCTAGGGGCAAATTCCAGAAGATACTATTATTTAAGAAGTGGCACAACGAGAAGAAAAATGTACAAGCTTAAGTTTGCGTGAGGATCCATATCAGTCATACCGGCAGACTATGTCAGAGCTACTCGTAGTCCTGTTGTAAAAGATACTAACTATAACTTAGTTGGAATTGGTGGTGAAAACTGAACCTTGAATAATGATACTGTCAAATAATTTTGCAATAAAAATGTCCCGGTCATTTGTACAATGCTTTTCAGCTCTTTGATAAAGGCAGCATCAACTGTTAACAGAAGACTGGAAAAGGAAGCTGGAAGTTCCGAACCTGGCAGACAGGATACTTGCTGATCCCATAGCGCTGGCCTTCATTATGTTTTCTGGTTGAGGGGGGAAAAAAAAAAAAGAAGAGAGGAATGGAAGTTTAAAAACAAAAATAGGCGCTGGTGTTAAGGCTTTTCTCAGACTAGCAGAAAAAGTAATTGCACTAAAAGCCAGCTAAGAATTGTAGTTGTCTCTTGGCAGATGTCATAGAATCGTATGTCACTGGGGATGTGAATGTGGAAGGACAGGCACTCAGTGATGTTTCACTCCTTTAAGTGGTTCATACTCTAAGGAAGCTTGAGGGCTTTTGTACAAACGTATTTAGCAACTAACAATGTACAAAGTACTTTTACATAATGCTTTAATACAATATTTTCTTCTCTCAATTTAGGATGAAGGAATGAAAGCAGAAATACTTAGATTACGTAAGAAACTGTCTGAGCAAGAGAAGAAGTTACATAGCACAGTGAAACGCTTGCACTCCACAAACCAGCTGAAGGAAAACATGGAGAAAGTCATCATTGACCAGTGTAAGTGTATGCTTTATTACTGGTTCTTTTTTTTATTTTTGTAGTCTGTGGCTACCTCTAAAATTGGAGAAAGAACAAAATGAATATAGGCACCCGTTCTTTTGCAGTTGCTCTGACTGGCGTTTCCTTGTGCGCACTCAGTTGTCACTGACAAACGATTTGTGAGGTTCAGACTGTACAGAACCGATGGAGCCTCATTCAAATGGAAAGAAATTGTCCAGCTACAAAAGGCTGCATAGAATAACATGAGCAGCAGTTCATAGTTTTACACAACCCACTGATGTGTCAATCCATGCAGCTGCCACTAATTGCCGATAATTACTTGAGTTATTCCATTTCAGATATTGCCATTCCACTGTAGTTTTCTATCCTACAACAGTTCCTGACAGAGGCAAAGTTACTGTTGCTGTAGACCATTCCAGCCAGTTTTTGATGTTGTCCTTCTCAAAATTGTGATTTTGCTTCAGTCTTGATAACTGTGGAATTAGGCTTTTAGATTTTCTGAGGTGCCTGTCTGTTGCGTGTATCGCACTAGATGGTAGCTGAATACTGGGAAAAGCCAAAGCAGCAGCAAAGGAGATTTGTCAACGCTCTACGCCAGAGTGAGGAGTGCAAGAGAACAGAAGGCTCGGAACAAGGGAGACGAAAGCTTACTATGAGTCATTTTTTAAAGAAAAATTAGGACATGCTGTGAAATGGTATTTTACCCTCAGCAGCCGTATCTAGAAAATTATGTGGAAACATGAAAACGAGTGGGACATGGGCTATACTGTAGCTGTGTTAAGCCAGGTGACTGTTTTAAGAGATCCATCTCTTCTGCTTTAGAGTTTAATCACTCATCAGAAGAGATAGGAATGGAGCTACCTTCTTTCCTACCTTCATGCTATGGCAATATGTGTATTGCGGGAGGAGGATGTAATTTTCTTCTTAAAAAAAAACAACAACAACAAAAAAATCTATCCTTACCTTCTCTTAAGAGGTGGGACTAAATGACTCATTAGTCTATGCTGGAATGGCACTCGTATTATCAGTAATTCATCCAGACTGTACAATGGTACACATCATACAAAGTTATGAAAATGGCCATAATACTATAAGTTACTCAAGTCATTTAAATGCAATGTAGAGGAATAAATGTTCTTTTGCTCCATAGCCTGTAATTTTTATACCTAAGGTACATGTATCTTCTGCCTGCAGATTTTTTTTTTTTAAGCATTTATGGGCTGGGTTTTGGTCACTTCTTTCAGAATTGTTGCATTAAATTATGTACAAGTTACTTATATTAAATCCAAAATTATGTTTTGTTCAGGTTTTAAAGTTAAATAGCTCAGTTTGGGGTTGTCATATAAAAATCAAAACTATTCTATTCTGTCTGTCCAAATAATATCCCTGTGGTAGATTTACTGGTTTGGTTTGGTCAGTTCCTAGTGCCAGTGACATCTCAGACCTACTGGGTGATTTCAGTAGGGCTGGGCAGAGTCTAAATCAGCAGAGATTTTACCCTTCTGGCCAAAATGTTATCCCCACAGCCACTCCACCCACCCACGCTTTCAAAAAGAATACAGTACATCTCCCCCTTATTTTGCTCACTCCTTTTCAGGGCATTCAACCTCATCTGAACCAGGTCCTAATAAAATGAAGCCTGCATTTTCTGAAGTCTCCTTAATGCAAAGTACTGCCTGGCTAGCAGCAGCTTTGCTATTAGTGTCACATCCTCTAAATTCTCTTCATGTACTGAATTTAATATTTTTGATTTAGAAAAAATCTAGTTTGCCAGGTGAAATGCATTTACTAGCAGAGTTCTTTATGAGCAGAGAGCACTCTGTTACGCAGAAAGACCTAGATACGATTTTCTGTAAGTTTCATTGATTATGGGAATTATGGATGTCAAGTTACCTTTGCCTTAAAGAGCAATTTCAGAAATGTTTCTAAATTGCATCTGTACACAAATTCCTGACCAAGCATACAACCAAACTGGTGGATCGTATGAAGCTGCTGGATTTTGTTAGGATGCTTGCACTTGTTTTTGTTATTTCTTCCTTTCTCCTTTTGCTAGTAAGAAAGCAAAGGCATCGCAGTAAGTGACCTTGCCTTCCTTCATTCTCCAGGCATCCTGTTAGCTGGCCACTCCACTGAGGATATTCAAGTTCCCTCTGTTATTTAGTTGAGCATTCCTAAATATATTTAGAGGCAGAGACTGGAACATTCTTGTGGCTCGGAGTCTTCTGTGTGCTTTCTCTGGCAAGAAAACTCGTTGCTTATAAACCTCATCTGAACCTCTGCACATGTAACAATGCAGTGCCAAATTGCAGTAATCTGCCAAGGGTATAATTATCTCATGACAGCTATACCCTTGGAGTTGCTGGGTTCTTATTATTGTAATGAAAAATCTTTATTATGGCTAAATTGTTTATTTTTGAGACTGGAATATTAAATTGGTACTTGTGAATGGTATTTTTCAGCAGTTATGGAGCTGACACAGATTAGAGAATCACATATTTAACCTGACATTTCTAAATATCAGTTTTGTTTAGAAGCATCCCCTCCTCCGTTCGCAGGTCTCGCGCTGTCCCCACAGAGGCAAACTAGCTGGATGAACAGAGAAAACTTGGAACCCTTCAGAGCAAGCCACTGACATGATTTCCCCTAAGCATATATAGGTTGCTTTGTCCTTGAACTGCTGGGGGAGCTGGCTGACATCTTTTGCCATCTGTCCTCTTCCCAGCCCATCGTCCCCCACAACCTCTCCACTGCACCACTTTTCTCCCGCTCCTGCTAACCACCCCCCCGCCCCCAGCCCAAGTAGGCTCTACCTAATAGATCAACTTGGAGTTAGCTCGTGCACCGTCTCCTCTTAAAATTAACAGAAAGTCTTCCTTTGATAACTTAGATCGAGGGAACCAGGTCATCGGTATTGCAGGGGGCTGTTCGTATCTGTGGTGTTAAATGTAGCGATGAGCTATGCGTGTTTTCGCATGTAGTGTTGTTGGTACGGTAGAAAAACTTTAAAAACACTTCCCTGATGTTTAGATTTGCACGGCAGATTATGTGCTGGATGGAACATAGGCCGGGGGTAGGAAGCGGCGTTCTAGTGATGGCCCTGATTCAGCCCTGCCCCGTGGTCGAGTGACTCCTTCTGCTCTTCCTGAACTCCCTCTGCTTGTGCAGCATTGCCCCCTTAACGTGGGCTTGTTGCAACTGTTGTTTGAACATCAGCCTGAGCTTCTGAAGAGGGCTCGGGAAGAACTAACAGTTCTGGATTTTGGTGAGTAAGAAAGTTGAAGCGGTGGTAGGGGGCTGTGCGTGATTGCCTGGTCGCAGCCCATTGTGTAGATGTGAGTTCATACATTATTTAATATTTGGTCTTATGACTTGAATACAGAGTATATAGAAAGATTGAGCAATATTCTTTTTAATCTCCTCTTTCTTTCCAGTGGTTTTAACTCACGATGTCTTGAAGAAGGCTAGAGGAAACCTGGAAGTAAGTAAAATTTTTGCTTGCATTTAATTCC
Source organism: Mycteria americana (assembly GCF_035582795.1). Lineage (NCBI taxonomy): Eukaryota > Metazoa > Chordata > Aves > Ciconiiformes > Ciconiidae > Mycteria > Mycteria americana. The sequence continues at coordinate 6,455,677 of NC_134381.1, read as the reverse complement.
TTGGTATATACTCATTAGAAATATGCATTGCTGTGTCAGTAGTATTTTGCAGAATTAGTCTGACTTGCTTTAGGTTTGCTACCTAATCAAGTCTGGGTGACAGCAGTTTAGTATGATAAATATTCTGCAATGTTTGATGGTTAAATTAGAGTTTTATGACTGACCACATAAACAGCTAAACCCTCTCCTTTCTGATGCTTTCCCTAGATTAATATTCATGTCTGTCATCTTCTCCCAGAAGTTTATTTTCAGCAGATCACAGTCCAATAACCTGTCTACTGAATAAGTTCACAAAAGGCACCCTTATTTAAAGCTTGTGTATGTGTTAATAACTCGTGGTGCTTTTTTAAAAATATAGACCCAACAGGCAAAGCTTTTGCAAACAGCTATTTGCTAATGCAGTGTATTAAATTAGTTTGAGTGTTTAAGTAATCACTGTTCAGATTTGATTTCTCCCAGAAGGTTCAGGCTTTTCTCCAAGAAGGATGTAATACACTTCTTGACTCCTAAATCCCATCCTTCTCCTCACCCCACTCTGAATGATTGTACATTTCCCAGCCCCTCCTTAAATTTTTCTCTAACCTTTTCCATGAATCTCTTCTCCCTTGCCCTCTAGAACACGTCCCTATGCAGCTGCTGTACTGTTGTCTCAGCCCTACCCCGGTTAGAAAGTGATGACATAAAAAAGTCTTTCTGCTTACGGAAGTCTTACCACTTTAATTTGAAGATTTGCTGAACACAGAAGCTCCTATTTGCAGATCCTTTAGCAGCATTATGGCCCAGGGGTAGGGACAAATTGTGTGCATTTCAAGTACTGCTAAATGGTAATAATTACTGTTTTTCTAACCAGGTCCCACCAGCTGAGAATCAAAAATCACCTTCGTATACCAGCAAAAAAAGGATTCTCTGAAGGAGAAAGTTCCACTAATAAAGACTGGTCCTGTGATGGTTGTTTGCTTCTTTATGCCTTACTATTTATTGATGTAAAAATGTTTGTTCAGCTCTTTTAATGGAATCGGCCTTTGACACGAAGAAAAAAAAAGAAAAAGAAATCTTTTGGTAAATAACTTATTTAACATTTTCTGTAATGTAAAAGATGGTTTTTAATATTTATTACAGAAGCAAGGTACTGGAGGTATTGAAGAAAAATCCAGATTTTTTTAAAGTTGGCTCATTTGAAATTTTATATTTGTACTTGTCATGTTATAAAACTATTTGTTGTTATAGTCAAACAGGTCCAGAAAGAATCAAGAATCACCTTCCACACCGGTTCTCTACTGCTAAAAGAATGTAGGTTAAAAAAAAAAAAATCTGCCAGTTGTCATTGTTTTGTAGCAATGAGAAATGTTCAATATTTTAAAGCATTTTAAACATATCTGGAAGATTCTTCTGGAAGCTGCCTGATGCTGAGCTTTCTTATTGCCCTATTAGAAACTTAGATTGATGTTACATCTGAAAATATTACTTAGAATCAGACAATTAAAATGAAAAATAGTCACAAATGTGTCTGAGTTATTTTGTTTGGAACATCAGACTTTGAGCACTTCTTATTAAACAAAGAAGCCACGTTAGAGTGTTCGTTTCCTGAGTTCAGCTAAAATTAATCCAGTCCTTAGCGGCAGTGTTCGTAAGGCATGGTAGAAGCACTGGCCCTGGCTAAGGGGGGTGTTGGCAACTTGCTTTCAAGAAGCCATAGTCGAAAGACATCTTGCTGTCGGCAGAACGTTAATGTCGTCCTCCCTCACCCGCCCTGGCATCTGTACAGAGAGGGCAGAAGGCCATGGGAGGGACATGGCTGAACAATTTTGAAATCCATTTTTCTGCTAAAAACTCTGAAAAATATTTCTTAAATTTAAATTAAAACCCCTAGTAAAAGATTTCTCTCCCATGTTGATACATGTAATAGCGATGTTTCGGCCAGGCCAGAGAACAGCAGCTCAAAACATGCCTCGTTGCGCTCCCCTTGGGCTCCACCCATCCTGCCCGCTGCCTTTCCCATTTTGCCTTCAGGTTGGGCTGCCCGGGCACTCGGTTTCACAGCAGAGCTGACTGCCGGTGACCTGCTCTCAGTGGCACCAAGGGAACTGGGAAAATAGTTCAGTTTAACCCTAACAAGACCATCATTTAAAGTGATTGTTGGTTACAAAGTAGACGTTATGGTGCAATCATGGCTTTATTGAACTAAACAAGTTTCCCACAAAGTGTGATTCCCCCCAAGTTGATGATGTCCCCATTGTACAAGATAACTTGCCCTCATCGTCCAAGAAGGTTAGCACCAGGTCTAGGAAATCTCAGCACAGAGTTGTGGTTATATTGGGTCCTTAGATACTGCACTCTAGAGAATAACCAACATCTACTAGGCTGTCACCAAAAAATGGATTTGTGCTCCTTGGAGCATGGCCGTGGAGAGAGGCAGCTGTTAACCCCCTGCGCTGGGCCATTCCCCCTGGTCTGGTCGTACATGCACAACACGTAGAGGCCAAGACAAGTCCAAATAGCTCCCTTTGTTCGTTCAAATTAGTTTCCCAACAGTTGGATGATCTTCAGCTAACTCTGAATACCACAAAGATGCTCTAAATCGCTCTCCTTCTAAATCGCCGCCTGGTATTAAATGGTCGGAGCTGTTGCATCCTCCCTTTGGGCAGTCCCGCACCCCTAAGTTCTGGGCGGTTGCCAGTGCGATAGCTAGGTGCTGCAGATAATCTGGTTAGCGGGGTGGTCTGTCACATTCTGCACTCCCGCACAGCCATGGTGCATGGGAGTTTTTATTTAAGAAAAACAACATAAAGCCATGCGCTTTCAGGGTGCCCGTTTCTGTGGTCTTGGGTATAACCTGCTTTTTTTTTGCAAGTTCACAGCAATGGGCTTTCTCTGAAATATGAAAATGGATTCAAGGGGAGGTCCCCCAGCCTCCCTGGAGGTGTCCTGCTCTGAGAAACGTTACGTGCCTTGGAGATCCCACCCCACAGCCCTTACCTGAGCTGGCCTGAACCTCCACCTCGACTTACGGCTGCTGGGTACTCGCAGCTCTACTCCATCGAGGCAAATGAAAGCTCAATACCAACATGGCGTTGTCTTTAGCTGACAGCAGAGGGAGGCAAACTCATTTGTCTGGATTAGAGGAAAGATGCCAGAAAAATTGGAAAAGTTAAAAATAAACTTTGCAAATTGAAAAAGGGGGAGGTAAGGGAAGAGCATGCAGGCAAACTTGTTCTTCAGTCTCTTCACACGTTATTGTCCTCACAGCTCACTAAAAACGTCAAGTTAATTTTACTAAGTAGCTAAATTATAGACACTCAGATGTAATCAGAATCTGCTATACATTTCAACTTTCAAAATTAATCATCCTACGTTTTTGAGTTATAACACCTGAAGGAAACAGCTGTACGTCTATATATAGTACACCCGTCTCTCTTGGTCTTCTCGCAGCCTTTTTTCCCCCCACGCCATCTGTACTTAAAAATAAATAAATAAAATGTTTCCCTTTCCTGCGGCGAGTTGCCACTTCTTAATGGTCCCTGCCGTGCCCTCTCGGGGCTCTTCCCTCACCCCTTTTTCCTTCCGCTGATCCAGTTCCCAGCCGCGCGGGCGCTGGGCAGGCCAAGGGGACGCAGTCCCTGCTGAGATCTGGTTACCTGGGGGGGGAATGTAGTATATCATTACTTCTTTAAAAACAGATGATCCTGCGAGATCAAAGTATTTCATCTTAATGAGAAGTGCCTCTTAAACACACGCAATTTACTGGGCTGGTTTAAAAATAATTAAAAAAAAAAAACAACCACAAGACGCTTACCAGATGGAGGGCTGCAGAAGACAAAGCTTATGGAGTGTTAAACTTTGTTCCCATTAAACAAAATTAAATTTTCCTTTAAAAATAATTATGTGGGAGAAAAATAAGCAGTGTAAGCAACTGGAATTAAAGGAGGGGCTCACTTGCTTAGTGAATTCTGCCTGTACTTTCATTATATGGGCAAGGTGATTTGAAACATTACTGAGAGAGCAGTTCAGGAGCGAGGTTCGGGTAGGCGAGGGGAGACGCGGGGGCTGGTGTCGTCACCCGTGACCTCGGACCTCTCCGCTCTTTCCCAGGCCTGCAGGCAGGGGCCAGGCTGTGGTCGTTCTTACAGGCTGCTGAAGGCCTGTTGAGATTAAGGGGGGGAAGAAAAAAGAAAAGAAAAGGCTTCGTCCTTCTCTTTAGGCCCCCTACAACACGTGCAGCTACATACGAGCAGTGAATAAAGGAAACGTTTAGTACCCTTGGTGACGTTACAGATACACACCCGTACCTGGTGCTGCTGGCCAGCCCCGAGCCACCCCTCCAGGGCAGCACAGCTGGGAAGCTGCGCTCGCAGCTTAAGAACACCATTATAATTACCTCTGCCAAAGAGAACAAATAGAAATAATATTCAAAATCACAGGCGGCTGGTTGTATTAAAAATAAATCAATGCTAATGCATTCAAGCGTTTAAAAACAAAAGCGCAGCAGCTCTGTGTGGTATTTTAATCTCGGCGAAAGCTGCCAGTTCCGTTTCTGCGAGGGAGCTGGTGAGGCTTTGCGGACGCCGTCTGCCGGGGCAGAGAGCGTGGGGTCCTCTCGGGGCTCCGGGGAGGGGCACAGGGTTCTGGGGGGGACGGGGCAGAGCGCTCGCCCCCAGCTGCGTCCTGAAAAGCCGAGCAGAGGGGAACGCACCCTCCTGACATTTTGGGTTTATTTTAAACGCTCCTGAACTAGACGGAAAGCAAGTCCTGTCATCACTTCCAAATTCCACAGAAATCACAATATGGGAAGGAAAAGATATAAAAAGAAAGCGGCAACACTCTTCGGAATTCTGTTGACACCAAAATCCTGATTTAAAAGCAGCCAAAACCCGACCCCTGGTCACCCGCGGACACAAGCTGCATGAAGCCGTGGGTACCCAGAGCTTTTCCACCCGGGCAGGCGTGGGCCGTGGGTTAAAGCACGACCCTGGAAGCAGCTCCATGGCCTTGCTGTGAGCGAGATCCCCCGCAAGGTCAAACCCCTCAAGTGCAAACGCGCCCACGCTACCACACGCGTTAAAGCCCTTTGATGCGCCCCAGCAACTGCTCCTGGGGGGCTGCGCACAGCGAGTCGCACCCCCGGGCGCGGGGTCTGCTGCCGGTGGAGGGCATCTGGCCTCTGGACGTCGCAAACACGCGCGACCGCAGCCGTGTTGCAGGCAGCGTGCGCTGGGGATGCCGCGCTCTGGCCGGGCCTCGCAGGCTGCTAAACCCCAGCGTTCACCTTTGTGTTTCAGCACCGCGCTCCGTGGAGCCCGGCCCGCTGGTCTCATCTCCACGTCTGTAACAACCCAGGAACAGCGCGGATAGCCTCCCCTGCGTTTCTCCCCCCGCCCTTTCGCTTCCTGACCTCTTCCATCTCCACCTTGGCTCCCCAGGTCCCTTTCTGGGCCAGCCGCTGGCTGGCAAGAGCAGGTTGTGCTGGCAGAGGAGCGGGGCGCGGCCGGGGGAGCTGGGGCTGGGCGAAGCTGTGCAGGGCCCGGCCCTGCGGCCGCAACTCCTCCAGCCCAAAGCCGCAATCCGGGTCCGTGCCCCTGCCCCTGCCCCTGATCTCCTGCTTGCAGGAAGCTGAAATAAACCCAAAGACACCTTGCTGCATCAGGCCTGGGCTCATTACAGTGAATGACATTAAAAGGATGAGATGTGGAACCAGGGCTTATTGACTCTGTATTACTCAAACGAAAAAAAACCCCAATCCCAAACAGCCCTGCATGGAATCACAGCGATCCAGAAGCCACCGGCGTTATCCTCGAGGTGCAATTATCAGCACGTTTAGTGCTTGCTGAAGTTTTGGTGCTGCCCTTTACCTGCAGCCACGCTCCCCGTGAGGCAAAGCCCCCAGGCCCTGCGCAGGGGCTGCGGCTCCCAGAGGAGGAAGCGCTCGGGGTGCCCCGTGCGCGGCAGGGTGCCGCCGGCAGCCCAGCACCCAGCCCTCTGCCTCCGCCTGCTTCCGCAACCCCGCTGGGCCGATGGGCCGACCCCTCGCCTTCAGGGTGAGGCAAAAGCAAACCAAACCCCCCCTGCTCCTAAAATGCCGTTTTTCTCCACCGCAAAGTTTGACGCTGAACCCACAGCTCAGCCTCTGGGCTTCACGCTGCGCCGACCACAGCGCGTCGCTGCGGAGGGACGCGCTCTCGGAGAAGGGCAGGGGCTGCGGCCTCGCCTGCCACCCTGCAGTGGATAGTTCAGATCTAGCAGGGGACGAAGCATGCACGCACGGGGCCGAGCTTGGTCACTTTGCGCCTTTTTGCAGAGGGAAAGGCTGTAGCATCTGTTTGCAGAAAATAGCCCTTGCAGGGAGGAGAGGCTGCATCCTCCAGCTTCTCCAGGCTGCAAAGTGGCGACTGGCGACAGCGGGGGAAACCAAGGTTGCTCTGGGGCTGGGGACAAGAGAGATTTCAAGTCACTTTAGTGGCCTATTCCCACCTTTCTGTCCCCCTCCTTGCTATCCTCCCACATATAAAATCTGTATTTTGCACGGCTCGCTCCTGCCTCCAGAGAAGCAGCACAAAAATCTCGTTTTGAGCATCGGTGTTGCAACACGTCTTTGCAAACCAGCAAATCAAAAGCGATAAATAAACCAACAAGTAACCCCTTTTCCTACCTATCTACCCGGGAAATCACTCCTCTAATAAGTGCCCAACAACACAAACCCGAGCCCTCCGACACCTCCGCAGGCAGCTCTGGGCTCTCCCCCTCCACCCAGGGGCTGCAGCACCCGCTGCTGCCCCGCCCCGCCCCGCCTTCAGACCCGCTGCTCCACGCTCGGCAACCACATAACCTTTATCTTTCATTTTTGAATTGACCCCTCTGGAGAAAACCTCTGCATGCCTATTTTTTAATGTGTTTATCTTGTAATTTCTTTAGAAAGATTCTTGTTACAATATTTTTTTTCCCCCCTCCTTCCCCCCAGCCCCATCGGAAGAATCTACTCGGGTAATTTGTCGAAGCGGGTTGCTGGGGCATGCATTATGCATGAGATGCAATCTTTATTTTTGCACTCTACTGTGTGCATTCTCAAACAGGAATGGCAAAAGCAAAAAAACACTGAAGCAGCAGTTCGTTACGACTTCATTAAGATATCCGCGCTACACGGGGCCAGCGCGACTCGGAGGAATCACACCCTGACACTTTGCCTGATTCCGCACCAATCGTAGGGGTGCCACGTCCCCCCTCTGCCCCTCTCCCCCTGCCCCGGCGCGAGCACCCCACGGCCCCTGCGAGATGCGGCCGGGGCACGGGCAGGCATCTGAGCGCTCAGCTCTGAACCGAGCTAGCCCTCGAGGCAGCGAGTGATGTCAGCAGCCTTGAAAAATGGTGTCAGAGATGTGAAAAACCAACCTGCTTTGCCTCAAGTCATCAGAGCAAATTATGCATTCTCCGGCAGTCACGTAACATGAAATTAAATAACTCCATTGCGCGCCGATCTTGCCGTGAATGGGAGAGGCAAGTCCTCCGCTTCCCCTGAGCGCAATTTGAGCCCGTTTGCTCACGATTTCCCTCCAGCGTGGCTTGCTGTGAAACCCACGTTGTCATCCCAATGTACCATTTGGCAAACAGGGAGAGCAGCAGCCCCGTGCAGCTCAGTTAAACTCTCAGGTCCCGCAGCCCTCCCCGTATTCTCCTGCCCTCAAGGCCTGAAAAAATGCAGAAAGAGATTGTACCATCCCACCACCCCGTACCAGTCTTGCCTGGGGTACACGCTGGTGCTCTGACAGTCTCCACCAGTATTCTCCTTGCCTAAAGCCACGGCAGGATTTCTTTTTTCTTTTTTTAAGAAATGCATTTACTTATATCCCATAAAAGCACAATAAACTTATCTCCAGACATTGCATTAAAGAAATACCGTGATTTTAAAAGTTACTTTGTTCTAAAACTCCTCCAGGCAGAAAAGATAATAAAAAATAGCAAGCCACTGGTGGGTAAGGAAAAAAAAGAACCACGCAGTTATAATTTCATTCAATGGCCTATCCCTAACAGAGCGACACACAAAATGCACATGTGGGATAATAAGTTAAAATATCTTGGAGAAAGCTATTAATTTATAACAACGGTAAATAAGGGTTGATGGGGACAGTGGAGGTGTTTTAAAGCGCAGTTTGTGTTACCGAGTCCACCAGATGTCATATTGGCACCGAAAAGCCTAAGGTGGTTTGAAATGCAGTACAGATTGTCTCGCATTTGATCTTCTAAACCTGTCTCCATCCATCATCGTCAGCAACTGTCAAGATAACAGGGGACAAGTTTTGATTGGAGCCTGATTGTTTTTTGTTGGTGTAAAGGCAGAGATGCATATGGTGCTGAAACCTGACATTTCTACCTCTTCTGCTGCAAAAAAATGTGACTTTAAGCAGAAACAGGGCTAACATCCACCCCAAAACCAATTTGTTTGATGGAATTCAGCCTGCAGAACAGGAAGGATATTTGTATTTATGTCCGCTTGAATGCAGGCTTGCATGCACCCGCTCCTTGATTGTTTTTAGTTACATCTGATGATAATGCAGAGAACGATCAATATGAAGTGAGTTGGCCTGGTAACCTCCACAAACAGCGCAGAATTTACACTGAGACTTGACACAGGGGAAACTGAGAAACACCATGAAAATTTTATGCAGCCAGAGAAGCTTTGTAATGATCTGCTCTCTGTGGACCCTCAAGGTCTCTTGCATTGTGCTGGTTTTTCCCTCCAGGCTCCGCTTTTCAGGAGTGATTTTGCAGCTCCTGCCGGAGTTTGTCAGCAGTGCTTTACCTGCTGATGTGTCCCTTGGGAGACCTCCCAGCAGCAACCTCAGTGAGCCCAGGAGTGGAGTCTCACCAGCCACCTCCACGCTCCCCTGCACGGAGAGGTGAACCCTGGAGCTTCTCTAGTCTAAATGCACCCTCTGCCCTTCAAAGGCCTGGGCCATCCCGTGCTGCAGGGGGTGGCCACCCTAGGCGTTGCATGGCCATCACCCTGGCCGCAGCTCCTCCACCAGAGACTGCAGCCTCCAAGCCTACTTGACTTGATATTCCTACAGAAACCATGCCCTTTGCCTCGATGAGAAGAGCGAAGAGCCACCGGCTCGTGAAAGAGAGCAAGAGCACGTTCCAGCCTGGGGAACAACGGAGCTTTAGAGCTGCACCAGTTATGGGGTGGGGGACCTGCTCAGCCCACCGTGCCGTGCGCTTGCACAGCCCTAGGGCGTAGCTGTGGAAGCCTCTCGGGACCTTGGCTCGGCTCCCTCCCCTGGACCCCCACCAGCTCCCTGGGGATCAGTCGCGTGAGCAACAGGACTTGGCTCAAGACACCGCAGTAACACGGTGTCGATTAAAGGTTTTATTAGCATGAACTTGTGTGGCGATTGCGTCACTTACAAGCGCCAGTAAAACACTTATACCACACTATTAACCAGCCTATATATGCCACATCGCTCTTCTGTAAAATACTTCATAAAGTGTTTTAAATTTTTCTGTCGTCTTTTTTTCCTTGTACCTCTTGGCTATAAAACCAGGCTGGGTTTAACAGCTGAGAGCTCAGCTGAACAGAGCTTGCTGGGAGGGGGAAGCCACCTTCACTTTTTCACTTACTCCATGGTCTTAAAAAAATTCTTAGCTGCGAAAGCATGAAATGGAGTAAAATTATGCAATGTGATCTCCTGTGTAAAAATATGCAATCCAAAGTGATCCTGTAATTCCTCATGAGCCCGATAGTAAAAGTCTAGATTCACAGTTTATGGCTGGTGTTTTGGCAAGCCTTCGACTTCACTGGTTTCATGGAGTGAGGCAGAGGATGCTCCTGGCAAACTTGAATTTTAAGTCTATTTTTACTGAAGACTCCAAAGGACCGATTTTGAACATGTGCGCACGTAGAAACAGGAGGACACATCTCCAGCAGTGATGGGAACTATTTACAAAACGCCAGGGAAACAGACCAAAAAACCACCCCGAAAACCCAGCCCAGTGCTGAGGTGCACACGATCTGGCTGACCTCTTCCCAGCATTCATCAGATGAGCACTTAATTTTTGGAGAATCTAGGAATGAAAAACCCAAAACCCAACCTGAGGTCAGTCAAAGCAATCTGGCTTGTTCCTGAGGGCCAACGAAGGAATTAACCTCAGGACAAAATACGTTCACTTTAGCATAAACCTCAGCCAGGTTGTTTTTCTGTTGACATGGGAAAAGATTAGCATGCGGTCGCTCCAAGAGCTCTCAAAAAGGGAAACTTTACAGGGCGGGCACTGCAGCCGTGCATTAGACAGCCAGCCGTGCATTAGACAGCCGTGCATTAGACAGCCGTGCATTAGACAGCCGTGCATTAGACAGCCCCTATTGTTCCCGGGCAAACCCCACAACCACCGCTGCAGCGGTGCTGACGGGACAGCCTGCCCCGACCTCCTCGCCTTCTTTGCCTGCGGGCTTTTGGCGTGACAGAAGGCCAAGGGGAGACGTGGTCCTCCCCAGAAAGCTTTTGAGTACATAGATCAGGGACTAGAGTCAAATGGGCTCAGCCCTCGACCGAGGTTTCTGGTCAGGAAGACAGACACACGGACACCTATCACGTCCTGCAGCACGCGTGCAACACGACCGGGGCCGCGCAGACCGTCGTCTGCGGATGTGAGCGACGCAGGTGTCCTGCGCCAAGCTTTCCCCCTTTGGGTCTTCACACCCTCCCTGGTCTGTCCTGCCTGAAGTTGGGACGAATCTTTTCCAAAGAACCAATTTCAAAACACTTCCCGTTTCTAACCTTGGACTACTGCTCCCAACGTGTTGCTTTAACTATCTTTTTTTTTTTTTTTGGTCCCTTCAGGAACTGACACAGTTGAGAGAGCAGAGAAATTAAACTGTGCAGGATTGCCTCCTGCATTGATAGACTCAGATTCTTATTCACACAGAGACTTTAAAAAAAAAAATCATTGGGATCTTTCTTTGCTCAGAAATCTGTATTCCATTAACTCTGGCATAAGGCACAATGCAAACCAAAAGAAAGAGAAACTCATACCAGTGGGTAGCTAGAAAACAGAGGCAGAGTAAATTAGCATACTCAGTGTGCAAAGCGAACAGAGGACTTGGGCTCATATAAAATGATCCTGGTGGGAGGAACAGTCAATCCCTCCTCGGAGCTGCAATAAAAGCCTATGGCCGAGAGGGTCTGTGTGAATTTGGTAGCAGAGATAAGAAGGAGCCAAACTCCAGTGAGCATCACTTTCTTGCAATTGATTAGCTGCTCTACTTGAAGCTGGAAAACATGTGCATCACACTTGGAAAAATAAGAGTCGAGAGCACCCTGTGACAGCAACCACCATGCACAGACATCTGAAGGGAAGGTGGTAAACAAGGAAGTGACAATAATCCCATTATACAGTGACAAAAAGTTTGCTTCTGTCCCTCAGAGGGAAGACCTACGTGGAATGCGGAGCCGGGTCCATCCAGACCTGGCAAGACGCCGGCTCCCCGGTGGCTCTGGTTACGGGGGCTGGAAAGCTTAGCACCAGGAGCAAGACACGAGCGTGACAAACCCCGCTCAGCGGTAATTACCGGCCTCGCTGGCACCGGCCCCGAGAGCCTCTGGGCATCGCGCCCAGCAGCGGGCACGCAGCGCTGCTGGGACGGGGGAGTTGTTAAACTGCGGCTCTCCAGCTCCGCCGGACGTGGCACGAGCGGCGTGCGAAATCCTTCACGCGGCAAGCGGAGCATGGCGTTTCCCAGGGAGGCCTTGGGCAAAGCTAAATT